>NC_056631.2:35152019-35856185 GCF_002870075.4 Lactuca sativa | reverse complement strand
ACTTCGAGAATTTACTTTTCTTGCTGGACCTGAAAATCCATCGATTTTCCTTTTCTCGCCAACCTCTGACCTTTCCAGACCTTTTTCCCTGATCTGGATCTCAACATTTCTAGCAGCCCAGATGGCGGCTTTCAATGTGGTTGCTTGCTTAACCATTGGAACATAGTCCGCTGGTAGTCCAAGGGCAAACTTGTTGACCTTAGAGAGTTCTGTAGGCACCAAATATGGGATAAACTTCATCTTTTCTGTGAAACTTGCAGCGTATTCAGTAACGCTCAATTTCCCTTTCTTCAAATTCTAAAACTCATTACTGATTTCCAGAAGGTCCTGCTCGGAGCAGTATTGCATTTTTAGTTGTTCCACAAAGTCTTCCCAAGACATTTTGTTTGCTTCTCCCTTGGGCATAGAGTCAGCTAACAGCTTCCACCAACTCAACACGCCAGATTTTAGCAGAGGGATCGCAAGAGCGGTCTTCTGCCTGTTGCTGCATTCGCAACTTTCAAACATAGTCTCCATTTCGGAGACCCAGTCCATAACTTGCACCGGCGTCGGGCTTCCGGATAGACATGGTGGTTTGGATGCCATGAAATCCTTATACTTGCACCCATGACCATCATTTCCTCCATACTGGTTATTGCGTCTAACCACTGGTTGATCGTCTTGACCAATGATCTCACTAAAGTTTTCTCCTTCAGACTGCCCTCCATTCTCCTCGGGCTCTTCCGCTTGAATTGACGGTTCTTCACGATTCTGCCTAAGCAGGCGTCTTGTTTCTTCCATCTGACGATCCAACATCATTTGAATCATCATTTGTACACCATCCATTGTTATCGGCTCAGGTGCATCAGCTACGACAGGTACTTGTTGAATTACAGGCGGTTGATTCCTGTTTTCATCAGCATTTCCAACTCCGCTTCTTGTTCTCACCATTTTTGATCTACACACCGAATAATTTCACCTTATTACTCCAAACGATTACATGCTAGTTCTAATATCGTATATATACGCTTAGAATCCTAAACACATAAACCTTCAGATCCGGTTGGCAACAAACCGTAGATCCGAACAAACAATATCGTATATGGCAACATATAACATTTAGCACATAAAAGCATTTTAGGCAACTTTCCTAAAATAAACTAGTGCTCGTGTCTAAAATTTATCAGACACACATCTCACAATCTCCACTTAGCATACTAAGTTTAAGTCTAGAAATCCTACAAATTCCTAGTTCGCTTAAACTAATGCTCTGATATCAACTGTGACATCCCCAAAATCTCGGCAAGAAAAGACCGATTTCATTTATGCTTTTTAAAACATTTTCAGAGTAAATCCGTTTGATTTTAAAAGAGATGCGGAATTTGTTCCCAAAAACAAAACATGATAAAATAGATATTTATCAAAACATTTCATATAGAAATATGATTTCATTTCATAATCAAAAGTCGGGATGTCATGTTCCGATATAGATCATAAAGCATAAACGATGATATTACAAGTCGTTCAACAAATATATACATATGCAGACTTGTAAACAAAAATGACTTGATGATTCGCCCATCTTAAGCTCTTGCGCCACTTCCTGTAATACAAATCAACTGAGTGGGTCAGGCTTGGGAGCCTGGTGAGCATATAGGGTTTTCAAACCCACAATAATTATATTTAATTACAACAATCAACAATAAACCCGATTACCCATTCCCGTTATCCTCACCTTACGTTCCTAAAAATAACGTCTATTATAAGGAACTTATATTCAGGATTTTCATCAGGACGGACATTACTGCAGAGGGGCTTCCTCAACAATAAGTGTCCTAAAGGCAACCATGTGGGGGATAGAGTACACCGGTGAACACGTCGTTCACAACACCTACAGGTAATGAGCCTGCTAGTGTTCCACAGGAAAGTCTAGAATAGTCCGTGGTCGTCATCCATACTCTGCTGAATGACTAGAATAACACCAATAACACCGAGGCCTCTCATCTGTTTATTTCACACCAATTATCTACCCATGTTCTACCCAACATATTAGTAGATAAAAATATACATTTTTATACATTGTTTAAAAACCTGTATAACATGATTTAATCAATACATATTCCACATAACAGATGAGGCATACACACAAATCACGTATTTCGTAGAGAATATACATTCACACATATAACCACAAAATATATACACGTAGCACGTATTTTATATTAAATACTTCATAATATTGCGTATTGAAAAGGGACTACACACTCACATCCCGTATTCTTAAATACGTTTTAAAAATTACTTGTATAATATCGCGTATTGAAAAGGGACTATACACTCACATCCCGTATTCTTAAATACGTTTTAAAAATTACTTGTATAATATCGCGTATTGAAAAGAGACTATACACTCTCATCCCGTATTGTTAAATACGTTTTAAAAATTACTTGTATAATATCGCGTATTGAAAAGGGACTATACACTCACTTGATCAGAAGATGATCCGACAGCACTACGGCTTATAGAAGTAGTATCTCTCCGTAGATCTGGAAGATCTTCACAAAAACCGGCTCCTCGCGGGCAGGGCTTCGGCTCGGGAATAACGCTCTTCGGGATCCTCGGGGCTTCGGATCTCGCTTCGGGGCTCGGGAATAATACCGGGGCTTCGGGATATGATTGGCACGCAAATCGAGGCAAAACTTAGAGAGAGAGAGAAGAGTTTGAACAAGAGAAAATGGCTGATTTCGAGTTCTATTTATAGGCTGAGGGTCTGGGATTACGCGGGGCGTAATCTCAAATTACGCAGGGCGTACTCGGTTACGCGGGGCGTACTTTGACGTCACTGCATGCGTCGATCTGTGGCACTCGAGTATTGGTCAGACAAGTTGCATCCGACTGAGTACGCGGGGCGTACTCAATTACGCGGGGCGTAATTGACTCGTCGAACTTCTAAATTGCGTAACTTTCGCATACGAGCTCCGTTTTCGACGTTCTTTATATCCACGCGAAGGTCAGACCATACTCTACAACTTTCATTTAGACTCCGTCGGCTAATTTTGACTTTTATTTTTATTATTTATTTTTAGAAGGCCGGGACAGAAAAACTCCGTTATAAATTCATAACTTCTTCGTCTGACGTCCGTTCTTGCCTAACTTTTCATCGTTTCGCTACTAACAACGAGATCTTCGATTCTCATTTAGATTGTTTCGGCTAAAAACCGCTCGATCTCAAATCGAGTATTTGGGCTGCATACTGCTAAGTCAAAACTTAGAAAAATCATAACTTCCTCATACGAAGTCAGATTTGGGCGTTCCTTTTATGCACGCTCTCGGTTTAACGAAATCTACGACTTTCGTTTAGATCGCTAAGGCTAAATATCGCTCTATCTTAAATTCATATTTTACGTCACTCGACGTCGTGCCGGTTCTGTCGCGAAACTTCGACAGGTCATAACTTCTTCGTTATAACTCGGATTTTGGCATTCCTTATATCTCCGGAATCCTTGTTTCAACCACTACAACTTTATGCAAAGATATCGGGCTTATCTCACACTTAAATTTTGACGCTTATTTTATTCTTAATTCATTAACTTATAATAATTAAGAAAATAAACACATAAATCACATAATTCACATAATTCACAAATAATACATTTTTATTATTTCAAATTGGGTTACAAAGGTTAACCTAGACTATTACATTGCTAAAAATGGCAATCCCAGAAACACGGGCGTTACATTTAGTAATTACCTTTGATTGTTATATTGCAATAACAATTAATTCCTTGCTTTGATTGGCTTCAGAAAGCTTAGTGCCACAAGTGCTGCACATCTAATGGAGTCACAAACACCACTAAGCAACTTGGATGAAGAGCAGAAGAGAGGAGGCTGCCCAAAATGTCTAGAAACCCTAAAGGAACTCTTGTCCACGTTTTTGGGGCATAGGGGCCCTTTATATACATGTAGGCTATTAGGGTTTTCAACTAGGAAACCCTAATCTGGCTGCTTAAGCCCTAAGCAGCCCATAGACTCCTTTAACATATCCCTTGGACGATTTCTAATGGGATTCCCATAGAATTCGTCCAACCTATATGTTATTAGGTGATCCATAGCCCAATTATAATTATCTTATAATTACAACTTCAGTCCCTTAAGTTTAATTAATCTCTTATAGCCACAAAATTAATTCTTAATTAATTCTTGACTAATATTAATTGAACAATATGATTTCTCCTTTAATATATTATTCTCATAATATATTAATAAATCATATTTAAGTCTTTCTCTCCTTAATTCATCCTACATATTGCTATGGTGAAGGCAACCCAAATGGACCATGCTCATAATCGGGTCAAGTACATACCAAAATAGTTATGGACTTAGACACTAATCCAACAGTCTCCCACTTGGATAAGTCTAATAACTATTTTTCGTATGACTTCAGAACCTGATCAGTAATCGTAGCTTTCAAAAGTCGCTGTCAACTCTGATCTTATCAGATAACGTGTCCTTTAGATAAGGGATCATATATTCCTCCATTTGTAACGACCCGTCTCCGGTATGATGATTCCATAGCATTTATTTTGAAGTTTGCAAGAGGGACTCGGCGAGTTCATAGCCTGACTCGCCGAGTAGGGACGGGATTTCGAGCACGTGTTAGCTGGCGACTCGGCGAGTCCATATTCTGGACTCGGCGAGTCTGTCTGTCTGGGAGAAACCCTAAATCCCCGGGTTGCCCACTATTTAAGCCACCTTATAGCCTCCATTCTCGCCTCCTTCACCCTTAGAGAGCTGTGAGAAAACCCTAATTCGTTCTTGAGTGTTTTAA
Organism: Lactuca sativa; assembly: GCF_002870075.4. Lineage (NCBI taxonomy): Eukaryota > Viridiplantae > Streptophyta > Magnoliopsida > Asterales > Asteraceae > Lactuca > Lactuca sativa. The sequence continues at coordinate 35,851,377 of NC_056631.2, read as the reverse complement.
GTGATCTTGTGTGCATTTGTGAAGGCTTGAAGAAGGAGAAGAAGAAAGGAGCAAGGAGAAGAATTGTAGAGCAGAGATTCAAGGGAAAACAAGAGTTCTTTTAGGTATTCTTCGGATTTCCTTCCCTTTTATGCTTTAAAACCCCCTCTAGATCTAGTTGATGCTTTTCTCAAGCCTTATGTTGATATGGAAGCCCTATTATGTCGAGATATCTTTAGATCTGTTCATTTAGGAGTTGTAGAGCCCATATCTATTGCCTTTATGGAGCTATTTTGCATCATAACCCTAGATCTACCCTTTTAAGTGCCTTTTTAGCCTTTATTCCCTTTTTCATGTGTTTGTACACGTAAAGTTGGAAACTTTACGTGGTAAATCAGCTTATTGGACTCAGATCTATCATTTGTATGTAATGGATTCGAGCAGAATCGAGTGTAGAATAGTTGCATGGCTGTGACTCGGCGAGTCGGAAGAACGACTCGGCGAGTCGAGTCGCGAGTCCCCGATTTCTTCCTTTTGAGCGGTGTCGAGTGGGACCAGTGAGTAGTGGAGTGGACTCAGCGAGTTTGAGGGTAGAGTCAGTAATGGAGGGACTCGGCGAGTTGTTCATACAACTCGGCGAGTCCAAGGCAATCTTCTTAAGCTCAAGAACAACTCGTCGAGTTGTTCATATGACTCGGCGAGTCGGATGAAGATTGTCTGAGTTCTTGGATCGAGAGGGTACTCGTCGAGTCGATGCCATACTCGACGAGTAGCAGCGAGTAGGGTCGAGGAGTGAGAATAGGGACTCGGCGAGTTGGCGGCCCAACTCGGCGAGTCAGGTCAACTGAGAGTTGACTTTGACCGAGAGTTGACTTTGACCAAGGGTAAAAGAGTCATTTTACCCAATGCAGTGTTTAGTATTTAATTGAGTGTGTTTATGGACTTGTAGCCGGGGAGATACCGGAGCAGCAGCAGTTAGCCCTCAGAGCCATTCACTCAGCAGCGAGTTCACGAGGTGAGTTTCCTTTCAGTAGGAACGGGTCTACGGCCACAATTCCGGCCCGTTTAATTAGTAGTAGTCCCGGACTTTGGTCTGATGCAGTAGCTAGAATGCTTGATGTCTTTGTGATTCAAGCATATTTGTGTTATGTGTTCCGGACTCTGTTCCGATGCAGTATGCAGTATATGTGATTATAATAGTTGTTATGTTTTATGCTATGCCATGATCAGTTAGTTCCGGACTTCGGTCCGATGCAGTCAGTTCCGGACTTCGGTCCGATGCAGTTAGTTCCGGACTCTGGTCCGATGCAGGGGACAAGGTCCCAGTCAGTTCCGGACTTCGGTCCGATGCAGCTAGTTCCAGACTTCGGTCTGATGCAGTGGGCAAGGCCCAGTATGTGCTTTATATATGTATTGTATGGTATGTGGTAGTTTGGGGGAGCTCACTAAGCTTCGTGCTTACAGTTTCAGTTTTGGTTTCAGGTACTTCCGCAAGCAGAGGGAAGAGCTCGGGATGATGGCATCGCACACACCACAGCTTCAGCTTTTATCCTAGGAGTTGATTTAGTTTTTGATTTTGATATGACATAGATATGATACAGTTTTACGCACATTGTTTTTATTATGTTTGGGATACATCACGTATGGTTTTATGATATGACACTCAGATTATGGTTTTTGGTTATATTGAAAAATGAAATTTTTGGGTCGTATTTTTGGGTCGTTTCAAGTTGGTATCAGAGCCCTGGTTTGAGGGATTCGGATACACTTCCGGGTGTATCTGAACTCAAACTAAGGGGAAATAAAAAGATTTTTAAAAGGAAAATGTTTTCTAAAAGAATTTTGAAAGCACTTAGAAAGAAAGAAATTTTTAAACGAGATCAGGGTGTGGTGCATGCGATCAGCCGAGCTCAAGTAAGTACTCCCAAATTACCCATACAAGTTATTTGTTCAGTTTCAGTTTCAGTAGAACAGCATGCTAGTATAGGACCAAGGATCTAGGAGGATGCCTTATGTGCCTGCTTTATGTGTTACAGCTTTATGAGTATTGCATGCTAGTATTGAGTAGACAGCAGTAGGATAGCCTGTTTAGGTTATGCCTGATAGTATGAGCTTAGCATTATATGCTAGTACAGTTTCTCGTTATGAGAATAGTTTTGCCTGAGTATGTTTCCTTTATCCGAATGTTGCTTGCTTCGTGCTTTGTGGGGTTCTGAGTGATGGGAGTTAGCCATTAGGTGAACACGTCACACCACATGTGATCAGGGTTGAATAATCCCAGAGTGCTGGAATTGGCCCTATTGCGCAGCTCTCGTTTGAGTCCAACCGTTATAGGGACGAGTCTTTTACTTGAAGGATTATCTAATCCTCGTCACATGTGATGGTGTTCAGGTGGTGGCTAATTAGCATTATAAGGAGACCTTCAGCAGCTGAGGACTAGTTGAGTTGAGTCTGAGGTTTCCCTAGGGCAAGCCTAGGATGAGAGTAGTAGAGATCAGTAGTAGTAGAAGTGACTTGGTGGAGTCAAGGCAGTTCTTGAAGAAAGTACGGATAGATGTGGAAGGTAGTATGGGCCCGTACTACTGAAAGCAGAGGATCCGTACTCGAATCAAGAAAGGCCGAGACAAGACCAGGAAGCTAGTTGTAGTATCAATGATCCCTTGAGATATTTCAGTTTTCTGATGTAATTGTGATGTGTTTCAGAATGGTGGTTTTGCGTTCGAGACCAGCAGCCGGCAGTGGAGGTGCCGGGGAGGGATCAGGTTCAGGCTCGGGGGACGAGCGCATGGATGAGCAGACCCGAGAGTTTCTTTCTTCGGAGATTACGCGCATCATTATAGAGCAGACTCCTGTGATCTTCGGTTCGATCAAGGAAGGAATTCTAGAGCTGATGGATGAGAGATTGGGCACCTTCCGTGCCGAGGTGGCGGCCATGATGGGGTCGCGCGCCTTTACATTCAGGGAGTTCAGGGCATGTGGAGCTCCGGACTATCATGGGGCGCGGGACCCCATAGCGAGTACTAGATGGTTGGCGGATGTGGCCAACGCTTTCCGCACTAGCAGGTGTCCCGAGGGGGACAAGGTCAGATTGGCATCATGTCTTCTGAAGGACAGGGCACGGGATTGGTGGGAAGAGGTCGGACATTCCATTGGAGATGACGCAACATTGGACGCCATGACTTGGGCTGATTTCTCTACCAGGTTCAGGGCGGAGTTTGCACCAGTTATTGAGGTGCAGCAGTTAGCTAGGGAGTTTCAGGACCTCACCCAGACTACAGAGACAGTGGCGGAGATCACCGCCAAGTTCAGGGAGAGGGCTCTTCTCGTTCCTCAGTACGTAGCTGATGAGGAGATGAAGAAGGCCCGTTATCATGAGATGTTGCAGAGCAATATCCGCCAGTTTGTGAGCCGGTCCAGCTGTAAAACGCTGGATGACATGATTGCTAGGGCTCGGGAGAGGGAGATTGACCTCGAGATGGAGAAGAAGAGGAAACCGGAGGCGGTTTCGGGTTCAGGCGGTTCGGGCAAAAAGCCCAAGGTTTCAGACCACAGATCTAGGAGTCAGCAGAGCCACGATCGATGTGGCAAGTGTGGGAGATTGCATGAGGGAGCGTGCAAGGCAGGGAGTTCCGGCTGCTACAAGTGCGGTCGGATTGGGCATTTGAGTAGGGATTGTACGGCCCCTGCTACTGCCGTTGCAGCATCAGATCTGATTTGCTTTCAGTGCAATCAGAGGGGACATAAAAAGTCCCAGTGTCCGAGTTTAGCTACAGTAAGGAAGGTGGCTGCACCTGCCCCTGCTACCTTGAGGATTACAGATGGCCGACAGGGCCGAGCCGAGACGCCAGTGGCGAAGAGCAGGGCGTTTCAGATGACAGCAGAGGAGGCGCGAGCGACTCCTGATGTGGTGACGGGTATGTATCTTCCCTTCATCTCTTTATTATTATTATTGATTGAATATTGCTTATGATTGTATGTTTTATTTAGGGTCGTTCTCTGTGAACGACATTTCTGCTATGGTATTATTCGATTCGAGGGCTACCCAATCATTCGTATCGCTTGCGCTTAGCAAGAGATTTAGTAGAGCTCCAGCGGAGCTGGATTGTCCATTAGAGGTTGAGATAGCAGATGATAGGACCGTGAGGGTCGGCAGAGTGCATAGAGGGTGTTCTCTTCAGTTGTTCGATGAGCAGTTTTCAGTGGACCTGGTACCTATTCCCCTGTGAGGGAATAAGGTTATTGTGGGCATGGATTGGCTAAGCCCCAATGGGGCGGTGATTGATTGTGAGCTTCAGCTAGTGAGGGTTCGCACTCCCAGTGGGGGAGAGTTAGTGATTCAGGGCGAGAGGCCACAGCGGGGACCGACCTTTTGTTCCGCCACAAGGGCGAGACGCTATGTTCAGCAGGGTTGCGCCGGTTTTGTAGCTTACGTCTTGGATGCCCGGGAGAAGGGCAAGACGATAGTTGATGATGTTCCTATAGTGCGAGACTACCCGGATGTGTTTCCCGAGGATTTGCCGGGGATACCTCCTGAGAGACAGGTTGAGTTCAGGATCGACCTAATTCCTGGTGCGGCTTCGATAGCCAAGGCACCGTATCGACTAGCTCCCCCTGAGATGCAGGAGTTGTCTACACAGCTGCAGGAACTGTTAGACAAGGGTTTCATTCGGCCGAGTAGTTCGCCCTGGGGAGCGCCGATCCTGTTTGTGAGGAAGAAGGATGGGTCGCATCGTATGTGTATAGATTATCGGGAGTTGAATAAGGTAACGGTGAAGAACTGTTACCCACTTCCGAGGATAGATGATTTGTTTGATCAGCTTCAGGGAGCGTCTTGGTTCTCCAAGATCGATCTACGCTCCGGTTATCATCAGATGCGGGTTAGAGATGAGGATGTACATAAGACTGCTTTCAGGACCAGGTATGGTCATTATGAGTTTGTGGTGATGCCATTTGGGCTCACCAATGCTCCAGCCGCGTTCATGGATCTCATGAATCGCGTGTGCAGGCCGATGCTGGATCGGTCAGTGATAGTATTCATAGATGATATCTTGGTGTATTCCAAGACGCAGGAGCAACACGAGGAGCACCTGCGGGAGGTGCTGGAGGCTTTGAGGAGGGAGAGACTTTTCGCAAAGTTCTCCAAATGTGAGTTCTGGCTGCGCGAGGTGCAGTTCCTTGGTCACCTCGTCAACCAGAAGGGTATTTTGGTAGATCCGGCCAAGATAGAGGCCGTGATGCAGTGGGAGGTCCCGAAGTCTCCATCTGAGATTCGGAGCTTCCTAGGGTTGGCAGGGTATTATCGGAGATTTATTCAGGATTTCTCCAAGATAGCAGTGCCGCTCACCCGACTAACCAAGAAGTCGGTGGTATTTCGTTGGGGGCCTGAGCAGCAGACAACATTCGAGACCCTCAGACAGAGATTGTGCGAGGCTCCGATCCTTACCTTGCCAGAGGGAGTAGAGGACTTCGTAGTCTACTGTGATGCCTCGATCACAGGTATGGGAGCAGTATTGATGCAGCGAGGCCATGTGATAGCTTATGCCTCGAGACAGTTGAAGCCTCACGAGGCTAATTATCCTACCCATGATTTAGAGTTGGGGGCGGTTGTGTTTGCCCTCAAGATTTGGAGGCACTACCTCTATGGGGTCCGTTGTACCATTTACACGGATCACAAGAGTTTGAGGTACCTTATGGATCAGCCGAGTCTGAACATGAGGCAGAGGAGGTGGTTGGATGTGCTAAAGGATTATGATTGTGAGATCCTTTACCATCCAGGGAAGGCCAACGTGGTGGCCGACGCCCTAAGCCGCAAAGTGTCGGCGGCCCCTATCAGAGATCTGTGTTTGAGGATGACAGTGATCACTCCGTTGTTGGAGCGGATCAAGGAGGCTCAGGTGGAGGGCCTCAAGGAGGAGAGGCAGAAGTGTGAGAGGATAGTGGGCCGAGTAGCCTCGTTCGATTATGACAGTCGGGGATTGCTGACGCTTCACGGGAGGGTGTGGGTACTGTACTGGGGTGGAGTACGGCAAGTGTTGATGGATGAGGCTCATAAGTCTCGGTTTTCTATCCACCCAAGGGCGACAAAGATGTATCGAGATCTTCGACCTGATTATTGGTGGCCCTGCATGAAGCGGGACGTCGCCTGGTACGTTGAGAGATGCCTGACCTGCCGGAAGGTCAAGGCGGAGCACCAGAGACCTCACGGCAAGATGCAGCCGTTAGACATTCCCGTGTGGAAATGGGAGGACATCACCATGGATTTTGTCACCAAGCTTCCCAGGACCGCACGAGGAGTGGATTCGATATGGGTAGTAGTGGATCGGTTGACGAAGAGTGCCCATTTTATCCCGATCCAGGAGAGTATATCGGCGGAGAAGTTAGCCGATATCTATGTGCGGGAGATCGTGGCACGTCATGGAGTGCCGGTATCGGTGGTGTCAGACCGAGATGTCCGTTTTACATCCAGATTCTGGAAGCGGTTCCACGACGAGATGAGTACTTGTCTCCATTTCAGCACCGCTTTCCACCCTCAGACGGACGAACAGAGCGAGAGGACGATTCAGACTCTCGAGGACATGCTTAGGGCATGTGTTCTAGATTTCGGTGGCAGTTGGGATACGTATCTTCCGTTAGCGGAATTTTCGTATAACAACAGTTATCATGCGAGCATTGATCGACCTCCCTTTGAGATGCTTTATGGGAGGAAGTGTAGGACCCCGATTTGTTGGGGCGAGGTCGGTCAGCGAGTCATCGGGAGCACAGAAGTGGTGCTCAAGACGACCGAGTTGATCCAGCAGGTCCGTAGTAGACTGCAGACTGCACAAAGTCGGCAGAAGAGCTACACCGACAGGAGGCGTTCGGACTTGGAGTTCCAGGTGGGAGATATGGTCCTTCTAAAGGTCTCACCTTGGAAGGGTGTCATCAGATTCCGGAAGAGGGGCAAGTTGGGCCCCAGATTTATTGGTCCTTTCAGGGTTTTGGCCCGGGTGGGTCGGGTTGCTTATCGGATAGATCTTCCTGAGGAGCTTAGTCAGATCCACAACACTTTCCATGTGTCTCAGTTGAGGAAGTGTTTGGTGGATGATTCAGCAGTCGTTCCCCTAGAGGATATTCAGGTTGATAGCAGCCTGAATTATATTGAGAGGCCGGTCGCGATTCTGGACCGGAACACCAAGACCTTGAGGAACAAGGAAATTCAGTTAATGAAGGTGCAGTGGCAGCACCGGAAGGGGTCTGAGTAGACGTGGGAGGCTGAGGAGGAGATGAGAGAGCACTACCCAGAGATATTTGCAGATTCAGCCGTAGCAGACTTCGAGGACGAAGTCTGAGATAAGTGGGGGAGAATTGTAATGACCCGTCTCCGGTATGATGATTCCATAGCATTTATTTTGAAGTTTGCAAGAGGGACTCGGCGAGTTCATAGCCTGACTCGCCGAGTAGGGACAGGATTTCGAGCACGTGTTAGCTGGCGACTCGGCGAGTCCATATTCTGGACTCGGCGAGTCTGTCTGTCTGGGAGAAACCCTAAATCCCCGGGTTGCCCACTATTTAAGCCACCTTATAGCCTCCATTCTCGCCTCCTTCACCCTTAGAGAGCTGTGAGAAAACCCTAATTCGTTCTTGAGTGTTTTAAGTGATCTTGTGTGCATTTGTGAAGGCTTGAAGAAGGAGAAGAAGAAAGGAGCAAGGAGAAGAATTGTAGAGCAGAGATTCAAGGGAAAACAAGAGTTCTTTGAGGTATTCTTCGGATTTCCTTCCCTTTTATGCTTTAAAACCCCCTCTAGATCTAGTTGATGCTTTTCTCAAGCCTTATGTTGATATGGAAGCCCTATTATGTCGAGATATCTTTAGATCTGTTCATTTAGGAGTTGTAGAGCCCATATCTATTGCCTTTATGGAGCTATTTTGCATCATAACCCTAGATCTACCCTTTTAAGTGCCTTTTTAGCCTTTATTCCCTTTTTCATGTGTTTGTACACGTAAAGTTGGAAACTTTACGTGGTAAATCAGCTTATTGGACTCAGATCTATCATTTGTATGTAATGGATTCGAGCAGAATCGAGTGTAGAATAGTTGCATGGCTGTGACTCGGCGAGTCGGAAGAACGACTCGGCGAGTCGAGTCGCGAGTCCCCGATTTCTTCCTTTTGAGCGGTGTCGAGTGGGACCAGTGAGTAGTGGAGTGGACTCAGCGAGTTTGAGGGTAGAGTCAGTAATGGAGGGACTCGGCGAGTTGTTCATACAACTCGGCGAGTCCAAGGCAATCTTCTTAAGCTCAAGAACAACTCGTCGAGTTGTTCATATGACTCGGCGAGTCGGATGAAGATTGTCTGAGTTCTTGGATCGAGAGGGTACTCGTCGAGTCGATGCCATACTCGACGAGTAGCAGCGAGTAGGGTCGATGAGTGAGAATAGGGACTCGGCGAGTTGGCGGCCCAACTCGGCGAGTCAGGTCAACTGAGAGTTGACTTTGACCGAGAGTTGACCTTGACCGAGAGTTGACTTTGACCAAGGGTAAAAGAGTCATTTTACCCAGTGCAGTGTTTAGTATTTGATTGAGTGTGTTTATGGACTTGTAGCCGGGGAGATACCGGAGCAGCAGCAGTTAGCCCTCAGAGCCATTCACTCAGCAGCGAGTTCACGAGGTGAGTTTCCTTTCAGTAGGAACGGGTCTACGGCCACAATGCCGGCCCGTTTAATTAGCAGTAGTCCCGGACTTTGGTCTGATGCAGTAGCTAGAATGCTTGATGTCTTTGTGATTCAAGCATATTTGTGTTATGTGTTCCGGACTCTGTTCCGATGCAGTATGCAGTATATGTGATTATAATAGTTGTTATGTTTTATGCTATGCCATGATCAGTCAGTTCCGGACTTTGGTCCGATGTAGTCAGTTCCGGACTTCGGTCCGATGCAGTTAGTTCCGGACTCTGGTCCGATGCAGGGGACAAGGTCCCAGTCAGTTCCGGACTTCGGTCCGATGTAGCTAGTTCCAGACTTCGGTCTGATGCAGTGGGCAAGGCCCAGTATGTGCTTTATATATGTATTGTATGGTATGTGGTAGTTTGGGGGAGCTCACTAAGCTTCGTGCTTACAGTTTCAGTTTTGGTTTCAGGTACTTCCGCAAGCAGAGGGAAGAGCTCGGGATGATGGCATCGCACACACCACATCTTCAGCTTTTATCCTGGGAGTTGATTTAGTTTTTGATTTTGATATGACATAGATATGATACAGTTTTCCGCACAGTGTTTTTATTATGTTTGGGATACATCACGTATGGTTTTATGATATGACACTCAGATTATGGTTTTTGGTTATATTGAAAAATGAAATTTTTGGGTCGTATTTTTGGGTCGTTTCACCATTCTCAAGATATCGTATAGACATAAGACATGAATTTCAATCATTCTCTCTATAATGTTTCCCGACTTCCGATTTATGACGACTGACAACAGACTATAATTGAACACATCAACTTAGTCCCGACTTGGCCAAGCGCTCAGGTGTCATCACTAAATCATCGAGATGCCCACATATATCGCTTTTATCCCACTTTGGGTAAAAGGAATGGATAAAAATCAACTCAAATGCTCGCTTGCATTTACTGATCGAATCAAACACAACAATAAGTTTTATAACACCAAGTTACTGGTGCGTTTACTTATTATCAATGTGCAACCGACCAACAAATAACAACTCACATATCTCGGTTTCAAGAATATACAATGTTATCGTCTCACTAATCACCCGTGATAAATCCCTGACGTGATCCAAGTGTGCGTGGGTTTCATCCAATACTCTAATCTTATCAAAGCATTCATGAACCCTGCAGCAAACTTGTGCTATGTCTAAACTCTTCAGACAATCTACAGACTCTTCATGACAGTCTTCCTTCATACTTACTTCTAACGTATGATCGACTGTGGAGGTTTGAATAACCCAGTTATTCTGGAAGTCAAAACATGCAAACTGAAACAAAATAATAATACTTAATCCTATATGGCCCCAAACTTGTGAGAGTAAATAAAACACTTCTATTTATCCACCATATTGATTACTCATTATTTATCATTTAATGTTTCGGATAATCAACTCATTACTTGAATAACAACAATTGTCGCATGCACAATTTGTTTCAATGGTCCATGCTTTGTGAAATAGATCAATTGAAAAACTATTCCAATGATGCTCATTTCACAATTCCCAATCCTTATCATTTGTGTAAGAACACAAGGTTCTTTGCTACTATTAGAATATGCTAGATTCTAACATTTTATGCAACGATCCTTTCGCAAAGTCATAGCACAAAAGTCACCAAGACTTTGCTAATGAAATTACAAAGTACTCTCTTAGAAATTGTTACAAGACAATTCCATAGACGTGAAGTCTCACATTTAAAGTTTATTCCTTTGAACATCCTTCTTGCATGGAAGTTTCTAATCTAGACAAAAACTGTCAATATCCAACTCCCAATATGGAAACATTTCCATATTTGCCATATGACAACTCATTATTAATAGAATCTTATCTATTCATAATAATGTCGATACGGTCCATCCAATACCATACTTCCAACTACTCACAAGCGACCAATCCTCAACGAACTTTGGATCGTCCTTTGATAGTTGTTTAATTATTTTAGTCAAAACCGATTCTAGTCCTTTTGCCCTCTTAATGCGCTAGACATTTGGAAAATTTTAGAATGGTCAAATATTATAGCATTTGCAATCGATCCTATACCTGAAGCGTATGGGACACGATGCATAATGTCTTACATAAAGATATGATACTTTATCAATCTTTTGCCATAATATTTTATGTGTCACGTTCTTACAATTCGAATTATGAAGAGGGATGTCGTAATCATAATCGAAATTTGAGAACACACTATGTATTATTTGACTAAATTTATTAAAATTTCTCAATCTAAGCTTTAGATTTTGAAACGAAGTATAATATTCTCTCCCTTAATTATAGCAAACAGCTTTTCAACCCATGCAACTTTGCAAATTGAATCTTTGTTTTTCTATAATTAATATTGCTAACTTGCAATACTCGCCATAATAATCATACAAGCACAACACTTATGATCCTAATATCATGATGATTATTATCATATAAGCATAACACTTATGCTCCCACTAGCTTTGACATGTATTCAGAAAACAAATGAACTTCCAGAAAACAATGCCTATTGAATTTCTGAAATTCATATTTCTAATACCAGATGCTTCGATAAGCCTTTATCTAAGCTTCTTAAATTTATACACCTTTGCCTTAGAAAGCTTACATGTGTGTCTAGACAAATTCAGAACTTATGTTACTAAGTCCCAAATGTTTAGACTAATTGCCAAATCTCACAATTTGAACTATGGAAAGGGATTTCGTAACCATAATCGAATTTGAGAATACAATTTTTCACAATTGCTATCTTCTTAAAATCTCTCTTAGTGAAAGCATTTCCTCACAATCATTTTCATGAAGGAGGGAATCTTATGACGCTTAGATTCTATGGTGTATGTGTTCCTATCCATATGAATTTGTCAAAACCAAAGTTCACGACAAATCCAAACTCATATGGACTGAACTTTCTTAATCTTGATTTATTGCCTTGTGGTGACACGAGTGCCCACCATGTCTTCCAAGTAGTTTAGCAACTTATCCTTACATATCAATGTACTTTCCATCGATCAAGGTACTTTGTCTTTATGCATTCAAATGAGAACTCATAAAACTCACATGCATAATTAACTCAATTGGAATGGCATAGAAACAAAATAATGTCAATACGATAGGTTGTTAACCTCAAGTCGTGTGCTAGTGATGATCGATAAGGTTTATTCTTGATCTGTTCTTGAAACTTTTCCAAGATCATTAAAACTCCCACCGACTCCTTGACATATAAGGTTCTCTTGTCAGGAAACATTTATTGACAAACAAATATTCAAGAGTTAGTGTAGTTCTTATCAAGACAAAACACTTCACAAATTGGTCCCAGTTGGTCTTTGTCTTATCCAAGACATCACAACTTACCAATTTCAAATGTGCAAGAATAAGAAAACCTTTTCCAAATTCCACAGTTGATGAGTGTTATAAACCTACTTAAGACTTGTCACTCAATTCGCAATCTTGGAGTATGACTCTAAGATTCGATATTGGAACGAAGTATGATTGACTTCTTGATTTAACCAATTCCTCAATTCCCGATTCCTCTTCTTAGGCATACAAATGTACTAAGACTCACTTAGAGAATCAATGGAGATATTGTTCTTAATCACTAATACTTATCATAAAACACAATAAAAGGTACTTTCCCTTCTTCTTAGAATAGAGAAACTTTTATCTTTCTGCCTACTTGATTCTTATTTATTTGTTCTACTATTCATTGAAACTCTTTCAATCAACTCGGAATTACACTTAATCTTATAAGTATAATCATATTTACTAAACTTTTAGAAAATCATGACGAATATCTTATCTCTCTTTGTGGTGGACTTGATCAACGCACAACCTAGTGTACTCGATCTACTAGTCCTTCACTTGACACTTTGTCAAAGAATTAGTCTAATTTCTAAATATAAAATTTTTCATTCATCACGCAACCAAGTTGTAAGATTCCAAGTTTCCGTCCAATTGAATCTTGGGCGATGAGAAACTCTCCCTATTTGGTGAATTCTTGACATCTCCACAAATAACATAAGCAAGAATCAAATCCATTATTGCTAATAATAGAAACCTTAAAACATTAATTTTTCATACATGCCATTGCAAGGATAAATAAATAAGATAAAATCAAAATTCATTTTATTGCGGAAAAAATTGTCCTTACAATGCAATTCAATTGAAAAACTGTGTTATTACATATTTCCTAACAATCTATTCTAACTCCAAGTAGTAGCTCAAAAATCCAATCTTTAAACAATGCGATCGAAATCCACTTTCTTCACGATTAGATTCAGCTCATTTCTTCCCTTAAGCTTCCTCTCTTCTCTTCGATCCTACAAAACATCAAAATGTAATCTTATCACATCATGTATTAAGAATCTAGAATATGAACTTAAAAGAGTTAGTTAATGGATTTTACCTGAAGCAGAGCCATACGTCTTGACTCTCCCATCTCTTAGATCTCTCAGGTAGTTATGGCAGCTTCGTCTCCAATGCCCCTTCTCTTGGTAATAAAAGCAAATGGACTCCTTTGGCATAGCACACCAGACAATCACAAACTTATTTCTTTCTGGACTTCCAATGTTGCCAGTGTCCATTGAAGTTTGGGAGTTTGATTCACCAAACAAATTTGCTTGACCAGCACGCCAAATCATTGTTGATTCAGCAGCTATAAGCAAATAGGTGAGATCAATGAGGGTCACGTCGTGATCCATCATATAGTACTCTCTAACGAACTCACTATATGATTCAGGAAGTGACTGAAGAACCCAGTCAACAGCCAACTCACTTGAAATCTCGACACCCAACATGCTTAACCTATCAATGTGTGACTTCATCTCTAAGACGTGTGTATACACAGGTTTCCCATCTTTGTGTTTACTTGCCAAAAGGGCTTGAGTGAGCTTGAACTTTTCAAGCCTTTGAACTTGTGGGTTAGGGAGAATAATTAGAGGAGGTGGAGGGAGTGAAGCATGACTCTCATCTCCTTGATAGTATCTTGGAATGTCATCTTCATTTGGAAAGCTTGTTCCATGGGATTTGGGAAGACCATGATTGTCAGAACTAGACATCTACAAAACGGGAGAAAATTCAAGTTAAGTTGATTAGAATTCTTGATGTAACACCCAAATGAAACATCAAGCTAGGATCCAACACAATACTCTACCACCTAGAAGAGGAATGCCGTAATCTAGTCGTAGAATATTTGAAGGTAGGTAAATGACGATTTACCAATTTCCACCATGAAAAACGAAAAGAAAGTTTAAGTTTTAAATAAATTGAAACTCCTAGATCTTTTGAGATTCATTGAACTTTTCGATGGCATGTTTAATCTCGATTATGCCCTACCATTTGTGACTGGGATGCCGAGGATCACAAACAAGGTGTGAGTAACCATACGAATCACGTGGTGCACCCAATGCTACTATCATCTAATCAATGTGCCGGTTAGCCACACACGCTCCATTGATCTATGATAAGTATCGAGCCACCCTTCGTCACCAATGTCATCCCCAAATTAGTGTGCCGGTTAACCACACACGCTTCACTAACGTTTGACAAGGGTACGAAGTGTAATCCCATGGATTAGCATACAATTTCACAATTTGCCTAAAGTAATTATAATTTGGGAATTTGTATAAGCATTTAGTTACTTTGTACTTCGGTATACTTATAATGGAAGGTTTCTGTCCTATCCTACCCGTTCGGCTAACGACCCTTCACTAGTCAAGAGTACGGTGGTTAAGAGTGGATACTCATTCAATCGTCATTTTATAGGCAATTTCCTTAAACACCCCTTATAGACCAACTTCGTGAATGAGGTCAACTAACAGTAAGACTGACTGTTTACTCATACATATATATAATATTAGACTTTTAATGTTATATATATAGTATAGGGTGTATTTTACACTTTTAAAATACTAGGTGGTTCAATTTAGTAAATTATACTTTTAAATTAATTAAATGTAAACCAAAACTTTATGGGTTTATTAAATCTCTTTTAATTATACACTTTAATTAATTAATAAAACCATAAGCTTGTGATTTGAACTTTTCAAATTATTAGGGTTTAAGAATTTAACATTTCAAAATTAAACTTTTAAATTCCAAAACTTGAGGGCAAGTTTTGACACGTTTCAAAACATTAGGGTTTAGAATTTAAATATTTCAAAATTAAACTTTTAATCAAAAATTTAAATTCCAAAACTTGAGGGCAAGTTTTGAAACTTTTCAAAACATTAGGGTCTAACTTATTAAAATTTCAAAAACAAAACTTTTAAGTTCAAATTTAAACTATAAAACCTAAAGGGTGCAATTTGAAACTATTCAAACAAGGCAATTATCTAATTTTGACCTAGTCAAAAAACTTGCAGGATAATTCATCAAATAACTCAAATAATTAAACATTATCTTATAAGGTAACAAATATTTGATTAAGTGGTAATTATCTATTATTTTGGTAAGGATATTCACAAAAAAAAAACAAATCTTTTCCATATAAATTATATGTGATTAGATACGGATAGTCACATGTGATTATAACATTGTTGCAAAAATCAGCCTAAGCGGCCTATTAATCACATACGAGAACAACTCTAGAGTCAAACTGTAGCACCTGGTTCTGGTTCCTGGTACGTAAGAATTATCTTAGTGTTTTTCATTTTTTAGCCTTGGACTCGGCGAGTTGTAGGTCCGACTCGCCGAGTAGAGACGGGATCCGGACCACGTTTAAGTTGGCGACTCGGTGAGACCATATTCTGGACTCGGCGAGCCTCCGCTGTCTGATGAAACCCTAAATTTCAAGGGTTTGCACCCTATTTAAACCCTCTTATCCGCCCCCAAGCTCGCCCCCTTCACCCTCAGAGCCCTACACTTCGTTCAAGCCTTGTTCATTGTGAGTTTGAAGCATTTTTAGTGTGTTTTCTTGAAGATTTGGAGAGGGAAGGAGAGTAGATCAAGAAGAAGAGGAGGAGACCAGGCATCTTTGAGCTATCTCAGTGTTTTCCTTGAGGTATAACTCGATTTCCCTTTGTTTTCATGCTTATAGTCCCTTTTTAGCTCCATGGAAGTCCTTCTTGAGTTTTTCCCCAAGCTTGATTGTGCCTTATGGTTTGTAATAAGTTGTTAGCCTCTAGATCTAGGTGCGATCGAGCTCCAGGAGCTTAGATCTACTACCTTTATGGAGCCATATTGCATGAAAGCCCTAGATCTACAATTTTGGTGCATTTTGAGCCCTAAAACCTTCATCGGTGAATATTTACACGTAAAGTTGGAAACTTTACGTGTTGTTCATGCCCTAGGAACCCAGATCTATCAATAGCATGAGCAGGATTCAAGCATAATCGCGTGTATAGTATTTGCATGTGGCCGACTCGGCGAGTCGTTCATCTGACTCGGTGAGTCGAGTCGCGAGTCCCCGAGTTTCCCCCTTTTCGTGCTTGCGGGGTGGAGTGGTGAGTCGTGGGATAGGACTCAGCGAGTCGGATGCTAGACTCACTCGTGAAGTAACTCGGTGACTCAGTGCCATGACTCGGCGAGTTCAAGGCAATCTTCTTGCCTCAAGAACAACTCGGCGAGTCACAGCTTAGAGTGTTCTTCAGATGAAGACGAACTCGGCGAGTTTTTCATACAACTCGGCGAGCAGGATGAAGGACTATTGGCCTTTAGTTTAGAAGGAGAACTCGTCGAGTCAATGCTTAACTCGACGAGTAGAGACGGGTTTAGGGTCGGACAAAGGGATAGGGACTAGGCGAGTTGACAAGTCAACTCGGCGAGTCAGGCCAACTGACAGTTGACTTTGACTTGACTCTTGATTTGTAAAGGGTAAATGGTCATTTTACCCTGAAGTCGGTTAGCAGTATTTGACTAAGGGTTTTGTGGGAATTATAGCCGGAGGATTTCCGGAGCGGCAGCAGCAGCAGACAGTCAATTCCCACACAGATCAGCAGTTACTTTGAGGTGAGTTTCCTTCCAGTAGTAACGGGTCTAAGGAACCATGGCCGGCCCGTATAGTCGAGATGTTAGTATTAGAGTGTGGGTCGAGCCTGTATCTCTTGGCTGAGTTGATTATGATATATGCTAGTATGATAGAGTTGTCTATACTCGTTGTCTGTGTGATACTTGTATATTATGGGTTAGCAGCTGAGTGTGGGCTAGGCCCGTATCTCTCTGAGAGTGGAGTGTGGGCGAGGCCCGTATCTCCTACTTAGTGGAGTGTGGGCGAGGCCCATATCTCCCAGCTAGCGGAGTGTAGCCGAGGCACGTATCTTCATGAGTGTGGGCAAGGCCCGTATCTCCTAGCTGTTCATTGTATGTTTGTATGGTGTGAGGTACTATGGGGGAACTCACTAAGCTTCGTGGTTACAATTTTCAGTTTTGGTTTCAGGTACCTCTTCTTCAAAGGGGAAGGAGCTGGCGCGGTAGCGGTACATCACACACATGCTTTATATTCCGCATTATGATATCACCTGGGGATTTGTACTCTGACACTTTTATGTTTTATAAAAATGTTCTCCAGAAATGCAATATCTTTTGTGAAATTATATGATCGTTGAACGTTTTATTCCTAACGTTTTGCTAAGTACAAGTTTTTAAAAAATGAAATTTTTGGCTCGTATTTTTGGGATGTTACAAGTTGGTATCAGAGCCCTGGTTTGAGGGATTCGGACACACCTTCGGGGGTGTTTGAACTCAAATCGAGGGATTAAAAGAATTTGGAAAAAGAAAATGTTTTCTAAAAGGCTAAGTAAGGGTTTTAAGAAAGAACAAAGTGTGTGATGTGCGTGACCGGCCGAGCTCAAGTAAGTATCCCCCAAAGTACCCATACAAGCTTATGTTATGTTTATCAGTTTCAATAGAACATCATGTTAGAATAGGACTAAGGATCTAGGAGTGATGCCTTATGTGCCTGCTTTATGTGCTTCAGTGTATGAAAAGTTGCATGCTAGAACTGAGTAGACAGCAGTCAGGGGCGAACGCATGATTTTATAGTAGGGGTTGCACGAGAGAGTTAGGGGTTGCACGGTAATAGAAAAAATAAAATTTTCAAAAACTTTAGAAAAATTTACCACTACAGCCGAAAAAGTTAGGGGTTGCCGGTGCCACCGTGGACCACCCTTAGGTCTGCCCCTGACAGCAGTAGGATAGCCTGTTTAGGTTATGCCTGATAGTACTAGTTTAGAATTATATGCTAGTCCAGTTTTTCTCTACGAGGATTGAGTTGCTTGAGATTGTTTCCTTTTGTCCAAATGTTGTTTGCTTTGTGCTATGTGGGCCTTGAGTGATGAGAGTTAGCTGTTAGGTGAATACGTTAAGGTTACATGTGATCAAGGTTGAATAATCTCAGAGTGTTGGATTTGACCCTATTGTGTAGCTCTTATTTGAGTCCTAACCGTTGTAGGGATGAGTCCCTTACTCGAAGGATTATCCGAGGCTCGTCACATGTGATTGTATTCAGGTAATAGCTAATTGGCATCACCAAGAGACCTTCCACAGCTGAGGACTGTGTTGGGTGGAGTTAGAGGTTTCCTAGGGTAAGCCTAGGATAAGAGTAGCAGAGATCAGCGGTAGTGAAAGGGACCTGGTGGAGTCAAGGCAGTCCTTGGAGAAGGTACGAATAGATGTGGAAGGTAGTATGGGCCCGTACTACTGAAAGCAGAGGATCCGTACCCGAATTGAGGAAGGCCAAGATAAGACCAGGGAACTTGTAGTAGGTGTGATCCCTCCAGAGGTATCAGTATCGCTAACAGTTGTTATTTATTTTGTGTTTCAGAATGGTGGTACTATGCTCGAGGCCAGCAGTTGGCAGTACAAGAGAGGGATCGGGTTCGGGATCAGGTTCCGAGCCAGTAAATGAGGGGCTACACGAGTTCATCGCGTCAGAGATCACCAGAGGCATCCTTGAGTCGACCCCCATTATCTTCGGGTCGATCAAGGAAGGGATATTGGAGTTGATGGAGGATCGCCTCCGGGCATTCAGGAGCGACATGGCATCTGGCCAGTCGGGATCTCGCACGCTATCTTTCAAGGACTTTCGGGGCAGTAGTGTGCCAGATTTTCACGGGGCGAAGGACCCCATAGCTGTCAGACGATGGATTGCAGACATTGAGTCTGCACAGATGATTAGCTTCTTCCCTGAGGGGTCGAAGGTGAGGTTCGCAGTAGGGTGTTTACGAGATCGAGCTAGGGATTGGTGGGAGTCCGTGGGGGACTCGTTGGGGGCCTCGGCTGTCGAGGCTATGACTTGGTCGGACTTCGCGACCAGGTTCAAGGCGGAGTTTGCACCGGCTGTCGAGCTTCAGCAGCTGGTCAGGGAGTTCTTGGACATGCAACAGACGACAGAGACTGTGGAGGAAATCACCGCCAAGTTCCGAGAGAGGGCATTGTTGGTGCCCCAGTATGCGGGAGATGAGGATATGAGGAGGACCCGTTATCATGACATGCTACGAGCTGACATCCGAGAGCATGTTAGCTTTTCAGCTTGCCTTACCCTGGAGTCCATGATTTCCAGGGCGAGGGAAAGGGAGATTGATTTAGAGCACATTCGAAAGAGGAAGGCAGAGGCGGGGCAGGTGGCTGGGGCTTCAGGGAAGAAACCCAAAGGATCAGATGGGAGGCCGAAAGGCAAAGGAGGGCCGGGCCGCTGCGGGAAATGCGACAGGTCGCATGAGGGAGCATGTAGGTTGGGATCATCAGGCTGCTACAAGTGCGGCAAGGCGGGGCACTTTAGCAGGGATTGTACTGCTCCTGTCTTGGTTGTTCAGACATCTGAGTTGCTGTGTTTCCACTGCAACCATAGGGGCCACAAGAAGGCCAATTACCCCCAGTTGACAGCATCAGCGCCGGTTAAGGCGCCAGCCCCAGTTACCCTGCGGATTACAGATGGCCGACAGGGCAAGGCAGAGGCTCCAGTGGTGAGGAGTTGGGCGTTTCAGCTGACGGCAGAGGAGGCACGCGCGACACCCGATGTGGTGACGAGTATGATTCTTTCCCCCTCCCCCCCTTTTTTATATATAATGTTATGATACTGATATGTGTTCTGTGTAAATGCATTAGGATCGTTCCATGTGAACAGTATTCCTGTCCAGGTGTTGTTTGACTCGGGGGCCACCCGGTCATTTGTTTCCCTTGTGCTTAGCAAGAGGTTTACTGAGTCTTCGGGCATGTTGGATTGCCCTTTAGAGGTAGAGATTGCCGACGATCGATCGGTGCGAGCATCAGCGGTGTTCAGGGATTGTGTTCTGAGGTTATTTGAGGAGCGCTATTTGGTGGATTTGGTTCCCATCCCGTTGCGGGGGAACAAGGTGATTATAGGCATGGATTGGTTGAGCCCTAATGGGGCGGTGATAGATTGCGCACAACAGTTAGTGCGGATCAGGACCCCGAGTGGGGGAGAGTTGGTGATTCACGGTGAGAGGCCACAGCGTGGACCTGCAGTATGTTCAGCAGCGAGAGCTAGGCGCTACCTTCAGCAAGGTTGTGCGGGATATGTCGCGTATGTTATGGATACCTGGGAGACGGGTAAAGCGACGGTGAGCGAGGTTCCAGTGGTGCGAGACTACGCTGACGTGTTCCCGGAAGAGCTTCCTGGAATACCTCCGGAGCGTCAGGTGGAGTTTAGAATCGACCTAGTTCCTGGTGCGGCTCCAATAGCCAAGGCACCCTATCGATTGGCTCCTCCCGAGATGCAGGAGTTGTCTACGCAGCTGCAGGAGCTGCTAGACAAGGGATTTATTCGACCGAGCAGTTCACCCTGGGGATCCTCGATCCTGTTTGTGAAGAAGAAGGACGGGTCGCATCGGATGTGTATAGATTACCGGGAGATGAATAAGGTGACAGTGAAGAACCGTTACCCACTCCCGAGGATTGATGACCTCTTTCATCAGCTGCAAGGAGCATCTTGGTTCTCCAAGATCGATTTGCATTCAGTTTATCATCAGATGAGGGTCAGAGAAGAGGACGTACAGAAGACCGCGTTTCGGACGCGCTATGGCCATTATGAGTTCGTGGTGATGCCGTTCGGGCTCACCAATGCTCCTGCCGCATTCATGGACCTCATGAATCGCGTGTGTAGACCGATGTTGGATCAGTCTATGATAGTTTTCATTGATGACATCGTGGTCTATTCCAAGACGCAGGAGGAACACGAGGAGCATCTGAGAGAGGTTTTGGAGACCTTGAGAAGGGAGAGCTTGTACGCCAAGTTCTCCAAATGTGAGTTTTGGTTGCGCGAGGTGCAGTTTCTGGGGCACCTCGTCAACCAGAACGGGATTTCAGTAGACCCGACCAAGGTGGAGGCCGTGATGAGGTGGGAGGTTCCGAAGTCTCCATCCAAGATTCGGAGTTTCCTAGGATTGGCAGGCTACTATCGGAGATTCATTCGGGATTTCTCCAAGATAGTCGTACCCCTGACACGGTTGACTAGGAAAGCCGTGGTCTTTCGATGGGGGCTTGAGCAGCAGGCAGCGTTCAAGATTCTGAGGCAGAGATTGTGCGAGGCGCCGATCTTAGCCCTGCCCGAGGGCGTAGAGGATTTTGTGGTATACTGTGATGCGTCGATCTCAGGTTTGGGCGCAGTATTGATGCAGAGGGGGCATGTCATTGCTTATGCTTCGAGGCAGCTGAAGCCACACGAGGCGAACTACCCGACGCATGATTTAGAGTTGGGTGCGGTGGTTTTCGCCCTCAAGATTTGGCGGCATTACCTCTACGGGGTTCGATGTACCATTTACACGGACCACAAGAGTTTGAGGTACCTCATGGATCAGCCGAATCTGAACATGAGGCAGCGTCGGTGGTTGGACGTGGTAAAGGATTATGATTGCGAGATCCTTTACCACCCGGGGAAGGCCAATGTGGTGGCCGATGCGCTTAGCCGCAAGACGGCGCCGATCAGGGATATTTGCATGAGGATGACTGTGGTGACTCCCCTGTTGGAGCAGATTCGGGAGGCTCAACAGGAGGCTATGAAGGAGGAACATCAGAAGAGTGAGCGAATAGTGGGTCAATTCACCTCCTTCGATTATGATAGGCGGGGGTTATTGACACTACACCGTAGGGTGTGGGTGTCGTATCTTGGAGGTGTGCGCCAGATCTTGATGGAGGAGGCGCACAAATCCTGATTCTCCATTCATCCAGGGGCGACGAAGATGTATAGGGATCTTCATCTAGACTATTGGTGGCCCTACATGAAGCGGGATGTGGCGTGGTACATAGAGCAGTGTTTGACCTGCAGGAAGGTCAAGGCCGAGCATCAGAGACCGCACGACAAGATGCAGCCGTTGGACATCTTTTTGTGGAAATGGGAGGATATTACGATGGATTTTATGACAAAGCTTCCCCGGATGGCGCGAGGAGTGGATTTGATTTGGGTCATCGTGGATCGATTGACCAAGACCGCCCATTTTATTCCGATTCAGGAAAGTATCTCGGCCGAAAAGTTGGCCGATATCTACATCAGGGAGATAGTGACGCGGCACGGGGTGCCAGTGTCAGTGATATCAGATCGAGATGTGCGGTTCACTTCCAGGTTTTGGAAGAAGTTTCATGATGAGTTGGGCACTCGTATGCACTTTAGCACCGCCTTTCACTCGTAGACGGGTGGTCAGAGTGAGCGGACCATCCAGACTTTGGAGGATATGTTGCGGACATGCGTGCTAGACTTTGGTGGTAGCTGGGATACCTATCTTCCCTTGTATGAGTTCTCGTACAACTGCAGCTACCATGCGAGTATTGACCGTCCTCCATTCGAGATGTTGTACGGTCGGAGGTGCAGGACCCCGATATGTTGGGGTGAAGTTGGCCAGAGGGTCATGGGGAGCACCGAGGTGGTGCTCAAGACGACCGAGAGGATCCAGCAGGTTTGGAGCAGGCTTCAGTCTACGCAGAGTCGGCAGAAAAGTTATGTTGACAAGTGTCGATCAGACCTGGAGTTCTAGGTCGGGGATATGGTTCTCCTGAAAGTGTCACCTTGGAAAGGCGTCATTCTATTCAGGAAGCGGGGCAAGTTGGGCCTGAGGTACATTGGACCGTTCAGGGTTGTAGCCCGGGTGGGCAAGGTGGCATATAGACTGGATCTGCCAGCCGAGCTCAGCTAGATACACAACACCTTCCATGTCTCCCAGCTGCGGAAGTGTCTCGTGGATGATTCAGCGGTGGTGCCGTTAGAGGATATACAGGTTGATGACAACCTGAATTACATTGAGCGCCCAATCGCAATCCTCGACCGGAAGTCGAAGGATCTAAGGAACAAGAAGGTGGAGTTAGTGAAGGTGCAGTGGCAGCACCGAAAGGGGTCCGAGTGGACTTGGGAGCTAGTGGAAGAAATGATGGAGCATTACCCCGAGCTGTTTCAGGATCGAGCAGCAGACTTCGAGGACGAAGTCTAAAATAAGTGGGGGAGATTTGTAGCACCTGGTTCCTGGTACGTAAAATTTATCTTAGTGTTTTTCATTTTTTAGCCTTGGATTCAGCGAGTTGTAGGTCCGCTCGCCGAGTAGAGACATGATCCCATTCACGTTTAAGTTGGCGACTCGGCGAGTCCACATTCTGGACACGGCGAGTCTCCGCTGTCTGATGAAACCCTAAATTTCAAGGGTTTGCACCCTATTTAAACCCTCTTATCCGCCCCCAAGCTCGCCCCCTTCACCCTCAGATCCCTACACTTCGTTCAAGCCTTGTTCATTGTGAGTTTGAAGCATTTTTAGTGTGTTTTCTTGAAGATTTGGAGAGGGAAGGAGAGTAGATCAAGAAGAAGAGGAGGAGACCAGGCATCTTTGAGCTATCTCAGTGTTTTCCTTGAGGTGTAACTCGATTTCCCTCTGTTTTCATGCTTATAGTCCCTTTTTAGCTCCATGGAAGTCCTTCTTGAGTTTTTCCACAGGCTTGATTGTGCCTTATGGTTTGTAATCAGTTGTTAGCCTCTAGATCTAGGTGGGATCGAGCTCCAGGAGCTTAGATCTACTGCCTTTATGGAGCCATATTGCATGAAAGCCCTAGATCTACTCTTTTGGTGCATTTTGATCCCTAAAACCTTCATTGGTGAATATTTACACATAAAGTTGGAAACTTTACGTGTTATTCATGCCCTGGGAACCCAGATCTATGAATAGCATGAGCAGGATTCAAGCAGAATCGCGTGTATAGTATTTGCATGTGGCCGACTCGGCGAGTCGAGTCGCGAGTCCCCGAGTTTCCCCCTTTTCGTGCTTGTGGGGTGGAGTGGTGAGTCGTGGGATAGGACTCAGCGAGTCGGAAGCTAGACTCACTCGTGAAGTAACTCGGCGAGCCAGTGCCATGAATCGGCGAGTTCAAGGAAATCTTCTTGCCTCAAGAACAACTCGGCGAGTTGTTCATACAACTCGGCGAGTCACAGCTTAGAGTGTTCTTCGGATGAAGACGAACTCGACGAGTTGTTCATACAACTCGGCGAGCAGGATGAAGGACTATTGGCCTTCAGTTTAGAAGGAGACCTCGTCGAGTTAATGCTTAACTCGACGAGTAGAGACGGGTTTAGGGTCGGACAAAGGGATAGGGACTCGGTGAGTTGACAAGTCAACTCGGCGAGTCGGGCCAACTGACAGTTGACTTTGACTTGACTCTTGATTTGTAAAGGGTAAATGGTCATTTTACCCTGAAGTCGGTTAGCATTATTTGACTAAGGGTTTTGTGGGAATTATAGCCGGAGGATTTCCAGAGCGGCAGCAGCAGCAGACACTCAGTTCCCACACAGATCAGCAGTTACTTTGAGGTGAGTTTCCTTCCAGTAGTAACGGGTCTAAGGCACCAAG
Source organism: Lactuca sativa (assembly GCF_002870075.4). Lineage (NCBI taxonomy): Eukaryota > Viridiplantae > Streptophyta > Magnoliopsida > Asterales > Asteraceae > Lactuca > Lactuca sativa. The sequence continues at coordinate 35,826,947 of NC_056631.2, read as the reverse complement.
GCTGGCCCGTATAGACGAGATGTTAGTATTAGAGTGTGGGCCGAGCCCGTATCTCTTGGATGAGTTGATTATGATGTATGCCAGTACGATAGAGTTGTCTATACTCGTTGTCTGTGTGATACTTGTATATTATAGGTTAGCAGCTGAGTGTGGGCGAGGCCCGTATCTCCCAGTTAGTGGAGTGTGGGCGAGGCCTGTATCTCCCAACTAGCGGAGTGTGGGCGAGGCCCGTATCTTCATGAGTGTGGGCGAGGCCCGTATCTCCTAGCTGTTCATTGTATGTTTGTATGGTGTGAGGTACTATGGGGGAACTCACTAAGCTTCGTGGTTACAGTTTTCAGTTTTGATTTCAGGTACCTCTTCTTCGAAGAGGAAGGAGCTGGCGCGGTAGCGGTACATCACACACATGCTTTATATTCCGCATTATGATATCACCTGGGGATTTGTACTCTGACACTTTTATGTTTTATAAAAATGTTTTCCAGAAATGCAATATGTTTTGTGAAATGATATGATCGTTGAACGTTTTATTCCTAACGTTTTGCTAAGTACATGTTTTAAAAAATTGAAAATTTTGGCTCGTATTTTTGGGATGTTACACAAACACATAAAAACATTTTTTTTCCATATAAATCATATTTGTTTAAAAATATAATCACATGTGATTAAATACACGAGACCAACTATTGAATCCTAAATGCAAAAGTAAATATTGTCAAATTAAATCATATGTATGACTCATTGTTTAAAATGAAAAATTTATCGGTATTTGTGGGACGTTACATATAAGGTATACTAGGATGTTCAAGATTGTTCAAGGATACTCGGATGTTGAAGATGCTTAAGGTGGATGCCCCAAATGACATGATGCACCATTTTGAGGGAGAATGAGCCATCATGATGGAGGATACTCCTTCATGATGCGCCATGAGCATTCTTAATGATCCATCTTGGTTCATGATGCTCCATCATGTGTTTTGTTGATGCTCATGCAATGTATCTCAATGATGAAGATTCTTGAAGCGATTGCGTGGCAATTTGTAATTGTTTAGCACCTTTCATGAGCCTATGGAACAATAGGCTTGGGTTATTAGGGTTTTAGGTTTGATTCCTAGTATATAAAAGTGATGTGCGCTAGTCATTTGTTCGTGTCTTGAATTCTAGTGAGTAGGCAAATATCTTATGAATTGTACATGTAACCTCTATTTGAGAACTCATAAATAAAGAATACTCATCTCCTGCCGTAGACGAGCTTGTGGACTTGTGGTTTCGTGTTTTATCCGTGTTACTTCCTAACATAATGGATTTGGAATTTACATTTTGTAGGATTTGGATTTAAAAAGATTTAAGGTTGATAAAAAAAATTGAAATTGTTTGGCATGAAAGAGACTTGAAGTGTATTTAAGATAAATAACAAAAACATTTAATACAAATCTTATGTTTATTATTTTTGTAACAAACCAATATTAAAACTTTTTTTGATTATGTTGTTTTAGTGATTTAAATATGTTATTATTCCAATAGTTTGTTTTTAAACACCCCCTTTCCAAAAAAGGGCGGGGGGGGGGGGGGGGGGGGGAGGAGGGTTGAACATTTAGTAGTTGAGATGCGAAATTCCACATAGAAGATCCAATGTTTAAACCTTTGCATGCCCAAATTACTATTATTGATATGCGATTTACCTCGCATATGAGAGTTTATAAGGGTTTATATGAGTCGTTCAAATAGTTTACCGTTTTTAAACCCCTTCCCTTCACAACTTAACTCATCCGTCAAGGAGAGTAATTGGCATTTACAATATTAGACTTAAATTTCTAGATTTATATTTGTCTGTGTCTTTCGGATTCTAGTGGCATTATTTTTAGGACACTATTTAACTGCTAAATTAAATATTATTTTCATGCTTTTAGTAACACAACAATATTATATTAATAAATAAGTTCCATTTTTTTAATTTTAAATCAAATATAAAACAACACTAAGACAATTAAGATAATACAGAGAAACATAATATCATTGCTTCAATTCAAATTTGTCTAACAATAATATTCTTAATATTTAAAACACAAATGTCTTAAAAAAATTAATAAGTCTAAATGTTGTCCTAGTATTGTTAACCAAAAAACAAAAATGATACAAAAAAATGATCCATGAAGCTTCCTTTGAAACACAAATCTCATGGACTTCCATTTCATTCCCCCTTTCTTATTCACTTCCTTTGAAACCTAGAATTATAAAGAATAAAAAATGTTAACCAAAAAAGCTGATCCATGAAGCTATTACTATTTAATTGAGTAAAGTTAAAGAGGGCACTAGAACAAGACATAAAAATTATGCATACATGAGAGGATTGGGTCAACTGTTACATGACACATACCATATTGAAACTATACATATCTCAATCAACCAAATTAAAATTTCTAATAAAACATGAAAATTAAACTTTTTTTTTAATTAATAGAATTTTAAGGCTCACATACATGTCTGATTAACTTTCAACCAATTTATAGGGATGACCATCACCATGGCCATTTGATTTCTTATGTTTTTTCCTATTGTGAAATGTTGAATCATCAACCAAAATTACGTTTCTACCCCTACTAAATCTAGACATTCTTTCAAATGCCTTATTTACAAGATCACCCCCTTCCGAAGCCGAAGTTGGAGTTGTTGGTATAGAATCCACAAACGACCATAAAGTTGATGAAAACCACGACCGTGTCATTGCCATTGTCTAAGTCATTTTTAGGACATTGATTTACATAAAATTCAGAATTCACTTCGATTATTACACCTAGGAAAATCACGCAAAATAGAAAAAGAAAAAATTATGTAATCAGCTATTGATTACATATTATATATGTAATATGTCGGATGAGGAGCTCTTAAAGAGCATGGTCTTGAAGTTCCCGAGAAAAGGTCAAAGTTCCCATGTCATTGGCGTCTAGACACGAGCTCTTAAAATGATAGAGCATATCATCCATAAATGCAAGAAATAGCAACCTACTTTTATTTATTTCTTCATTCTTTAATTATAGCATCCTACTTTCAACCTTCTTTCTTTTAGAAAGCTCTTCCCAACATTTTACCACATTACCCTTTACTCTAAATAATCACTTAAAGATTAATGAAATTTATTTTTATGTGTGAAGTAAGAACAAATGTATCTTTATTTGAGAAGGGTAAAATTGTCATTTACTCAAACTTAGACATTCATTCGATCTAAAAACAGAAACAGTCTCGCTTACTCAATGGGTGTTTCGTTTGGACTTGATGCAAAAAGAACCACTTAGAAGATAAAGTGTGGCAAAAGATCTTTTTCCCAGAAAGTTTCAACTTTTTCACAAAAAATTCAAATATTATTTATCATGTTTAATGGGAATAAAAAAAGAAAAAGGCCTCAATACCTTATGATGGATGAGAAATAACTTGTTGAGTTGTTTGAGTAGTTGTGATGTTGCTATCTCTATGATTGTTGTAATCCCACAAATCATAACTTATTTGAAATTCATCATTACCATGATTCAAAACTTTACTCTCAAGACCCGAGTTTTCAGGTCCATACTCCACAAACCCTGAAATAAATTCATGGTAGAAATCGAATTCTGCCAAAGACCCAAACTCCGGAATGGAATCAGAAATTCCGGCTTGTGGACCAACCAAATCATCCATTTCAATAAAATCTTTCAAATCACAACTATTCCCAGTCTCTTCCACTTCCGGGACTTGAGGAAGAATCTCTGGTTCATCAATAATTTTGTTCAAAAACTCAACAATATCATTTTTAAACACATTCTCCTCTTCTTGTCGCAAAATTTTCACATCATTCACCGGAATCGGAATCAGATTCCGTTTCAGTACCAAAAAAGCATCAAGATCCACACAATCTTCATTATTCCATCCCTCCTCGACAAATGGAGCCCTATATTGCTCCCTGTTTTTGGGTCAGAGCATGCTTTTCTTAAAGATTTTGTAAAGGACATAGTGTTCTTAGGTAAACGGGCATCTTTTGAGCTCCAGTCGGTTTGTCTTCCTGAAGGTGCCCGACCTTGGTAATAGAAATCGGGTTAAAAAATAGTGTTTTCGAAGCGACTTGCAGCAAATTACAAGAAATTGAGTTAAAAAGTATTAGTCATAATACTTGTACTTAATGCTTTTTTGCATAGCCTCTTTGTATAGGTTTATGTGTGTAACATTTCATTCTATTTATTGATTTTCTCCCTGCCTCTTTTGGCATTCGAGAGTTATTCCTTTCTTGGTATCAGAACGCCTGATCGAATCCTCTTCCTTTTCTCTCTAAAACTCTTCGCCTCTTCCATGGCCGGATCATCTTCTTCTGATTCTCTCGTCTCAATGAACACTATTCTCCACCTAATCTCCAATCACCTCACCTCCTCCAATTACCTCATTTGGAGAAATCAACTACTGCCGCTTCTCTAATATCATAATCTCTTGCCTCTCGTTGATGGCTCCTTCGCTAAGCCGCGTTCCACGATTGTCAAGGAAGGGACCTATGTTCCAAATCCTGAATTAGCAGAGTGGCAATTTGTTGATCAAAGGGCAGTCATACTTCTTCAAGCTTCTCTCTCTAAAGAGGCTTTTTCAGAAATTGTTGGGCTCTCTACCGATAAGGAAATATGGGATGCCCAAGAAGACGCATGTAGCAGCTCCTCCATCGAACGAGTTCAAAACCTTCGAGATCAACTCTGCCAGGTATCAAAAGGCTCTTCCTCTATCTTCGATTTTGGGAGAAAATTTCGCATTATTTATGACCAATTGTAGGCTATTGGACACCCTGTTGCCGATTCTGATAAAGTCCATTGGTTTTTGTGTGGTCTCAGTGCTCCGTTTGAGACATTCTCCACCGCCATCCGGGCATCTCGTTCTACTATGACGTTTCACGACCTTCTTGCTCAGTCTGAAGATCACAAATTATTTATGCAATCCATCAATGGGTCTGTCACTCCTCCGGTGGTGTTCAATGCTCATTCGACTAAATCTCAGTCAAATCGGGATCGCGGTGGTCGGAATTTTCGTGGGGGTAGAGGCCACAGGCGTCGTCCCCTGCACTACCATCTTTGTCGCACAAATGGCCATTTTGCCAATGCGTGTCCGCAACTTGTCCGGTATGCTTCACCCACTCCGAGTTCTCCTTCCCTTAGATCGGATGCTGATCTTGCTCAGGCCTTTCATGCCTACTGCCACGTGACTTCATCTGGTCTGCATTGGTATGTCGATTTGGGTGCAACCGATCATATGTCCTCCACCACGGCATCAGTTACACATCCGACTCCCTTCCCCAGAAACGACAATGTTTTCTTTGGAAATAGTACCGCTCTTCCCATTTCTCATGCAGGGCACACCTCCTTCAAAGGAGATATCCATCTTCGGGATGTGTTAGTCATTCTGCGACTTACTAAAAACCTCTTATCTGTTAGCAAATTAACCCATGATAATTGCATGTATGTTTTATTTTCTCACCTGCATTTTTACATTCATGATCGAAAGACTGAACATGTTCTAGCTCAGGGGCAATTTAGTCAAGGTATTTACATGCTTTCCATCGGTCCTCAAGCCCTTTTTAAGTCCACCAAAGTTGCGTTGAAAGCTTCTTTTGATTTTAGGCATGCTCGTTTAGGGCATGTCTCTTATGACGCTATTTCACTTTTAAATAAACAGGGCCCGTTGTTGGTTTCCTCCCTTTTACCTAACCTGTCCATATGTTCTTCTTGTCAAATGGAAAAGGCACATCGATTACCTTTTGTAAACAATGATAAACGTGTTATGAATGTTTTGGATCTTATTCATTGTGATCTTTGGGGTTCATCCCCTGTATGTTCTGTTGATTCTTATTGCTATTATGTGTCATTTGTGGATGGTTTTTCACGCTTTACGTGGTTTTACCCCTCAAAGCTAAGTTCGATTTTGTTGATGTATTAGATGTGTTTCTCAAATATGTACAAACTCAATTTAATGCCAAGGTGAAGATTTATCAAAGTGATGGTGGCACGGAGTTTCTAAATCACAAAGTCTGGTCCTTACTTGATATTAATGACACGTTCGATCGCATATCATGTCCTTATACCCCTGCCCAAAATGGTTGGGTGGAGCGCAAGCATCGACATATTGTCGAGACCGGTCTCGTAATGATGTTTCATGGCTATGTTTCCCCTAATTATTGGGTTCATACGCTTAGCTCAACGGTATATATCATAAATTGCCTCCTATCATATGTCTTACATAATAAATCTCCATTTTGAGTTGCTCTACAACACACCGCCCACATATGCTCATTTTCGCCCTTTCGGGTGTCGGGTTTACCCATATCTACGGGATTATGCGGATCACAAACTATCCCCTCGCAGCCTTCCCTGCATTTTCCTTGGTTATTGCTCACAATACAAGGGTTTTCAATGCCTTGAACCATCTACATCTCGTATTTACATAACCATGTATGCTAAGTTTGATGAACAATGTTTTCCGCTCCTTGATGACTCCAAGGCTACTCCGACACATTTACTTGCTCTAACAAAATTGTCATATGCCATGCTACCTGCTCCGGTCTTGCCGACTCCTGAATTTGATCCAGCGCCATCTCCAAAGCCATGCAGTATTTGTGTTAATCCTGTCCAATCTTCCGCTACCACTGAGCCTGATCCCACCAATGATACAACAGGTTGTTCGTCCGACTCCAGTGACACTGTTTCTGATATAAGTGATGCCCCGACAGATCCAGGTGGTGCTCCTTCTGACTCTGCTGATGATTGTTTTCCGAATCCCCCATCGACAACATCACCTACTCCGACTTCACCGGTTCCTATGTCTGGTTCTTCGGTACTTATAATGATCCCGAGTCACCCAATGATTACTAGAGCCAAGGCTGGTATTTTCAAACCAAAACATCGAGCGGATATGGCTAGCTCCATTTCTCATGGGCTTCTTGCAAAGCTTCACACTTCCGCTGATCCAAAAGGGTACAAAGTCGTTGCTCAATCTCCTCATTGGGTCCAAGCCATGGAACATGAGTTGGATGCTCTCCCGAAAAACAACACCTTTATGTTGGTCCCTCGACCTTCCAATCATAATGTTGTCGGCTGCAAATGGGTGTTCCGAATGAAATATCTCGTTGATGGCTCAGTTGATCGTCACAAAGCCCGCCTTGTTGCTTAAGGGTTCAACTAAATTCTGGGTTTGGACTACTCCCATACGTTCAGCCTGTGGTCAAGGCTTCCACGGTACGTGTCATCATATCTTTGGTTATGGCGAACAAGTGGGCTCTCCACTAGTTAGACATCAACAATGTGTTTCTTAATGGGTCCTTAAGTGAGCTTGTATACATGGAGCAGCCGTCGGGTTTCCATAGTACCCAGTTTCCGGATCATGTTTTCCGCCTCAACAAGGCCCTTTACGGCCTCAAACAAGCCCCACGGGCATGGTTTCATCATCTCAGCACCTTCCTGCTTGCGAATGGTTTTGAGTATAGTCGGGCTGACCCGTCTCTGTTTGTTTTTAAACGAGACACTTGCATAATGTACTTACTTGTATATGTTGACGATTTGATTCTTACTGGTAATCAGGACTCCGTGATCCACTCGTTTATCAAAAAATTGCATCTTGAATTTTCCATAAAGGATCTTAGCCGCCTAAACTATTTTCTTGGCCTAGAAGTGACATATACATTTGATGGTCTGTTTCTTGGTCAATCCAAATACGCTCATGACATACTCAAGAGGGAAAACATGCTAGATGCCAAACCGGTGTCGACTCCTCTAGCCACTAATGCAACATTTGAGACCACCAATGATCCGTACGCTGATCCTACCCACTATCAGTCTCTTGTCGGTGCTCTTCAATATTTGACCATTACTCGTCCTGATATTTCGTATGCGGTGAATCAAGTGAGTCAGTTTTTACAAGCACCGACTGTCTCTCACGTTCAAAGTGTAAAACAGATTCTCTGATATATCAAAGGCACTATGTCTTATGGTCTTACGTTCTCTCATCGGAAGCCCCCATCCACCCTGCTCGGGGTACTATGATGTCGACTGGGCTTGCTGTCTTGAGACACGACGCTCTACCTATGGTTACTCCATCTTCTTAGGCGGGAATCTTGTTTCCTGGAGTGTTAAAAAGCAGCCTACCATCTCCCGCTCCAATTGTGAATCCGAGTATTAGGTTATGGCCAATACTGCTGCTGAGATAATCTGGATTACTCACTTGCTCAGAGAACTTCATGCTCTCCCGGATGCTCGCCCCACCTTGATATGCGACAACAAGAGTGTCATATTCCCACACTAAATCCTATTTCTCATAAGTGCTCCAAGCATATTGATCTTGACTACCATTTTATTCGGGAACTTGTTTCTTCCAGCAAGCTTCACACCAAGTTCGTTTCTACCAAGCTTCAGGTGGCTGGCATTTTCACGAAGAGTCTGCCGCGTCATCAATTTGAATTCTTCAGAGACCTGCTCACTATAGGTCCCCCACCGTTCAGCTTGAAGGGGGCTATTAGTCGTAATACTTGTACTTAATGTTTTTTTTGTCATAGTCTCTTTGTATAAGGTTATGTGTGTAACCTTTCATTCTATTTATTGATTTTCTCTCTGCCTCTTTTGGCATTCGATAGTTATTCTTTTCTAAAAAAAAGCTCAAAAAACTTCTTACCAACAACAATTGACTTTGAAAATCTGGAAATTCTAGAACGATGTAAATACAAACCTTAAAGTGTGTCAAGGGTGAGCTTTTAGTAGGATAGAGAAGGCGAATGGAGATATCGATGGGCAGAGCTGGTTATATATTACTTGATAAAACTTATAACAATGAAAAGACATTTAAAATATAATCTATTCTTATATTTTGCATCAAGTATTATGTATCAAAAATAAAAATATTTAAGGTTAAAGTTGAAGAATAAAGACTTCAAAAGTCAAATGTGGACAATTAATTTGGGACATAGGTAGTAATAAAATTTCTATAGGTATTTTGGGTGAGCGGGAATTAAAATTTAAGGAAAGCGGGAATGAACTTTTAGAAAGCAACAGGAATGAAAATTTATATGCGACTAAAAGTCAGATTACAGTGTCATAAAAATTTTGTGCCACTGAACCTGTAATACAGTGGTACAAAAATTTTATCCATAAAACTGTAATACAGTGGCACAAACATTTTATGCCACTAAAAAATTGTGTCACTATATGTAAATTTATTTGTAGTGTTCTTTGATTTATTTGCGTATAAGAAACCTGATTACATAAGAGAGAGGTGTCTTTTCTCACTAAGCATTAAGCTTTCCGGTCATTTATGTTGGGATAAAAGAGAATAAAAAACCTACTCTTAGAGATAGTATGATTTTTTTTACATTGCATTCGATGTTTAGTGTTTGACGGGTCAAATACAAGGATTGGTTTATGTTTAATTAATGACATTACAATAATATATTTACATCGCGGTAAGGGGCCACCACACTTAGGAAATCATCAATCTCTCTTGTCAAACCTCTTTCTTGTCCAAATCCAATATACGGGGTTTATTGGTTTACGACATTACAAAAAACGGGGTAAAAGAAGAAGATAATTAAGGTTTTCACTATGTTTGTGTGTATATATATTTCACTTCCCGACATGTCGTTGGTATAGATATTCGATATACCGCCAATATTTTGTCATTTCCCGCCGAGTCTACGCAGACGACTTGTCGTCGACATAGCTTTTCTGGTCAAAGACATATGGTCAATGTTTAAAAACGGTGTCTTGACGACATGTCGCCGGTATAGGTCGACTTTTGCCGACGACATATGTCGTCTGGATAGGTATTGTCTGCATAGGGCTCGATCCTTGTAGTGGAATGAATGAATCGTAGGTGGCCCATTCAAATTTATAAAACTCAAAATGATAATTAAAACAAAAATATATATGTTTTAGGGTAAAATAGTCACATAAAAATGTATGATGGGGACTAAAATTGAAACAAAATGAAATTACTATGCGTGTCATTTTATATTTGAAAAAGGTGCAGTGGATTTGATTAAAAAAACTACATAATCATGTGGACCAAAAAGGTAATTTTCTCTAAAATGAAATTGGTATGATCGAGTCTTATTGCTATAAGATACATTGACTTTCAGAAATTAATTGGACGTGTTTTAAAACTTCAAGTTCGTCAACCATGACATATACAAAAGGAATAAATACGTATATAATAAAAGGGAATTGTTTTCATCCATTGACAGAATACGAAACCGTCAAACAACTCAGACACAAAAAGTAGATTGATCGTATCAGATGGTCCAACCATAATAATATTATAAATATAAGGATTGAATTATGCATGCGCAACTTGTAATATAAGAAACCCATTGAGCTACTTACATTTGACTTCAAAAGATTGTTAACATCAAATGATGATGAGAGAAATATTCCTTCTCCTCCTCTTCTGTTCCTTGATCGAATCATCAGCTTCAAAGAACACCATTAAAGATCATCTTCAGAGGGGTTCCTCTCTATCTGTTAATGATGATTCCAACGTGATAAGGTCCCCAGACAGCACTTATACATGTGGTTTCTATGGCTTCCAAAGCAACGCTTATTGGTTTGCAATCTGGTTCACAAACTCCAAAGACCGAACCGTGGTTTGGACTGCAAACCGCAACACACCTGTCAATGGCCGTGGATCAAAAATGACATTTCGGGGAAATGGGGCCATGGTTTTGACAGATGTGGATGGCATGGTTGTGTGGGAAACAAACACAAGCTCGACAGATGTAAATAGAGCAGTGCTGCTGAATACAGGTAATCTGGTATTGAAGAACCAAAAAGGTCAGATTCTTTGGCAAAGTTTTGATTATCCAACTGATACTCTTTTGCCTTCTCAGACACTAACAAAGAGCAAAAGCTTGATATCTACCTCCAAAAAAGGAAGTTTTGAATCTGGGTATTTTGGTTTAAGCTTTAACAGTATTAACGTTTTAATATTGACTTATGATGGCCCAGAAATATCAAGTGTCTACTGGCCTAGTCCTGATCCTGGTTTTAATGTTTGGAAGTTTGGAAGGACCTCGTATAACAGCAGCAGAATGGCAGTTTTTAACGATGTGGGTGAATTTAACTCGAGCGATTGGTGGCACTTTAGTGCTTCAGATATGGGTTTTGGGATTAAGAGGAGGCTAGTCATGGACTACGATGGTAATCTCAGAATTTATAGCTTGAACGAGTCAACTGGGTTATGGTCGATTTCATGGCAAGCTATTGCACAACCTTGTAATATCCATGGAATCTGTGGGAGAAACGGGATTTGTGTTCATGGAGTACCACCGGAATGTTCATGCCCACCTGGTCATAAATGGACTGACCCTAATGATTTTAGTCAGGGTTGTAAGCCTACTTTCGATCGAACATGTGTAAGTGCAAACTCAACAAAGTTTGGATTTTTGGAACTGCGGAATACAGATTACTATGGGTTTGATCTAAATTATTCTACACCCATTTCGTTCGAAGCTTGTAGGGACATCTGTTTGGGAGATTGTAGATGTGAAGCATTTAATTACAGGCTAACAGGTGAAGCTTTTTGCTTTACAAAAAGTGCTCTTTTCAATGGCTATAGATATCCTACTTTCCCAGGAACCATCTATTTGAAAGTACCAATTGGCATGCAAACAACAGATTCTGCCTTACTCCTTGCTACTTCTATGGCCACATGTCCCGAGGTAACAGTTAAGGTGGGCTCTCCATCTATGTATCAATCATCTGGTAAAAAGGTGAAATGGGTTTATCCTTTCTCCTTCGTTATAGGTATTGGTGTGGTTGAAGCTTTGGTTATCTTTTTAGGGTGGTGGATTTTCTTTAAGAAAAATGCCATCCTAACCAACTTAGAAGAGGGGTATCGTATGGTATCAAGTCAGTTTAGGGGGTTTACTTATCAAGAACTGGTGAAGGCGACACAAAACTTTAAGGTAGAGATAGGGAGAGGAGGCTCAGGGACTGTGTATAAAGGGGTTCTGGAAGATGAAAGGGTGGTGGCTGTGAAAAGGTTAGGAGATGTGAGCGAAGGTGGAGAGTTTTGGGCAGAAGTGAGCACGATCAGTAAAATCAACCACATGAACTTGGTGCGAATGTGGGGTTTATGTTCACAGAAACAACACAGAATTATAGTTTATGAGTACGTGGAAAATCTTTCTCTTGACCAGAGATTGTTCTCCTCGAGTTTTCTTCAATGGAAAGAAAGGTTCAAAGTTGCCATAGGCGTAGCAAAAGGTTTAGCTTATTTACACCATGAGTGCCTAGAATGGGTGATTCATTGTGATGTTAAGCCAGAAAACATTCTTTTAGATGAGTCGTTCGAACCAAAGATTGCAGATTTTGGTCTGGCAAAGTTGACTCAGAGAGGTGGTCAAGGCTCGGAGTTTACCAGGATCAGAGGGACAAAAGGATATATGGCTCCAGAATGGGCTAGCAACCTTCCTATCACAGCAAAAGTTGATGTCTACAGCTATGGGGTTTTGGTTTTAGAAATGGCAAGGGGAATTCGACTTTCTAATATGATTATGCAGGAAGGAGAAAAGGAGGAATCGGAGCTTATGAGGTTTGTAAGGATAACGAAAACGAAGCTTCAAGGAGAAGAAATGGAGTCATGGATTGAAGAGATGATTGATTCGAGGTTGGGAGGATTGTTTAGTAGGAAGCAAGCTGTAAAACTTGTTGAGATTGGTGTAAGTTGTGTGGAGGAAGACAGAAATAAAAGGCCTACAATGGGTTCAGTTGTACAAGTTCTAATTGATTGTGAGTCAGAGTAGATGTGCTATGAGGCATAGGACTTCCGTGTTTTCGAAAAAAAAAAGTTTAATAATAGAGGAAATGAGGAATTGAAAAAAGAGACGTGTAGCATGATTTTATGGTTGTAACTTGTATATTTGTAGCATGATCACAAAAGATACTTCACTACTTAATCGTAAATAAATTTGCAATTGTTAATTAATTAGTTCATACTAAAGATCAAATTCTCTAATTAAGTTAGTTATGTTGTCGCATTGATATTATTTTACATAAAATTTAATGCATGGAGAGAGGTTGGAAAGGAAGTGGTCCATTGACTTAGAACATGTATGTTTGGGTCTTGGGGAAGGCATGTTACATGGTTGCTTTTTTTTTTTTTTTTTTTTTTAATAATTATTAGGTGTAAGACACGATTGTACGGATTGATTAAAAAAATAAAATATTAAAATTTAAATAATATGTATTTTTTAAAATAAAATTTTGAAATAAAAAATGAACAAACATATTAATTGCAATTTACTATCATGTTTATTACATTTAATACTTTATATATATAAGTAAAAGTATTATGTGACTTTTTTAATTTTAAAAACTCATAAATTGACATGTAGATGTTATTTATTTAAAAAATATAATAAAATGACAAGTGTCAAAATTCATAAGAGATTGATATGTGGCAAAATTGATCTTCATTTATTATAGTAGATTTATTGTTCCGTTTTTTTATCAAACACGAACATTGTAAAGCACTTGAATCTAATAGAAAACGTTCAAATTCCATACAAAGATATTCAACTCTAATATAAATTATCAATAAATCTTACAATACCAAAACATTCAAAGTTCAATAGAAATTAGTCAAAGTTTAACAAAAACCAAACTAATTATCTTAGCTAGAACCTTGCTCATCATTACTCTCATCATTTGCTTGATGGATCGATTGAATTGAACTCACGAGGGATGAAAGTGGAATTGTGTTAGCAGTGACGTAGTTGGGATTCCTAACCATGACCATCAACCTTAATCAAATTGTCATTGCAAATATTTTGTAAAGTATTGAATCTGTTGTTGAATCATTGCAAGTAATTATGTATTTTTGTTGCTTCTATGTGTGCATGTGAAATGGTTGCACTCGGAACGTAATAGGTAAGCCATACTTAGCCTCAAATCATGTTCAACTCCCTCTTATGTAGATTATAAGACTTTTTAAAGACTGGAGACGTTCACTCTAAGACACTTTAGAATGTCAAATCACCCCAAGTTGTCTTTTGTTTAAAATAAATGTTAAAATATATTAAGGCTGTAGTGTGTCATACAGTTTTTACCGTTGGCATGCTGATTGGACAGCCTTTAGCAGCGGTAAACAACACCCCTCACCCAAATATTTTGTCGGCGGCTCTCTCTTTCAAAATGACCTCTTTTTCTTTATTTTGCATACGATAAACACAAACACCAGTACATATGTCCCCATCTGCACAATGGATACATATTACCGGTGGTATGACACCGTTTAGTTTAAAAAGGGTAATATCATTTCATATCCATTCAAGGAAACATTGATAACAACATCTAGGTGGTGACCATGGATAAAATAAATAGAAACTAAAAGGACAGTCCAAGTAAAACAATAGTCTTAAGGACGAAATCCATAACCAGTAACATATCTAAGGGACGAAACATGTAATTATTCTAAATTAGGTAGTACAATTTTTGTTCTATGAAAGGAAAAAGGAAAATAATGCATACGAATGAGCAGCTGTAAGCGGCTACAGGTACTCAACTCTCACATTTCCGGTGCTCCCCAACAGTCTTCTGCGATGGCGTCTGAGAAAGACGCAGCTCTTGCTGCCGTTGCCTCCGACTCTCCCACCATGTACACTCTTCCTCTGCCACTATTTACTCATCTGCTAGTGCTGGATGATTATCCACATAACCTTTTGATCTACATCGTTTCGTCTGTTGTCGTGGGCTTATATATGGCTTTCCGTTGTAATCGTGTTCCTGATTGTATGATTAATGTTTTGTACCACTGATTCGTTAACTAAACCCGTTTCTGTCGTTTTATACTTCCTAAGTCCCAAAACAGGGATAACTTTAGGGCTTTGCAAGTCGATTTACGATGTTATTCAAATGCGAAAAATTGCCATGGCTTTTGGTAATAGTTCATCACAAATATATCTCCTTGATAGGTCCCAAATGTAGAGACCAGAGAGCAAGGAACTTGAATTGATTATCTTCTCTTCGTGTACAAACATTTCTTGAGTGACCAAACTGGAGCATTTGTTAAAATTTGTTGCTAACTTGCTATTTAATGTATTTTACCCTCTATAAAGTGGTGTATTTCTCTTATCTATTCATTGATCAGAATATTGTACACTTATATATATATCAATAAATCTTCGAAAATGGCATTATGCTTGTTTATTCATTAAATCTACATCCTTGATCCTTCTTAGGTTGTAGGCTCCAGTGAAGCTTCTGAACATGTATTCTACTTAATATCTGTACACTTCCACTACCTTTGACTCTTCTTACTTTACCTCAAAATCTTGTATAGATTTAATGATCTATTTTATTTAAAATGGAAGACTTAATGCTTAGCAGTTTCTACCATTTAGATTGGTTTCTTTTAAAATTTTCTAGTTGATTAGCTGGTGATTGCTATAACAGCAACTACACATTTTGATATCTTAGGGGATTACATTTTTTCTTATAAATTTATACTGCATCAAAAGACTTTTCAGTTTTCATTGATTATGTCTTCTTTTGACATCTTCTAAGCTTAAAATATGCTTATGTTGACCTCCTTTTCTCATTTTACAGCTTTGACAAGATTATTAACAAGCAAATACCAGCAAATGTGGTTTATGAGGATGATAAGGTAGCAGCACATTACTGTTTTGACTTCTAGTTGTTGAGATATTTTTATACTTTGAAGTTTGAACTAACTACCAACATTTGTTTAATGATCAAATTTGTATGTACTTGAATTCAACCTTCTTGCAAGAGGTATAAGGGCACCACTCTTTATTGGCTTAATCTGGTCAGAATGACTTAATGGGTTAAGCCAAAAAATCTGGCTTAATGTATAAGGACACCACCCTTTGATTGGGTTAAGCACTTAGTGGCTGTTATTTTTCTTAACTTTCACACTCCTCTTCTTTGGCAGGTTCTTGCATTCAGGGACATTGCTCCTCAAGCACCAACACACATTTTGCTTATTCCAAAAGTTAGGGATGGTTTGACTGGTCTGTCTAAGGTAATTAAGTATATTCACATTTTACACCATCATATATTAATTTAATTTGATAAAAAATATATATATGTTTTTTTGTAAATTTGTATGGTTTGATTTCATTTTCATGTGATGTTGTATTTGTAGGCTGAGGAGAGGCATTGTGAGATTCTTGGTCATCTTCTGTACACTGCAAAGGTTGTAGCAAAGCAAGAAGGTCTTGAAGAAGGTTTCAGAATTGTGATCAATGATGGACCAAATGGGTGTACGTATACTTTTATACTTTTATATTAATATCATTATCATCCATTTAGTATTTTATGCAACTTTTTTAATTATTTTTTGCAATGTTTTACAGGCCAATCTGTTTACCATCTTCATGTTCACCTCCTTGGGGGACGACAAATGAACTGGCCACCTGGCTAATCTAATATGGCATTTCCCTCACTACTCAAAAAAGCCTAGTTGTTTGATATTATTGACTGAATTGTAATGCACATTTATGGGCTGTGTTTGCCTTGAAATTTAAACCAATTAGCAGGACCCCCCTACTATTAATGGCAATGTTCATAATAATAATAAATCTAGGCTTTGAGTACATATTGTATGCTGTCCAAGACTTAAAAAGACCCTCTTTTGTTGTGTTTGACATTTATTAGTCTGAATGGGACAAAATTTGTAATTTTTTTTTTGCTTAATCTTGTCTGAACAAAAGACATGAATGCCTTAATCATTGAACATAGCCCTAAAAGATTGCCGAATCTTCCAGTCATTTCAGCATATTATGATATAATATAAGTTACCCCCACAGATGACATTTAAAGTAGTTTGTAGGTTAACCATAACATTACTACTAATGCAAGCATCATCCAGAGAAATAATAGTAATTTTATTACTTAAATTAAAACTTATTTAAAATTCTCATTAAAATATAAAATGTTCAGGGTCTTCCGTGTAAAATGGACTACTCCAGAGTCCAGACTCTTGGAAAACCTGCTACAAAAGTCATGAAAATATTTATGTAGCAATTCAGATTCTTTTAATGCATGAAGTTTTAATACGACTTGCATGCAATTATTGGGGCTGAAAATCTACCGATGTTATGGTTCATAACACCTTAGGGCTACTAGACTTTTAGAGTAAGCCTATTTATGGATCATTTTTCTTTATAATAGAATAGGCCTCATCAAATTTAGGTTCAGGTTATTGGATTAAAAGTGTTGGTGGATTGGGTTAAAACATTTACTTAGCTCACAGCGTTACATCAGCAAACAAAACACCATCGTTGACAACATTTATGGACAAATGGGAACATAACAAACAGGATCAAAAGAAACCCATAACTTTTGATCCATACGTAGTTGGAGATGTGCGATATATCAACCGAAAGATCTTTACAAACCGGAGCTTGATTGATACTCAAATTCCACTGTTTAGGCTTCCAATTCTCAATTTTCCCTAATTTTCGGGCAATTTCCATTTTTATTTTATTTTGAGAAAATATATGCTTTCTTTATTTTATGAATTTCCTACTTTTATTTAGAAGCTTAATTGGAGGAATTTAATGTTAATTCTGGTTTTCCAAAATTTGGCCTACTTGCCAAATTAGATCCCTTTACAACCTCTATGTAAAGGGTTTGTAAGCCTTTTATAGGCATCATGAATTAAGTAATAAAGTCTTATTGAATATTTATTGTTGTTGCTTTTGTTTTGCATCCGTTGGTATTAGAGCACCTTTGCATCTTGATGGCGAACGGCATTAAAGATGGTCCATAACTAGCTGATTGAACTACGTATCGTGATCGTAGATGATCGTAATAGCCGTGGAAATTACAAGGTTGGAAACAATGACGATAATCAAAGACAACAAGACAACACCCGTAGTGGTGCTAGGGGAGGTTGGCGTCTTCCTGCTAACAAGACAAGAGTAGTCCACGAGAATTAAATTTCAATGGGAATATGGACCTTGAAGGTATTCTCGACTGGTTGTACGAGGTCAAGAGATTTTTCAATATCATGGACATCCTATAGCATCGACATGTGAAGATCGTCGCCTAAAAACTTTTTGCTAGGGTCGGAGCTTGGTGGGACCATGTTTAAAAGGGACGCACACGAAAAAGAAGTGTTTGGTGGAAGAGTGACACCCATGAAGATGCTAATAAAATGACACTCAAGGAAGTTGACCTGTCACGAAATATATTGCCAAGTTTATGCGGTTGTAGGTACGATCTACATGTGACAAAAGAATAACAAGCATCATGTTACATCGATGGCCTAAAGTAAAATATTCAAGACCATAAGGGTCTACAATGTCAAATGTTGTAAGAATATAAATAAGTTGTTATTTTTTGAAATAAACAATTTTATTTCGCAATATATCTATAAAGTAACAATGTATTTTGAAAATACATTGTCAAATGTTGGATTATATTTAAATAGACCTGTTTTCACACGGAGTCAATTTTATGTAGTTATTTCCTGTGTCACAAGTAAAAAAAGTTTAAAGATACTCATATGTAACGATAAAGTTCGTTCAAGTAATAAGACAAAAAATATTGTCTATAAAAAGGCACTTCAACACTGGCTATACAAATAGTAACTTAGTTGAAGATACTATAAAACAAAGAAAGCACACTTCCTATTAAACAATATAACTAATTATAGTAAGCCTTCAATTACGCCTATGACTATAAAAGGTTAACCCTGAACTACACAGGAATACCAAAACAAACAGTACGAAGCATGTCTACTCCGACTCGCAATCGATTAGATCGTGAACAACTGAATCCATAGTAGGCCTTTTATTGCGGTCTTCCTCCACGCAACTTACACCAATCTCAACAAGTTTTGCAGCTTGCTTCATACTGAACAATCCTCCCAACCTCGAATCAATTATCTCTTCAATCCATGACTCCATTTCTTCTCCTTGAAGCTTCGTTTTCGCTACCCTTAGGAACCTCATAAGCTCGGTTTCTTCCTCTTCCCCTTCCTGCACAACAATATTAGAAAGTCGAATTCCCCTTGCCATTTCTAAAACCACAACCCCATAGCTGTACACATCAACTTTTGCTGTGATAGGAAGGTTGCTAGCCCATTCTGGAGCCATATATCCTTTTGTTCCTCTAATCCTAGTAAACTCCGAGTTTTGACCACCTCTTTGAGTCAACTTCGCCAGACCAAAATCTGCAATCTTTGCTTCGAACGACTCATCTAAAAGAATGTTTTCTGGCTTAACATCACAGTGAATCACCCATTCTAGGCATTCATGGTGTAAATAAGCCAAACCTTTTGCTATGCCTACGGCAACTTTGAACCTTTCTTTCCATTGAAGAAAAGTCGTGGAAAACAATCTATGGGCAAGAGAAAGATTTTCCACGTACTCATACACCAGAAGTTTGTATCGTTTGTGTGAACAGAATCCCCACATTCTTACTAAATTCATGTGATTGATTTTACCGATTGTGCTGACTTCTGCCCAAAACTCTCCACCTTCGCTCACATCTCCTAACCTCTTCACAGCCACCACCCTTTCATCTTCCAAAATCCCTTTATACACAGTCCCTGAGCCTCCTCTCCCTATCTCCACCTTAAAGTTTTGTGTCGCCTTCACCAGTTCTTGATAAGTAAACCCTCTAAACTGACTTGATACCATACGATACCCCTCTTCTAAGCTGGTTAGGAGGGCATTTTTTCTATAAAAAAGCCACCACCCTAACAACATAACAAAAGCTTCAGCCACACCAATAGCTATAGCGAAGGAGTAAAGATAAACCCATTTCACCTTTGTTTCAGATGGTTCATACATAGATGGAGAACCCAGCATGACTGTGACGACCTCTACACATGTGGCGTTAGAACTAGTAAGAACTGAGACAGATTCACTTGTTTCCATGTCAACCGGTACTTTCAAGTAGATGCTTCCTGGGAAATTAGGAGACCGAAAGCCGTTGAAAAGAGCATTTTTAATAAAGCAAAGTCCTTCACCAGTTAACCTGTAACTAAATGCTATACATCTACAATTTCGTAAACACATATCCTTACAAGCATCGAACGAAGTTGGTAAGAATGCATCTATTGAATTTAAATCAAAGCCATAATAATCTGTATTCGGCATTTCCAAAAATCCAAACTTTGTTGAGTTTGAACATGTTGTATTGAAAGTAGGCGTACAACCCTGGCTTACATCAGTAGGGTTAGTCTGCTGGTGGTGGGGTGGACATGAACATTCCGATTGTAGTACTCCATTATCACAGATCCCGTTTCTCCCACAGATTCCGAGAACATTGCATGGTTGTGCAATAGCTTGCCATGAAATCGACCATAATCCAGTTGAATCGTTCAAGCTATAAATCCTGAGATTACCATCATAGTCCATGGTTAACCTTCTTCTGATCCCAAAACCCATATCTGAAGCATTAAACTGCCACCGATCGCTCGACCTAAATACACCAAAATCATCAAAGAATGCGATTCTGCTGCTGTTATATGAAGTTCTTCCGTAAGACCAGACATTAAATCCAGGATCGGGACTAGGCCAGTACAAAACTGTTGTTTCTGGGCTGTCGTAAGTCAGTATTAACACGTTAATACTGTTATAGCTCAAAACAAAATATCCAGGTTCAAAACTTCCTCTTCTTAAAGCAGATATCAAGCTTTTTCTCTTTGTTAGTGTTTGAGAAGGCAATAGAGTATCTGTTGGATAATCAAAACTTTGCCAAAGAATCTGACCTTTTTGGTTCTGTAGCACCAGATTACCTGTATTCAGCAGCACTGCTCTATCTACATCTGTGGAGGTTGTGTTTGTTTCCCACACGACCATGCCATCCACATCTGTCAAAACCATGGCTCCGTTTCTCCTAAATGTCATCTTTGAACCACGGCCATTCACAGGTGTGTTGCGGTTGGCTGTCCAGACCGCTGTGCGCTCTTTGGAGTTTGTGAACCAAATTGCGAACCAATAAGCATTGCTTTGGAAACCATAGAAGCCACAGGTATAAGTGTTGTCTGGGGACCTTATGACGTCTGAACTATCATCAACAGATAGAGAGGAACCCCTCTGAAGATGGTCTTTAATGGTGTTCTTTGAAGCTGAAGATTCGATCAAGGAACAGAAGAGGAGGAATAGAAGGAATGTTTCTCTCATCATTTGCTGTTTACGATTCCTGAAGCCAGGATGTAAGCATTTTATTGGGTTTATCAAGCTGTAGAAGATTTCAGTTTTGAGATTCTATATTCCACAAGTTGACCATGCGTGGACTACCTCAGTCGTTTTAAACTGCATAATTTAGTCATGGTTGGAATTTTTTTTTTTTTTTTTTGTACGTATTGTAATTTAGTTGGCTGTTTTCTTGAAACAACTATTGGATTAAAAGCAGCCCTCTAGTGCAGGGAAAGCAGTGGGTCACCCATGGTTGTTACTTGTTAGCTTCCTTACTCTATTAGTCATTAATAATAATAATTTGTTATTTTTAATATTTGGTTGGATTTATACTCCAAGTTGGACAAAAACTGTTGACACATTTTCTCCAAGTTGACAGACTTGGAGCAAATAGTTTTTGCAATCCGCTTCATAAGTTCTAATATATGAAACAGGAAAGCCAAGATTACCTCACGGAATTACTATTACTAATAGTAATTAATAGACCGTGATTATTAATCTTTAAACGTGAAGTATATGGCTTAATATCATTGTAACCCAATAAACTTTTGCTTTTGGTTTTAAATGGTCCCTCATGTTTTTTTTTCCTGTGTTATACCTCCTTAAACTTATATTTGACCGGTTAAATGAGGATCTGAGGAGATTTTTGCGGTTTAAATAAATTTTGAGTCGGTATATGACATGGACTATTCTTGAGTTCTTGTCCACCTAAATTCCACATATATATATATATATATATATATATATATATATATATATATATATATATATATATATATATATATATATATATATATATATATATATATATATATATATATATAGTCAAGATCAAATAAGAGGAAAAATTTTGGTAAGAAGGTAAGAAGTTTTTTTTCTACATATTTTTTTAGCAAACAAACAAAATGAATCATCACATGATTTATTTGTAAGATGATTCATAAGAAAAAATTCTCAAAAAACATGTTGATGATTCATTTATACAATAATTTTGTTGTTATTTACTAAAATTGTCATAAAAATGAATATTTTCTTAATTTCCTTAAAAATGAATCATGAAGATGTTTTATTGAAATTTTTTTCTTGTGAATCATCTAGTGATTCATTTATTTTGTTCGTAAAAAAAATATGTACAAAAAAAACTTCTTACCTTCCTACAAAAAAAATTTCTTACCAGATCTATATATATACATATATACACATACTAACTAGGTTATAACCCGTGTAATACACGGATAACAAAGTAAAAGAAGAGATAAAAAAATTGTTATGATTAATGGTAAATTTAAAAACAATTAAGAAAATACAAAAATAATATTAAAAATGAAAATTACAAAGTCATTGTATTACACTAATAGTCCATCACACAAACCGTCAATTTACCATTTATACTCTTCCCAAAATCAAAATGAAAGAAAGTAATTTGGTATTAACCTACATATTAATCAAAAGCGACAATAAGTCACTACAACCCACATAAATTTCTTAGTAAATCATTATATTTTGGAATATCGAGCTAATTATAACCATGAAGCACATTATAACAAGATAAAATATGAATTCATATCAGACTTGAATGATTGTTGAAACAAATAAACATTGCTAATTACAAGACATGATTAGGTAGAGATCTTACTCTAGGCCATGTACCTTCTGTTGGGGTTCCCATTAATCTATATTAAACAAAAATAATATGAAAGGATGTTATATAGTAATGGAAAAATTCATATATATTATATTAGAATCCATCAAAATACCAAAATCCAAGAAACTCATAATAATAGATTTTCCAGCACCCTACAACCCAAATTCAATATCCTGCTTGACAGATAATAAATGGTTAGTAGTGAACAAATATATAGATAGAGAATAAAAAATCTGTTTGAGTAATAAGAAATATGATTTTGTAATACCCAAAAAAAATGATGTTCCAATAAAAAAAAACCCCCAAAAAAATTAATTGTTCTATTAACCACGTTACTATCATATAAAAACTTAATACAAAAATAGGTTTCTACAAACATAAATATTATATACCGTTTTTGTTACAGGATAATGCCAGCGGTTCATCTTCCCCTGTATAGTATGCTAATCAACATTATGTATTAAAAAGCTAATCTGCAGCAGAAAATAATTTCAAGTTTGAATGCCTACAACTAATAATAACTTATGGATTTCTCCATTATAGTATGTTAGTAGGTCAAAATCAATCTACTCCTAACTAAAAGAATATAGAACAATTAAGTATAGTGATGGTATCATGGGATAAAATAGAAACGTAACAATCGATGCTTTTGTAGCTTAACCAGCCTTAATTAGATAATTTATTCGTCAGCAACAACCAAGCTGGAATTAACTTAATCTTAGCTTTCATTTTAAAACGCATCAAGTTCCCAACATGACGATAAAATTAACCATCGTGCTACAATCTCCAAATTATACATATGCGCCATTATTTCTTAGATCTAAAAAACAACTTCTTAACCCAAAAACATGAAACAAATCACCAGCTAACCATTATGACTGCAAATATAAATCTATTTCAATATATCATATTCAAACTTCTATACGATGTTACTCCAACATATATAAAGTGAAATATTTCAGCAACACATTGTTTAAGAATAATAGGCAAATAAGCTGGTTAATCTAATAGAAAACTTTCTAAAATTAAAATCAATGCAATCATTATGTACTTATTGTTTGTGGCATTTTTTCTAACACATGGTGGCTACTATTCGTTTTACAATGTGAGACAGCAAATCCTTGAACAACACCATGACATGATCACATAATAAGAGACTTTAAAAGATGGTTAGCTTACTATAAAATTATATAGATGCTTATGGATACAAATTTATTAAATTCGGAAGTTACAAAAAGGGAAAAAAATAATTACCTTTACATGTACTCTTGTTGAAGCAGCCATGATAGCTACCGGTTGTGATCTTCCGGTACAAACATGCACAAAATTTTGAGATGGAGTTCAAACTCTTTAATCTTTCAACATATCCTTATGTCTTCACTGTATCGACAAAAGATAATCACCGAGTTACTTTCTCAACATGAAATTCCGATGCTAAATCCTTCCCTCCCGACTCCAAGAAGACCGTACCTAGGAGACCTTCCCCACTGCAGCAAGTGCAGCTACCATCATCATGGTGCCTGCCGGGAACTCTTATATGCTAGGTGCAACATGAAGGGGCATACTGCTCGTGTATGCAGAACTCCGGTGGAGCGTATTGCATCAATCACCAAAGTGACGACCAATCCAGTTTGCCGTCTATGTGGTGCGATTGGACACTTCAAAAGGAATTGCCCAGCTGAAGGAAACAACAAGGACACAGGAGGAGCCTGACTCTACTACTTAGGAAGAAGCGTCAAGGAACTCAGTAGATTTTTGGTACGTCTCTCGATCTCGGTTAACTAAACTAAAAACAATAAAGGTTTAATTCAAAATGTAAATTCTTCCCAGTAAGGCGAAAGTCGCAGCACTGTTATAAAATTTAAAAATTCATCAGGTAAAACTATAATGGCTAAACATATACGTTACGGCCATGTATATTTAAGATGGACAGACCTAGAGTGAGCGAATGCCGCCTCATTTCCTGTTCCTCGTTTGGTTGTGGATTTAGGGCGGGGTCGCTCAGTCAACAATCCTCCCCACCTTAAATATACATGACTAGTATATGTGAGACGATTATAGAAATGCCTCGTGAGAATCCATTCATAAAAAGGTACTCTATTCAGAAACACTTAGGACTCTCTATGGTTCCGCGTCGACTCTATCGATCCAAGTATCCGCGGTAGTGATACATAGGACGAAACCGAGACGCTTAGAACTTGTGTGCCCGTTTGGCGCATGACTCTACCGCTCTTCATTTTATATCATGTTGGAGTGTGCCAACTTCGACGACCCTATTGATCATGGTTCGACTTCGTGCAACCATGTGTACATTCTTAGTGCTGTCTGCTGTGTAAAAAGAACTTTCTCCATAGCCATGTCGGCAAATAAAGGTTCTCCCGAACCTAAACCTAACACGAATAATCAAACCTAATGCAAACCGTCAATCATCTCTCTTATCTCAAACCTTCCGAAGTACCCAAGAGAGGGTACCACGTGCCGTCGACCGACCCCTCGTAGCCAGATGAACACCGAAGCAAAGGACACTGTAGAAACTCCAGTAGACGACAACCAACCGAAGCATACTCCGTAGATTCCCCCGGGAGACCCTACGCACCTCGCACACCCAGTTCGTGAACCCAAAGAATAGAACTCATGAGACTGACCACTATAACTCGGCATATGCGTAAAGGTGGCATATAATTGAGATCAAAAAGATTTAAGGTGTGTGTTTCCCCCTTACTCCCTGTTCCTCATTGGGTTGTGGGTTTGGGGTGGAGTCGCATAGCTAAACATCCTGCCGACCTCAATTGTATACTGCCTGCATACACCAAGTATTGGTGGTTAGGCTAAGTATGAGCTCCACCACGAACCTGTTAGCAAAACACTTTCACCCTATTCCATAACATAGAAGCCGAAGTCAAGAGAATCACTGCGGGTTAAGCTAGTAAAGTGTAACAACCCGTTATTTCCGGGCATTATAAATCGAGTCTTGTAACCCCTTTGGAATGTAATAGGAATATCATCGATAAATGAATTATTCAAAAGCTCTGATTGGAGTACACTATGTAGTAGATATCGTCTTAAAGGTTTCCAAATATATAAAGAACACTAAAATCCGAGTTATGACGAAGAAGTTATGACCATTCTAAGATTTCCGACAAAACCGACAATACCGATTAAACGGAAAACGCAAAGTTTCAATACGATAGCGTTTAGCCTTAGGTATCTAAATGAAAGTTATAGATAACATTAAACCGTGAGCGTACACAAAAAGAATGTCCAAATCTGACTTCGTATGAGGAAGTTATGATTTTTCCAAGATCCGAATATAGCAGTAGACAGCTAAAAACTCGAATCGAAGATCGAGCGACTTTTGGCCGGAATGACCTAAACGAGAATCGAAGGTCTCGACAATGGTATTTCAGCGGTAAAAAGTCTGGCAAAAACCGACATCAGATAAAGAAGTTATGAATTTTCAAAGAAATTCCTTAAACACGATGAGTTATAAAATAAATAATAAAAATAATTTCGGAATTTGCCAACGGAGTCTAAACGAAAGTTGTAGAGCGTAGTCTCACCTACGCGTGGATATAAAGAACATCGAAAACGGAGTTTGTATGAAGAAGATATGAATTTTTGAAGTTTATTAAATAAATTATATATTTATTTAAATCAAAATTTCGGACCTTATCCGAAGAGGAGTCAGTGTCCTCATCCGGGTACGCGCTGCGTACCCCTGTATGCCCTGCGTACCCGAGAGACTTGGCCTCTGATCATCCACGTCGCCCTATCCGACCCGTCCGACCCGTTCGAAGTACCCGACCCGTCCGACCCGCTGTCCCGTCCGACCCGCCGTCCCATCCGACCCGCGTACCCAGCAACCCGTCCCATCCGAAGCCGAGGCAGTCGAGGCTTCGATCATGCATGACGTACGCGTATGCGCTGCGTACGGGCATACGCCCCGCGTACCGAGGCGGTTCAGCCTTCCTATAAATAGGATGCGAGGCTTTCTGAAAAAAGGGCTCAATTCTCTCCTTTCTCTCACGATCTTGCCTCGTTTTCTGTGCCCGTTCAAACCCGAAGCTCTGGTCTTTTTAGTCAAGTCCCGAGGGTCGATTTTACTCCCGAGATTCCCTAGAATCCTGAGAAAAATCAGTTTCCCGAGACGAAACTCTGTCCGGTTTTCCATCTCGCTATCTTCAAACTATCAAGTGAGTTCATATCCCCTTCGAACACTCTTTAAATACATTTTAAATGCTTTTATACTCTTTTAGGGGAGGAATACAAGTAAACACACGACTAAAATCCTGTGAAACATCGATCTTTTTATATACTTTTCATACTGTTGCTTTAGCTGTCTTATGAAGTCATTATCATGCAAAACGCCTCACAACACAACTTTACCCTCTTGGGATACAATATGTTTATAAATAGAAATATGTTTTATTTATACGTTTGCATACAAATACATCATATCAAGGGTAACATTCTTTACTAAATCATTTTATGCATTCAAAGAACTTATGATTTATGCTTTGTCAAACATTGTGAAAAAGGATAAACTTTGCATACAAACTACTACTTTAATACAGACTTAGTTGAGAATCCATGAGACGTGTACATCTTCAAACACTGCCTTTTTGATAAAAGGTATCGCTACAAGTCCTGTCTATAACCAGAGTCTCCCGTTCGGAGAACGTGTCAAATGTGTATAGATCTATACGGGAAGTCATGATCCCGCGCCCTGACTGTTAGCTACAGTCCGTCTTTTGGGGTGACAGTTGTCATAACGCTACGACGCCTGAAGAACGTCGCTACAGGCATATTATGTTTAGTATGGTTATAAAACTCATCGGATATACAATTATTATGGTATTATGCTTTTATGAACGAGTAGCTATTAAAACTATTCTTCATCTAACAAGTGCGATCTTCGTATAGCTTTACTATGTAAAACTATGACACAACTTACAAGCACGTCGTTTGCTTGCGATTTTCGGTCTTAGAGACTGCCAGTTATGTTAGGAAAATAAGGGTTTTTCTTGGAAAACACAACAAATCATATCTCAACTATTAGGGAAAATATGTGATTTTCTGGATCTAATACATTCATTTTCAACACACGAATCATAACTCGTTTTCAATTGAAATACTACATTTTCTGGAAAACATACAAACACTTTCGAATGGCATACATCTTCTCAAAACACCACTTATGAACTCACCAACTTAAATGTTGACACTTTTTCTTTGAAATAACTTGTATTCTCAGGAAACCGCTAGACCAGGGAGCAACTACTTCTGAAGACTAACGCGCTGGCGTTAGTAACATATTTTGGATCACCATTTTGTATTTGATTTCTTTTGCAAACATGTAACATCTACAATCATGTAAACTTTACAAATATATTTATATTATGGTGGTGTGTACTTTCCTTTCTATGAACTGTTATGATACTGAATATGACGTCCTCCGCCCTCGAACGTTTCTGCCGTTCTGGTTTGGGGGTGTGACATAAAGTTCTGAGTGATGAGACACTATACTCACTAGAATTGACCTAGACCGAGGAAACTCAGAACCTTCGGAAGAGTAGTTGCAGTAGGTGCTCTTACTACTCAGGCACTTTGCCCACCCTGTTATAGACAGGTAGTGCCTATCATCCTCCACCCTCTTGCATGGAGGAAATTGTCGTCACCCTGTAGACGATAAAAATACCTTCTCCGAAGTGAACGCTAGGATACCGAGAATCCACAGGATAACCTTCGCGGCCAAGAATACTTGATCAAGTGCGAAAGTAATTGCGTTAAGCCTCGTGACCAGATCCCGAAGAGATTATAGACTTGACACCAGCCTTGGTGTTAGTCGAAGGGTTATGCAGGAACATGCGCTTTCCGCACTAGAATAAACCAAAGTCTTGGAGAATCCTTGGACTATTAGGTGTTCCACGAATACCATCTCACGCAGAGATAGTAGAACCACCTCCTGAGATAGTCCAACGCTCGTCTGGTGAAACCCTATCTCCCCGACCCTCAGGGTTTCCGTATATCAAGATTCGTTAGTGCAGGTCCATTTTGCACAAGCTTGAGATAGAAACTCTACAGCAAACCGATAACCATAGTCACGCAACCCACTCGACGATCTAGAAAGTCTCTATCAGTCAGTTGACAGAAAACACGAAACCAAAGACCACTCGAGGTTCCTAAGAACCAACCTGAAGGACTACACACACAGTACGAGTGAGAACGTTAGGAACTTCGGAATGGCGATCACGCCAGTGATGATCTTGCCATAGAAGTACACTATGTTCTGAGTACTGAAAAGCTCTACCATTCCGAGAGCTTAGGACCATATGAGAATTCTCATGGAGATTTCGTCCAATCCTATTCAGGCCGCTACTACCTTCAGATATACCACAAGACTCACACCTGGTCAATCCACTTCTTAGACTAGATATGCGATTGCCCGATATCACTCTTCGTACCCCACTCATCTTGATAGAAACCATTGAGAACCCTAACCTCGTAGATACACCAATCGGAACCCACTAGTTACACGAGACGAAATCTGCATCCCGTATGTGAAGGTCTGTTGGAATGACAAACACAGACTAAAGTTCACTGGGGAATGCGAGGACAACCATATAGGAAGTACTCTCATACCTCTACTTGGCCATTCATACCTACTTCCTTGCCTAGACCTGAATTTCGGGACGAAATTCCCTCTAACGGGGGGATGATGTGACAACCCAAGTTGTTCCGTTACATTTCCCCGTTACCGTTAACGGAATTTTCCAGTTTATAAAAGTTCTGTTAATTAAAGATCGTCAATTAAATAAACTTTTCATTTTTTTATATTTAATATGTCGTTAAGTCGTGATAAAAGGGAATAAAAACACATAACACACATTTCCATTTATTTGGAAAATGTTAAGTTTTATTATTACGACCACTAAATCGGGTGCGCCCAAAAGCCCCGTTTACCGGTAGTATCGGGTAGAATCCCACTGAGCTCCAACTCCCACCCATTTATAAGGGGGAGTAAACTCCATTTGGAGCTTTTCCACCCTCTCTCTCACTACTCTCTCTCTAGACCCGAATCCGACTCCAAAACCGCGAATTCCGGCTTCCAAACGTAATATTTTCTTTCCTAACTTGTTCTAATCATACATCTAAGTGTTTATATCTAGAAAATCATAAGAATGAGGGGCAGACAAGGAGTTTATGGCCTAAGAAGCTCCTTAGGCCGTAAACACCCCAAAACTTGGCCAAACCCCAATTTTTCCTTCCTTTAGGCTTGCATGCTAATTAAGGGATATACCTAGATGAGTTTGGACACCAAAACACAAGTTTTTAGGACCTAAAAGAGGGTTTACAGCCCAAGCTTATTCTTAGGCCATAAACACCCAATTTCCATGTTAAATGGTCCCAAAAACCCATCTAAGGCATGATAGAATTTAGATATGAACTTAGGAAATGCTTAGGGCCATAAAGCACAACAAAATGAAGGGAAAAAAGGAGTTTACGGCCCAGGCATGTACCAGGGCCGTAAACACCCTTAAACATGTCAAAACATTAAGTTTTGTCCCCCAAATGGCCTTTGACTACTTCTATAAAATGCTAGGAGTGTAATAAGGGCTTGAAACTTCAATAAAACCATGGTATAGGAGTTCACGGCCGTGAACTCCCTTAGGGATGGTTCATGGTTCGTAAACTCCATAATGGTGCCCTTAGAAGCCTTAAACTCATCCATACCACTTAGATTTGGACCTAGAATAATTCCATGAACAAGATTGAAGCCTTAAAACACACTAGAATCCTTCACCATGAGTTTACGGCCGTAAACTCATGGTGAATAGTCCCTGGGCCGTAAACAACCATGTTTTGAAAACCGGACCGAACCGGCCGGTTCGACCGGTTCAACCTGGAACCGGTCCCGGATCCGGTTCTTAAAGGCCAAAAAACCGGTAATCGTTTGAACCGGTAAAAACCGGTCGAACCGGTAAAAACCGGTCAAAACCGAAAATTTTAAAAAATATTTATTTTTTTCATTTTTGTATTTTTTATATAATTAAATATAATTATGACATCATCCGGTTTTTCCGGTTTTTGAGACCGGTCCGACCGGTTGGACCACCTGAACCATCGAACCTGTAAGACGACCGGTTCGGTCTCCGGTCCGGTTTTCAAAACCTTGGTAAACAACATATTAAGGGTTTAATCTCGGAGAGTAAACTCCATTCCTAAACCATACACACCTTTAGACGCTACCCGGGACACCCCAAACACTTAACCAAAGTGTTTTCCGCTCCTTTGAGTGCGTATACGTGTTTAATTAGTATTAAATATACTAATTGTATGTGAAAATATGTTATCATATGTTAAATAGGTCATTGAGTGTGTTCGAGTCCTTACATGACACCGAACGCCCAAACGGCACCTTCGTCGGACCTATTTATACCAGCTGAGTTCATACCCCTGAATGAACCTTTTAATGTTTTTACATGTTTTATAGGGGGAATACAAGTTAAACATGCCGATTATCATATCAATCACATGTGATTGATAACCCGCATGCACAAGATTTTACCACACTGTACACTGTTTTACCGAGTAGGATACTATAACGACTTTCAAAAAGGTTTTCAAACTGTTTCAGACTCTTACTTATACTGTTTTATTCAAAATCATTTCAAACCAATTTATAAAGGTTCCAAGGATTTCTAAAGGTTTCCACACTGATTTTACCAAAGAATACAAAATGCGATTTTCCTAAATAGAAAGGTTTTCCAAGGTTTTCATCAAATTTCTCTTTCACGTCGAATACTTATACTTGTTAGTTACCGCTGCTTCGCTTTCACTTATTGTAAACTCCTACTTGATAACGCTTTCACTTCTTGATACGCTTATACCTGTTATTGTCTCTATTTCACTTATACTTGTAGTCGCTTATACCTGATAGACGCTCTTACTTCACTTAATGTCGTCTCTACGGCGTGATACGCTTATACTTGTTTGACACCCCTACTTCACTTGCGACCGCTCCTACTTCACTTGTTAGACACTCCTACTTCACAAGAATCACTTCTACTTAATACACACTCAGTCGTAGTTAGATGTATGTCTGTGCTTATATAGGTACATATGAGTAATGATTGAAAGACTTAGGAAGGCTCGTCCGCCCTATTTCCTTTTCTTCGTTGAGATGTGGTCTGGTGGGATCGGATGGCCGTCCGAAGGTTGTTTGATTCATTAGTTATATATTATGTATATGAGAATGGACATACAGGAATTCTCTAGTCAGTTCAGTTGAGAGTTCTCTACCTCTAGTCTACACTTACATTAGAAACACACTACCCACTATTTGGAAGTCTCTACCTCTAGTTCAACACTTACACCCTACCTACTATTTGGAAGTCTCTACCCACTATTTGGGATGAATCTTCAGGACACGGCCTTCTCCGTCGTCTAGTTGGTAACCAGAATCTCCTGTTGGGAGAGCGGACATTGTGTGTATAGATCTATACGGGATTGACACCCCCGCACCCAGACTGCTAGCTACAGTCCTGGCCTACCAAGCCAACGGGTGACAAATGTCATATTTTAGACGCTTGTAGGGCGTCTGGTACTTTAGTCAGTATGGTTACGAGTATCCTGGGTTTACCTTATAATTCTTTGGCCTTAAGGTAACTGTATTTCACCGACAATTTACACTGTATGGTGGTAATTCATTTTCAGAGTCACACTGTTTTGACCTTACAAGACGTATCTTTCATTTGATACTGTCTAGGGTCTGTTTTCTCTGTTTTGACCTTACAAGACGTATCTTTCATTTGATACTGTCTGGGGTCTGTTTTTCACTGTTTTAGACCTTACCAGCTGTACCTTTCATTTGGTACCTTCTGGGGTCTGAGTCTCTAATTGTTAGACTGAACCAGGCGTGTCGTTAGTTCGATACTCTCCTGGAGTCAATGATTCCTTGCCTTAGTCAGCAGTCCTCACTGCTGAGGCATATGTTATTCCCTGTTGTCGTTTGTTTTCCTCAATAATCAAATTTAGTATTTTGATAATGATAACAATGTAGGGAAAATGACTTTTTACCACAAAACACTGACCAGTCTTGGTAGAAGGCTGCTTTATTAAAGAAAATATAGGATTTTATGGAAAGAACTCTAATACACAGTAAACACTTAAACTACTACTTTATAAAGATATTTGAATAAATGTCACTAAATACTTATGAACTCACCAGCATTTGTAAAAATGTTGATACTCGCTTTTTCAAATAACTTGTATTCTCAGGTCAGAAATTAGACAGGTACATCCCAGGAGTTGTTGATGAAGATAGCTTAGTACCACGCTGTATTTATTCTATTTGCTTGTATACTTTAATACGTTGTAATGTAACCATGTAAAATTATTACTATTAATGCAATGTTTTGTTGTACTTTGATTTCTATAATGCATGTGTTGTGATACTTGACATGACGTCATCCACCCCAGAACGTTTCCGCCGTTCCGGTTTTGGGGTGTGACATTTATGAATATCATTGGATTATCACAATCAAATACCATACATCCAGTAATGATAATCAAATGTTGAAAACAAAAAATATAATATAAGAATAACAGATTAAAGAAGAAACTTGGATGAACAACATATTGAAAAAGAAGAGCAAGGGTAGACGTAAAGAAACACTGAAATCGTGACAATTTGAGACATAATGGTTACCACAACAATACATCAGAAAATGATGACTTGAATCTTAAAGTTGAAACCTATAAATAAAATCGACATACCATTAGGCTTTGTGTTGAATGTCAACGTTCTCTGTCTTTTGATTTGCGAATTTGTTGCTGTAGTAAAACCTAAAACAGGAAGAAAGTCAATTTGAAGTGGATGTATGCATTTAGCTCTCTTTGTTTTACAATTTATTGTATCAATCTTCATCAGCGAAAAAATGAAGGAAAAGATATCGTGTAAGGAATTAACTGACAAGGAAGATATGAAGAAGACGAAGTTAAGATCGATGATTCCTAATTAATCGATTTGATTGATATATTGTCTTATTAATTTTCTCATATAGTTTCTGATTTATAGAGGAAATCGAACATTTTTTCTTTCAAAAATCGTCATTTGTTGATATTATGAATGAAAAGTTAACAGGTATCAATGGATGTAACCAAGAATCAAAATATCTATAGGTTTTAAGAGAGAGAAAATGTGAAAGTGGTTTCAAAATTTCAATTTCAATGTCAGATTCATTTCAAAGAAACAATGTGTAACACCCAGGATTTTGAAAGCCAAGAAAGTAAAGGAAACCCTAAATTTAAGAGGGACTCGACGAGTCAAAGGAAGGACTCGGCGAGTCGGAGCGGGATCCGGGTCGATAAGAAAGTGACCAACTCGACGAGTCGGCCAAGTGGACTCGGCGAGTCTGGTCTGTGCGAGGAAAGCCCTAAATCCGGGGCTTGGAGCCTATTTAAGCATCTTAATCTTCTTCCTAGGGCTCCTTTACAGCTTCTTGCACCCTGAACGCCGCACCCTAAGCCTCCATTGTGATGATTCATGCTTTTGGCCATTTTTGAGTGATTTAGAAGAAGAAGAAGAAGTGGGAATCTTGGAGGCATCAACGAGTGGCTTTGGATCTGAGGTTTGGGGAACATTTCAGAGCATTGGAAGGTATCAATTCGTTTCCCTCCTTTAGATCTTCTTTGGTTATGAGTTTTGGGGCTTTTAAGCCATGCCTAAGATCAATTTCAAGCTCGAGGTCCGGATCTGAGGTTGCTACCTCAGATCCATGCTTGAGTTGGTTTAGAATTTCGTAAAGTATCAGCCATCGGGTGGATTTTGGAGCTTCTTGGTCTTAAACCCTAGTTATTAGTGCATTTTGCCTAGATCTCCCTCTCTACACGTAAAGTTTGCAACTTTACGTGGGGAATAGGCTTGGGAAGGGTAGATCTACAGTTTGGAGTTCATGCATGACTCGGAAGTCCTCTGCATGTAAGTGGATCTTAATGGACTCGGCGAGTCCTTCGAGTGGACTCGGCGAGTAGCTTGAAGATGAGGAGGAACTCGACGAGTGGGATGAACAGCTCGTCGAGTCGGTTGAAGATGGGCATGAGCTCGGCGAGTTGGATGAACAACTCGTCGAGTTGGATGAAGTTTGTCGTGTGCTCGGCGAGTCTGTTCTTAGACTCGGCGAGTCAGGTCGAGTGGTCCCAAACCCTTCGAGTTAAGACTCGAGTCAGCGAGTCGAGCCAGGACTCAGTGAGTTGGTCAGGACAGGAATCGAGAATCAGTAAACTCGGCGAGTCAGGGGCTGACTCGGCGAGTAGAGTCGCGAGTGGAAGGACTCTGGATTTATGGACTCGGCGAGTCAGCAGGGTGACTCGGCGAGTAGGGTTGACCTGGAAGGTTGACTTTGACCAGAGTCGACTTAGTTGACTGTCAGACTAAGTGTTATATGTATATTGATAGCTCGGAGAGCTAGAGGAGCAGCGGTTCAGGGGATTGTCGAGTAGCAGCCAAAGGATTAGCAGCATCAGTTCAGCAGTCTCAGGTGAGTTTCCTTCCAGTAGGAACGGGTCTAAGGCCACAATGCCGGCCCATTTAGCTACCAGTAGTTTTCGGATGTTGATCTGATTCAGTAGTTAGTAGGTTTGATGCCTTTGTGGCTCAAACAGGATTTATGTGTTATGTGTTCCGGGCTACGGCCCGATGTAGTATGCAGTATATGTGAGTTATGCCAGTTGATATGTTATGATATGCTGTGTTCAGTTAGCTTCGGACTTCGGTCCGATGGAGGGGACAAGGTCCCAGACAGTCAGCTTCGGGCTTCGGTCCGATGGAGGGGGCAAGGCCCCAGTTAGTTAGCTTCGGACTTCGGTCTGATGTCAGCTTCGGACTTCGGTCTGATGGAGGGGGCAAGGCCCCAGTCAGTTAGCTTCGGACTTCGGTCCGATGTCAGCTTTGGACTTCGGTTCGATGTAGGGGGCAAGGCCCCGTTAGTCCGGACTTCGGTCCGATACAGTGGGCAAGGCCCAATATGTGCTTTATATGTTTTTGTGAAGTATGTTGTAGATTGGGGGAGCTCACTAAGCTTCGTGCTTACGGTTTTCAGTTTTGGTTTCAGGTACTCGATTTTCAAAAGAGGAGCTCGGGAAGATTGCAGAGCACACACCATAGTCAGTTAGCCTGGGAATGTTTGACTCTGATAATGCTATTATGTTTTGAATTTAATACTCAAAAGTTATGTTTGATTTATG
The DNA here is from genome assembly GCF_002870075.4 of Lactuca sativa. Taxonomy (NCBI): domain Eukaryota; kingdom Viridiplantae; phylum Streptophyta; class Magnoliopsida; order Asterales; family Asteraceae; genus Lactuca; species Lactuca sativa. The sequence goes on along the minus strand of NC_056631.2, from coordinate 35,790,894 downwards.
ATACGTTGTTTATAAATCTATTTTAGTAATGTTTTAAAAGAAATTTTTAGTCGTGATTTTTGGGTTGTTACAAGTTGGTATCAGAGCCTTGGTTTGAGGGATTCGGGCGCACTCCTGAGTGTGTCTGAACTCAAACTAAGGAAGTGGTATATAGTTTCAAAAGAAAAATCGTAATTACAAAAGAATTTTTAGAAAAGAAAACAATTTTAGAAAAAGCAAAAAGAGTTTTGAAAAGAGAAAAGGGTGTGGTGCATGCAATCAGCCGAGCTCAAGTAAGTACTCCCAATTTACCCATACAAGTTATATTATGATTATCAGTATCGGTTTCAGTTTCAGTTTCAGTTCCAGCTTCAGTAGAACAGCATGCTAGAATAGGACTAAGGATCTAGGATGATGCCTTATGTGCCTGCTTTATGTGTTCAGTTTTATGAGAATTGCATGCTAGTATTGAGTAGACAGCAGTAGGATAGCCTGTTTAGGTTATGCCTGGTAGCACGAGCTTAGCATTGTATGCTAGTGTAGTTTCTCGTTATGAGAATAGTTTTGCCTGAGTATGTCTCCTTTATCCGAATGCTGCTTGCTTTGTGCTTTGTGGGACTCTGAGTGATGGGAGTTAGCCATTAGGTGAATACATCACATCACATATGATCAGGGATGAATAATCTCAGAGTGTTGGATTTGGCCCTACTGCGCAGCTCTTGTCTGAGTCCAACCGTTGTAGGGACGAGTCTCTTCCTTGAAGGATTATCCGAGCCTCGTCACATGTGATGGTATTCAGGTGGTGACTAATTGGCATTACTAGGGGGCCTTCAGCAGCTGAGGACTGTTTGGGTAGAGTCAGAGGTTCCCTAGGGCAAGCCTAGAATGAGAGTAGCAGAGATCAGTAAAAGAGTAAAGGGGACTGTGTGGAGTTGAGGTAACTCTTGAGGAAAGTATGGATAGATGTGGAAGGTAGTAGGGGCCCATACTACTGAAAGCAGAGGATCCGTACTCGATTCAAGAGGGGCCAAGACGAAACCAGGAATGGGGTAGTGAGTGAGAAATTCCTCAGCAGTAGTATGTTAATTGATCAGGATTTTGTTATATTTTCAGCATGGTGACGTTGCGCGAGATACCAGTTAGCAGTTCAGGTGTCGAGGAGGGGTCTGGCTCGGGCTTCAGAGCCGGGCAGCTTGATGATCAGATGAGGGATTTCATTTCCGCAGAGATTACGCGCAACATCATTGATCAGACTCCAGTGATTTTCGGTTCGGTTAGAGAGGCCATTGTGGAGCTCATGGACAGTCATCTTGAGGCCTTTAAGGCCGGGTTAGTTTCAGGACAGATTAGGGCTCGTCTAGGTCCCGAATCTTATGGAGTTCAGGGATCCATCAGGGAGGGAGATCCCATTTCTAGTTCCTGCCATCAGGGGGCAGGGGTGAGTGGGGAATTTTGTCTCCAAAGGAGACCATTGCATGATTGGATAGTTGAGGAAGTTTCGCGAGCCATTCACGAGGATCTGCCCGACATGGTCGTGAGGATCACTGATAGATTGATAGCGAGGCTTCAGGATCAGGCATCTGTTGTTCAGTTAGCAGGCGTTGCCGTTGGGGTAACGCAGGAGCGAGAGTCGGGCAGGGAGTCAGAAGGGAAAAGGAAAATTGATGAGACTCAGGTAGCCACAGGTTCGGGTAAGAGGCCCAAGGGTCCAGATTTGAGGAGAGGAACTATCAGAGCCGCAGTCGATGCGGGAAGTGCGGAAGGACGCACATGGGTGTGTGTAGGCGTAGAAGTGGTGGCGATGCTGGGTGTTTCAAGTGCGGCCAGATTGGTCATTTTAGCAGAGACTGTGTTGTTACCATCGCCCAGGGGCTTGATCCGTTATGTTTCCATTGCAGTCAGAGGGGCCACAAGAAGGCCCACTGTCCGAGTTTGTATCCAGCAGGGCAGGTGCCAGCTCCTGCCCTTGGGACTTCGAGTACCACCAGCAATTGTCGAGGCCCGGCGAGGGAGCCTACGGCTCAAAGCCGAGTTTTCCGGTAGATTTCAGCAGGGATTCGAGCAGCACTGAGTAATGAAGGTACGTAACTTTTGTTTTTCTGTCAGCTTATGTCATGATTATATTGTTATGGTTCTGCATCAAATTATGGTATAAGTGTTGTGTTATGGTGTGGCTTGCTTGTGATTATGTTATATGTCATTTGCATACCTCGGATAATTGGTTGGTAGTTAGGGGATGTGCTCTTATGGAGAAGGTTTCGGAGGATGCAGTAACTGTAGCATGGTTGAGAGAGATTTGGTTCGTTTCACTAGTTCGGAGTGGTTAGTGTTTGGGATGGATTGGTTAAATTCCTACCTGGCAGGCTTGGGTTCCCTAGTAGATGTTCCGGAATGGTAGTGAAGATCAGGATCTCTTTTGAGTGTGAAGCAGCAAGGGGTAAGCAGGATCGAAGTGGGGGAAAACCCTCCGAGTATTCATGGATAAGAGACACGTAGACCCAGAATGAGTGCGCAGCCTCCGAGAAGAAATGGTAGTAGCACAGTGATGGATGGATTGAGAAGTTCAGAATTGGAAGTTCGAGAACTTTTCCCAGCAGCTAGTTCATGTAATCGAGATGGTTAGAAGCTGGTTGGGAATCCAGGAATGGAGGACCACTTGTCGGACGCATGAGAGTCGGAATGAGGATCCTGAGAACGGGTAGCAAGAGATGTTTTCGTATTGGTAGCCAGTGTCTGAGGCGGCATGCAGGTTGCGTAGATTCAGGAGTTGGGAGGGTGGAAACTTCCCAACAATAGCTTCTTGTATCCGGATTAGTAAACGGTTGGTTTGGGAACCAAGCCGAAGGATTCCTCAACGAAGCGCTAAGTATATCAAGGATATAAGATGTAGAGGATGATGCAGAATTCAAAGTCTAAGGACTGTCTTTTTAGAAATCAGGATGAGGAATCACTAGTGGGACTAGGGATAGTCAGGATGTTCTCGAGATAGCAGTAGTAGTGTTGTAAGTCTGCGGGGGTAGCCGTAGCATTCACTAGCAGTCAGATAGCAGTAGTAGTGTTGTAAGTCTGCGGGGGTAGCCGTAGCATCCACTAGCAGCCAGATAGTATTAGAGAGTTGTAGTCCGCAAGCGTAGTCGCAGCCTTTTATCAGATTGGTAGGTAGCATGAGCGCGTGTTAGACGCGGGAAAGCAGTTGTACCCACCAGTTCGGGTGCAGCAGTGAGGATATGGGAATCCACGGGTTAGCTTTCGGATTTCCCAAAGGGATCAGTTACGGCTAGGTTAGCAATTTGGGCTTGGGATCGTCACATCAGTTATGAGATCAGAGTCGCAGTGGACCATTGGAGTTCGGGTATGTTGTGGGCTACCGTCTGTCTGGAAGCCAATATGTTGTTAGTTGTGGAATTGATGATGTCAGGATGTGACGTATGGATCCGATCGGTTGGATCGGAAGGTTGCGAGAGCCACAGTGACAGAATAGCTAGTGGAAACTAGTCCTAGAGGAAGATTTCGTTCAGAAGTCGTGGAAGAGACTAAGTGAGGAGTCCCTTGACTCCACAGTTGGGTTGGAGTTCAGTGTTTCAGGCAGCTCAGTGTTTCAGTCAGTTCAGTGTTTCAGGCCGTTCAGCGTCTCAGTCGGTTCAGCATTTCGGGCAGTTTAGTGTTTCAGGTATGTTCAGTATTGCAGGCAGTTCAGTGTTTGGAAGGTTTCAGGGTTCTGGGTCAGTATTGTTTTTGCGTTGGAATGCAAGTGCTGACGGTATAGTTGGTTGATTTGGAATTGGCAAGTCCCTCTCAGCAGGATCAGTTGAGCCTTTTGCCGAGTATAAGTGATTTGTAGGGATGGCTAGGCAGGTAGCTTTTCATTCAGGAGGAATGACTCGAGTAAGTAAGAGATGAGTAATCAGGTGGGATAAAAGCAAGCTGGTTCCAGCAGCATCGTTTCTGTATGAGCGGCAAAATGGATAGAACAGTTATAGATAGTCGAAGTATCTTCAGGAGTCGCTGGAAGAGACTAGGAGTTTGCGATGGAGTGTAGTGACCGGTGGGAGTCCGGTAACTCAGATATCGGGAGATTGGTTAGACCAGAATAGTCTCAGTGCATCCGGTAGGCGGATGGGAGGCAGCAGGATTTTCAGTCGGAGGATGTAACGTTGAGGAAATTATGGAAAAGAGAAGGATCCAGTATGTTCCATCGGTAGTGATCGGCACTGTGAGTGGCCGGAGTGATGGGCAAAAGGGTGAGGGATTTTCCAGACAAAGAGTTGGAGGCAGCTCGCAGGCAGTTGACCATGGTAAACTTCGAGGACGAAGTTCAGTTTAAGTGGGGGAGAGTTGTAACACCCAGGATTTTGAAAGCCAAGAAAGTAAAGGAAACCCTAAATTTAAGAGGGACTCGACGAGTCAAAGGAAGGACTCGGCGAGTCGGAGCGGGATCCGGGTCGATAAGAAAGTGACCAACTCGACGAGTCGGCCAAGTGGACTCGGCGAGTCTGGTCTGTGCGAGGAAAGCCCTAAATCCGGGGCTTGGAGCCTATTTAAGCATCTTAATCTTCTTCCTAGGGCTCCTTTACAGCCTCTTGCACCCTGAACGCCGCACCCTAAGCCTCCATTGTGATGATTCATGCTTTTGGCCATTTTTGAGTGATTTAGAAGAAGAAGAAGAAGTGGGAATCTTGGAGGCATCAACGAGTGGCTTTGGATCTGAGGTTTGGGGAACATTTCAGAGCATTGGAAGGTATCAATTCGTTTCCCTCCTTTAGATCTTCTTTGGTTATGAGTTTTGGGGCTTTTAAGCCATGCCTAAGATCAATTTCAAGCTCGAGGTCCGGATCTGAGGTTGCTACCTCAGATCCATGCTTGAGTTGGTTTAGAATTTCGTAAAGTATCAGCCATCGGGTGGATTTTGGAGCTTCTTGGTCTTAAACCCTAGTTATTAGTGCATTTTGCCTAGATCTCCCTCTCTACACGTAAAGTTTGCAACTTTACGTGGGGAATAGGCTTGGGAAGGGTAGATCTACAGTTTGGAGTTCATGCATGACTCGGAAGTCCTCTGCATGTAAGTGGATCTTAATGGACTCGGCGAGTCCTTCGAGTGGACTCGGCGAGTAGCTTGAAGATGAGGAGGAACTCAACGAGTGGGATGAACAGCTCGTCGAGTCGGTTGAAGATGGGCATGAGCTCGGCGAGTTGGATGAACAACTCGTCGAGTTGGATGAAGTTTGTCGTGTGCTCGGCGAGTCTGTTCTTAGACTCGGCGAGTCAGGTCGAGTGGTCCCAAACCCTTCGAGTTAAGACTCGAGTCAGCGAGTCGAGCCAGGACTCAGTGAGTTGGTCAGGACAGGAATCGAGAATCAGTAAACTCGGCGAGTCAGGGGCTGACTCGGCGAGTAGAGTCGCGAGTGGAAGGACTCTGGATTTATGGACTCGGCGAGTCAGCAGGGTGACTCGGCGAGTAGGGTTGACCTGGAAGGTTGACTTTGACCAGAGTCGACTTAGTTGACTGTCAGACTAAGTGTTATATGTATATTGATAGCTCGGAGAGCTAGAGGAGCAGCGGTTCAGGGGATTGTCGAGTAGCAGCCAGAGGATTAGCAGCATCAGTTCAGCAGTCTCAGGTGAGTTTCCTTCCAGTAGGAACGGGTCTAAGGCCACAATGCCGGCCCGTTTAGCTACCAGTAGTTTTCGGATGTTGATCTGATTCAGTAGTTAGTAGGTTTGATGCCTTTGTGGCTCAAACAGGATTTATGTGTTATGTGTTCCGGGCTACGGCCCGATGTAGTATGCAGTATATGTGAGTTATGCCAGTTGATATGTTATGATATGCTGTGTTCAGTTAGCTTCGGACTTCGGTCCGATGGAGGGGACAAGGTCCCAGACAGTCAGCTTCGGGCTTCGGTCCGATGGAGGGGGCAAGGCCCCAGTTAGTTAGCTTCGGACTTCGGTCCGATGTCAGCTTCGGACTTCGGTCTGATGGAGGGGGCAAGGCCCCAGTCAGTTAGCTTCGGACTTCGGTCCGATGTCAGCTTTGGACTTCGGTTCGATGTAGGGGGCAAGGCCCCGTTAGTCCGAACTTCGGTCCGATACAGTGGGCAAGGCCCAATATGTGCTTTATATGTTTTTGTGAAGTATGTTGTAGATTGGGGGAGCTCACTAAGCTTCGTGCTTACGGTTTTCAGTTTTGGTTTCAGGTACTCGATTTTCAAAAGAGGAGCTCGGGAAGATTGCAGAGCACACACCATAGTCAGTTAGCCTGGGAATGTTTGACTCTGATAATGCTATTATGTTTTGAATTTAATACTCAAAAGTTATGTTTGATTTATGATACGTTGTTTATAAATCTATTTTAGTAATGTTTTAAAAGAAATTTTTAGTCGTGATTTTTGGGTTGTTACACAATGAGGATGAAGCAACGTTCGTAGATGGTAACTTAGGGTTATTGACCATGAATCATACCTGAATGAAGGTTACGGTGAATGTGAAGGGAAGGGAAGGACCCGCCACGGGAAACTGGTTTGCCTTGAATGTTGCAGCAACCGAGATGGAGATGGAGAAAAAGTAGGTTCTAAGGGATTTTGAAATTAAATTGTAGACCGATTCAAATGATCGAAATTTGGGGCAAGATTTGATTGAAGATTTTGAAGATTAATTCCTGATTTTTTGGATTGATTGAAACATCCGATTGAGGAGGAAAATCGATGAGCGGGAAAAAAAAGTAATAAAGTCTTAGAAAATGCCGTGTCATAGGAATGGTTTATAAAAATGACATGGGGCACCTTAGAGAGGTTTTTATTAGGAAGAGATAGATATATCTATTTCATTTAATAAATTATTATTTTTCCTTTTTTGTTATTATTGAAAATCATTTTCACTGATGACCATTAAATCTAAGAACAAAAAACAAAACGTATCCAAAATCCAATAAAAAATGCCTTCCACAATTAAAAATAAGTCTTCATTATATATATATATATATATATATATATATATATATATATATATATATATATATATATATATATATATATATATAGGAAAGACCAAACGGATTAAATAGAAGCCTACTCGCAATATTTCAATGAGCACCCCGGGTTTGAGCTCATTTACAGGGTAAACCCAGCCGTCATAGGAATTTCCAGGAAAAAATTCCACACATGTGGCACCACAAGAGGTAGTTTAAGGGAATCGAACTCCCAACTTCACGCCCCATATGGGTATAAAACCCGGTGCATCAACCCAGCTAGGTTGGACATTACTTGCTATATATATATATATATATATATATATATATATATATATATATATATATATATATATATACACATAGCTCTTAGGAACAGTACCTGAGCAGGATACTGTTCATTTGATTACTTGTTGGGTTAGTTTAATCCCTCCACCAATCCACCACTTCAAATCGTTTTCCTCTACGATGTTCACAACTTCCTTATTCTTCTAAAAGAAGGTTTGTCACTTTGCATACACCTCCTTCTGTAACGTCCGTAGATTCGGGCTAGTCAACCTAGAGACAATAAACATCAAAAACGACTTTTTGATAGAAAATTATTTAGAATGAATAATCTTAACCAATTTAGAGTATATGTTACATGGGTTCCGTACATATGAAGAACGTTGAAATCCGAGTTATAACGAAAAAGTTATCACCTGTCGAAGTTTTACGGCTAAACCGGCAAGACACCGCGTAACGTAAAAAGTGAATTTTTGATAAATTACTTTTTAGCCTTAACGATCTAAACAAAAGTCGTAATAGACATAAACGGAGTCCGTATGTAGAAGTTATGAATTTTACACGGTCGTTAACAGTGTAATCTTCTCGTGCAATTAAATTTAAAATCAGTCGAGAATTAGCCGATGGAGTCAAAAGGAAAGTTGTATATCTTATCAATACGTACGTGTGGATATAAAGAACATCAAAAACGGAGCTCGTATGCAAAAGTTACGGATTTTAGAAGATAATTAGTTTTTGGAGTAACCAGCGAGCGACACGTTGCGCGATCTAAAGTCTAAACCACTGCTTCCTCACTATGGCTTGGCACCAGATGATGACACGTGGCCATAAACACCCAATGTTCAGCAAGGGAATGCCCCACATTCGTACCGAACTCAGCCTATAAATAAATGCACAAATCACCCCAAAAACTCACACATTTCCCATTCTTTATCTCTCAAACACTCCTATTAGCCCCTTCCATTCCCTAGCACTTCCCGAGTGCTAGAGGTGAGTCCCGGAGCGCTAGAAGGATCCGAGAAGAAGAGCGTTCGGCTCGGAAGTTTTTCCCCCGCAGAGCCTGGTTCCTAGCCAAACCTCCCGGTAAGTGAGTTATGCTTACCCTATTTTAAGTATAGCTTATGTTTAAGTTCAATGTCGCTATTATGAACTTATAAACAATATATATATATATATATATATATATATATATATATATATATATATATATATATATATATATATATATATATATATATGTTGAGTTAAAGATCTGTTTGATATTGCGTCATTGGGCTCGGCTATTAGTCCATTTATTTTGTACTCCGGTTTGGGCCTGTCCAACCGAGAGCCTGTTAGGTTTATTATATAAGTATATGCTTGCATGGATATTTGGTTAACGATCTAGATTACAGATAGAGAATTACGATAGCTTTGATTTTCTTTATCGTTCCTGTAAACCTTCTAACCCTCTACAGTTGATGTTCTTGATCGAGCTCTTCTGAGGGTTGTTTTATAATCATTCGACACGTTTGATTCGTTCTTGACTTGTTCTTTATCTTCGTGTTCTTACTGTTTAATATTTACTTACCTGTTTAAGATCTAATCGATCTTCAAGATTAAGTTTTAATCTCATCAATTGGTATCAGAGCAGGAGGCTGTGTAATCGATACACATCTTTTCTGTGAAAAGGTTTCAATTAGGGTTTTTCCGCAATTACTGATATTTATTGAGCCGTCATCTCATTATTGACGTATCTTGATATTTATTGTTTTGCCCTAATCTGATTTATTACAAGTCTGATCTTTGAACAGGTTTTTCGATCATAATGGACGAGTCGCAATCAAATCCCATCAATATTTCCAACAGCATCAGTTCAACCACGAAGATTCCAATCCTATATACCCATGATTATGAAGTCTGGGCGCATCACTTCGAAGACTACGTTATAGGATCTGAGGATAATGGATACCTCATATGGGAAGCAATCATTAATGGACCTTTTTCTCATTTTGCAACGTCAAGGATTATTAAAACTCAAAAGGAGTATAATGATCTGCTGAAGGATGTCAAAGATATTGCGCAAGATGAAAAGGATAAATTCCAGTGTAATATCAAGGCGTTAAGATTGATAAGATTCGCCCTTCAGTCCGACACCTTCAGGTTGGTCAGCTCATGCACGACGGCAAAGGAAGTTTGGGATAGACTTCGCGAACTGTACTCTACAGACGAGGATCTTGAACATTCTATCCAAGCCTTGCTCTTATCTGAGTTTGGAGAATTCAGGCAAGGAGCCGAAGAAACTGTGACCCAGACGTTCGATCGCTTCAATCATCTTCTCAGCAGGATGATCAAACATGACATCGAAAGGAAGCTTATCGAGCAGAAGGTTACGTTCTTAAATGGTCTAAGGTCAGAATGGAGAGCAGTGGTGTCAACAGTTAAAGCCCATGAGCAGTTTAAATCATACTCTTTGGCGAAACTGGTGGGTATTCTCAAGTCTCAGGAGAAGATTGTGCTGCAGGAAAAGAACGTTGTTTCAAGCCTAGGTTCACTGGCCCTCCTGTCAAAAAGTAAAGCTGTGATGGAGGATGAAGACCTCAACTTGGAGGAGTATGACCTCACGTCTGAGGATTATGCTATGATGGTGTCAAACCCCAAGAGGTTCATTAAGAAGAGATTCCCCAGCAACAAAAACCGAAACTGGCAGGGGAGTTACAATTCAGAAAAGGTTAACAATGAACCGAAGGTTGAAGAGCCCAAGAAGGAACCAAAGGCAGATGGTGATTCTGGAGTAAGCTGTTACTACTGTGGTGGGAAAAATCACTATGCTAAGGATTGTGTCCTCAAAAAGATGGCTGAAAAAGATGAGGAAAAGGATGAGGAAGCTTTGCTACAGAAAAAGCTTGATGAGATGAGGAAGAAGAAATCTACCGCTAACCCTTCCATGAATGCTCTTATTGTGCAGGGTTCGGTTGCTGATGACGAGTTCGGTGGAGTGGAAGTTTGGTCAACCGACTCTGAAGACAATGAAGTGAGGAGGCCTTCTCATGGAACGGCTTGTGTGGCAAAGGAGGAGAGCAGTGGAGGAAGGTGCTTCATGGTGTCCGATGTATCTCAGATGAGGGGATACAACACTGATGGTGGAAGCAATGAACCGAAGGAGCAGCAGGATATGTGCTTTACGGCCAAACCGCTCAGCGTGCAGTTCAACGAGCTCGATGAACTGATCAAGAAGGTACAATCGGTTTTCGTTTCATTTAAAGTACCACAATCCTCATATGAGAAAGAACTAAAAAATGTTAATACAAGAATTTCTCATCTAGATAGTAGCTTAACTCAAACTCGAGTCACCAATTCTAACCTAACTGATCAATTAAGCAGGGTGTCTTCGAAGAGTGAGGAGCGGCGCATGTGGATCGAGTTGAAGGAGTCTGAATTAGTTAAAATTAAAGACGAAAACATTTATTTATAAAGAGACAATTTAAAGTTGTTAAAACAGCGGAATGTTTTTTGTTTAATTGCAAAACGTCTTTATTCTAATATTACTCAGCTTCACTTGGACTGTGAAATAGGCCAAAAGATCCATCGCATGATTTTGCCCTTCCTTGAGTTTAAGGAGGATGAAATTGATGCCGAAGCTTATAATTGTGAGAGTGTGATATCATCTGATGACGTCAATCCGACCTATATGTATGGACTGGACAAAATTGAATCCTTCATTAAATCCAAGGACCACAAGGACATGCTTAAAAACCTTTTGGATGAAAATGATAGACTTAAACTGAGAACCGAAACCATACAAAAATTTGACTCTTTAAACGCCAACTTGAGCTCAGAAAACAAAATTGATGTTGAAAATGCATCTGAGCTTAATGAGGACGACAACATGAGTGAAATTTCTGTAGAGGACACGGTTGACTGCTCAGAATTTGTAAAAAGCGAACCTGAAAACCACAAGAATCTAATTTCTGAAAATTCAGTGGAGTTCACTCGATTGTCCCAACAAAAGTCCCCGATCTTAGCAGAGAAAGCGGTTGTATATCAAAAGGTCAGGACCACTCCAAATCAAGTGTACAAGGTCACTGGAGTAACCGAACATCAGACCGCTGAACTCACAGCTATTGTAAACGAAGACAATGCTGATGGCTGCGATGAGTACTTATGGTCAGCTCCAATAGATAATGCAAACGAAACGGTAGGCTTATCAGAAAGAACCTCATGGATGAGTAAAGGTAGATACATACCAGAACCCTTGAATAAGCCAGATAATTTCGATGAGCCAAGTACTAGTGGTACGAAAGACATTCCTCAAGAGAATGGTAGTTTGGCAAAAGAAGACATTCCCTCTAGTTCCTCAGTTCAAAGTGAAACTCCCACAGTTCAAAGTGAACCAGCTAAGGAGAAACCAAAAATGAAAGCCAATATCCATCATCAACCGAAGCAGATGAGGAATAAGAAACGTGAAAGGAACCAGAGATACAGGAAGAATCTCTCTGAAAGGAAACAGTTCTGGCAGTCCCAGAATGCATATTTCTCACATCAAGACAAGAATCTGAAGTTTGAGAACAATCCTGTCAAAAAGCATGAGAGCCACAACAACCGAAAGCCAAGGTTCGGTTCGGAAAAGAATACCAACCGAAAGAAAAGGTTCAGTTCTAAGGATGACTTCAACCGAAAGCAAAGGTTCGGTTCACAGAACGACTCCAACCGAAAGCATAGGTTCGTTTCTGAAGTCAAAAGAGATCAAAACTCTAAGGTCAGTCCAACCAATGATCAAAAGCAAAAGGGTCACCTAGAGTCTCCAGCCAAGAAGTCATCTCAATCTAAACCCACTCCTTCTCATTCATCTAATTCTTCTAATTCTTCCAATTCATCTCCATCTTTTTCTAAAGCTCATTTTGTTCGTTCTCAAAAATCTCATTCGTCAGCTGAACAAAAAAGCAATCAGAAGGTTAATGCATCCAAACCAGAGTCTAAACCGAACGCACCTAATCCTAATAAAATCAAAGTTTTTACCATTAAAAAGAAAGATGAAACAACACTTATAAAACGAACATATCTCGTTGACATCTCTCTTACTATTCCTGTTCCTATGAAAAACTCACGTGGACCCAAGAAACTTTGGGTTCCTAAATCTGCTTAATTTTTGCAGGTTATAAGTGACGAGCAGTTCGACGAAGAATGGTACATCGACAGTGGCTGCTCGCATCACATGACAGGGAGGAAAGAAGAACTCAGGGAATACAGGTCTCTTTCAAACGGTGGCAACGTCAAGTTTGGAAACAACTCTTTCGGCACCATAAAGGGATACGGAATGATAACTAATGGTGATTTTACTATAAGGAAGGTGGCTTATGTGGAAGGACTACAACACAACCTCATCAGTGTATCTCAGCTTGTTGGAGGTACAGGTCTCAAAGTCTCATTCGACGATGAAGGTTCTGAAATTATTGAGAAGAAGACGAAGAAAGTAATTCTCAAATCGGAGCGTAAGGGTGAAATGTTTCCTCTAAACCTTAAACCCATCAAAGGAAACCCAACTATATGCTTGTTATCAAAAGCTCAATCTGACGAAAGTTGGTTGTGGCACCGAAGACTCTCTCATCTCAACTTTAAAGATATCAATAAACTTGTCACTGGAGGTCATGTTCGAGGCCTTCCATTGCTCAAGTTCGACAGAGATCATTTGTGTGCTGCATGCGAAATGGGGAAGCAGAGTCGTCAAAGTCATCCATCTATAATTCACACAAAAGTTGTTGAACCACTCGAATTACTTCATATTGATTTGTGTGGTCCATCATCTATCGAAAGCATCGGTGGTAGCAAGTATATTCTTGTTATTGTTGATGACTTTTCACGATTTACATGGGTGTTCTTTCTAAAGCTCAAATCTGAAGCGACTCATAAGCTGAAAGTGTTCATCAAGCAGATTAAAGTACAGCTCAAGAAGGTCGTTCGCAACATCAGAAGCGACAATGGTCTGGAATTCAAGAACAGGGAATTTGAAGAATTTCTAGCAGAAAAGGGAATAAGTCACAACTTCTCAGCTCCCTACACACCTCAACAGAACGGAATTGTCGAAAGACGAAACCGATCTTTGTGTGAAGCTGCCCGAACTATGCTAAGTTTCGCTTCCTTACCTCTTTATTTTTGGGCTGATGCTATTTCTGCTGCTTGTTTTACACAAAACAGGTCCTATCTCAACAAGCGATTCACGCTCACACCTTATGAGATTCTCAACAACAGGAAGCCTAATGTGAAATTTTTCCACGTGTTCGGCTCACGGTGTTTCATCTTTAACTCTAAAGAACACCGCAACAAGTTCGATGTCAAAGTCGACGAGGGAATCTTTCTGGGCTACTCTCTCACATCCAAAGCATACAGAGTCCTAAACAAGCGTTCGAGAAAAATCGAAGAAACCTATTACGTGACTTTTGACGATAGCTATGTCAAAAAGCTACAGGCCAAAGAAGACACCGCTGGGGAAATCTTTCCTCAAATTGGCCAGGTCACAGTCTCGATCGCTAATCTCTTCGAGAAGTTTATGGAGCTATTTGACGAACCAGAGAAAGCTACTCTCTCAGAAGCAGGCGCAGCAGACAACAAGGTAGACCATATGAAGCAAATTGTCGAAGAAGCTGCCAGGAGAATGAACGAAGGAGGATCGAATTCTGATGAACCTCCATCCAACGATGCTTCAGTCGAGGGGGAGCCAAGCTCACATGTTGAGGGGGAGCCAAGCTCTACAACTACAACCGAAAGCACTTCTCCAACCGAAAGTGCTTCACCAACCGAAGATGCATCAATGCCTGAATACCAAGCACCACAAGTAACCTCTGGACCTCAAGTTTCTCCAAATATTCCAGAAAGCTCATCTATCGAGGGGGAGCAAGCTGATATGACGCTCAACTACGAAAGCCAATCCGATCCAGAAGAAATGATCAACGCTGAACTAGACCCCACCTTTGATCCAAACTACCCTCCTCTTACCAAATGGACCAGAGATCATCCTATCTCTCAAGTGGTTGGTGATGTCTCCGAAAAGGTTCTGACCCGATCACAACTGAAGGCAAAACAAACATCCTTATTTTCAAAGGTTGAGTTTTGTATGTTTAACTCATTCGTATCAAAAGTTGAACCGAAGACAGTTAACACTGCTCTCGATCACTCCGATTGGGTTCAAGCGATGCAAGACGAACTGAACGAATTTGAAAGGAACAAGGTCTGGCGCCTCATTCCAACTCCTCCAGATGCCTCGGTTGTTGGTCTCAAATGGGTCTTTAGGAATAAAATGGACAAGGAAGTGAATGTTATAAGGAACAAAGCTCGTCTGGTTGTAAAGGGATATTGTCAGGAGGAAGGGATTGATTATGAAGAGACTTTTGCTCCCGTAGCTAGGCTGGAATCTGTTAGAATATTCCTTGCTTACGCTGCCCACAAAAACTTTGAAGTTTTCCAAATGGACGTCAAGTGTGCATTTCTTAATGGAGAACTCGAAGAAACCGTGTATGTGGAGCAACCTCCTGGGTTGGTGAACGAAAAATATCCAAATCATTGCTACATTCTGGATAAAGCTGTGTATGGCCTCAAACAAGCTCCGAGAGCCTGGTATGAAACGCTAACTAAATTCTTAAAGATGTCTAAATTCAAACAAGGTTCAGTTGACCCAACCTTCTTTCGCAAAAAGGAAGTTAACCACCTTATGATAGTTCAAATTTATGTCGATGACATCATCTTTGGCTCAATGAATCCCAGCCTAACAGCTGAATTCAGAAAGCTGATGGAGACTAAATTTGAAATGAGCTCAATGGGTCCTATTAACTTTTTCCTTGGTTTAAATATTAGACAGGGACCTGAAGGCATCTTTATCAATCAAGAAGCTTACACGACGACTCTCCTAGCAAAGTTTGGTATGATGGGAGACTCCAAAGTCAAAGTCCCAATGGCATTCGGCACCAAGCTAACTCCATCTCTAGACAAACCGGCTGTTATCGTCAAATGATAGGCTCACTAATGTATCTTACTGCTAGCAGGCCTGACATCATGTTTTCTGTGTGTTATTGTGCTCGATTTCAGGCAAACCCACGCGAACCTCACATGCTTGCAGTGAAGAACATTTTACGCTATCTCAAGCAAACCACCTCCTTAGGTCTATGGTATCCTTCCAACTCAGGCTTCTTCGTTCAAGCCTATTCAGATGCTGACCTTGGAGGATGTGGACTCGACAGAAAAAGCACCACTGGTGGCTGTCAATTTCTTGACGGGAAGTTGGTTAGCTGGCAATCCAAGAAACAAACGTGCGTGTCGTTGTCTACTGCCGAAGCAGAATACATAGCTGCTGCATCCTGCACCTCTCAAGTGATTTGGATCCAGAGTCAACTTCAAGACTATGGACTCAATATGAAGAAGATCCCACTATACTGTGACTCTGAAAGTGCAATTAGGATCTGTCATAACCCAGTGCAACACTCTAAAACCAAACACATAGCACTGAGGTATCACTTCATCAAAGATCATGTGGAAGATGGAAACGTCGAAGTTCACTTTGTCAGAACCACTGATCAACTGGCTGACGTCTTTACCAAAGCTCTTCCTGAAGCATCATTCAACAGAATTTTACAAGGGCTAGGTATGATGGAATCAGAGTCAGTACCTCACACTACCTCTCAACCTCAAACGTAAGAAGCGAAATTGACCGAACGTTCAGGATCGGTTAAATCATCTGACTCGCTCATCACCACAAAGGTAGTTTTCTTGGTTGTATATTTCTTGTACACAGTTGTTTATCTTATTGTTAATAGTATTTTCTGATTCCATGTCTAAATTCCTTGGTTTTCTAAAATTTTCCAAAACCGAAACCTACCGAAGGTTCGGGTTCGGGTTTTCAAAATTTTCTTGAACCGAAACCAACCGAACGCTCGGCTTCGGTTTTTCAAAATTTTCTTGAGCCGAAACCAACCGAACGCTCGGGTTCGGTTTTTCAAAATTTTCTTGAACCGAAACCAACTGAACGCTCGGGTTCGGTTTTTCAAAATTTTCTTCAACCGAAACCAACCGAACGTTCGGGTTCGGTTTTTTTTTTTCAAAGTTTTCCAAAGTTTTTTTCTTACTCTTTCCAAATCTTATTTTTTTTTGCTTATTTTTTATCTTTTAATTTTTTTTTATCTTTTCATTTTTTTATTATCTATTTCAAAAACTCCAAAAATATTTTTCTCTTTTCATTTTGTTTGTGTTCGTTCGTTTATGGGGATATAATTGATGGATTACTTAAGTGTCCCTAGAAGCATGCTGCTGTATGTGTCCCAAGCCTCATAAGATTCTGAATAATCGCCTTAATGACTTGGTATAAACAAACCTTGTCTTCCCAATAAGGCTACTACATTTATTCTAATCGTGAGCTACCTCACTCTCTTTTCAGATGAGATAAGAGTTTTCTGCTTGGTCTTTATTTTCGCAGCTGAGGTACTTTATTTTCTTACACCATCTCCATTACATTTCTCCATTACATTCGTTTCATCAACATAACCCTTGAGACTCTCAAAATTTACCACTGAGGTTTATGGTTACACAACAACTGTGTTTATGATCTCAGTTTCGTGCCACTACGAGCTGAGTGAAACCCAAAATTCAACACCAAATCTGAATTGACGGTGAACAATTACTTTGCTCAAGTTTTCACCAAAGAATTGACGGATGTACCTTCATGAAATCTCAAATTTTATTTTGTGTGATTCCTATGAAATTCTTAAACACCATAACATTTCTTCCTTTGGGATCCAGTTTTTAATTTTTTTTTTTGAGATTTTATATTTTCCAAGCCTATTTAAAATTAATTCCTACCTACTTGTTCAACAGACTACACCGGTCTCACAAGTACTTTGATCACTTTCTTTCTTATAGATTAGAATTGTTGCATCAAAGCGAAAGCCACCCTGAAGTAGCCTAATTAAAAGAAGCCTTTCAACATTTATTAATAAGTGTTTGATCGTAATTCAACGGGAATCCACATTAACACTTTAAGGTCTCTCTTGACCTTGAAGGAAGAGATTCGTGCCCGGGATCATTTGTTTCGTGTCATTATTGACATCACAGTTATTCCTAAAAAGAGTTGCTTTATTTCTTTTCTTTTTACACTCTTCGCACGAAAATCTTTGATTTTCCAAAATTCCGTTACTAATTATTACAGGCTGTATTATTGCTTTGGTGGTTAATTATCAAGCTGTGGTCAACAATCATCCACGTGGGCAATTTATTCAAAAGATGTGATTCAGAAGATAAGACGAAGGGTTGCTGACTCAGGCGGGAAATAAAAGGATTGAATTTCAACCGGTGGTAAAAAGGTGTGCGTGTGAATTTGAAACGCCCATTCTTTTACTGACATCATGGACGCGTGTGCACATTTCAAGCGACACATCTCTGGCACTTAAAGGCGCGTGAGGATTTGAAACGGTATGTTCTGAAACGGCGCTTGTTGGGCGGCGTGTTCCTAGGAATCTGACACTCTCTCTCCTACGTGATCATCGCATGCCTTAACTGTCACGCATCTGTTATTCCGGAAACCTTTTCGTATTTCCATAGAAGATTTGAAACGATTTTTCTCTCTCCTTTCACCCACTATAAAAGGCAGTCTATACTCCCATTTACCTTTTTACTGCATCCGGAATTTCCAAGAGAGCAAAAATTTCCCTAAAGCTTTCCTGTTCATCTTCTTCTTCTACTACCTTCAACAATGGCAGAATCATCCTCCGTCCATGCTACCTCACACATCCTTCCTATTCGTCCACACCAATGCTTGGTGATCGATCTAAACCCTCTGGCGTACGACTCTTATATGTCGCCGATCATCGAGTGCCTGAAGTACTCCCAAATCGCTCCAGCTCTCTCCAGGATTGAGTCTGTGCCCATGGAGATTCTCTCGCAGGTGTATGCGACTGCCTATTACGACAAAGCAGTTGAGCGGGTCTTCTTCGAGGTTGCTGATCACAAGACCTCCATTTCTCGACAACGATTTGGTACTTTGCTAGGTTTGGCTACTGACCCATCGAGAATTAATCCATAGACGATTCCGGTTGGGTATCTTTACAACATGTTCTACAACATGGGGTACACGGAGGTGCTCACCTCCGTTGCAAAGTTCAAGAAATCCTGCTTGCCGCCACAGTGGAACGGCATGTTTACAGTCCTCTTCAAGGGCTTATCTGAAAGGAGCTCAGGATCCGATGGTTCAAGTCGACTGTTCCTGTCGATTATGTATGCAATTTACAACGGAGTCAACCTAGACTTTGGGTTGGTCCTCTGGCAACAGCTCATCCAGAGCCTTTCTTCTTCATCACGACATTCTGAGGTGTCGTTTGCTCGGTTCTGGATTCTTATCACCAAATGGGCGATGGATAAGTTGGATATTCCCACTGCTGCAGGTGCATCGATGTCTTCGGTCGGTACTTTTCATACCACGAAGATCATCGTCTCTGATGCATCTAAGTTTTCGTTCATTGGCTCTATTCCGGAGACAATGTATGGCAATGTTCCCTCTGACAGCAGGCTCATCCGGACGATTAAGGAGTTCAAAGCGACTGGACCTAGGCAACTTACACCGGAAATGCTAAAGTCCATCCATGATGCTGACAAACCGGTTAACAGGGGCAAAAAGGCGGAAAAAGGGAAGCAAGTGACCAAAGCTCCTAAAGGTCCTTCTCCCAGGAGGAGGAAACAAACAAAACCTTCCCAGTCACCGCAACCGAAGAGAAGGAAGACTCAACCGAAGCGAAAGCTTGTAATCCCTTCCTCTACGAGTGACTCAGAAAACGAGAGTTCGGATTCGGACGACTCTCAACGAGGCGAAACCCCTCCAAGAGGCAACACCCCACCCCGATCTCCTACCCCAGACATGGAAATCCATAATTCACCCATCCCTTCACCCACTCAAACAATCCCTACTTCCATTCCCACCATAACCCCCACTACCACTATTCCTCCAACCTCTTTCCCTATACCACCACCCATTTTCACAGATACAACTACAACCACCGCAAAGGTTCCAACCAACGTATCTGATACGGGGGTTCATACCGATGCAACCGCAACACCACCTGTAATCGAAACCCCACCCGTAACCGAACCACCTCAAACCGAAACCCAGCATACAACCGAACCTACCCACACTCAACCTCCACCCGAAACTACCCCAACCAACATTCAACCTGAACCTACAAAAACCACCACACCCCCAGCTTCACCACCTCCACCATCTCCAGATCATGCCTCTGATGGAGATAACCCGTTCCTTGGCGGTGAAAACATGACCTTCGATTCGGTCTACTTTAGTCCGTTTCAGGTTCAAAGTGACGAAGAGGATGATGCTCCAGTGACAAAGAAACATCTAAAGGAGCTAAACGAGAAGGTTGATTTACTTATTGCTTCATCTTCCAACAACCAGTCCTCTCTCTCTGAAGCCGCTCTTCAGAAGATTGTTGATGCCTTCTCCAGGGCTCAGCATGATTCTGTAGCTTCAGCCACAACCGCCATAGACGCCTCCACAAAAGCATGTGAGGCAGCGACCGCAAAAGTCGATAAACTATTCTCAGATGCCTCTTCCTTGTTGAAGTCCTTACAGGAGAGCGCTGATGCCACCAAGACAACTTTGGAACCAATCGTTCACCAATTGGCCAAGTTCATCTCAACGGAGTTACAGTCATTCGCTACACTTCGCCAATCAATCAGCGATGACAACTCGGCGCTTTGTGCCTCCATTGACGAGTGCCTCGCTAAGCTACAAGAGGATCTCGCAGCTGAAAATTCGTTAATGGACGTTCTGGCAAGCAAAACCACCGCCCTCAAGGTCAAGAGCACTCAACTTTCGAACTCACAGCAACAGCTTGAAGCTCTTCGATCCGAACGGGAGGTTATAAAAACATGTGTTTCGGATGTACACGCTGCCCTATCCAACATCCTCGAAGCACACGATCCGATTCTCAATCATTCGGTGAGGCGAACCCTTGCTGAAAAACTTGCTCCTGCCATGGACCTTCTCAGAAAAATTGAAGGCTTACCTAGTTTCGTGTCCGATCCGAAACAAGGGGGAGAAGTGAAGTCCGGATCGAAACCACCTCCTTCCTCCAAAGCTACTCACACAACCAAACCACCTCTAACTGGTCAAACTTCGGGTTCGGGTGTGAAGGATAAAGGGAAGAACATAGCGGAGGAAGAAGATGAAGATGAAGATGCAGAAACCATTGCGGACATGTTGAAACGTAAAAACAGTCGCAATGTTGATGATGATATCAATCGTGTGGTGCGAGAGGTTGAAGAAGCCGAACGCAAGAAGAAAGAAGCCCACGATCTCCTTGAGAGCAGGAAGACTCTCTTCCCTGTCTGGACTCGGGAGCGAATGATTAAGGAGGCCATAGATACTCCTAGCATCCTATGGCTCGAGCCGACGATCTCCTTCGACTGCTATAATTCTGTCGATTCGCAGTTCGACATGCCGTTGACTCGAAAGGCGTTTATCTTCCATGCCTTCTCAAATATTTTTGAAGTCCCTCATCCGAACCCTGAGGTTGATAGGGAGTTGATCGAATTCTATCTGAAGGCTGCTCGTCCTCAGTATCAAACATGGACCGCCCAGAAGATAGTGAATGTTCGGGTTTTGAAGCCTTATACCGAAGGAAGATTCATCAATGTTCGGTTCAAGGTGATTCGAGGGTCTGCAAGAACTGAACATCTTATATCCTTGGCAGATCTACCGAACCTAAATCCTCATGATTGGATCGTTTTGCATAACATCCTCTTGACGAATGAAGCTGAATATGGTCTGATTATAGACCATCTCAAAAGGATGTTAGTCTGTTACATCATGGAGGTAGCCCTAATGGATCAGGAGGTAGCCACTATCTTTAAGAAGAAGCCGAAGATAGCTCCTGTGGGATCGGCCAGTGATCTCAATCAAATGCAGATGGGCAAGATCGACCCGAGACGCAATTCGGTCATGTTCACTAGAGCAGAAGGACAGAAATGTCTCTTTGCTTTAGCTGACAAACATCTTTACACCACTGCTTGTCTAGAGCACGTGTTGTCGATCATCCGAAGGTGTAAAGAGAATGCAGCGGACGATGTCAAATACTTCAACGACATGATCTAATGGTACATCAGGTTTAGACAGACGATACTGGCTCTTATCACGCGTCTGTTTAATACCGTGAAGAAGAAAGTACCTGCCTCCGCTGCTGGCCCAAGTAACAAGTGAAGATCTCGCTCCAATTGACGCAAAGGGGGAGATTGTTAGGTTAAAGATCTGTTTGATATTGCATCATTGGGCTCGGCTATTAGTCCATTTATTTTGTACTCCGGTTTGGGCCTGTCCAACCGAGAGCCTGTTAGGTTTATTATATAAGTATATGCTTGCATGCATATTTGGTTAACGATCTAGATTACAGATAGATAATTACGATAGCTTTGATTTTCTTTATCGTTCCTGTAAACCTTCTAACCCTCTACAGTTGATGTTTTTGATCGAGCTCTTCTGAGGGTTGTTTTATAATCATTCGACACGTTTGATTCATTCTTGACTTGTTCTTTATCTTCGTGTTCTTACTGTTTAATATTTACTTACCTGTTTAAGATCTAATCGATCTTCAAGATTAAGTTTTAATCTCATCAATATATATATATATATATATATATATATATATATATATATATATATATATATATATATATTAATTATAAAATATAATATAGAAAGTGTTATTATAATATCTTTGAAATACTCGCGGTATGGGGAATCTGGTTTGAAGGGTTGTATAGGGTTGTTGGATTTCAGAAGTGCTATAATGTCAAAATGGTCCTGCCCTCCGATGTTTCATGTTTCGCCCCTGTTTGTACATAGTGGCTGGAAAGCATTGTTTAACACTTATAAAACAATATCGCTCGTAAATAGTCGCTATATTTATTAGACTAAAATCTAACGGCAATGATATTAGGTTTCGCCGAAGGAAAATATAATTTTTAGAAGCGAAGCGCTGCCCGAGTTTGGAATCATCACTTTAAGAAGTGAGTGCATAGTTACTTTCATCTTACACATAGATATGAAGTATTTAATATAAATTACGTGCTATGTGTGCATATTATCTGTGTTCTTGATCGTTATGATGGATGAACCGAATATATATGTTTTATTTGATGTAAACTATATATGTATTTTATACCTATAAAAATATTGGGTACAGATAAGTCGATGAATGATGAGGGATGAAAAATGACATAGATGAACATTGGCAGCTGCGCTACAACCTGTTGCTGTTTGTGAACTACGATGTACTCTAAACATCCTAGCCGTGCCTAAATGATAATATTAGCAATTGTGCCTAATAGATAACATTGGCAAATGTGCCATTGGCAGCGATGGACTTCGTGCTTATTCCTTAGGACAATCCTTAGGAATGAATAAATGAAGAATATATGATTCTTACGGTAGATCCTTAAGAATAAAGAAGATAATGGGGATGAGTAATTAGGTTAATTGTTTGATGATGAAACATAATATCTTTATTATTATGGGTTGAAAACCTTATGTACTCACCAGGAATCCCAATGTAATGCCCTGTTCTAAAAGTATTCGTTTGTGGATTTCAGAAACCAAAGTTAGGGGCATTTTGGTCATTTATGGGATGGGAGTTTATTTTGGGAAGGTTTTGTGTAACTCCCCATTCCTGGTATGTTGCTTCCGTGGCATTTATTTAGAAGTTTTCGAGAGGGACTCGACGAGTCTATGGCCCGACTCATCGAGTAGGGACGAGATTTCGAGCACGTGTTAGTCGGCGACTCGGCGAGTCTGCCTGCCAGGTAGAAACCCTAAATCCCCGGGTTTGCACCCTATTTAAACCACCTTATGAGCCCCCAAACTCGTCCCCTTCACCCTCAGAGCATCATTTAGCAAACCCTAATCATTTCCTTGAGTAATTGAGCATTTCTTGTGTGAATCTTGAAGTTTTGAGGAGAAGAAGGAGGCTAGATCCAAAGGAGAAGAAGAAGATCCAAGGTCTTGCACCCATTTCAGAGTTTATTGAGGTATCAGCTGATTTCCTTCTGTTTCTATGATTTATTTCTCTTTCACAAGCATATTTAGCCTCTTTTAGCCATTTCTTAGCTTGTTCTTAGTAGAGAGATTACATCAGAGTGATTAGCCTTCGGATCTTGTTTCAGTTCCAAAATCGTAGATCTATCACCTTTATGGAGCCATTTTGCATGATAGCCCTAGATCTACTCTTCTAAGTGCCTTTTTAGCCTTTATCCCCTTTTTCATGTGTATGTACACGTAAAGTTGGAAACTTTACGTGGTAAATCAGCCTTAGGAACTCAGATCTATAATTTGTATGCGGTGGTGTTGAGCATAATCGAGTTCTTAGGATCTGCATGCATGTGACTCAGCGAGTCAGGTCGAGAGTCCCCGATTTTTACCCCTTTGAGTGATTCTGAGTGGAAGCCAGTGAGCAGTAGGATGGACTCAGTGAGTCGGAGGTTAGACTTAGTAATGGAAGGACTCGACGAGTTGTTCATACAACTCGGCGAGTCCAAGGCAATCTTCTTAGCTCAAGAACAACTCGTCGAGCTGTTCATATAACTCGGCGAGTCGGATGCAGATTGTCTGAGTTCTTGAATCGAGAGGGTACTCGTCGAGTCGATGCCATACTTGACGAGTAGTCACGAGTAGGGTTGAGAAGTGAGACAAGAGACTCGGCGAGTTGGCGGCCCAACTCGGCGAGTCAGGTCAACTGTGGGTTGACTTTGACCGGGAGAGTTGACTTTGACCAAGGGTAAAAGAGTCATTTTACCCCAGTGCAGTGATTAGCATTTGATTGAGTGTGTTTATGGATTTGTAGCCGGGGAGATACCGGAGCAGCAGCAGTTAGCTTCCAGAGCCATACACACAGCAGCCAGTTCACGAGGTGAGTTTCCTTCCAGTAGGAACGAGTCTACGACCACAATGCCGGCCCGTTTAGTTAGTAGCGGTTCCGGACTTCAATCTGAAGCAGTAGCTCAGTATGCTTGATGTCTATGTGATTCAAGCATGTTTGTGTGTTATATGTTCCGGACTTCGGTCCGATGCAGTATGCAGTATATGTGTCTATATTAGTTGATATGTGTTATGCTATGCTATGATCAGTCAGTTCCGGACTTCGGTCCGATGCAGGGGACAAGGTCCCAGTCAGTTCCGGACTTCGGTCCGATGCAGTCAGTTCGGACTTCGGTCCGATGCAGTCAGTTCGGACTTCGGTCCGATGCAGTCAGTTCCAGACTTCGGTACGATGCAGTTAGTTCCGGACTTCGGTCCGATGCAGTGGGCAAGGCCCAGTATGTGCTTTATATGTATTGTATGGTATGTGGTAGTTTGAGGGAGCTCACTAAGCTTGGTGCTTAGAGTTTCAGTTTTGGTTTCAGGTACTTCCGCAAGCAAAGGAAAGAGCTCGGGATGATTGCATCGCACACACCACAACTTCAGTTTTTGTCCTGGGAGTTGATTCAGTTTCTTGATATGTTTGGATACAGTTGTGATACAGTTTTTCTCACAGTATTTTATCATGGTTTTTGAAACATGCAACGTATGGTTTTGTTATGTGATACTTGGTTTCATGGTTTTGTTATAATAAAAATTGAAATTTTTGGGTCGTTTCATTTTAGGGCTGAGATATGCTGCTAGAAGCGTAGGGCTTCTCGCCACCTTTTCGTGGGTATAAAGTTCGTCGAAAATGGACTTAGAATGGAGGAGTTAGGGCACTTTGAAGATATTGACATAAATAGTCCCTAAATGGGAAAAGCTGGCAAGTAGAGCCATGCATGCAACAAGATGCGTGGGTACATCCAGCGTAATAAGTCGCTTAGTCGCGGGTGCGCGGGGGCTTACGCCCAGCGTACGTCCAGTGTCTAGAGACCCTATTTTTAGGGTTTGCCACTATATAAGGAACATTATGCCCCAATCCTCAACCTCCATTTCACCCCTGCACAACTCCCACAGAAACCCTAATCCTCTTGAGTGTTCTTGAAGCTTGTAATATCATTTTGAGTGCATCTTAGTGTTCTTGGAGTGGAGGGATCATCTTGAAGTCTCATAGATCGAGGAAGAGCTTTTGGATCCAAGTTCTCTAGCCCATTTGCAAGCCCTAGAAGGTATAAAGCTTCTAACTTTCCTTATAAAAGCTTAGATCTAGATAGGAAGTTTTGGGATCCTTCTAGGTCCAAATATTGGACCTTTATGATGTAACTATTGGATTAGTGTCTAAGTCCATAACTATTTTGGTATGTACTTGACCCGATTATGAGCATGGTCCTTTTGGGTTGCCTTCACCATAACAATATGTAGGATGAACTAAGGAGAGAAAGGTTTAATTATGATTTATTAATATATGATGAGAATAATATATTAAAGGAGAAATCATATTGTTTAATTAATATTAGTCAAGAATTACTTGATAATTAATTTTGTGGCTAAAAGAGATTAATTAAACTCAGGGGACTGGAGTTGTAATTATAAGATAATTACAATTGGGCTATGGATTACCTAATAATATATATGTTGGACGAATTCTATGGGAAGCCCATAAAGAATTCGTCCAAGGGATATGTTTAAGGAGTCCATGGGCTGCTTAGGGCTTAAGCAGCCAGATTAGGTTTTCCTAGTTGTAAACCCTAATAGTCTACATGTATATAAAGGACCCTTAAACCCCAAAAACATGGATAAGAGTTTCTTTAGGGTTTCTAGACGTTTTGGGTAGCCTCTTCTATTCTCCTCTTCATCCAAGTTGCTTAGTGGTGTTTGTGACTCCATTAGAGGTGCATCACTTGAGGCACTAAGCTTTTGAAGCCAATCAAAGCAAGGAATTGATTGTTATTGCAATATAACAATCAAAGGTAATTCTCTAAACCCTAATTCAGTTTATTATATGTTAGATCTAGGTTTTATAGCTTTGGATATTAAATTGCATGTTCATTAGACAAACTAGATCCAAAAGCTATTAGGGTTTGCATGTACACCATAGGATTGATGTTTTGCTCAAAACCCATCAGTGGTATCAGAGCCTAGGGATGTTTGTTTGATGTATTTGATGCAATTATGGTTTATTCTGGCTTTAAAATCGAAATTTAGGGTTTATGGGGGCTGGACTCGCCGAGTCCATGGCTAAACTCGCCGAGTCCATGAGAACTCGACGAGTCCATGCCTGACTCGACGAGTCAGCTGGTCAGAAAGAGCTAATTTCGGGATTTTGTGCTTCTTTGGTTGTGGGATAGTTACCAAAACATCTTTTATTGATATAAATCAGTTTTTTATGATATTGGGTGATTATCTTTGCCAAATTTAAACATATCTTCATATTAATTGAATAATTACTTCCTTAAATGATTAAATTTAATTATTTGAATTATTTGGTGAATTATCTTGCAAGAATTTGGACTAGGTCAAATTAGATAACCACCAATTAATTGTTAATTGCCTTATTTGAATTTTGTGATCTAGAATATTCTTGATAAAGTTTGGAAAAGTTTCAAATTTCTCCCTTTAGGTTTTATAGTTTAAATTTGAACTTAAAAGTTTTGTTTTTGAAATTTAAATAAGTTAAACCCTAATGTTTTGAAATGTTTCAAAACTTTCCCTCAAGTTTTGGAATTTAAAAGTTGATTAAAAGTTTAACTTTGAAATGTTAAATTCTTAAAACCCTAGTAATTTTGAAATGTTAAATGTTCAAATCACACCCTTATGGTTTTATTAATTAATTAAAGTGTATAATTAAAAGATATTTAATAAACCCATAAAGTTTTGGTTTATATTTAATTAAATTAAAAGTATAATTTACTAAATTGAACCACCTAGTATTTTAAAAGTGTAAAATACACCCTATACTATACTATATATATATATATATATATATATATATATATATATATATATATAACATTAAAAGTCTAATATTGTATATATATGAGTAAGAGTCAGTCTTACCGTTAGTAGGCCTCATTCACGAAGCTGGTCTATAAGGGGTGTTTAAGGAAATTGCCTATAAAATGGCGATTGAATGGGTATCCACTCTTACAACCGCACTCTTGACTAGTGGAGGGTCGTTAACTGAACGGGTAGGATAGGACAGAAACCTTCCATTATAAGTATAATGAAGAGAAAGTAACTAAATGCTTATACAAATTCCCAAATCATAGTTACTTTAGGCAAAATGTGAAATTGTATGCTAACCCATGGAATTACACTTCGTACCCTTGTCAAACGTTAATGGAGTGTGTGTGGTTAACCGACACACTAATTTGGAAATGACATTGGTGGCGAAGGGTGGCTCGATGCTTATCATAGATCAATGGAGCGTGTGTGGCTAACTGGCACATTGATTAGGTGATAGTAGCATTGGGTGCACCACGTGATACGTATGGTTATTCACACCTTATATGTGATCCTCAATATCCCAGTCACAAATTGTAGGGCATAATCGAGATTAAACATGCCATTGAAAAAGTTCAATGAATCTCATAAGATCTAGGAGTTTCAATTCATTTAAAACTTAAACTTCCTTTTTCGTTTTTCATGGTGGAAATTGGTAAATCGTCATTTACCTACCTTCAAATATTCTGCAACTAGATTACGACATCCCTCTTCTAGGTTGTAGAATATTGTGTTGGATCCTAGCCTTAATAACTCATTTGGGTGTTTTATTAAGGACTCAATCAACTTAACTTGAATTTTCTCCCATTTTGTAGATGTATGAATCTTACAATGGTCTTCCCAAATCCTTTGGAACAATCTTTCCAAATGAAGATGACGTTCCGAGATACGATCAAGGAAATGAGAGTCATGATTCGCTTCCTCCACCTCCTCCAATTGTTCTCCCTAACCTACAAGTTCAAAGGCTTGAAAAGTTCAAGCTCACTCAAGCCCTTTTGGCAAGTAAACACGAAGATGGGAAACCTGTGTGTGCACACGTCTTAGAGATGAAGTCACACATTGATAGGTTAAGCATGTTGGGTGTCGAGATTTCAAGTGAGTTGGCTGTTGACTGGGTTCTTCAGTCACTTATTGAATCATATAGTGAGTTTGTTAGAGAGTACTATATGATGGATCACGACGTGACCCTCATTGATCTCACCTATTTGCTTATAGTTGCTGAAGCAACAATGATTTGGCGTGCTGGTCAAGCAAATTTGTCCGGTGAATCAAACTCCCAAACTTCAATGGACACTGGCAACATTGAAAGTCCAGAAAGAACTAAGTCTGTGATTGTCCGATGTGCTGTGCCAATGGAGTCCATTTGCTTTTATTGCCAAGAGAAGGGGCATTGGAGACGAAGCTGCCCATACTACCTGAGAGATCTAAGAGATGGGAAAGTCAAGACGTATGGCTCTACTTCAGGTAAAATACATTATCTAACTCTTTTAAGTTCCTATTCTAAATTCTTAATGCATGATGTGATAAGATTACATTTTGATGTTTTGTAGGATCGAAGAAGAGAGAGGAAGCTTAATGGAAGAAGTGAGCTGAATCTAATCATGAAGAAATGGATTTCGATTGCAATGCTTGAAGATTAGATACTTGAGCTACTACTTGGAGTTAGAATAGATTGCTAAGAAATATGTAATAACATAGTTTTTCAATTGAATTGCATTGTAAGGACAAATTTTTCCGCAATAAAATGAATTTTTGATTTTATCTTATTTATTTATCCTTGCAATGGCATGTATGAAAAATTGATGTTTGAAGGTTTCTATTATTAGCAATAATGGATTTGATTCTTAATTGTATTATTTGTGGAAATGTCGAGAATTTACCAAATAGGGAGAGTTTCTCATCGCCCAAGTTTCAAGATGATAGAAACTTAGAATCATTCAACGTGTATTGTATGATGAATGAAAAACTTTCACATTTGGGAAATTTAAACTAAATCTTTGACAAAGTGTTAATTGACGGACTAGGAGATCGAGTACACTAGGTCGTAAGTTAATCAAGCCTACCAGAAGAGTGAAGAAGATATTCATCATGATTTACTAAAGTTTAGTAAATATGGTTATACTTATAAGATTAAGTGTAATTCTGAGTTAATTGAAAAGGTTTCAATATAGCAGAACGATTAAAGAAGAATCAAGTAGGCAAAAAGATAAAAGTTTCTCTTTTCTAAGAAGAAGGGAGAGTACTTTTATTGTGTTTTATGATAGGTATTAATGATTAAGAACCATATCTCAATTGATTCTCTAAGTGAGTCTTAGTACATTTGTATGTCTGAGAACAGGAATCGGGAATTGTGGAATTGGTTAAATCAAGAAGTCAATCATATTTCGCTCCAATATCGAATCTTAGAGTCATACTCCAAGATGCGAATTGAGTGACAAGTCTTAAGTAGGTTTATAACACTCATCAAATGTGGAATTTGGAAAAGGTTTTCTTATTCTTGCACATTTGAAATTGGTAAGTTGTGATGTCTTGGATAAGACAAAGACCAACTATGACCAATTTGTGAAGTGTTTTGTCTTGATAAAAGCTACACTAACTCTTGAATATTTGTTTGTCAAGAAATGTTTCTTGATAAGAGAACCTTATATGTCAAGGAGTCAGTGGGAGTTTTAATGTTTTTGAAAAAGTTTCAAGAACAAATCAAGAATAAACCTTATCGATCATCACTAGCGCACGACTTGAGGTTTACAAACTATCGTGTTGACATTATTTTGTTTTTGTGCCATTCCAATTGAGTTAATTATGCATGTCATTTCTATGAGTTCTCATTTGAATGCATAAAGACAAAGCATCTTCATCAATGGAAAGTTCATTGATATGTAAGGATAAGTTGCTAAACTATTCGGAAGACATGATGGGCATTCGTGTTACCATAAGGCAAGAAATCCAGATTAAGAAAGTTTTGTCCATATGAGATTGGATTTGTCGCAAACTTTGGTTTTGGCAAATTCACATGGAAAGGAACTCATACACCATAAAATCTAAGTGTCATAAGATTCCCTCCTTCATGAAAATGACTATGAGGAAATGCTTTCACTAAGAGAGATTTTAAGAAGATAGCAATTGTGAAAATTGTATTCAAATTCGATTATGGTTACGGAATCCCTTTCCATAGTTCGAATTGTGAGATTTGGCAATTGATTTGAACATTTGGAACTTAGTAACATAAGTTCTGAATTGTTTAGACACACATATGAGCTATCTAAAGTAAAGGTTTCTAAGTTTGACAAGCTTAGATAAAGGATTATCGAAGCATCTGGTATTAGAAATATGAATTTTGTGGAATTCAATTAGCATTGTTTTCTGGAAATTCAGCTGTTTTCTGAATACATGTCAAAGATAGTGGGAGCATAAGTGTTATGCTTATATAATAATAATCATCATGATAGTGGGAGCATAAGTGTTATGCTTGTATGATTATTATGGCAAGTATTGCAAGTTAGCAATATTAATTATAGAAAACCAAAGATTCAATTTGCAAAGTTGCATGGTTTGAAAAGTTGTTTTGCTATAATTAAGGGAGAGAATATTATACTTCGTTTCAAAATCCAAAGCTTAGATTGAGAAATTTTAATAAATTTAGTCAAAGGATACATAGTGTGTTCTCAAATTTCGATTATGATTACGGCATCCCTCTTCATAGTTCGAATTGTGAGAGCGTGACACATAAAATACTATGGCAGAAGATTGATAAAGTATCATATCTTTATGTAAGACATTATGCATCGTGTCACATACGCTTCGGGTATAGGATCGATTGCAAATGCTATAATATTTGACCATTCTAAATTTTTCCAAATGTCTAGCGCATTAAGAGGGAAAAAGGATTAGAATTGGTTTTGACTAAAATAATTAAACAACTATCAAAGGACGATCCAAAGTTCGCTGAAGATTGGTCCCTTGTGAGTAGTTAGAAGTATGGTATTGGATGGACCATATCGACATTATTATGAATAGATAAGATTCTATTAAGAATGAGTTGTCATATGGAAAATGTGGAAATGTTTCCATATTGGGAGTTGGATATTGAGAGTCTATGTCTAGATTAGAAATTTTATGCGAGAAGGATGTTCAAAGGAATGTACTTTGAATGTGAAACTTCGCGTCTATGGAATTGTCTTGTAACAATTTCCGATAGAGTACTTTATAATTTCATTAGCTAAGTCTTGGTGACTTTTGTGCTATGAATTTACGAAAGGATCATTGCATAAAATGCTAGAATCTAGCATATTCTAATAGTAGCAAAGAACCTTGTGTTCTTACACTAATGATAAGGATTGGGAATTGCGAAATAAGCATCATTGGAAAAAAAATTTCAATTGATCTGTTTCACAAAGCATGGACCATGGGAAACAAAGTGTGCATGCTTGGAGCATGAGACAATTGTTGTTATTCAAGTAATGAGTTGATTATCCGAAACATTAAATGGTAAATAATGAGTAATCAATATGGTGGATAAATAGAAGTGTTTTATTTACTCTCACAAGTTTGGGGCCATATAGGATTAAGTATTATTGTTATGTTTCAGTTTGCATGTTTTGACTTCCAGAATAACTAGGTTATTCAAATATCCACAGTCGTTCATACGTTGGGAGTAGGTATGAAGAAAGACTGTCATGAATTTATCTGTAGATTGTCTGAAGTGTTTAGACATGGCACAAGTTTGCTGCAGAGTTCATGAGTGCTCTGATAAGATTATAGTATTGGATTAAACCCACGTTCACTTGGATCACTTCATGGATTTATCACGAGTGATTAGTGAGACGATAATATTGTATATTCTTGTAACGCCCGTAGATCAGGGCTAGTCAATTTAGAGACGATAGGTGTCAAAAATGAATTTTTGATGAAAGATTATTTAGAATGAATAATATTAACTAAGTTGTAGTATATGTTACAAGGATTCCGTACATATAAAGAACGCCGAAATCCGAGTTATAACGAAGAAGTTATGTTAGAGAGATATTTAGCCTTAGCAATCTAAATGAAAGTCGTAGAATACGTTAAACCGTGAGCGTGCATAAAAAGAACGCCCAAATCTGACTTCGTATGAGGAATTTATGATTTTTCGAAGTTTCGACTTAGTGGTATGCAGCCCGAATACTTGATTTGAGACCGAGCGGTTTTTAGTCAAAACAATCTAAACGAGAATCGAAGATCTCATTAATTGTAGTAAAACGATAAAAAGATAGGCGAAAACAGACATCGGATGAAGAAGTTATGATTTTATAATGGAGTTTTCCTGTCCCGGCCTACTAAAAATAAATAATAAAAAAAAAGTCAAAATTAGCCGACGGAGTCTAAACGAAAGTTGTAGAGCATAGTCACACCTACGCGGGGATATAAAGAACGTCGAAAACAGAGTTCGTATGAGAAAGATATGAATTTTTGAAGTTTATTAAATATTTTCGATATTTAATTTAATTATAAATTAACCGATATTATCCATGGGGGGAGTCAGCGATCTGATCCACATTACGCCCAACGTAAATGGGTTTCCAGCCCCCTATAAAAGGGTGTCGAGGGCAACCGACTTCTTTGCTCATTTCTTCCCTTTCTCTCGCGTTTTTGCATCGTTTTTCGTGCAAGAAATATCCCGAAGCCCCAGTATCATCCCCGAGCCCCGAAGCAAGTCCCGAGGCCCCGAAGATCCCGAGAAGTGCAATTCCCAAGCCGAAGCTCTGTCCGTGAGAAGTCCGGTTTTTATGAAGATCTTCCAGATCTACCGAAGAATACTACTTCTACAAGCCGTAGTGCTGTCCGATCATCTTCTGATCAAGTGAGTGTGTAGTTACTTTCTTCTAACGCATAATTATGAAGTATCTTATACGAAATATGTGTTATGTGTATAATATAAAGTTGCTTATATGTGTGAGTGTATAGTCACTTTCATCTTACACATAGATATGAAGTATTTGCTATGAAATACATGCTATGTGTTTATACATTGTTTGTTTACTTGAGATGGATGTTGAATGAATGTTTTATACGAGTTTTTAAATAAGTTGTATATGTAATTTATATCTACAAATATGTTGGGTAGAACACGGGTAGATGAAATAGTTGATGTGTGTTGAAAGAATGTGATAAGAGAAATGTGAGGATATAATGGTGATGATAGATAGGTGATGAATTACGAGTCCAGGCGATGTTGTGGCTACGTATTCATGCGATGATAGTCTATCCCTTATTATGAATTACGAGTCCAGGCGATGTTGCGGCTGCGTATTCATGCGATGATAGTCTAATCCTTATTATGATTTACGACTCCAGGTGATGTTGTGGCTGTGAAATCATGCGATGATACCCTAACCCTTACTAGACATATATTGAGGGAGTGATCCCCGAATTAGCATTGTCTATATGATACAGGCGATGATCCTTAGGAAAAGTTCTTAGGAACAAGCATATAAGGATATAAGATGTAAGGAGATGAGCGGTAAATATGATATAGGAGATGACCCTTAGGATAATATCTTTAGGGAAGATTAAAAGAAGATAATGGGGACGGGTAATTGGGTTGATTGTTTGATGATTGAATATAGTAATTATATTATTGTGGGTTGAAAACCCTATATGCTCACCAGGCTCCCAAGCCTGACCCACTCGGTTTAACTGTATCACAGGTATCGATACGAAGCTGCTTTGCACTGAGAGATTAAAGGAGATGTAAATCATTAGTGTAATTGAATGTAAGTTCTGTTTATTCTTATATGTCTGTATCAGAACATGACATCCCGAAGTTTTATTATTAAATGAAAATACATTCTCTTTGAGAAATGTTTTGATAAGTTATTATCATATCTTGTTTTGGGAACAAATTCCGCAACCGTTTTCTTTAAAAGATTACTCTGATTTTATAAAACAAAGCATAAATAAATCAGTCTTTTCTGGCTGTGAAAATGGGGATGTAACAATTCTTGAAACCAAGACATGTGAGTTGTTATTTGTTGGTCGGTTGCACATTGATAATAAGTAAACGCGCCAGTAACTTGGTGTTATAAAACTTATTGTTGTGTGTGATTCGATTAGTAAATGCAAGCGAGCATTTGAGTTGAGGTTTATCCATTCCTTTTACCCAAAGTGGGATAAAAGCGATATATGTGGGCCCCTCGATGATTTAATGATGACACCTAAGCGCTTGGCCAAGCCAGGACTAAGTTGATGTGTTCAATTGTAGTCTGTTGTTAGTCGTCATAAATCGGAAGTCGGGAAACAGTATAGAGAGAATGATTAAAACTCATGTATTGTGTCTATACAATATCTTGAGAATGGAGGAATATATGATCCCTTATCTAAAGGACACGCTATCTGATAAGATCAGAGTTGACCGTGGCTTTTGAAAGCTACGATTGCTGATCAGGTTTTGAAGTCATACGGAAAATAGTTATTAGACTTATCCAAGTGTGTGACATCCCCAAAATCACGGCCAGAAAAGACCGATTTTGTTTATGCTTTGTTTAAAAATCAGAGTAACATTTTAAATAAAAGTGTTGCGGAATTTGTCCCAAAACAAAATATGATAAAGATTTATCAAAAGCATTTCCATAGAAATGTATTTCATTAAAAGACTTGGGATGTCATGTTCATACAGATCAAAAGCATAAACAGTACAATATAAGCCTAACTACATTATTTCATATCTACAGGCCTATATCCGTAATCCCTCGTCCAAACATCATATCTATGCTCAAGCGCCACTACCTGTAATACATAAAACTGAGTGGGTCAGGCTTGGGAGCCTGGTGAGCACATAGGGTTTTCAACCCACAATAAATAAGTTTATTAATTTCATCAATCAACAATAACTCGATTACCCGTTCCCGTTATCCTCACTTTACGTCCCTAAACACCTATCATAAGGGACCTAGCCTAAGGATCATTATCGGGATGGACACTACTGCTAAGGGGATTCCTCAGCAACAAATGTCCTAAAGGCAACCATGTGGGGGATGGAGTACACCGGTGAACACATCGTTCACAAGCACCTACAGGTTGCGAGCCTGCTAGTGTTCCAATGGACTGTCTAGAAGAGTCTGTGGTCGTCATCCATACTCCGCTGGATGACAGAATCAACAACACCAACATCGAGGCCTCTCATCATTTTATCACACATCACCTATTACATCTACCCATGTTTTACCCCAACATTTTCGTAGATATAAAATACATATACAGTTTAAATCATTGAAAACATGTATAACAATGTTCATCCGGCATAGATAGCAAGTATTCAGATAATATGCACACATAACACGTAATTTATATAAAATACTTCATATCTATGTGTAAGCTGAAAGTAACTATGCACTCACTTGTTAAAGTGATGATTCCAAAATCGGGCAGCGCTTGCTTCTAACGATTCTATTTTCCTTCGACGAAACCTAGCATTATTATCGTTAAATTTTAGTCTAATATTTACCGTGACCAACTATTAGTCTTAGTATTATTATTATTATATAAGCGTTAAATAATATTTTCCATCCACTATGTACAGACAGGGGCCATACATAAAACACCGAAGGGCAGGACCATTTTGGTATATAGCACTTCTGAAATCCAACAACCCTATGCGGCCCTTTA
Organism: Lactuca sativa; assembly: GCF_002870075.4. NCBI lineage: Eukaryota > Viridiplantae > Streptophyta > Magnoliopsida > Asterales > Asteraceae > Lactuca > Lactuca sativa. The sequence goes on along the minus strand of NC_056631.2, from coordinate 35,755,108 downwards.
AACCAGATTCCCCATACCGCGAGTAGTTAAAAAAAATATTATAACGACACTTATATAACTTATAATAATAGCTCAAATATTTATTATAAGTTCATAATAACAATAGTAATTTTAAATATAAGCTATATTAAAATAAGGTAAGCATAACTTACTTACAAGGGGGTTTTAGCTAGGAGTCGGGCTCTGCAAAGGCAGAACTTCGTCGCTGAATCTTTCTAAGAAAGATTTGTGCAACGCTTCAGCGCTCACCTTACTATACTAAAACTACAGAAAGAGAAGTCGAATCACGAGGGACCGAAATGCTCGGGGGATAAGGAGAAAAAGACTCTTGAATCAAGAGAATGGTGCAAGAAATATGAGAGCCCAAGGCTCTTATTTATACTAATTGAATTTTCAAAAACTACCCTCCATAATTACTTAATGACCTTTTAGTTATATAAACAACTAAACACCCCTCCATAATACTATTTTAAATGGATTTAATGATATTTGTACTAAACTAATGTCGAAAGAACTCAACATTAGTCTTATAATGACCGCATCGTCGATACCTTTCTAATGATATATACATATGTATATATATGTGTGTACGTATACATGATTTATACTTTATTTTAATACGTAAATATGTTATTATAATTTGTAACTCGTTCATACGAACTCTGTTTTTGACGTTCTTTATATCCACGCGTAGGTGGAGACGTACTCTACAACTTTCGTTTAGACTCCGTCGGCTAATTTTGACTTTATTTTTAAAGTTATATTTTTAACAGGCCGGGACAAGATTGGTCTATTTAAAATCTCATAACTTCTTCATACGAAGTCAGATTTGGGCGTTCTTTTTATGGACACTCTCAGTTTAACATATTCTACGACTTTCATTTAGATTTCTAAGGCTAAAAGTCGCTCTATTGTAAGTTCACTATTTACGCTTCCCGGTGTCGCGCCGGTTCCGTCGTGAAACTTCGACGGGTCATAACTTCTTCGTTATAACTCGGATTTCGGCATTCCTTATATCCCCGGAATCCTTGTTTCGACCACTACAACTTTATGTAAAGATATCGGGCTTATCTCACACTTTAATTTTGACGCTTATTTTTGTTCTTTATTAATTATACATTATATTTATAATTAAACAATAAACACATAAACACACATAATTCATATAATACTCAAATATTTCATCTTTATTACTTCAAAAAGAGTTACAATAGTTGACCTAAGCTATTACATTAACAAATATGCTTAGCCCTGAAATTCGGGCGTTACAAAGTGGGAGACTGTTTGATTAGTGTCTAAGTCCATAACTATTTTGGTATGTACTTGACCCGATTATGAGCATGGTCCTTTTGGGTTGCCTTTACCATAGCAATATGTAGGATGAAATAAGGAGAGAAAGGTTTAATTATGATTTATTAATATATTATGAGAATAATATATTAAAGGAGAAATCATATTGTTTAATTAATATTAGTCAAGAATTAATTGATAATTAATTTTGTGGCTAAAAGAGATTAATTAAACTTAGGGGACTGGAGTTGTAGTTATAAGATAATTACAATTGGGCTATTGATTACCTAATAATATATAGGTTGGATGAACTTTATGGGAAGCCCATAAAGAATTCGTCCAAGGGATATGTTTAAGGAGTCCATGGGCTGCTTAAGGCTTAAGCAGCCAGATTAGGGTTTCCTAGTTGTAAACCCTAATAGCCTACATGTATATAAAGGACCCTTAAGCCCCAAAAACGTGGATAAGAGTTCCTTTAGGGTTTCTAGACATTTTGGGCAGCCTCCTCTCTTCTCCGCTTCATCCAAGTTGCTTAGTGGTGTTTGTAACTCCATTAGAGGTGCAACACTTGAGGCACTAAGCTTTTGAAGCCAATCAAAGCAAGGAATTGATTGTTATTGCAATATAACAATCAAAGGTAATTCTCTAAACCCTAATTCAGTTTATTATATATTAGATCTAGGGTTTATAGCTTTGGATATTCAATTGCACGTTCATTAGAAAAAGTAGATCCAAAAGCTATTAGGGTTTGCATGTACACCATAGGATTGATGTTTTGCTCGAAACCCATCAGTAACTTCGTCTCCGAGCTTGGGATTGTCACCCTTAGAGCTAAAAATGTCCCATGAGCAATAAAGTCTCGATTTTAATGGTCCTTATGAGCTATTGCATGAGATCTAGCCTTTTTTATGGAAGTTGGTTGCCACCTTCTGAGTTTAGGTTTGTTTGGTGGATTGCAAGTCACCAAGTTAGCGACTTTATGGATTAAGACGTGGAAATGGACCAGGATATGTGATTGTAAGTATCTTAACAAAGGGAATTACACCGAGCGTACGTGAACTCACGCACAGCGTACTCGTGACTTGGCCTGTACGCTTAGCGTACATGGGGAGTACGCCCAACGTACTCATCAGAGTGGGCTTATGGTGATTTTGGGCCTCGGTGTGGGCTGTACTTGGGATTTTGGGCCTTTGGGCCTTAGTGGGTCAGTAGAAGTCAGATTATTTTAGGCCAAGGATATGTTTGGGCTTAGGATAAGGCCCAGTAAAGGGATTGGGCCCAATGTATCAAATTGGGCCACTAATGGACTTAGGGAGTTTGTTTAGTTTTGGGCCTTAGTTATGGACCAGGTTGGCCCAGGGGTAGAATGGTCATTCTACCTTATGATGGATTATTGGATTTGACTAAGTGTATTGTGGTATGGATAGCTCGGAGAGCCGAAGGATCAGCAAGCCGTGGATTTGTCTGACAGCAGCCGAGGGATTTTAGCAGGACAACAGCAGTGCAAGGTGAGTTTCCCTTTGTGTGAATGGGTCTACGACCACAATGCCGGCCCATGTAGTTATGAGTAGGAAGACCCAGGGGTTAGCCCCAGGCACGGTTTGCTAGTATGATATTCAGGACCAAGGTCCAATGTCGGGCGGTTGCCCAAGGAATGGTTTGCATGATGGAGTATACTTGTTGTCTTTGTGATACTTGTATGTTCCTAGTAGGGAGGTGAGTGTGGGCGAGGTCCCATATCTCACCATTGGCAGAGTATGGACGGGGTTCCATATCTCATTAGTAACCGAGCAGGGGCGAGGCCCAAGTTAGGAAAGAAGTGATGGGTTTTATACATAAGAACATCCTATGTGCTCATACAAACCCTAATGCTTGGATCTAGGTTTTTCTATTGTACATGCAAGTTATCCAAGACTATAAACCCTAATTCTAGCATACAAGTAATCATATTAACATAAGAATGGGTTTAAGATATTACCTTGATTGTTATGTAGCAATAACAATCACAATTCTCCTTGTAATGACTTTAAAAAGCTTAAAGTCACAAATGTCACTCCTCTAATGGCTCACAAACACCAAGAGCAAGAGGATGAAGAGGAGAAGAGAAGGAGGCTTCCCAAAACATGTGGAAAACCTAGAAGGAAGCTTATCCACGTTTTTGGGGCATAAGGGCTCTTTAAATAGTGAGGCTATTAGGGTTATCTAACAAGTTTCTGTCCAATTGAAGCTTGGGCGATGAGAAACCCTCCCTATTTGGTAAATTCTCGACATGTCCACAAATAACATAATTAAGAATCAAATCCATTATTGCTAATAATAGAAACATTTTAACATCAATTTTTATACACGCCATTGTAAGGATAAATAAATAAAATTTAAAATCAAAATTTATTTTATTGCGGAAAAGTTTGTCCTTACAATGCAATTCATTGAAAAACTATGCTAATACATCTTTCTTAGAAATCTTATTCTAACTCCAAGTAGTAGCTCAAGAATCTAACCTTCAAGTAATGCGATCGAAATCCATTCCTTCACGGTTAGATTCTGCTCACTTCTTCCCTTAAGCTTCCTTTCTTTTCTTCGATCCTTCAAAACATCAATTGTAATCTTATCACATTATGTATTAAGAATCTAGAATAGAAGCTTAAAAGAGTTAGTCAATGGATTTTTACCTAACGCAGAGCCATACGTTTTGACTCTCCCATCTCTTAGATTTCTTAAGTAAATAGGGCAGCTTCGTCTCCAATGCCCCTTCTCTTGGCAATGAAAGCAAATTGACTCTTTTGGAACTACTTCAGACATTGCCTTTCTCTTATGATCAAACTTTTCGATCATAGCATGTCTTTCGTTGCCATTGTCTATATCCATAGAGGTCTTGAAGGCGAATTCACCAATCAACTTTGCTTTTCTATTGCGCCAAACCATTGCTGATTCAGCGACAATAAGCATATAGGTGAGATCTATAAGGGTCACGTCGCAGTTCATCATATAGTACTTTCTTACGAACTCACTATATGAGTTAGGAAGTGACTGAAGAACCCAATCAATAGCCATCTCCTCACAGACAACGGATCCCAACATTCTTAACCTATCAATGTGTGACTTCATCCCTAGGACGTATCCATACACCGACTTTCTTTCTTTATGTTTACTTGCCAAAAGGGCTTGAGTGAGCTTAAACTTTTCAAGTCTTCGAACTTGTGGGTTAGGGAGAATAATTGGAGGAGGTGGAGGAAGTGAAGCATGATCTCTTGTTCCTTGATCGAATCGTGGAATATCATCTTCATGCGGAATGCTTGTTCCACGGGATTTGGGAAGAGCATAGTTGTCGTACTTTGACATCTACAAAACGGGAGAAAACGAATTCAAGTTAGTTGATTGATTGATTCCTTAGTAATTCACCCAAATGAGATACTAAGGCTAGGACCCAACACAATATGCTACAACCTAGAAAAGGGATGTCGTAATCTAGTTGCAGAATATTTGAAGGTAAGTGAATGACGATTCACTAATTTCCACCATGAAAAACGAAAAAGAAATTTAAGTTTTAAATCTATGAAAACTCCTAGATCCTTTGAGATTCATTGAACATTTCAATGGCATGTTTAAATCTCGATATGCCCCTCTTGTTTGTGACTGGGATGCCGAGGATCACAAAGCGGGTGTAAATAACCATGCAAACTTACATGGTGCCCCCACATGTTACAGTCACCTATTCGATGTGCCGGTAAACCACACACGCTCCACCGAACTATGACAAACATTGAGTCACCCTTTGCTACCTTTTCTTAGAACCATTTAATGTGCCGGTTAACCACACACGCTCCACTAACATTTTCGCAAGGGCACACAGTGTAATTTCATGGAATTGCATCAATTCACTTTTGCCTAAGTAACTAAGATTGGGAATTTGTAAAACATTTAGTTACTTTTATACTTCATTATACTTATAATGGAAGGTTTTGTCCTATCCTACCCGTTCGGCTAACGACCCTCCACTAGTCAAGAGTGTAGTAGGTAAGAGTGGATACCCATTCAATCGTCATTTTATAGGCAATTTCCTTAAACACCCCTTATAGACTAGCTTCGTGAATGAGGCCTACTAACGGTAAGACTGACTTTTACTCATATATATATATATATATATATATATATATATATATATATATATATATATATATATAATGTTAGACCTTTAATGTTATATATAGTATAGGGTGTATTTTACACTTTTAAAATACTAGGAGGTCAAATTTAACAATTATACTTTTAATTCAATTAAATTGTAAACCTAAACTTTTATGAATTTATTAAACTTCTTCTAATTATACACCTTAATTAATTAATAAAACCATAAGGGTGTGATTTGAACTTTTCAAAACAATACTAGGGTTTTAGAATTTAACATTCTTAAATTAAACTTTTAATCAACTTTTAAATTCCAAAACTTGAGGGCAAGTTTTGAAACATTTCAAAACATTAGGGTTTAGAATTTAAATATTTCAAAATCAAACTTTTCAATCAAAATTTAAATTCCAAAACTTGAGGGCAAGTTTTGAAACCTTTTTCAAAACATTAGGGTTTCAACTATTTAAATTCTAAACTTTCAAGTTCTAATTTAAACTATAAAACCTAAAGGGATTAATTTGAAACTTTTCCAAACTTTGTCAAGAATATTCTAGATCATATAATTCAAATAAGGCAATTAACTATAATTGGTGGTTATCTAATTAGATCTAGTTCAAATTCTTGCAAGAAAATTATCAAATAATTTCCATAACTTAACATTTATCAAATAAGGTAACAATTATCTAATTAGATGACCAAAATCTTTTATTTTGACAAGGATAATTATAAGGAATCAATAAAATTTGAATTTTAATAATTTTAAACAATTATGGCAATTATCCTAAGTTAAAATAGGCAAAAATCTCGAAACAGCCTCCTTCTGACGCTCGAACTCGCCGAGTTGGAGCTACTCGCCGAGTCCACATTGGAACTCGCCGAGTTCATCAGATAGGGGGCCAAAAAATCGATTTTACAGCTTGAACAAACAAACAAGGCATCAATACAATAGAAACCAATCAAGGCTCTGATACCACTGATAGGTTTTATACATAAGAACATCCTATGTGCTCATACAAACCATAATCCTTGGATCTAGGTTTCTCTATTGTACATGCAAGTTATCCAAGACTATAAACCCTAATTCTAGCATACAAGTAATCATATTAACATAAGAATGGGTTTAAGATATTACCTTGATTGTTATGTAGCAATAACAATCATAATTCTCCTTGTAATGACTTTAGAAAGCTTAGAGTCACAAATGTCACTCCTCTAATGGCTCACAAACACCAAGAGCAAGAGGATGAAGAGGAGAAGAGAAGGAGGCTGCCCAAAACATGTGGAAACCCTAGAAGGAAGCTTGTCCACGTTTTTGGGGCATAAGGGCTCTTTAAATAGTGAGGCTATTAGGGTTATCTAACAAGGAAACCCTAATTTGGATGCTTAAGCCCTAAGCAACCCATGGACTCCTTTCCTTAAAGGCCTTGGACGATTTCTAATGGGTTTCCCCACAGAATTCGTCCAACCTTACAATCACTACTAGAAAAACAGCCTTTTACGACGCTCATTGCGCGTCGTAAAAGGCTCAGATGACGCGCAAATGCGCGTCAAGGAAGGCCCTGTCATAAAGATAGACGACGCGCATTTACGACGCTCATTTACGACGCGCAATTACGACACGCAATGCGTATCAAGGAAGGCCTTGTCATAAAGAAAGACGACACGCATTCGCGTGTCGTAACCTTACGACGCGCGTGTTAATGACACGCAATGCGTATCAAGAAAGCCCCTGTCAAGAAAGGCCATGTCATAAATGAAGATGACACACATTTTTGCGTATCGTAAATTTAAATGTTTAAAAAAAATTATATATTTATTAATTTTTAAATTAAATTTGCATTTAATTTCTCATAATAGAAATAAAATACTTTTTTGATAGATTTACTAATTTTCAAATTAAATAACACATTAAAAGTCTCATGATACAAAATAAAATACCATAAACAATAAAGATAATTCATTGCACTAAGGATCATGTTAACAAAAGAATATAACATTATATACCATAATTACCCTCAAGTAATCAATCTCTTACAATGTTACTAAAAATACCCTCAAGTAATCAATGTCTTACAAAGTTAAGAGACTTAGATACTCAGTTGGTATGTAATATGGCACTAAGAAGCCCAATTTTTTTTTTTTGTGTTTTTCCTGTTCCTGGTGGATCCTACATGGACAAAAGGTAAGAATTAACATTTTCAAAGTACAATGCCTCAATAAGGAAATCAATGGTAAAAGGCAAATCCGAATAAGAACAAACTTTATACATATATACATGGAAGTATTGTAATACACAATAACAGCAACAAATACCAAATTACCCTTTGCTTACCTTTTCTTATGGCCACCTCCAAAAGTGAGAATTTGATAAAAGATTTAGGTCACACATTCTCTCATCAAGCTCTGTATCCAAAAGTGAGAATTTGATAAAAGATTTTAAAAGTGGGAAAATATCAAGAATATAGAGGATAATACATTAAGAAAAAAATTACCTTCACAAAGAGCAAGTTTCAACCTTCTTCCCCAACAATGTTTGAAAGCAAAATGCTCATATATATCGATCTATGCTAAAAGGATATCTATTTCTTGATGATCTTTCTACAAATTGAAGTACAAAATATATTAGATCATATGCCTAATATATTTTGTACTTCAATTTGCAGAAAGATCATCAAGCAATAGATATCGTTTTAGCAGAGATCGATATATAAAAGGGTTGTTATACTTGTTTACCTCTTCATCATCCTCATCACCAAAGTCCTCTTCATCAGCATCCTTTAAAAAAAGAATTTTCAAAAACAAAATCAGTAACACAATAATGAAGGAAGGTGGATTTCAAAAAAAGAAAAAGAAAAGGTTTTAAGAAAGGTTTTATTCAAGCAAACAATAAAAAGATGCTAATTTTTTATGATTAATTAAAAGAATATATAATCTAAACATACTCCATCTTGAATTTAATCCATGTCATCTTCACATTGGGTCCCACTGAACTAGCTAAAGAAGCTGTTGCATCAAACCAATCAAGAAACAAAATATAGACCTTTTAGTTTATGTTTCTTGTTTACTTAACAAAAACAAGACTTAATCAAGAAAAAAAATATAGACCTTTTAGTTTATGTGTCATTGGCAGGGCTTCACCATAACATCTTCATTCATCTTTCATCACAAAGCCACACAACTCTGTTAGCTTAGCTTCTTAACCATGATTTGAAAGCCAATTCGTATTTCTTTAAATGGGATTTAAATTTAATCAACTCTAATCCCTTATTTTACTAAATTGAGGCGAAAAGATCATTAAGTTTGACCCAACCATAATCACACCTGTCCCTAACCTTCTGTGCTGTGGAAAAAGCTAATCCAACCAAACCTCTTTCTTAACTGCAGCCTTCAACTTAGCATCAACCTGAAACCAAAATCATTTTATACATTAACCAATTATAAAACACTTCATATCAATATCTGAAATTTTTAACTAATGACAAAAATAACCTTGTCAATGCAGCGATCAGCATCCAGGAGATAACATAAGTAGAGAGTTGCTTGTACACATTAGCCTCCGTATACTAGTCAAAAATTAAATTTTTAGTTTTTGATCAAGGGTAATGACAAAAATAGTGTTTTTGACTTTGAGATGAAAACCAAACCGTCTCACAAGACGACCATTACAGCGAAGGTAATTTGGGCATACTGTTCCTCTCTCAGATTCACCAACAACACGCAAGTTTAAACTCCATGTTGTATAGTCACATGTTTCATCATCACACTGAAATTTTACATCCAATTTCAGTAAAAAAAATTAAAAAAATAAAAATCATAATAGCATTGTTTGCATACCGTCATAATTCCTTTGTAGTATGTGGATATGAAGAATTCAATTCGTCTTTTTACCTGATTCCATTCCACCAACAATTTACTCACTTTATTTCTTTGATTTCCATGTATTATATACTATATATGTAGGAAAAACAAACCTGATTGGCTAAAGATGTTGGAGGGAGTTCCACTTGACACTTAGGGCAACAGAATTTCTGCCAAAAGGTAGTGGTGGTGTTATATCCACTGGAACCTGCAAAATACAAATCAAAATAAAATAAGGAGTAAATATAAGGGATAATTAAAGTTATATACTACTAAATAGTAGTAAATACATGGTAAGTAATTTACCGGAACCATTTCTAGTTTTTTCAAAGCAAGTTTTAAAGGTTGTGTCATGACATAGTATTTTGTAAGAAGTTGTCGAGCAGCATCTTTGTCCCCTTTTCCTTGTGTTGTTAGTACAACCCTACTTAACCCCTCAACAGTATCTTGAATCTATCATTTATCAAACCAGTAAAAAAAAGTCAAAGTAATTTTTCATCATCATCCATCCCAATAGGAACTTGATCTATAAGTTATAAATGATAAAACAACCACACTACCTTATCAAAGTCAACAAAAAATGTTTCATCAGGATGTAAAACAAATGTCCCTATCTCAAATAACCAGTTGAATTGTAGTGCTTGACCTTTTCTGATAATGAATTTTCAAAATAATAATTAAAAAAACATTTTTAATCAGATTAATATATAAATATATCGAGTGGAGTACCCATGAGCTTCCTCTAACCCATCTTTGTATTGAAGTTGTATTTCGTAGCACATAAAAAGTTAAGTAAAATAAATTAAATAATCTTTTTTTATAAAAAAAGAAATCTGGTAATAAAAGCTTACGTAAACCCAAAATTAAACAATCTTTTTTTATAAAAAAAGAAATCTGATAATTAGATTGTTACCTATAGTAATGTCACATAATGACCCAAGAACTTAAGATATATATGACAATACTTACAGGTTTGATTCAAAAACACACAAAGAGAAGAGGATAAGTACTCATCTGACGATTTTGAATCCTTTTCCCCACTTACTTCCTTTGACCACATCCTTGATTCTTTTTACCATCTATTTTTTTCAACCAAATCCAATGCAATAGGAGGCTGAAAAAGCCTCATTCATCAACTACCTACCTGCAATGCAATAAACAAGTCAAATAAATTTAACCAGACATTTGGATTGAAGCATAAAAATCCAACATGCATATGATCTGGTTATGATTCATATGTTTCTAAATATATTAATTCTCTGATTATGGTGGTTTAAAGAATGATCAAGGAAGAAAAAAATTAAGTTTCAAATTGAGGGGTATAACAGTCAAAACCAAGAATGAAATTTTTCCACAATAATAAAATCAAACCTGGTTTGATAGAGGTACAGATGTCTTGATGAGGTCGTAACCTTTATCCCTTACTGCCACCATGGATCAAAAAATAGTGAAAGATGAGTGTATCAGATGGAGTGTCAACATGGGTGAATGTTGATTCAAGCCCTGGAAATTACACCAAAGGGGTGGGGGAGAGGGAGGGGGGAATGATTTTCAATGTAACATAAAGGAGGTTGCTTCGAGCCCTAGAAATCACAAGACATCGAGAAAATTGAAGAAGTTAAGGGGTGTTTGAGAGTGATGTGTGTTCTTGTTCTGGATGTGTAGCAGAGATGGCATCATGCTTGAAGGTGGTTACAATCAGCATTGATTTTGGGTGGATGGTAGGTGAAGTAGGGATGTCGATCGACGTTTCAGAGTAAAATCAGAGATTGGAGAGCCCAAGAGGGGAGAATGAGAGCCCATGAGTAAAATCACAAAAGTGTGGAGTGTGAATGAGTTTTTAGGGTTCAATGGTAGTGACGATGGCTTAGGGTTTGTAGATGGTGGTGTGGGGGTCGTCGGTTGCTTTATAGAGAGATATGAAGTCGAGACGAAATGACGAGATTGACCCATCTGGTAATAAACGGACTCGGGAAGCTGAACAAAATGACCCGAGATTGACCCATCTAGTAACAACGCTATTGATGCCATTCCTTCCATTTTCGACTGTTCATCCTCCACTTCCTCTGCTGCTACTTCTTCACCATCTTCTATTTTTTCTGTATTTAGACTTGAGAGTATAATTAGGGCTTTTTCTAACAATTTCAACATCGAGTGGGAGATATGGTAGTTCCAGTAAGTAGAAGTGAGGGAAGAAGTAGGCAGCAGTCAATGTCGGGAGGGGGAAGGAAGGAGCGTCCATAATTTGGGCAAGAGGGAAAGGAGAAAAAAAAGGAAGGCGGGATTTTTAATTTTTTCAGAATTTCATTTCCCCCTACTGTTAAAGGATGGAACGCGCGTTCCATTAAAAATTATAAAGCGACATCCTTAGACGACGCACATTTTATTATAGGTGCCCTCCGTGTTTTTTTTTTTTTTTTTTTTTTTTTTTTTGTTAGACTCTAATTTAAGGGCACGCAATAATGCGCGTCCTCTATTGTTAAATTTTTTGAAGAGATGACACTTTTTTAAAGTCACTCTCTTTTGCGTAACATAAATCAACGAGTGTCGTGGTTTGCGCGTCGTAAAAGGGTCTTTTTCTTGTAGTGAATATAAGGCAATCCATGGCCCAATTGCAATTATCTTATAATTACAATTCCAGTCCCTTAAGTTTAATTAATCTCTTTTAGTCACAAACTTAATTCTTATTAATTCTTGACTAATATTAATTAAACAATATGATTTCTCCTTTAATATATTATTCTCATAATATATTAATAAATCATATTTAATCCTTTCTCTCCATAATTCATCCTATCAAGTTGCTTTGGTGAAGGCAACCCAAAAGGACCATGCACCATCGGGTCAAGTACATACCAAAATAGTTATGGACTTAGACACTAATCCAACAAGAAGTGAGTGTGGGTTGGGCCTGTATCTCACTATCAGCAGGAGTGTGGCCGGGCGGGGTTCCATGACTCATCAGTAGCAGGATAGGGGCGGGGTCCAAGATAGGCAAGGCCTTAGTATGGGAATGCAATAGATTAGTTATAGTTTATGTGCTATGCGATATGTTATATGTTTGTATATGTTTAGCAGGCGGGGCCCATAGACAAGCGGGGCCTAAGAGAAACAGATATGTACACCGAGTGGGGCTTGAAGCCAGGCGGGGCCTGTTGTAGCGGGAAAGACCCAGTAATTGCAGTATGCAGTATGTGTATGGTATGTGGTAGGTTGGGGAACTCACTAAGCTTCGTGCTTACATTTTTCAGTTTTGCTTTCAGGTACTTCTGGTAGCGGAGGGAAGAGCTCGGGATGATTGCATGGCACACACCATAGTTAGTCAGTCTGGGATGTTTTACTCTGATAATAAGAACATGTTTTGAATTGATACTCCGAACTTTTGTTATGACTTTTGATATGGTTTTATAAATATGGTTTTAGGAATATGTTAAAGGAAATTTTTAGTCGTGATTTTTGGGCTGTTACACCCAACCTTACCCACTCAGGTTATTTATATCACATGTATCGATACGAAGCTACATTAAACTGAGAGATTAAAGGAGATGTAAATCACTAGTGTAAATTAATGTAAGGTTTGTTTATGCTTATGTTTTTGTAAATGAATGTAAGGTCTGTTTATGCTTATGTTTCTGTATTGACGATGACATCCCAAAGTTTTAATATAAACAAAATACATTTCTTCAGAAATGTTTTGATAGTATTATTATTATGTTTTTCTGGGAACAAATTCCGCAATACTACTTTTCAAAAGGGATACTCTGATTTTTAAATAAGCATAAATAAAATTTTAAAAATGGCCGTGAATTTGGGGATGTCACACCTTCAAAAGAACAAAGATACCTACGTCGATATCTTCAAATTCGTCTCTCTGTCTCTCTCTCTCTCTCCCCACCACCTCCAGTCACCTCATCAACGCCGTCCTCGACCACCTAGTAGATTTTCCGATTTCGTGCCTTTGATTTCTTTTGCGATTACTCTAGGTTTCATTTGGGTATGTGGTTCTTTTCTTTGGGTTAGGTTATCCGCCTCCACTCATAGATCGAACATAGCTTTCTGGTTTCCGTTTGCTTTTTGACAGATGAGCTGACTAGTGGTGCGGGGGCGTTTTTGACAGCATGGCGCTGGTGAGTTCATGAAACGACATCCCTTTATTTCTTCTTCTTAATTGGATTTTCTTCATATGCATCTAATATATATCTTAAGTGATATAAATTGGTACAGGCCCTGTTTTGTGGGTTCTATTTTATCTACTTTATTTGGAGTTGGTCGTTTTCCCATGTGGTTTGTAAAGATTGGGGCTTCTTCTAGGTGATTCGTTTATAAATATATGCATACACACCTATATATATATGTGACATCCCCAAAATCACGGCCAGAAAAGACCGATTTTGTTTATGCTTTATAAAAATCAGAGTACTTCATTTTATAAAAAGGTTGCGGAATTTGTTCCCAGAAAAACATGGTAAATACGTTATTAAAACATTTTTGAAGAAACGTATTTATTTCATTTTAAAATGTTTGGGATGTCATCGTTAATACCGAAACATAAGCATAAACAGAACTTACAATGATTTACACTAGTGATCTACATCTCTTTTAAATCTCTCAGTGTAATGTCACTTCACTTCGTCACCTGTGATATACATAAACTGAGTGGGTCAGGTTGGGAAACCTGGTGAGTACATAGGGTTTTCAACCCATAATAATATAATTATTATGTTCAATCAAACGATCAACCCAATTACCCATCCCCATTATCTTCTTTACTCTTTAAGGATTTAACCTAAGAGTCATCTATCCTGCATTCGTTTGTTCCGAAGTCCCTTACTTCCAGGGTTATAGGACTGGCACTAAATCCATAGCTGCCAATGTTCGTTCATAAAGCACTAATTCCATAGCTGCTATAGTCTATTCATCGGGTACTAAATCCATAGCTACCAGTCTTTATCTAATAGGTACTAAGTCCATAGCTACCAATGTTCAACAGGTACTAAGTCCATAGCTACCAATTCCTACAGGTACTAAATCCTTAGCTACCAGCGTCTAACTAATAGGTACTAAGTCCATAGCTACCAATTCCCAACAGGTACTAAATCCATAGCTACCAACATCTAAAAGGTACTAAGTCCATAGCTACCGGTGTTTGTCCCATAGGCACTAAGTCTATAGCTGCCAATGTATACTCACGTCATCATCTATCTCTTATCATTCATCTACCCATCTCATACCCAACATTTTCGTATATATATAAGATACGTATACAGTTTAAGTCCTTTAAAACATGTATAAAACGTTCAACCAGCATAGACAGCAAGTATTCAGATAATTTGCACACATAGCACGTAGTTTATATAAAATACTTCATATCTATGTGTAAGATGAAAGTAACTATGCACTCACTTGAGAAGGTGGTGACTCGGTACTCGGACAACGCTTCGTTTACTTTAAAATAATTTCCTTCGACGAAACCTAGTATTATTACCACTAGATTTTAGTCTAATATTTACCGTGACTAATTATTAGTCTTATTATTATTATTATATAAGCGTTTAAACAATACTTTCCAACCACCATGTACAGACAGGGGCCAGACATAAAACACCGGAGGGCAGGACCATTTTGGCATATAGCACTTCTAAAATCCAACAACCCTATGCGGCCCTTTAAACCAGATTCCCCGTACCGCGAGTAGTTAAAAAGATATTATAACGACACTTATATAAGTCATAATAATAGCTCAAATATTTATTATAAATTTATAATAACAATACTAATTTTAAATATAAACTATATTTAAAATAGGGTAAGCATAACTTACTTACAAGGGGATTTTAGCTAGGAGTCGGGCTCTGTAGGGGCAGAACTTCGTCGCTGAATCTTTCTAATAAAGATTCGTGCAGCGCTTCAGCGCTCACCTTACTATACTAAAACTACAGAAAGAGAAGTCGAATCACGAGGGACCGAAATGCTCGAGGGATAAGGAGAGAAAGACTCTTGAATCAAGAGAATGGTGCAAGAAATATGAGAGTCCAAGCCTCTTATTTATAGTAATTGAATTTACAAAAACTACCCCCCATAATTACTTAATGACCTTATAGTTATATAAACAACTAAACACCCCTTTATAATACTATTTTAAATAGATTTAAAGATATTTGTACTAAACTAATGTCGAAAGAACTCAACATTAGTCTTGTAATGACCGCATCGTCGATACCTTTCTAATGATATATACATATGTATATATATGTGTACGTATATATGATTTATACTTTATTTTAATACGTAAATATGCTATTATAATTTGTAACTCGTTCATACGAACTCCGTTTTTGACGTTCTTTATATCCATGCGTAGGTGGAGACGCACTCTACAACTTTTGTTTAGACTCCTTCGGCTAATTTTGAATTTATTTTTAAAGTTATATTTTTAACAGGCGGGATAGGATTGGTCCGTTATAATCTCATAACTTCTTCATCCGATGTCCATTTTCGTCTGTCTTTTTATTGTTACGCTACTAATAATGAGATCTTCAATTCTCGTTTAGGTTGTGTCGGCTAAAAATCGCTCGATCTAATATTCGAATTTCGGACTGTACACTGCTAATCCGAAACTTCGAAAAATCGTAACTTCTTCATACGAAGTCAGATTTGGGCGTTCTTTTTATCGAAGTTCTTAGTTTAACATATTCTACGACTTTCGTACAGAGTGCTAAATCTAAATCTCGCTCTATCATAAATTTAATATTTATGCTTCCCGGCGCTGTGCCGGTTCCGACGCGAAACTTCGACGGGTCATAACTTCTTCGTTATAACTCGGATTTCGGCGTTCTTTATATGTACGGAAACCCTGTGACATATTCTACAACTTGGTTAAGATTATTTATTCTAAATAATCTTTTTGTCGAAAAGTCGTTTTCGACCCCTATTGCCTCTTAATTGACTAGCCCGGATCTGCGGGCGTTTCAATTATCTCCCCCGTTGGATGATTACGTCCCAGAATCATCAACGAAACAGGGTCATATAATGACTCCATACGTCATCTCTTCATCCTAGGTAATAATTATAACTTCTACATTCCTTCAATTCTATCTCTTAAACTCATTGACTGTAAGAGTACTCGATCGTGCACCTGCTCTCTACCTCAGGTTAGACTCCAAATTATGACCTTCAAGTCACAATCTCGATCCTTGCTGGATACGGACTTGAGATAAGTTCTTTTATTACTACTATAGATCGATGTGTCATATTCTAATGACCTATCATCGTATGTTGCAACACTTAGACTTAGGTCTCTTAGAGTTAAATTCTAAAACAGACTATGCCTTCCTTCATGTTCTAATGTGATATAAACACACTTTAACATTAGGCATTTCTAGCCACCAACTTCTTTAACAACGAGTGCGATACTTCTATTGATCGCTTTGATTTCAACCGTTTGGTTTAAGTCGGACGCTACATCAAACTTGGTCCTCTGAGCCACACAACATACTCATCGTAGTCAGACTCGATTCGATATGACCACTAGGGTCGGAATATCAACAATCTTCTTAGTCATTACCGAAACGATGGTAACAACACACTTGAATAAAATGAAATCAATTACTAGCTTCTTGGTAACCTTGTGACTTTCCCTGATCCAAGTGTGAGTCTTGTGCTTCCGGTAGTATAGGCCTCTACTACCATTCACACCTACTCATACTCGTCCCAAGTATTGTCTCGCAGTTTCCCAAGTCACCATGCAGCAAATCATACAATCATTCAACACATCAGATAACAAAACGAAGGTTTTATATTAATTCTTGAAACGATTACATAGGTGTTCAAGTTCACCCTAGACTATGCCTCTACTAGGCTACATCATACGAAACTATGGTTACTGCATAATCCGATCTTCGGGTAAGAAGTCCTCATTCTTGATTCCTCGCATGGTTCTCTGCTTCGTCGAGGATCATGTGAAATGCCCTTGGCCTTGGTGGCGTTTCTGGTCTTGCTGCTTTATTTTTCCTTGGGCAGTCTCTGGACATGTGCCCCTTGCCTCCACATCCGTAGCATACTTTGTCATTATGTGTGCAGTCTTTGGAATAGTGACCCGTCCTCCCACACTTGTAACAAGTCACTTCTTCGTTGCACTTCCCACCATGCTTCTTCTTGCATTTATCACACCATCTTGTTTCACCTCCATCTGCTCCTCCGAGTTTTGAGAATTTGCTTTCCTTGTTCGACCTCGAAGATCCCTCAAACTTTCGCTTCTCTCCTGCCTTATCTTTTTATAGACCCTTTTCTCTTATCTGGGCCTCTACGTTCTTAGCTGCCCTAATAGCTGGTTTTAAGGTAGTTGCCATTTTGACCATTGGACCAAAGTCAGTGGGCAGTCCGTTAGCAAACCTATCAATCTTGGAGAGTTCAGTAGGCACCAAGTAGGGAAATAGCTTCATCCTCTTGGTAAATGCGGTGGCATACTCATCAACACTCATCTTCCCTTTCTTCAGGTTCTGAAACTCGTTGTTTAGGTCTATCAGATCTACCTCCGAGCAGTACTGCATTTTCAACTGTTCCAAAAACTCTTCCCACGACATCCTTAAGGCTTCTCCTCATGGCATCGTATCTTCCAATACCTTCCACCAGCTCAAGACTCCAGTTTTCAGCTGTCTTACTGCAAAGACAGTCTTCTGTTTCTCATTACAGCTGCAGCTCTCAAACACCATCTTCATCTCAGAGATCCAATCCATAATCTCAACCGGCTTTGGGCTTCCTGAGAGGCTTGGTGGTTTCGCACCCAAGAAGTTCTTGTACATCCGCCCATCCTTGTTGTTTCTCCCTTCTGGGCCATCCCTTTGCTCACCTTGAGTCCCAACTTGACTCACTTGGCGGCTGTAGTTCCCTTCCTCAGATTGCTCGGGAATCAGTTCGGGTTGCTCAATGGGCATGGTAGGTTCGTCCCTATTCAACATCCGTCTCATTTCTTCCCTTTGTTCAGCCAACATAGCCCGAATCATGGCTTGAACTCCAGCCATGGTGACTGGCTCAGGCGCAACTTCTTCTACAACAGGTATTTGCTGAACCACTGGGGGTTGGTTCCTGTTCCCATTTGCGTTTACGTTTCCGCTACGGGTCCTTACCATCTCAATCTATACACCGAATAAGGTGAATTTAGACCTTTACTTGACGTTTAAATCATCCTTATCACTCCGAAACATTTACATGCTAGTTCTAATACCGTAGTCGTACGTTTAGAATCCTAAACACATAAGGTTTCCATATCCGGTCGGCAACAGACCATAGATCCAAACAATTAACAACATATCATGCACAAAGCATTTAGCACATAAAAGCATTTTAGGCACAATTCCTAAAATAAGCTAGTGCTCACACCTCACAATCATCGCTTAGCATTCTAAGTTTAAGTCTAGAAATAAATCCATATTCCTAGTTCGCTTCAACTAATGCTCTGATACCAACTGTGACATCCCCAAAATCACGGCCAGAAAAGACCGATTTTGTTTATGCTTTATAAAAATCAGAGTACTTCATTTTATAAAAAGGTTGCGGAATTTGTTCCCAGAAAAACATGGTAAATACGTTATTAAAACATTTTCGAAGAAACGTATTTATTTCATTTTAAAATGTTTGGGATGTCATCGTTAATACCGAAACATAAGCATAAACAGAACTTACAATTATTTACACTAGTGATCTACATCTCTTTTAAATCTCTCAGTGTAATGTCACTTCACTTCGTCACCTGTGATATACATAAACTGAGTGGGTCAGGTTGGGAAACCTGGTGAGTACATAGGGTTTTCAACCCACAATAATATAATTATTATGTTCAATCAAACGATCAACCCAATTACCCATCCCCATTATCTTCTTTACTCTTTAAGGATTTAACCTAAGAGTCATCTATCCTGCATTCGTTTATTCCGAAGTCCCTTACTTCCAGGGTTATATGACTGGCACTAAATCCATAGCTGCCAATGTTCGTTCATAAAGCACTAATTCCATAGCTGCTATAGTCTATTCATCGGGTACTAAATCCATAGCTACCAGTCTTTATCTAATAGGTACTAAGTCCATAGCTACCAATGTTCAACAGGTACTAAGTCCATAGCTACCAATTCCTACAGGTACTAAATCCTTAGCTACCAGCGTCTAACTAATAGGTACTAAGTCCATAGCTACCAATTCCCAACAGGTACTAAATCCATAGCTACCAACGTCTAAAAGGTACTAAGTCCATAGCTACCGGCGTTTGTCCCATAGGCACTAAGTCTATAGCTGCCAATGTATACTCACGTCATCTTCTATCTCTCATCATTCATCTACCCATCTCATACCCAACATTTTCGTATATATATAAGATACGTATACAGTTTAAGTCCTTTAAAACATGTAGAAAACGTTCAACCAGCATAGACAGCAAGTATTCAGATAATATGCCCACATAGCACGTAGTTTATATAAAGTACTTCATATCTATGTGTAAGATGAAAGTAACTATGCACTCACTTGAGAAGGTGGTGACTCGGTACTCGGACAACGCTTCGTTTACTTTAAAATAATTTCCTTCGACGAAACCTAGTATTATTATCACTAGATTTTAGTCTAATATTTACCGTGACTAATTATTAGTCTTATTATTATTATTATATAAGCGTTTAAACAATACTTTCCAACCACTATGTACAGACAGGGGCCAGACATAAAACACCGGAGGGCGGGACCATTTTGGCATATAGCACTTCTAAAATCCAACAACCCTATGCGGCCCTTTAAACCAGATTCCCCGTACCGCGAGTAGTTAAAAAGATATTATAACGACACTTATATAAGTCATAATAATAGCTCAAATATTTATTATAAATTTATAATAACAATACTAATTTTAAATATAAACTATATTTAAAATAGGGTAAGCATAACTTACTTACAAGGGGATTTTAGCTAGGAGTCGGGCTCTGTAGGGGCAGAACTTCGTCGCTGAATCTTTCTAAGAAAGATTCGTGCAGCGCTTCAGCGCTCACCTTACTATACTAAAACTACAGAAAGAGAAGTCGAATCACGAGGGACCGAAATGCTCGGGGGATAAGGAGAGAAAGACTCTTGAATCAAGAGAATGGTGCAAGAAATATGAGAGCCCAAGCCTCTTATTTATAGTAATTGAATTTACAAAAACTACCCCCCATAATTACTTAATGACCTTATAGTTATATAAACAACTAAACACCCCTTTATAATACTATTTTAAATAGATTTAAAGATATTTGTACTAAACTAATGTCGAAAGAACTCAACATTAGTCTTGTAATGACCGCATCGTTGATACCTTTCTAATGATATATACATATGTATATATATGTGTACGTATATATGATTTATACTTTATTTTAATACGTAAATATGCTATTATAATTTGTAACTCGTTCATACGAACTCCGTTTTTGACGTTCTTTATATCCATGCGTAGGTGGAGACGCACTCTACAACTTTCGTTTAGACTCCTTTGGCTAATTTTGAATTTATTTTTAAAGTTATATTTTTAAAAGGCCGGGATAGGATTGGTCCGTTATAATCTCATAACTTCTTCATCCGATGTCCATTTTCGTCTGTCTTTTTATTGTTACGCTACTAAATCTTCAATTCTCGTTTAGGTTGTGTCGGCTAAAAATCGCTCGATCTAATATTCGAATTTCGGACTGTACACTGCTAATCCGAAACTTCGAAAAATCGTAACTTCTTCATACGAAGTCAGATTTGGGCGTTCTTTTTATCGAAGTTCTTAGTTTAACATATTCTACGACTTTCGTACAGAGCGCTAAATCTAAATCTCGCTCTATCATAAATTTACTATTTACGCTTCCCGACGCCGTGCCGGTTCCGACGCGAAACTTCGACGGGTCATAACTTCTTCGTTATAACTCGGATTTCGGCGTTCTTTATATGTACGGAAACCCTGTGACATATTCTACAACTTGGTTAAGATTATTTATGCTAAATAATCTTTTTGTCGAAAAGTCATTTTCGACCCCTATTGCCTCTAAATTGACTAGCCCGGATCTGCGGGCGTTACAATATACATATTCTGAATCTAATTATTAATCGAGAGATTTTTTAATGCGAACATCTGATAAATGACAGGATAACCACAAAGCATGGATGCAATGAAGAAGGTTACACAGGAGTTCTTCAAGCTTCCATTAGAGGAGAATATGAAAATATGCACAAATTTCAAGTTCCATCGAAGGTTATGGTCAAGTATTTGTGGTTTCAGAGGATCAAAAACTTGATTGGGGTGACATGCTCTTCATCTTACCCTTTCCAATCCCCCAACGAAACATGAGATTTTAGCCTCAAACTCCCCCTTCATTCAGGTAATTTCTATGTATTTGATTCTAAAACGATCAAATTCAAACGTTATGTATTCAGGTACTTGGACTTAAACTTCAGTTTAATTCATCCTTAAATGCTACATATTTTGATGATGTGTAATACACAAAGTTTATCTAATTTATAAACATAAACCAACAACATTTCATGAAATATGATAATTTTCATCTGCTACACTGTCGTTCACTCGTCTGGTCATCTAATTACAATCTTTTAAGTGTATATATATATATATATATATATATATATATATATATAGGGTTAGGTTATATTGTTTTCAGTAACTATTGTGTGCCAGAATGCACAGATCTGGACCATCGGATGAATAGAATCAACAATCATGATTTGAGGGTCTATGATATTACAATAGGGTAGCATGTATCATATAATCACACAATTTTTATCAAAAGGGTATTTTGGACAATTAACTACATTTATAAAAGGAAATTTTTGGATTTTTAGGGATGATTAATTCTCCTAATTTAAAAAAATCTGAATTTTTTAATTAATTCAATTTCAATTTTTATCGATTTTATTGTATCAGAATATTTTTTTGTTAGAATGATACTCTTTCAGAATTTTATTCTAACAGAATATTACTAAAGAAAAACAAAATTCATGAATAAGATGTTCAAATAACAAACATTCTAATATATTCTTATACATCCGAACTTAAATACAAATTCATACATATTCTTACAGACTAAAAGTCTTATATATTTTAATATAGTTATAAAAATTCTAAAAGAATATAAACAAAAATGAATAACATTCTTAAAAAAAATAACAACATTCCGCTACAATACTATCGTGTGCCATGTTTTCTTCTTGAATTCTTGAATTCTGAAAGAATATTGCTGTTTTTGGATGTTGAATCTTGAAATTCTGAAA
Organism: Lactuca sativa; assembly: GCF_002870075.4. Classification (NCBI taxonomy): domain Eukaryota; kingdom Viridiplantae; phylum Streptophyta; class Magnoliopsida; order Asterales; family Asteraceae; genus Lactuca; species Lactuca sativa. Next base: position 35,732,548 of record NC_056631.2, on the reverse strand, counting down.
GAATATTGTTGTTTTTCTTCATTCTTTGAGAATGAAGTATCATATATCTTTTTTTTCATAAGTTTCCTCATCATTTCTGCATCATCCTAACAGCTGCACCTTAAGCATACAAATAATTAATTGCAATTCTTTCAGAATACAACAAAAATATTCTTACAGCTCATATCATATATATATTCTGCTCTTTAGCTTTCTACTCAATCGATCATGTTTAAGAGAAAGAATATCAAATTTCACAAGATGGGTATCTCAAATCTGAATGGATCTAGAAATCAAAAAGATATTCAGAGTAGATAATTTGCAACTACATTGAAAAACTATGTTGAAGTTGGAAAACTTTCAAGAAAGAAAATAACAAAACTTAAATTACTATAGATTAACCTTGTAATATGCGTTCTTCCTCAAGTAATTTTTCAATAAGTGTGAAGTCAGGCGTATCCTCCATCTGAGTGCAAGCCTGGCAGTCAAGTGCCTTCATATAACAAATATTAAGTCACAATCAAACATTCATCAATAATGTAGCTTGCTTAGAAGATATATGTTTAATATACTTGGAAACTTGTTAGTTATTTGAAGAAAGATCATATATACCTCAAAGAAGGTGCAACAAATGAAGAAGCAACGCTCTGAAGGACACTAACACCAATTAAAAGTACAAAGGCTGCTTTATCTTACTCCAAAACGTACTTCACAGTTGTTCCTGAGAAGTCAAAGCATCGATTGATCAGAGGTGAGGTGGTGTAAATAAAATCATCAAGGCGACGTAAATTACAAAACATGAGCAGCAAATTCATACCATTTAGAGAAGCTATACGATCTAAAATCCAAGTTCTTGAGACTACAAGAACAGCAACAGCAAGAAGTTCAAAGGTTGATGGGGTTTGCATAATAGAGATTCCTTTAAATAAAAATCATATAGCAGAGTAATCAGAAGAAGATCTGTTCAATAATAGAAAAAGAAAAGAAAGTCCGATTGACTTGTAATCCGAATTCATATATAAATAAAAAAGAAAAGAAAGGATCATTAACATGCAAACCCATCAAATAAAAACCAAACCCTAATAACAGCAAATCCAGATGATAATCTAAATTAACAGGAGAGACAGATTGAAAAGTTTGACGGATCGAATGATGGTACGAGAAATAGAAGAACCTGAGAGCAAAGAATAGAAGTTGTTGAATGACGATGTTGGAAGCTGATTTTAGGTCTAAGAAAGAGGCGAAGAGAGATAGATACAGAAAACAGAGAAGAGATTTAGGGCTATGGTTAAGTAGTTGATCAAAAAGATTTTTATGGTAATTCCCATTAATTAAGGGATTTTATTTTAATTATCATTCTAAAGTTACATAATTACCCTTATTCAATTTTTTAATTATTTAATTATTCATCAATTCCTATTGGTGCATTCAGTCACACAATAGTTGTCAAAAACATTTGAATCTATCTCTCTCTCTCTCTCTCTCTCTCTATATATATATATATATATATATATATATATATATATATATATATATATATATATATATATATTTCTAACTTTGTAAATAAATGCAGATCAAGAAGGACAACATAGATAATCAATCCTACAAAAGGTCGATTAGGACCAACATGGATATATGTATCAACTAGGTTAGAATTAACTTTTATTCTAACTCTTCTATGTTTATTTATTAAAATGGCATTCCTTTGTAACTTAAAAGTATAGTTTTTATGGTTAAAAAAGATTTTAGGCCACTTATAGCAAGGTAAAAAGGTAAAAATGACATTTTAGGAATAAGAAGACATTCTGGCCAAGTAAAAGTTGGCAAATATCACCATAAAAGCATTATATCATAATTTTAAAAGAAATAGGAAAACATATATCCTTTCATTATAGTTACTTCTTGCACTTGTCTATTTCTTGCAGCCCAACAAGAAGTTTTGCAACAACATGTGCCATAAAATTTAAAAACATAGCTAACCAAAATATTGACGAAAAACAGCAAAAATTTGGTAACGTAGTGAAGTAGTTGTCATTAATTATAAAAGCACATCTTTCCATTTTTAGAAAATCTCAGATCATATTGTGACCATTTCACAACCAACTTGAAGCCCTATGACAAGTTATTTAGCAGCTCGTGTATTTTATTTCTTGGAGTCTACTATAGAGCAAAAAAAAAAGATTTATTAAAAAAAAAAAAAAAAAAAAAAAAAAAAAAAAAAAAAAAAAAAAAACTAAAATTTGATTGTGTGTAATATGCAACGTGCATTACAACATGTTATTTTTTAAAAAAATTGTTTTAAACTTTCAAAATGAATTATTAATTCAAGTTGTTTTTTTCACTTCTTTTTATTTGCAACTATTGATGTTCACAAACATGATGTTTAGACTCATTTCCCCTCTGATGTTATTGTTCAACTTTTTGAGGTGATCAAAATTTCATATCTTATTTTTTTTATTTTTTTTCAAGAACTTATAAAAAAAAAAAATTAAGTGTAATTATATGATCACAGCGTCGTCAACATCTAGATTTGTTGCTAGAAAGCATCCCAACTATGTTTCAGAATAGTAAAACGGCCGATTCAGCTTTTGGTATCGGTGTAAAAGTACTATTTAAATAATAATAATAATAATAATAATCACTTTATTTTATTATTTATACCATAAGTTTAAGGTTTTTTTATTACCATTGCTTCTATTTCAATCAAGGTGCTTTTTTGGCAATGAAGAACACAAGAGGAAAACTTTTGGTATTTCAGTCAGTTAAGTTTGTATGAACTTTATTTTATCTTAAATCTTAATAATGATTATTGTAATGAATTGATTTTAATTTTGTGGTGAATTAGGATATAATTTCAATGATTAGTTTGTTGGTCTGGGATTCGATGGTGACAGTCTTTTTAATCCATGCAAGATACATATCAGATTAGAACTTTATACAAATATATTAAATTTTTTAGAACCACAAATCTCCTAATTTCTCCGAATTTATACATTTTTACTCTTTAAAACAGTTTTTGTCATGTAGCTGAGGTGGAAATGCCACTTTGTGCCAAAATGGTTTGGACTAGTACTTATGGTCCAAAGGTTTTCATTTTCTTGCCACTTTGGTCCAACTTACTGTAATTTTTTTTGTAATGACGATTTTACCATTGGTTTTAAACTACATTGATGGTCCATGTGGTTAGGGGTTACTTTCACACTTAGTTCCTAGAATTTTTTTTAACTTAGGCCATCCCTGAAACATTAACTTGTTACCCGTTTAGTCCCTCTATTAACTTCTCCGTTTGTTTAGTTGTTAGCAACCCCCACACCGAGGGCATTTTGTCCTTTCACCTTTGCAACAACTTTAAAACTCTTCCCCTTCCCCTTCCTTCTTTTTCTTGGAAAAACCATTCATTAACAGAGGATTTTAGGGTTAATCCTTCATCATCATGTTCTTTATATTTTTGGTTTTACCCTTGTGTCGATAATGATTCTTTGAATGTCCTGTTTGATCTAAAAATCTTTTGTGGTGTAGATGTTTAGGATATGATTGTTGATTGAGTTGTGTAGCTGATATTCGTTTTTTAGCATAGATGGTTTGAAGTTGTTTTCGATGTTGACGATATTGTTGGAACATGAATAGTTATCTGATTACGTTGATGAATCAATGGAGGATTTCGAAATCAGAGTGATGATCAAATTTGAGTTTTGATGGAAACCATTTCGCTGAATTCGATCTTGAACAAACTTTAAGAAAGAGGTAGAGCTTCGTCTGATTGACTTTCAATGGAGAAACAGATTGAAATTTTACCTAAAAATCGATTTCATCCTAAGACATCAAATCCATGGAGAAAATGGTTGAAATTTTACCAAAAATGATTCCGTATCGTTTCAGCATCAAATTCAACTTTTACATTCATTCAAAATTTCCAACACCATGTATAATGGGTATCTACATAACTCATACCAAATTCACCCCAGAACATCGATCCTCAAAATCATCAATTACTTGTTTATTTTCTTAATGGATCCAACTCAAATCATAAAACCAATCACAAGAACTCCAATATAATGACGGATTCAAGTTATTTCAAATGTGTATTCAATCACTTCAATAGATATGGAAATGGTATGATCTCTCCAACTTCTAAATTATGTCAGTTAACTCCTCGAAATCAACACCTTGCTATATAATTATTGAACTTAAGGCTATTATACATTCATTAATTTGTTCATTTATTTATTTAATAAATGGGGTGTTACAGTAGTGGCCCGTTGCTAAATGTCAGCTACTGTCTATGTCCATTTGTAATGAATCTTGTGGAAGTGGGAGATTGTTGGATATATATATATATATATATATATATATATATATATATATATATATATATATATATATATATACTCAATAATCATTATTTAATGATATTGCTAATAGCATATGATCTTATATGGTCACACCGTACTCAAGTTGTACTTATATAAGTATCTGATTATTAATAAATAAATTCAAGTTTTGTATTTAATTAGAGAATAATTATTATCTTATGAAAAATAATAATAAAGAAAGAAGAAACTAGTTATTATATCATATGGTATAATTAATAAGTCATGTATAAATGTTTTGGACACTTTGGCTAACTAAAGACTTACTAGTTAGTTACCTTTATCGTTAAAGTAACTAGTCTAACTTTTGTCTTCTTATTTTTGTCCCTATAGTCGAGGATTTCAAGTAACATGGGATGTTGCTTGTAACCTCCCTTCACTTGTCCCCCATGCCCACTTTGCTTTATATTTATTTAGAACATAATAAAGGTTTGACCTTATTTGCATTGGAGTATATAAGAGTCTCTTCTGCATGAGAAAGCTAGTTTTTTAGCCTTGTGAAATCTCTCATAATTGTGGATTTTCTCCATCTCTCTCTCTCTCTCTCTCTCTCTCTCTATATATATATATATATATATATATATATATATATATATATATATATATATATATATATATATATATATGTCTCTATATGTCTCTCTCTCTCTCTCTTTCTCTCTCTCTCACACACACACACTCTATCTTTCTTTCTCTCTCTCACACACACACAATTAGTTGCTAGTGATTTGGTGCTACTTTGTGTTTCTCCTTTAGTGCTTATTTTCGTTAAACATTTAAAGGCTTAAGAAACTCAAGATACAGCAAGTAACTAGCATTCAAAAATGTCTTACTCTTGGTGGTGTATACTTATAGAGAATATCAACCTTCTTGTCTTTTGCCATCTATTTTAATACCCAATACCAAGTGGGTTCAAATGCTTCAAATGTTGTCATTCTAAAACACCATATGGTTGGTTTTATATCATTATAACCTATGTAAAAGGATCATTGATTGTTTTGTTTTAAAATGCTCTAAAATAAACTAGTTATTTTTAAATGCTTTTGTTGTCGGTCATAATGAAAAACACTTTATTTTATGTATAAAAATCCATCAAATATGTTTCTTACCAAATAGGATATTAGGTTTGGAGATTCCTTAATGTAAATTAAAGACAAAATTGTAAAAATCATCCATGTGATTGTCAAAATTATTTGGTTTTTATCCAAAAAAATTTGGTGGTACATCAATAGTCCAATTTTGAATTTTTATAGTGATTTTGGTTCTTATACACTTAAATTACTTTTATGCCTTTATAATTTATTTATTTTCCTTTTTTTTTGTTAAGATGTGATGGTAGATGATCGGCCATAGTCCAGAGTGTAAGAGGCGGGCGTCAGCGCTCCGAAGCTTGCCGGCAGCAACTGTTTACAGATGGTGTCATGGCGGTCTAGATTGAGAGAGAGAGAGAGAGAGAGAGAGATAGGATTTTGGTTTTTTGTTTTATTTTTTATTAAACTAACTATTTAAGGGCATATTCTTCATTTCATAGGGACTAAAATAATAATAATATATATATATATATATATATATATATATATATATATATATATATATATATATATATATATATATATATATATATATATATATATATATATATATATATATATATATATATATATATATATATACACACTGTATATATTAGTGACCAAAACTACATAATGTATTTAAAATTGAAACATTAACGTGACTATCAAACATTTTTTACAAACATCACATATTTTTAGCTACCATGCACACCATTTTTTGCAACTTTGTCTACAATGAAAAGAAAACAAAGGGCTTGAGCCGTCATGTGTAATACTGTCTATTGAAGATGATAAAACAAACAAAGCGTACATCCAATTAAACAATATAACTAATTATAGTAAGCCTTCAATTACGGTATGACTATAAAAGGTTAACCCTGAACAATACCGGAATACCAAACAAACAGTAGCATGTCTACTCCGACTCGCAATCGATTAGATCGTGGACAACTGAATCCATAGTAGGCCTTTTATTGCGGTTTTCCTCCACGCAACTTACACCAATCTCAACAAGTTTTGCAGCTTGCTTCATACTGAACAATCCTCCCAACCTCGAATCAATTATCTCTTCAATCCATGACTCCATTTCTTCTCCTTGAAACTTCGTTTTCGCTACCCTTACGAACCTCATAAGCTCGGTTTCTTCCTCTTCCCCTTCCTGCACAACAATATTAGAAAGTCGAATTCCCCTTGCCATTTCTAAAACCACAACCCCATAGCTGTACACATCAACTTTTGCTGTGATAGGAAGGTTGCTAGCCCATTCTGGAGCCATATATCCTTTTGTTCCTCTAATCCTAGTAAACTCCGAGTTTTGACCACCTCTTTGAGTCAACTTCGCCAGACCAAAATCTGCAATCTTTGCTTCGAACGACTCATCTAAAAGAATGTTTTCTGGCTTAACATCACAGTGAATCACCCATTCTAGGCATTCATGGTGTAAATAAGCCAAACCTTTTGCTATGCCTACGGCAACTTTGAACCTTTCTTTCCATTGAAGAAAACTCGAGGAGAACAATCTCTGGTCAAGAGAAAGATTTTCCACGTACTCATAAACTATAACTCTGTGTTGTTTCTGTGAACATAAACCCCACATTCGCACCAAGTTCATGTGGTTGATTTTACTGATTGTGCTCACTTCTGCCCAAAACTCTCCACCTTCGCTCACATCTCTTAACCTTTTAACAGCCACCACCCTTTCATCTTCCAAAACCCCTTTATACACAGTCCCTGAGCCTCCTCTCCCTATCTCCACCTTAAAGTTTTGTGTCGCCTTCACCAGTTCTTGATAAGTAAACCCTCTAAACTGACTTGATACCATACGATACCCCTCTTCTAAGCTGGTTAGGAGGGCATTTTTTCTATAAAAAAGCAACCACCCTAACAAGATAACAAAAGCTTCAGCCACACCAATAGCTATAGCGAAGGAGTAAAGATAAATCCATTTCACCTCTGTTTCAGATGTCTCATACATAGATGGAGAAACACATGTGGCGTTAGAGCGAGTAAGAACTGAGACAGATTCACTTGTTTCCATGCCAATCGGTACTTTCAAGTAGATGCTTCCTGGTAAATTAGGAGACCGAAAGCCGTTGAAAAGAGCATTTTTAATAAAGCAAAGTCCTTCACCAGTTAACCTGTAACTAAATGCTATACATCTACAATTTCGTAAACACATATCCTTACAAGCATCGAACGAAGTTGGTAAGAATGCATCTATTGAATTTAAATCAAAGCCATAATAATCTGTATTCGGCATTTCCAAAAATCCAAACTTTGTTGAGTTTGAACATGTTGTATTGAAAGTAGGCGTACAACCCTGGCTTACATCAGCAGGGTTAGTCTGCTGGTGGTGGGGTGGACATGAACATTCCGATTGTAGTGCTCCATTATCACAGATCCCGTTTCTCCCACAGATTCCGAGAACATTGCATGGTTGTGCAATAGCTTGCCATGAAATCGACCATAATCCAGTTGAATCGTTCAAGCTATAAATCCTGAGATTACCATCATAGTCCATGGTTAACCTTCTTCTGATCCCAAAACCCATATCTGAAGCATTAAACTGCCACCGATCGCTTGACCTAAATACACCAAAATCATCAAAGAATGCGATTCTGCTGCTGTTATATGAAGCTCTTCCGTAATACCAGACATTAAATCCAGGATCGGGAGTAGGCCAGTACAAAACTGTTGTTTCTGGGCTGTCGTAAGTCAGTATTAACACGTTAATAATGTTATAGCTCAAAACAAAATATCCAGGTTCAAAACTTCCTCTTCTTAAAGCAGATATCAAGCTTTTTCTCTTTGTTAGTGTTTGAGAAGGCAATAGAGTATCTGTTGGATAATCAAAACTTTGCCAAAGAATCTGACCTTTTTGGTTCTGTAGCACCAGATTACCTGTATTCAGCAGCACTGCTCTATCTACATCTGTGGAGGTTGTGTTTGTTTCCCACACGACCATGCCATCCACATCTGTCAAAACCATGGCTCCATTTCTCCTAAATGTCATCTTTGATCCACGGCCATTCACAGGTGTGTTGCGGTTGGCTGTCCAGACCGCTGTGCGCTCTTTGGAGTTTGTGAACCAAATTGCGAACCAATAAGCATCGCTTTGGAAGCCATAGAAGCCACAGGTGTAAGTGTTGTCTGGGGACCTTATGACGTCTGAACTATCATCAACAGATAGAGAGGAACCCCTCTGAAGATGGTCTTTAATGGTGTTCTTTGAAGCTGAAGATTCGATCAAGGAACAGAAGAGGAGGAATAGAAGGAATGTTTCTCTCATCATTTGCTGTTTACGATTCCTGAAGCCAGGATGTAAGCATTTTATTGGGTTTATCAAGCTGTAGAAGATTTCAGTTTTGAGATTCTATACTCCACAAGTTGACCATGCGTGGACTACCTCAGTCGTTTTAAACTGCATAATTTATTCATGGTTGGAATTTTTTTTTTTTGTACGTATTGTAATTTCGTTGGCTGTTTTCTTGAAACAACTATTGGATTAAAAGCAGCCCTCTAGTGCAGGGAAAGCAGTGGGTCACCCATGGTTGTTACTTGTTAGCTTCCTTGCTCTATTATTCATCACTTTATAATTCATAGAAACCAAAGTTATAAAATTAATTAAACTTTTAAAGATTCAAAATTATTAAATAATTATTTTAAATATTAGTTTATAACCTGTGGAAACCACGGTTATAAAATTAACTAAACTTTCATAGTGAGAATTTAAAATTATTAAACAATTATTTTAAATAAATTATTAATTAAGAGATATTTTTTAATTATATAAAATTATAATCGTTAATTTAAATAAATACGTGAATTTATATCACCTTATAATGTGTATTAATTTTATCTTAATGTTGTTAATTTAATGTAATTAGAGTGTGAAATTTAAAATTTGAAATTTGAAATATAAAATTAATAGGTTGTCAAATGACATGCATTAATTAGAAGGCCTAATAGGGTGCCACATGGCAAAAAAAAAAAAAAAATATGCATTAATTAGGAAGTTTAATATGATGACACATGTCAAAAGGAGATTAAAACTATTCTTTTATTAGAATAGGGATTAATAATTTGTTATTTTTAATATTTGGTTGGATTTATACTCCAAGTTGGACAAAAACTTTTGACACATTATGGTTTTTGCAATCCGCTAAGTTCTAATATAAGAAAAAGGAAAGCCAAGATTACCTCACGGAATTATTATTACTCGCTACCGAATATCCACGCATTACGTAGAAATACTTATATAGTTTAAGTCATTACAAATATATTTTTTTAATATAACAAATAACGTTGTTGTTAAATTTGATATAATAATTCATATACTATATATATATATATATATATATATATATATATATATATATATATATATATATATATATATATATATATATATATATATATACTATAACGGCATAATCTCAATTGTTTGAATGACTTCTACCCGCAAGTGACACATAAATAAAATTAAATATAATATATGATTTAATGATATTTATAGTTGTTAATTGTTATTTTTAATTAATTTTTAAAAATTTATTTGCTTAATGTTTTAATTTCTATCACTATAATTATTTAAAACATCAAACATTGTTTTTTCATTTTAAAAGTAACAATATAATCATTTATATAAAGTTATTTTTAACTATTGTTATTGTAAGTTATTTTAAGATGCTTATTTGAAAACTTTTAACGATTATAAAAATATATCTTTAGGAAATATTTTAGTTAAATTGATATTACAATTTCGTTTTTGCATTTATCACTACAATTTATCACTTTTAATTATTTACAAAATATTCTTTAGTTTTTTAAGTAGTTGTGAGTTAAGAAACTCTTTGATCGTTTAGATCTTCTAATAGGTTAATCACAAAAACGATAAAGAGCAATATAAAACACAAGAATGAATCAAAATATGTCGAATGATTCAATAGATTCAAGCATCAGCAGAGCTCGATAAAGAACTTCCGTTGTAGAGGCTGTTAGGGTTACAAACGATAAAGATCAAATCTTTTAGAGTAATTGACTTCCAAATCCTTACGTACTAAGATGCATGCAAGCACTTATAAATACAAAACCCTAGATGTAACTCACGGATGGACAGGCCCAATCCGGAGACTAAATGAACTAAATAGCGAGCCCAAGACGCAACACCTTTCAGACCCTACAATCTCCCCCTTTGCGTCAATTGGAGCGAGACTATCACTTCGGTTTGCTGGGTCCAGCTACAGGAACTTTCTTAGTGGTTTCAAACAGACGTGGGATGAGAGCAAGGATGGTCTGTCTGAAGCGAATGTACCACTGAATCATGTCATCAAAATACATCTTGTCATCTACTGAATTCTGCTTGCATCGATGAATGATTCCCAGAACATGTTCCAAGCATGCAGTGGTGTAAAGGTGCTTATCTGCCAAGGCGAACAGGCATTTTTGGCCTTCATTCCTTGTAAACATGACAGAATTCCGCTTCGGGTCGATTCTTCCCATCTGCATCAAGTTCAAATCACTAGTAGAGCCCACAGGAGAGATAGTAGGCTTTTTCTTGAATATGCTGGCGATCTCCTGATCCATCTTGGCAACCTCCATAATGTAGCATACGAGCATCCTTTTGAAATGATCAATAATTGGACCATACTCAGCTTCGTTGGTGAGGAGGATGTTATGCAAAATAATCCAATCATGTGGATTCAGGTTGGGAAGATCAGCAATTGATATAGCGTGTTCGGTTTTAGCAGAACCCCTCAGTACTTTGAACCGAACGTTCATGAAGTTCCCCTCACGAAACGGCTTGAGGACCCGAACGTTGATGATTTTCTGAGCGCTCCAAGTCTGATACTGTGGTTGAGCAGACTTCAGATAGAATTTGACAAGTTCCCTATCAACCTTTGGATGAGGATAAGGGACATCAGCAACGTTAGGCTTTTCGGGTCAGTGGCATGTCGAACTGAGAATCGACAGAATTGATTCGATCCAATGAAATCCTTGGTTCGAGCCACAGGATGCTGGGAGTTTCAATTGCCTCTTTTAAAAGCTTCTTAAGAGTTCACAAAGGAAAAAGAGTTTTCCTACTCTCAAGAAGGTCATGAGCCTCCTTCATTTGTCGTTCGTTCGCCTCGAATTCCCTGGCAACGCAAGCGCTCATGTCAGCATCTTTATCCCGACCTTGTTTCTTTAAAAGATCAGCGATGGTCTCTTTATCATCATCATCACTGTCTTCAGCAATCTTCTTTCCTTTGTCTTTAACACCCGAACCTGAGGGTTGACCTGCTGGAGGAGGTTCAGTTGCTTTAGTTGCTGTGGAAGTGGGAGGCGGTTGAGACACATCTTCTCCCCCTTGTTTCGGATGGGCCACGAACTCAAGAAGCCCTTCAAGTTTGCTAACTAGGGCAAGGGCAGGAGCAAGCTTCTCTGCGAGAGTGCGCCTCACGGAGTAATTCAGGATCGGATCATGTGCTTCAAGGATGTTGGAAAGGGCGGCGTGGACATCCGAAACACACGATGAAATAACCACACGCTTAGATCGAAGAGACGCAACTTCCTTTTCAGATTGGAAAAGATGAAGACTCTTGACCTTGAGAGCAGTGGTCTTGCGAGCGAGAGCATCCATCACTGAGTTCTCTGAAGCGAGATCTTCTTGCAGCTTAGACAGGCGCTCCTCAACAGTCGCCTGGAATAATTTGTTGTCATCGCTGAGAGATTGACGAAGACTGGCAAATGACTGCAGTTCGGAAGCAACTGAGGTGGTCAGCGTGTTGACAAGAGAGTCAAGCTTCTCTGCATTGGAATCAGTGTTCCCTGTAAAGACTGCAAAAGAGAAGTAGCGTCAATAAATAGTTTTTCGACTTTTTCGGTCGCTGCTGCACACGCCTTGGTAGAGACATTGATAGCGGCAGTGGCAGAGTTGATAGAGGCTTCATGAGCCTTAGTAAACGTATCAACGAGCCCCTGAATAGCAGCCTCTGAGATAGTAGATCGTGACGAAGAAGAGGAGGAAGCAATGAGAGAATCGATTTTCTCATGAAGCTCCTTGAGATGCTTCTTGGTGACTGGAGCATCATCATTGTCATCACTTTGCATTTGATACGGACTGTAATAGACCGAGTCAAACGTCATGTCCTCTCCTCCAAGAAAAGGTTCTTCATTATCTGTTGAGTGAGCAGGAGATGAGGGTGAGGGTGGAGGCTCGGTTGTGGAAGTAGGTTCGGGTACGGATGTATGTTCGGTAGCGGGAGTGGGTTCGGGTGCTGTAGTAGGAGCCCCCGTATCAGATACGTTGGTTCTAACTCCAGCGGTGGTTGTGGTGGTAGCTTCAGTGAAAATAGGAGGTGGTACAGGGATAGAGGTGGGTGGTATTTGAGTAGTGGAGGTTATGGGGGGAATGGAAATAGAGATGGAGATTGGGGGAGGAGAGACAGGTCTAGTGGAAACAGGTACCTCAGGGGTAGGCGAGCTTGGAGGAGTATTACCTCGAAGGGACTCTTCGGAGTCTGAACTCTCTTCCTCATATTCGCTAGAGGAGGAGGCAAGAATAAGCTTGCGCCTAGGTTGAGTCTTCATCTTCTTTGGTGGAGGGGATTGAGCTGCCTTGGAAGGTTTGCGTTTCTTCAGAGAAGGACCTTTCGCTCCTTTGACAACCTTCTTGTCTTTTCCCTTGTCATGTTTCTTTCCTCTGGGAGCAGGCTTATCAGCATCATGGATTGATTAAATCATTTCAGGAGTGAGCTCTCTGGGACCTGAGCGACGAAACTCCTTGTAAGTTCTGATAATGCGGCTGTCGCTTGGAACACATCCATACATTGACTCAGAGATTGAGCCAACGAACTGAAATTTAGATGAATCAGAGACGATTATCTTCGTAGTGTGAAAAGTTCCTATCGAGGAAAGTTAAGAATCAGCAACAATAGGAACGTGATACTTGTCCATCACCCACTTTGTGACCAACGTCCAGAATGGCATACGAGATCTCTGAATGGCGAGAAGTAGACGCTAGACTCTAAATCAGATGTTGCCATAAAATCGACCCATAATCAAGGTTGATGCCATGGTACAGCCCATAAAGAATGGTCATAAACAGACGACTTGCCCCGTCTGAACCGGCACTGCGTTCTGATAACCCCTTGAACAAAACTATGAAGAAGCCGTTCCACTAAGGAGGTAAGCAGGATTTCTTGAACTTTGTGACGGTCGTCAGAATTTCAGTATAACCCATGTTATAAAACATGGAGAACAACTGTCCCACTGGAATGGATTCAGGGTTAACCCTAGACTCATCAGGTAGAAACCCTAGAAGCGAACAGAATCGCTGTTTGGAGATGGAGGCCTTGTTATCAAGAATGTCGAAGAAGATTCGATCGATAGACTTGTCATAGTGGGCTGTGGAGAAGATTTGCGACAAACACTCCATTGGAACAGATTCGACTTTGGTAAGTGCTGGAACCAGTGGCGAATGCTTGATACAATCCACGATTGGAAACATGAACGCATCGTAAACTTGTGGAGTGAGATCGACGATTAGGCTTTGTTGAGGACGGATGGGCAGAATGTGAGAAGTAGCATGAACTGAAGAGGAGTCCGCCATTGAAGAGAAGAATTTGGGGAAGATGATGAACAGTAGGAGAAACAAATCTTTTCTTACTCTCTGAATATTTGGTGCGGTAAAGAGGTAAATAACGGTAGAAGTTACCTTTTATACCGTGGTGAGAAGAGAGAGAAAAATCTGTTCCCAAATCTTCAAAGAAAATACAAAGCGTTTCCTTAGGTGATTGACGCGTGACAATTTAGAGCCTCGATGATTACGCAGGAGAGAGAAAGACTGTCCCGTTTCACACGCCTTCCCATCAGGCGCCGTTTGAAATGTCAAAAACGGTTCCGCTTCACACGCCTTCCCATCAAGCGCCGTTTGAAATATTAAAGCGATTAGACTTTTGGCTGAGTCAGCAACTTATCCCTTTAGAGTGAGTTGTAATTCACGAAACCGGATTTATGGAAAATCAAAAAGATTTTCGTGCATAGAGTGTAAAAGAAAAAGAAATAAAGCAACTCATATGTGGGAAATTGTGATGTCAATAAAGACACGAAACAATGGATCTCGGGCACGAATCTCTTCCTTCAAGGTCAAGAGAGACCTTAAAGTGTTTGTGAGGTGTCCCGTTGAATTACAATCAGACACTTATAAAGAAGTGTTGAAAGGCATTTTTTTTATAAGGCTAATTTCGGAGGCTTTCACTTCAATTCAGAATTCCTGATCTTGACATAAGACAGAAATCGACTGAAGTACTTGTGAGACCAATGTGGTCTGTTGAACAAGTAGGTGCGAAGAGAATGTAAGTGACATGTTGAAAATACTTTTAGGTGAAATCTCAGAGAAAAAAAAATTGAAACTGGATTCTAAGGGAAGAAATGTTATGGGATTTAACAATTTCATAAGAATCACACAAAAAGAAAATTCAGAGATTTCAAGGTACAGTCCCATGGGTGAATTCATTAATTCATTAGTGAAAACTAGAGCAAATTTAATTGTTCACCGTCAATGCATAGTAGGTATTGAATTGTGGGTTTCACTTAGCACGTAGTGGCACGAAGCTAAGATCATAAACATAGAAATTGTGTAACCATAAACCTCAGTGGTAATTGCTGAGAGTCTCAAGGGTTACGTGTATGAAGCGAATAGGATGGAGAAAAATATTGGAGATGGTGTAAAGAAACCAAAGTACCTCTGCTGTTAAAATAAGGATCAAACAGAAAACTCTTATCTCATGTGAGAAGAGAGTAAGGTAGCTCATGATTAGAATAAATATAATAGCCTAATTGGGAAGACATGGTTTGTATATACCACGTCAGTAAGGCTTTATTCAGAATCAGTTGAGGCTTTGGACAACATACAGCAGTATGCTTCTAGGGACACTTAACTATTAAAATATGTGAGAACAATACCTGCCCCATTGATTATCCACAAATGATAAAAATAAAAATAAAAAAATTTAACGAATAGAGAAAAAAAATATTTTTGGAGTTTTTGATTCAAAGAGAAAAACAAAAATAAAACAAACAACAAAAAAAAAATTTGGAACCGAACCCGAAATAGACCGAACGCTCGGTTCATTTTGGTTTCAAAAAAAATGTTTGAAAAAGAAAAAGAATTGGAAAATAAGAGAGAAATAATTGAGAAATAAGCGTACAAAAAGTTTACAACCAAAGAGACTACCTTTAAGTGATAAGCGAAGACAAGTGAATAGGACCGAACCCGAGCGCTCGATTCATTTCGGCACTCACGTGAACCGAACCCGAACGTTCGGTTCATTTCGCTTCCAACTTTTAGTTTTGAGAAGTAGTTTTTGGTACTGACTCCGATTCCATCATACCTAGCCCTTGTAGAATTTTATTAAAACTTGCTTCAGGAAGAGCTTTGGTGAAGATGTCAGCCAGTTGATCAGTAGTTCGAACAAAATGAATCTCTACGTTTTCGTCTTCTACGTGATCTTTAATGAAGTGATACCTCAATGCAATGTGTTTGGTTTTGGAATGTTGCACTAGGTTATGACAGATCCTAATTGCACTTTCTGAGTCACAATATAGTGGGATCTTTTTCATATTGAGTCCATAATCCCGGAGTTGGCTTTGGATCCAAATCACTTGAGATGTGCAAGAAGCGGCTGCAATATATTCTGCTTCGGCTGTAGACAGTGAAACACATGTTTGTTTCTTAGATTGCCAGCTCACCAACTTCCCGTCGAGGAATTGACATCCTCCTGTGGTGCTTTTCCTGTCTAAACCACATCCTCCAAGGTCTGCATCTGAGTAGGCTTGAACAAAGAAACCTGAGTTTGCGGGATACTAGAGACCGAGAGAGGTGGTTCGCTTCAGATATCGGAGTATGTTTTTCACTGCTAGCATGTGTGGTTCACGAGGATTCGCCTGAAACCTAGCACAATAACACACATAAAACATTATATCAGGCCTGCTAGCTGTGAGGTACATCAGGGAACCAATCATTTGGCGGTATAGCGTTATATCGACTGCCGGTTTTTCCAAGGATGGTGTAAGCTTGGTGCCGAACGCCATTGGAACTTTGACCTTTGAATCTCCCATCATGCCGAATTTAGCAAGAAGAGTCTTGGTATATGCTTCCTGGTTAATAAAGATGCCTTCGGGTCCCTGTCTAATGTTTAAACCAAGGAAAAAGTTAATCGGACCCATTGAGCTCATTTCAAATTTAGTCTCCATCAGCTTTCTGAATAAGCTGTTAAGCTAGGATTCGTTGAGCCAAAGATGATATCATCGACATAGATTTGAACTATCATAAGGTGGTTACCTTCCTTTTTACGAAAGAAGGTTGGGTCAACCGAACCTTGTTTGAATTTAGACATCTTTAAGAACTTAGTTAGTGTTTCATACCATGCCCTAGGCGCTTGTTTCAGACCATAAACTGCCTTGTCTAGAATGTAGCAGTGATTTGGATGCTTTTCATTCACAAAACCAGGAGGCTGCTCCACGTAAACTGTTTCTTCAAGTTCTCCATTCAGAAAGGCGCATTTCACATCCATTTGGTAGACTTCGAAGTTCTTCTGTGCGGCATAGGCAAGAAATATTTGAACAGATTCCAGCCTTGCTACCGGAGCAAATGTTTCTTCATAGTCAATTCCTTCTTCCTGGTAGTATCCTTTCACCACAAGACGAGCTTTATTACGAATCACATTTCCCTCCTTATCCATTTTATTTCTGAATACCCATTTGAGACCAACGATTGAGGCATCTTTTGGTGTTGGAATGAGACGCCGGACCTTATTTCTTTCAAACTCATTGAGTTCATCTTGCATTGCTTAGAACCAATCAGAATGATCAAGAGCAATATTGACGGTCTTTGGCTCAACTTTGGATACGAAGGAATTATACATGCAGAACTCTACTTTGGAGAATAGGGAGGTTTGCTTTGCCTTCACTTGAGATCGGGTTAGGACCTTTTCAGATACATTACCCACTATTTGAGATACAGGATGATCTCTGGTCCATTTAGTGAGCGGAGGAAAGTTTGGATCATAAAATGGATCCAATTCAGCATTGACCATTTCTTCCAACTCGGATTGAATATCATCATCATAGAACATATCAGAATTCTCCCCCTCGACAGATGATGAATCATTTGGATATTCAGGTTGATTTGGACCTTCGGGTGCTAAATAACTCTCAGGTGTAGTCGGGCTTTCGGGTGCTACAGGACTTTCGGGTGTAGTCGGGCTTTCGGGTGCTACAGAACTTTCGGGTGTTATAGGGATTGAATTCTCCCCCTGAAAATGTGATTCCGGTTGATTTGAAGAGAATTGATTCTCCCCCTCAACTGAAGTGTCGTGCTGAGGAGGTTCGTTTCGAACTGGTTCTCCTTCTCCCATTTGTTTGGCTGCATCTTCGACAATTTGCTTCAGACGATCGATTTTGCTGTCTGCCGCCTTGGCTTCCGAGAGAGTGGCTTTCTCAGGTTCATCGAATAAGTCTACGAACTGATCAAATAAATTAGCAATTGTGGCTGTGACTTGACCTGTTTGAGAGAAAACTCTCTCCAACTGCTTCTACAGTAGTCTTTAGTTTCTTGACGTAACTGTCATCAAAAGTCACATAATAGGTTTCTTCAATCTTTCTAGAACGTTTATTTAAAAGTTAAAACCCTGTATGCCTTTGAAGTAAGAGAATATCCCAGAAAAATTCCTTCGTCAGCTTTAACATCAAATTTGTTACGATGTTCTTTGGAGTTGAAGATGAAGCACCTTGAACCGAACACATGGAAGAATTTTACATTCAGCTTCCTGTTATTGGTGATCTCATAAGGAGTGAGAGAGAAACGTTTGTTGAGATAAGACCTATTATGCGTAAAACATGCTGCAGCAATAGCATCAGCCCAGAAGAGAAGCAAAACTTAGCATAGTTCGAGCCGCCTCACACAAGGATCGGTTTTGCCTTTCGAAAATACCGTTCTATTGAGGCATATAAGGGGCTGAGAAGTTATGACTAGTTCCTTTTTCTGCCAAGAAGTCTTCGAATTCTTTGTTCTTGAATTCCAGTCCATTGTCGCTCCTAATGTTTCGAATGACTTTTCTCAGTTGCACTTCAACCTGCTTGATAAACATCTTTAGCTTAGGAGTGGCCTCAGATTTGTGCTTCAGAAAGAATACCCATGTAAAACGTGAGAAATCATCAACAATAACAAGAATATACTTGCTACCGCCAATGCTCTCGATTGATGATGGACCACACAAGTCGATGTGAAGCAACTCGAGTGGTTCAACAACTTTTGTGTTTATAATCGATGGGTGACTTTGACAACTTTGTTTCCCCATTTCGCATGCAGCGCACAAGTGTTCTCGATCAAATTTGAGCAATGGAAGAGCCCAAACATGACCTCCGGTGACAAGTTTGTTGATGTTTTTGAAGTTGAGATGTGAGAGCCTTCGGTGCCACAACCAACTTTGTCTGAATGAGCTTTGGATAAAAGACATATGGTTGGATTCCCTTTGATTGGTCTGAGATTCAGAGGAAACATTTCGCCTTTTCGATCTGATTTGAGAATGACCTTGTTGGATTTCTTCTCTATAATTTCTGAGCCTTCGTCGTCGAATGAAACTTTGAGACCGGTACCTCCCACCAGTTGAGATACATTGATGAGATTATACTGCAATCCTTCTACATATGCCACCTTTCTTATTGTGAAGTCTCCATTGGTTATCATCCCATAACCTTTTATTATTCCATAGGAGTTGTTACCGAACTTGACATTGCCACCATTTTGAAGTGATCGAAACTCCCTTAGCTCTTCCTTCCTTCCTGTCATGTGACGTGAGCAGCCACTGTCAATATACCATTCTTCGTCAAACTGCTCGTCACTAATAACCTGCAAAAATTAAGCAGATTTAGGAACCCAAAGTTTCTTGGGTCCATGTGAGCCTTTCACAGGAACAGGAATAGTAAGAGAAACATCAACAAGATATGTTCGTTTTATTAAGGTTGTTTCATCTTTTCTTTTAATGGTAAACACTTTGATTTTATTAGGACTAGTTGCATGCTTTTTGGATTCAGATTATGGGGTATGCACTTTAGTCTGCTTTCAGTCTTCTTTGGCTGAGGAAATCTTCCTTTTTCCTTTCAAGTTCGTTGATGATCTTGAATTTTGTGTAGGAACAGAATTGGGTTTAGAAGAAGATTGAGAATGAGAAGAAGTAGAGGAAAATAAATTAGAATGAGAGTCTTTCCTAACTTGGGGTTCAAAATGACCCTTTCGTTTGTGGTCATTAGAGGGACCGAACCTGGACCTTCAGTAGCCGCTTGATGATGAGCCGAAGTTGGTTTTTTGGGTGTTGTTGGTTGGTGGTCTGAAACTTGGTCTTTTATTATAAAAGCTTGATGGACTGAAATCAGGTTTTTGCCTGTTATTATTTGACGGACCGAAACTAGCATTTCGGTTGCTGTTGCTTTCGGGACCGAACCTATCCTTTCGGTTCAGTTCTTCGTGTGCCCCGAAAGCATTTCTCTCTGACTTAGAATCTTTATCATGGTAAGAGTAATGAGGGTTTTGAGAGCGCCAAAACTGCTTTCGCTCTGAGAGATTTTTCTTGTATCTCAGTTTTCTCTGCTGCTTTTGATTTTTCACATGTTTCGGTTGTCTGTGGATATTAGCTTTTTGTTTCAGCTTCTTGGCAACCGGTTCACTCTTCATAGATGAGGTTTCGCTTGTGGAGGTGATTTCTTCTACAGGAATTTCTTTTGTGCCACTTGTACTTGGTACGTCAAAGTTGGTAGGCTTATTCAGCGGTTCGGGCACATATCTACCTTTAGTCTTCCAGGATGCTCGCTCCGATAGACCAAACGTTTCGTCTGCATTGTCTATGGGTGCTGACCAGAAAAACTCATCATAGCCATCTGCATTATCTTCGTTCATTATGGTAGTGAGTTCGGCTGTTTAATGTTCGGTTACTCCTGTGACCTTATACACCTGATTGGGAGTAGTTCTAACCTTCTGAAACACAATGGCCTTTTCTTTAAGGGCTGGGGACTTAGTTTTGGACAGACAAGCGAATTCCACAGAATTTTCAGAAATCAGGTTTTTGTGGTTTTCGTATTCGCTCTTGATAAACTCAGAACAGTCGACTTCGACCTCTACAGAAATTTCACTCATATCATCGTCCTCATTAAGTTCAGATGCGTTTTCAACATCAATTTTGTTTTCTGAACTTAAATTGGTACTCAATGAGTCAAATTTTTGTATGGTTTCGGTCCTGAGTTTCAGCTTATCATTTTCATCCAAAAGATTTTTAAGCATGTCCT
This sequence comes from Lactuca sativa, assembly GCF_002870075.4. Taxonomy (NCBI): domain Eukaryota; kingdom Viridiplantae; phylum Streptophyta; class Magnoliopsida; order Asterales; family Asteraceae; genus Lactuca; species Lactuca sativa. The sequence continues at coordinate 35,711,799 of NC_056631.2, read as the reverse complement.
TATGGTCTTTGGACTTTATAAAAGATTCTATTTTGTCCAGACCATACATATAAGTAGGATTAACATCATCGGAAGATACAACACTTTCATAGTTGTATGCTTCGGCATCGATTCCATCCTCCTTAAACTCAAGGAAGGGTAGAATCATGCGATGTATCTTCTGCCCTATTTCACAATTTAGATGCAGTTGAGTAATGTTAGCATAAAGTCTTTTAGCGATCAAACAAAAAACATTCCTTTGTTTTAACAATTTCAAATTGTCTCTTTGCAAATAAATGTTTTCATCTCTTGACTTAATTAGCTCTGACTCCTTCTGCTCAATCCACATCCTTCGCTCCTCACTCTTGGATGACACCCTGCTTATTTGGTCAGTCATATTAGAATTTGTGACCCGTGTCTGAGTTAAACAACTATCTAGATTTGAAAGTATTGAATTCAAGTAATTTAATTTCTTTTCATATGATTTTTGTGGAATTTTAAACGAAACAAAAACAGATTGTACCTTCTTGATCAGTTCATCAAGTTCATTGATCTGCACACTGAGAGGTTTTGTTGTAAAGCATAAGTCCTCTCGCTCCTTGGCCTCTTCATTTCCACCATCAGTGTTGTATCCCCTCATCTGAGATACATTGGTCACTATCAGACATCTTCCACCGTTTTCACCACCTTTTGCGACATAAGCCTTTCCATGAGAAGGCTTTCTCACCTCATCATCTTCTGAGTCAGTCGACCACACCTGTACGCCACCGAACTCGTCATCCTCTGCCGAACCCTGCACAATAAGAGCATTCATAGAAGAATTAGAAGCAGCCTTCTTCCTTTTTATCTCTTCCAGTCTTTTCATAAGACTTGCTTCTTCATCTTTCTCTTCGTCTTTCTCTGCCATTTTCTTCAGCACGCAATCCTTTGTGTAGTGATTCTTTCCCCCACAGTAGAAGCAACTGACACCAGAGTCAGCTTCACCCTTTGCTTCCTTTTTCGACTCCTCAACCTTCGGTTCATCTTTCACTCTTTCGGAACTATAGCTTCCCTTCCAATTACGATTTTTGTTAGAAGGAAACTTTTTCTTGATAAACCTTCTAGGATTTGACACCATTAAAGCATAGTCTTCGGCTGTCAGATCGTGATCTCCTAGATTAAGATCCTCTTCATCTACTTCTACACTTTTACCCTTGGACAGAAGCGCCAGAGACCCCAGATTAGAAACCACGCTTTTCTCTTACAGCACAATCTTTTCTTGGGATTTCAGAATTCCCACCAGTTTTGCCAGCGAGTACGATTTGAACTGCTCGTGTGCTTTAACTGTTGACACGACAGCTCTCCATTCGGATCTTAGACCATTCATAAAAGTGACCTTTTGTTCAATAAGCTTCCTTTCAATATCATGTTTGATCATCTTGCTGAGAAGATGATTGAAGCGATCAAACGTCTGTGTAACAGATTCATCAGGATTTTGCTTGAACTCTCCAAATTCAGACAGAAGCAAGGTTTGAATTGAGTGCTCCAGATCTTCATCTGTAGAATACAGCTCTCGCAGCCGATCCCAGATTTCTTTAGCAGTACTATAGGAACTTACCAATCTAAACGTGTCGGATTGAAGAGCAAATCGAATCAGTCTCAATGCCTTGATGTTGCATTGAAACTTCTCCTTTTCGTCCTGAGCAACATCTTTCACATCTTTTAACAAATCATTATACTCCTTTTGAGTTTTAATAATTCTGGATGTTCCTGAATGAGCAAATGGTCCAGACACAATAGCTTCCCATATCAAATACCCATTATCTTCAGATCCAATGACGTAGTCTTCAAAGTGATGCGCCCAAACCTCGTAGTCTTGAGTGTAGAGAATTGGAATCTTAGTTGTAGATCCTATACTGTTTGAGATGTTGATAGGATTGGATTGAGAATCGTCCATGCTTGATCGTTTAACCTGTTGTAAGATCAGACTTGTAATACGTAATATTAGGGCAAGATTAATAAATACTAAGATACATCAATTATGGAGTGACGGTTCAATAAATATCAGTAAATGCGGAATAAACCCTAATCACTTCTTTCACAGAAGAGATGTGTATGAATTACACAGTCTCCCGCTCTGATACCAATTAATGAGTTAAGAAACTCTTTGATCGTTTAGATCTTCTAACAGGTTAATCACAAAAATGATAAACAGCAATATAAAACACAAGAATAAATCAAAATATGTCGAATGATTCAATAGATTCAAGCCTCAGCAGAGCTCGATAAAGAACTTCCGCAGTAGAGGATGTTAGGGTTACAAACGATAAAGATCAAATCTTTTAGAGTAATTGACTTCCAAATCCTTACGTACTAAGATGCATGCAAGCACCTAGAAATACAAAACCCTAGATATAACTCACGGATGGACAGGCCCAATCCGGAGACTAAATGGACTAAATAGCGAGCCCAAGACGCAACACCTTTCAGACCCTACAAGTAGAACTGAAATTTATATTTAAGTTGGCATTGTAATGTTATATTGAAAATAACAACTTAAGTATTTTGTCCAAACTATTCAAAAGTTGTAGCTTTAAACTGATAATTGTTTACATACAACAACATATTAAATCTAATAAATTAAGTATAATATGTTAAAAGTTAAAGACATAACTTTATAAGTAGAAGTAAAGATATTATTTTAAAATTGAAATTTAGTATATTTATGATTACACTTTATGTTTGATATTTATTTAACCTTATTAACCAACTTATAATTATTATTAGAAAAAAAACACTACAATTAATCACTTTTAACTATTTAAAAAATATTCTTTGGGTTGTTTAAGTTAAACTAAAATTTATATTTAAGTTGACCTTGTAATGTTATATTCGAATTAATAGTTTAAGTATTTTATACAAATTGTTCCAATATTGTATCTTTAAAATGATAATGGTTTACATCCAACAATATATTAAAACTAATAAATTAATTATAATATGTTAAAAGTAAAAAAAAAACAAAAAAAAACATCATTTAATAATTAAAAATTAAGATATTATTTTAATATTGAAATTTAGTTTATATATGATTACACTTTTGGTTTGATATTTATTTAACTTTATTAACCAACTTATAATTATTATTAAAAAGAAATTGAAAACTCATGGCAGTTTCAAATGAATGTGGTGAAAGGAAAAATCCATAGAAGTTTCAAATGAATGTGGTGATAGGAAAAATGTTTCATTTATAATATAGTATGATGATATAATAATTAATAAACCTTGATTATTCATCTTTAAACGCTAAGTATATGGGTTAATATCATTGTAACCCAATAAACTTTTGCTTTTGGTTTTAAATGGCCTGTAACACTAAAATTTTCAAAACAAAATTTTCAATTAAAATAGTTTATCTCTTTAACACTTTTCATAAAAATCTCCTTTTTATTTTAATTACAATACATAACTCTTTTGTTCAATCAATTAATAAACCAGGATCCTCAAAACAAACGCTTCCACTGGTGTGTATAATCGAGTTGGTGCCGTCTCGTGATCCTGAGAAAACCTGAAACATATAACACAAAACATTGTAAACACGAAGCTTAGTGAGTTCCTCAAAATACCACTCTAACACATATTAGCCACTCAAGGCTATAACTCTGTTGACCCTCTGGTCAGTGTGTCTCAGTGGGACCCTCCAGTCCCAATTCTCTGTGGACCCACCGGTCCTAAGCTCGTTGGACCCTTCGGTTCGGACTACTTGAGCCTTCTGGCCTCATGAATCGTTGGACCCTCCGGTTCGGTCTATAAACTCCGCATAGCATAAATCACAAAGACATAATGCATAGCATGTCACATACAACATAATACTCAATGTAAGCACATAATACCTTCCAGTCACACATAACTACCACTCAAGGTAACGTATAGTGAGAAGACTCACCTCGAGTATCTCGGATGATCTCGCACACGAATCTACTGATAGCCCCTGCCTAATCACATACAAAATATCCTAAATAAATAATGGCTCCCAAAGGCTAGATCCCCCCTTCTATGATCCCTCAGAAGGGTAAAAGATCATTTTACCCCTTCTTGACTCAAAAGTCTAACTGTTAACCGAAACCCTAAAAGTCAACGAAATTCAATGGTCATAGTTGACCCTACTCACCGAGTGCACTAAGGTGACTCGGCGAGTACACGCCTGTCCTCTTCACCCCTGGTCCTCTCTTGACTCACTGAGTCAACCCTATACTCCACGGGTCGTCACAGATCACGAGTCGCAGGGCAACCAGACTCAACTCGTCGAGTCCTCTCATGGACTCGGCGAGTACATGTCATGCTCACACTCAAACGTCCTTCTGAGGTCAGATATGTTCCTCTAATCCATAGATATGGCCTTTCCAACCACTATAATCACGTAAAGTCTCAATCTTGATGCACATGCAACATCCATATGACCATATAAGATGATTTAGCCCCAAATACCTTAACCCAAGGTCATGACCTCCATTGTTTTTCATAAAGCTTGATGAGTAAGGCTCTCTGGACCTCTATGGATCCAGATCCAAAGCCTCATCACCAGAAGGGACTAATTGGACATCAAATCAATTTAGACAAGGGCACAAGAAACTCTAAATCCATATATTCTTCATAAAACAGAAGAAGAGCCGAAGTAATACCTCAAATGCCATGATCTTAGCTTCAAATCCTCATAATAGCAACCTCTTTTGCTTTCCCTTGGCTAGGTCCTCCTTCTTCTTGCTAAACAACACCACAAAGGTCAAGAATGGCTTCCTTCTCTCTCAAAACGCTCCAACACTCTAGGGTTTCTCTCTATGGACTGGTAGCCTCAAATGACGGCCATAAGGGTCTTTAAATAGGGCGTGAACCCGAGAAGTTAGGGTTTCATTAGACAGCGTGGACTCGCCGAGTTCTTCATTAATCGGCCACTCACATCGCGATCCAACTCGGCGAGTCAGGGCTCCTACTCGTCGAGTCTCTCACTAAATTTCAAAATAAATGAAATATATAATATACCTGGGAATCCGGATGTTACATGGTCCTTGATGTTTTTTTTCCCTGTGTTATACCTCCTTAAACTTATATTTGACCGGTTAAACAAGGGTCTAAAGAGGTTTTCTCCAGGTTTGCGAGTTAACAAAATTTCGAGTGGGTATATGACATGGACTATTCTTGAGTTCCTGTCCAACTAAATTCCACATGTATATATATTAATATACCTATTTTATTTAATAAATTATTATTTTTCCTTTTTTTGTTATTATTCAAAATCATTTTCGCTGATGACCATTAAATCTAAGAACAAAAAACAAAACGTATCCAAAATCCAATAAAAAAAAATACCTTCCACAATCATAAATAAGTCTTCATTATATATATATATATATATATATATATATATATATATATATATATATATATATATATATAGGGAAAAGTTCAATAGAGAACCATAATTATTGGCTCTTCAAGGAACCAAATCTTTTTTTCAATTTCTAGAGCTTATTCGTTATCGAAAAAAAAATCTAAAACTATCTAAATTCATATATTAACATTGTGAATGTGAAAAATATTTTTCGGATTCACCGTGTGAATCCGGATTCACGTTGTGAATTTTCAAAGATTCACATTGTGAATTTGACGTAAAAAAATCGAATTTTATATCATTGGAAAAAGGATAAAAAGTTATGAATTTCTGTATTTTTAGTTTGTTTTTTTGATAAAAAAAATAAGTTCTAAAAGTTGAAAAAAAGATTGGTTCTTTGGTTCCTTGGTTAATTATGGTTCTCTATTGAACCTCACCCTATATATATATATATATATATATATATATATATATATATATATATATATATATATATATATATATATATATATATATATATATATATATATGGATTATACATTACAGCCCCACCTAAGCTTAGGTACTAAACCTCTAAAATATATCATTTGAACTTAGTAAAAATACCCGGTTTGGTTTTCACTAAACAATATATCATCCATGATAACATTTCCTTCATCCATTATCATTTTATCATCCATGTTTTCTTTCATCCATTATCATTTATTACTTCATTCCAGCGAACATTATTATTTTCTACTGTCACGAAGGCCGAAGATAATCAATATTCTTACTTCCTTATTAAAACTATTGTGTTGATCCTGACTTTACATCTTCAAGTGTTAATCGTGAATCCCTTAATCACAATCTTTGTATAGTAAAACAACATATTTTCATGTGGTTTAGTACCTAAGTTTAGGTGGGACTGTAATGTATATTCACTTAATTCGTTTGCCATTTCCAACTAGCACCCCAGCTTCGAGCTCCTTTATAGGGCAAACCCAGCCGCCATAGGGATTTCCAGGAAAAAGTTCCACACATGTGGCACCACAAGAGGTAGTTTAAGGGAATCGAACTCCCAACCTCATGCCCTACATGGGTATAAAACTCGGTGCATTAACCTAGCTAGGTTGGACATCACTTGCTATATATATATATATATATATATATATATATATATATATATATATATATATATATATATATATATATATATATATATATTAATGCATATAGGTCTTAGGAACAGTACCTGAGTAGGATACTGTTCATTGGATTACTTGTTGGTTTAGTTTAATCCCTCCACCGATCCACCACCTCAAATCGTTTTCCTCTATGATGTTCACGGCTTCCTTATTCTTCTAAAAGAAGGTTTGTCACTTTGCATACCCCTTCTTCTCTAACGTCCGCAGATTCTGGCTAGTCAATTTAGAGACAATAAACATCAAGAATGACTTTTTAATAGAAAATTATTTAGAATGAATAATCTTAACAAACGTTTAGTATATGTCACAAGGGTTCCGTACATATAAAGAATGCTAAAATCCGAGTTATAACGAAGAAGTTATGACCCGTCGAAGTTTTACGGCTAAACCGGCAAGGCACCGCGTAACGTAAAAAGTGAATTATTAAGAAATTACTTTTTAGCCTTAGAGATCTAAACAAAATTTGTAGTAGACGTTAAACCGTGAGCGTGCATAAAAAGAATGTCAAAATCTGACTTCATATGAGGATGTTATGATTTTTCTAAGAGTTCACACAACAGTACATAGCCCGGAAATCGAATTTTTGATCGATCGATTTTTAGCCGACACAACCTAAATGAGAATTGAATACCTCATTAATAGCAGTTGAACAATAAAAAGACAGTCGAAAACGGAGTCCGTATGTAGAGGTTATGAATTTTACACGGTCGTTCACAGTGCAGTGTTCTCATACGGTTAAATTTAAAATCGTTCAAAAATTAGTCAATGGAGTCAAAAGAAAAGTTGTAGATCTTGTCAATACCTACGTGTGAGTATGAAGAACGTCAAAAACGGAGCTCGTATACAAAAGTTACGGATTTTAGAAGATAATTAGGTTTTGGAGTAACCAGCGAGCGACATATGGCACGATCTGAATCACTGCTTCCTCACTACGGATTGGCACTATATGATGACACCTGGCCACGAACGCCCAACGTTCAACAAGGGAATGCCCCACGTTTGCACCGAACTCAGCCTATAAATAGAGGCGCAAATCACCTCAAAAACTCACATATTTCCCATTCTTTCTCTCTCAAACAATCCTCTGAGCCCCTTCCATTCCCTAGCACTTCTCGGGTGGTAGAGGCAAGTCCCAGAGTTCTAGAAGGCTCTGAGAAGAAGAGCTTTCGGCTCGGAAGTTTTTGCCCCCGCAGAGCCCGGTTCCTTGTCTAAACTCCTGGTAAGTGAGTTATGTTTACCCTACGTTAAGTATAGCTTATGTTTAAGTTCAATATCGTTATTATCAACTTATAAACTATATATATATATATATATATATATATATATATATATATATATATATATATATATATATATAAATTTTTATTATAATATCTTTTAACTACTCACGGTATGGGGAATCTAGTTTGTAGGGCCACATAGGGTTGGATTTCAGAAGTGCTATAATGCCAAAATGGTCCTGCCCTCCGATATTTCATGTTTGGCCCATATCTGTACATAGTGGTTGAAAAGTATTGTTTAACACTTATAAAACAATATCGCTCGTAAATAGTCGCTATAAATATTAGACTAAAATCTAGCGGTAATGATACTAGGTTTCACCGAAGGAAAATATAATTGTTAGAAGCGAAGCGTTGCCCGAGTTTGGAATTATCACTTTAACAAGTGAGTGCATAGTTACTTTCATCTTACACATAGATATGAAGTATTTCATATAAATTACGTGCTATATGTGCATATTATATGTGTTCTTGATAGCTATGTTGGATGAACCGAATATATATGTTTTAGTTGATGTAAACTATATATCTATTTTATTCTTATAAAAATATTGGGTAAAGGTGGGTAGATGAATGATGAGAGATGATATAGATGAACATTGGCAGCTGCGCCACAACCTGTAGATGTTTTTGAACTACGATGTACTCTAAACATCCTAGCAGTTGCGCTTAATAGAGCACATCATAATCCTGGAAGCTACGCCTAAATGACAATATTGGCAATTGTGCCTAATTGATAACATTGGCAGTTGTTCCATTAGCAGCGATGGACTTCATGCGTATTCCTTAGGACAATCCTTCGGAATTAATAAATGAATAATAGATGAGTCTTAAGGTAGATCCTTAAGAATAAAGAAGATAATGAGGATGAGTAATTGGGTTAATTGTTTGATGATGAAACATAATTACTTTATTATTGTGGGTTGAAAATCCTATGTACTCACCAGGTTTCCCAACCTTACCTACTCAGTTTATTTGTATCACAGGTATAGATACGAAGCTACATTACAATGAGAGATTAAAGGAGATGTAAATCACTAGTGTAAATGAAAGTTAGGTCTGTTTATGCTTATGTTTCTGTATTGACATCCCAAAGTTTTAATATAAACAAAATACATTTTTCGGAAATGCTTGGATAATATTATTATCATGTTTTTCTAGGAACAAATTCCGCAATACTACTTTTCAAAAGGGATATTCTGAGTTTTAAATAAGCATAAATAAAATTTTTAAAATGACCATGAATTTGGGGATGTCACACCTTCAAAAGAACAAAGATACCCTCCTAGGTCGATATCTTCAAATTCCTCTTGCTCTCTCTCTCTCTCTCTCTCTCTCTCTCTCTCTCTCTCTCTCTCTCCCCCTCCACTACCTCCAGTCACCTCAACAACACCGTCCTTGGCCACCTAGTTGATTTTCCGATTTTGTGCCTTTAATTTCTTCTGCGATTACTCTAGTTTTCATTTAGGTTTTTACATATTGTGAATCTAATTATTAATCGAGAGCTTTATTAATGCGAACATCTGATAAATGATAGGATAACCAGAAAGCATGGATGAATTGAAGAAGGTTACAGAGGAGTTCTTCAAGCTTCTGTTAGAGGAGAAAATGAAAATATGCACAAATTTCAAGTTCCATTAAAGGTTATGGTCAAGCATTTGTGGTTTCAAAGGATCAAAAAGTTGATTGGGTGACATGCTCTGCATCTTTCCCTTGCCAATCCCCCGACGAAACATGAGATTTTGGCCTCAAACTTCCCCTTCATTCAGGTAATTTCTATGTATTTGATTCTAAAACGATCAAATTCAAACGTTATGTATTCAGGTACTTAGACTTAACCTTCAGTTTAATTCATCCTTAAATGCTACATATTTTGATTATGTGTAATACACAAAGTTTATCTAATTTATACACAAAAACCAACAACATTTCATGAAATATGATAATATTCATCTGTTTCACTGTCATTTGGTCATCAGATTACAATCTTTTAAGTATAAAATATTTTTTTTCTGACTTTGTAAATAAATGCAGATCAAGAAGGACAACAGAGATAATCAATCCTGCAAAAGGTCGATTAGGACCAGCATGAATATATGTATCAACTAGGTGAGAATTAACTTTTATTCTAACTCTTCTATGTTTATTTATTGACATTCCTTTGTAACTTAAAAGTATAGTTTTTATGGTCAAAAAATATTTTAGGCCACTTATAGGAAGGTAAAAAGGACATTTTAGGAATAAGAAGGCATTTTGGCCAAGTAAAAGTTGGCAAGTATAACCATAAAAGCATTATATCATAATTTTTAAAGAAATGGAAAAACATATATCCTTTCAATATAGTTACTTCTTGCATTCGTCTCTTTTTTGCTGCCCAATAAGAAGTTTTGCAACAACCGTCGAAGGTGCCATAAAATTTAAAATACATAACTGACCAAAATATTGACAAAAAGCGGCAAAAATTTGGTAACGTAGTGAAGTAGTTGTCGTTAATTATAAAAACACATTTTCCCATTTTTAGAGGATCTCATATCATATTGTGACCATTTCACAATCAACTTGAAGCCCAATGACAATTTACGTCCTACTTGATAGTTTCTGTCTGGGAAAGTGTTGTCCGGTAAAGTGCTATCTGAGAAAGTTTTCTAACTGGGAAAGAAACCATATTGTTTGATTCTACATCTGATTGACTGTGCTGAATGATGAAAAAAAGTAATAATTCAATAAAAAAAATAAATTTAAAAAAGTTATTTAAAAAAATTAATAATCCAATAAAGAAAGAAAGATGCGGGGTTTGGTGTATAATTGTCTTTTCAGTCCATTCAACCAGAAAGATATGATTTTGGGGCTTTCTGGGAAAGACATATCTTATCGGGAAAGACCCCTTCTTTTGTGCAAATCAAACAGTCTTTCCGGTCCATTCAGCCAGAAAGATCTGTTTGGACCTGGAAAGATGTGTATCAAACGGGGCCTTATTTAACAGCCCGTGTATTTTATTTCTTAGAGTCTACTATGGAGCACAGAAAAAAGATTTACTAAAAAAAACCTAAAATTTGAGTATGTTTAATCTGAAACGTGCATTGCATCAGGTTATTTTTTAAAAAATTGTTTTAAACTTTCAAAATGAATTATTAACATCAGAAAGAAGAGGAGTGTAAACATCTTGTATGTTTTAAACTAAGAATATCAATGGTTACAAATAAAAAAATGAAAAAACAACTATGTTTAATCTGAAACGTGCATTGCATCAGGTTATTTTTTAAAAAATTGTTTCAAACTTTCAAAATGAATTATTAATTCAAGTTGTTTTTTCATTTTTTTTATTTGTAACCATTGATATTCTTAGTTTAAGACATACAAGATGTTTACACTCCTCTTCTTTCTGATGTTATCGTTCAACTTTCTGAGGTGATCAAATTTTAATATTTTATTTTTTTTTATTTATTTTCAATAACTTATAACAAAAAAATTAAGTGTAATTATATGATCACAGTGTCGTCAGCATCTAGATTTGTTGCTGGAAAGCATCCCAGCTACATTTCAGAATAATAAAACAACTGATTCAGCTTTTGGTGTTGGTGTAAATATATTATTCTTTTTAAAAAATAATAATCACTTTATTTTATTATTTATACCATAAGTTTAAGGTTTTTTAATTACCATTGCTTCTATTTCAATCAGGGTGCTTTTTTGGCACTGAAGAATACAAGATTAAAACTTTTGGTATTTCAATCAGGTAAGTATGTGTGAACTTTATTTTATCTTAAATCTTAATAATGATTATTGTAATGAATTGATTTTAATTTTGTGGTGAATTGGGATGTAATTTCAATGATTAATTTGTTGGTATGGGATTAGATGGTGAAAGTTTGTTTAATCCATGCAAGATACATATTATATTAGATCTTTATACAGAGATATTAAATTTTTTAGGACCCCAAATCTACTAATTTATACGAATTTATACATTTTACTCTTTAAAACAGTTTTTGTCATGTAGCTTAGGTGGAAATTACCACTTTGGCCAAAATAGTTTGGATTAGTACTCATGGTCCAAAGGTTTTCATTTTCTTGCCATTTTGGTCCAATTTACTGTAATTTTTTTTGTAATGACGATTTTAACCATGGTTTTAAATTACATGGATGGTCCATGTGGTTTGGGTTATTTTCACACTTAGTCCCTAAATTTTTTTTTAACTCGGATCATCCCTGAAGCTTTAATTTGTTACCCGTCTAGTCCCTCTATTAACTTCTTCGTTTGTTTAGTTGTTAGCAACCCCCACAGCGAGGGCATTTTTGTCCTTTCACCTTTGCAACAACTTTAAAACCCTTCCTATTTTCGGTTCTACCCTTGTGTCAATAATGATTCTGTAAATGTTCTGTTTGATCTGAAAATCTTTTGTGGTGTAGATGTTTAGGAAATGATTGTTGATTTAGTTGCGTAGCTGAGTTTCGTTTTTTTAGCGTAGATGGTTTGAAGTTGTTTCCAATGTTGACGATATTATTGGAACGTGAATAGTTATCCGATTTCGTTGGTGAATCAATGGAGGATTTCGAAATCAGAGTGATGATCAAATTTGAGTTTCGATGGAAACAATTTCGTTGAATTCGATCTTGAACAAATTTTGAGGAAGAGGTAGAGCTTCTTCTGATTGACTTTCAATGGAGAACCAGGTTGAAATTTTACCCAGAAATTGATTTCATCCCAAGACATCAAATCCATGGAGAAACTGGTTGAAATTTTACGAAAAACGATTTCATATCGTTTCAACATCATATTCAAATTTCACATTCATTCAAAATTTCTAGCACCATGTATAATAGGTATCTATATAACTCATACCAAATTCACCCTAGAATATCGATCCTCAGAATCATCAATTACTTGTTTATTTTCTTAATCGGTCCAACTCAAATCACATAACCACTCACAATAACTCCAATATAATGACGGGTTCAAGTTATTACCAATGTGTATTCAATCACTTCGATAGATATGGAAACGGTATGATCTCTCCATCAGAGCTGCAACACTGTGTCAGATTGATCAGGATGAGTCTGTTTGTATGTGTAATCGATTTTATCTCAATGGTGATGGAGTTATTGTTTGTTTGAAATTGTAGTTTTAATGGGAGTCGAAATGGGTTTGATGCTTTGATAATGATACAAAATTGATATGTATGTGTTTTAATTAAATATAATCGAGAAGTACATGCGATGTTTATGTTAGTCAAAATTTGAAAAATCTGGTCAAACCAATTAATGGTCTCATTTTCGTTTTAATGTTTTTGAAGAAAGTTACATTTAAGCCCCTCCAAAGATGAAAGTGTTGGGTTTTGAGCATTCTAACACTCCTAAGGTGTACATGCAACCCTAAATACATATGATATATGTTTTCTCTATTATACACGCAAATATCAATTTTCCAAGGTATCATCCTAACTAGCATATTATGGAGTATATACAATATGAAATATAGTTGAATGACATAACTTTTGTTGTAGCTTGATTCCTTGGACCTTAAAGAGCTTAGTTCCCCAAGTGTTGCACCTCAAATGGTTCACACAACACCACCAACAATTGGAATAACTTGAGAGAAGATTATTTACACTCCAAATCGACCCCTTCGGGCAAAAGCTCGTGAACTGTGCAGACTCGATGTTCGTAATCCATATCCTGGATGCAATGGGGTCCTTCGTCCCATGAAAGTCTGGCGCACCACTCCCTCGAAAGTCCTTAAAGGACAGTGTGCACGTACCCGACTGGTTGGACGCCAAGTCACTCCTGAATGCTCGGAGGCGATCCTCCATCAGCTCAACAATCACTTCCTTGATCGACCCGAAAACAACCAGGGTCACCTCAAGGATACCTCTCGTGATCTCAGACGCAATGAAATCACGTAACCCGTCATCGACCTGCTCGAAAGCTGCACCCGAGCCTGATCCTGATCCCGATCCAGATCCTGAACCTCCTGCTCCATGTCGTGTGACCACCATACTGAAAATAAACACGTATATGTCAGGATCATACATACTTTTGAGAGGTCTCACACACTCTCCCGGTTTCCTGGTTCCATCTCGACCCTCCATGACTCGAGTATGGATCCTCTGCTTTTAGTAGTACGGGCCCATACTACCTTCCACATCTATCCGTACTTTCCTCAAGGATTGCCTCAACTTCACCAAGTCCCCTTACCAATATCCCTTTCCAACTAATCTCATCCTAGGCTTTCCTATGGCACCCTCCGACCTACTCTCCGCCATCAGCTGCACTAGGGGTCTCTACCCCCTTTTCCTAACTAGCTCGTGAATACTGTTACATATTCACTTACTAGTTAGTTAAAGTAAGCCAGAAACCCTTTAGTACAAACCAAGCAGCATTCGTGCATTGAGTAACCAAATCGAGCATAACCTAATCAGACTATCTCACTTCTAACTACCAGCTCTAACATACAGTTCAATGAGCTCCTATAGCAGGCATACAGTGCATCCTTCCTAGATCCTTAGCCCTAATCTAGCATGCAGTTCTCATAAACACATAACAGGCATATAAGGCATCCTCCTAGATCCTTAGCCCTAATCTAGCATGCAGTTCTCATAAACACATAACAGGCATACAAGGCATCCTCCTAGATCCTTAGCCCTAATCTAGCATGCATTTCTCATAAACACATAGCAGGCATACAAGGCATCCTCCTAGATCCTTAGCCCTAATCTAGCATGCATTTCTCATAAACACATAGCAGGCATACAAGGCATCCTCATAGATCCTTAGCCCTAATCTAGCATGCAGTTCTCATAAACACATAACAAGTATGGGTATCTTAGGGAAAACTTACTTGAGCTCGGCCGGTCGCACGTATCATACACCTCGTTCTTTCTCAAAACTCTTTAATTTAGATTTTAGAAAAACTATTTCCTTGTAAAAAAATTTCAATCCCTCGATTTGAGTTCAGACACCCTCGAGAGTATGTCCGAATCCCTCAAACCAAGGCTCTGATACCAACTTGTAACATCCCAAATTTTGAGGCCAAAAATTTCATTTTTAAATAAATACTTCGCAACATAGTTTACCAAAACATTACCAAAGTCATGTCATTTTATAAAAACTATAACAACGTGTTCGGAAACCATCTCAACATAAGTAAAATAAATCATAGTACAATTCCAGAAACTTAATGTGGAAAACATATGTGTGTGTGACGCGCTGCTACACCGCCGACTCCTTCCCCTTAGTCGAAGAGGTACCTGAAACCAAAACTGAAACTGTAAGCACAAAGCTTAGTAAGTTCCCCCATCATACCACATACCATACAATCACATAGCATGCATACTGCCGGAAATTTCTGGGGTGCCCGACCTACCCATGTCAAGCCATTCTGGGGTGCTGACCTACCCATGTCAAGCCATTATGGGGTGCTGACCTACCCATGTCAGGCCGTTATGGGGTGCCGACTACCCTCCGGTCTATCTCAACCGGCATCGGGGACTATTTCACCCCGACACCCCCTACCTCTATCATATAATAACAAAATATAATCATACGGTCAGGCATATCTGGGGTACTGACCTACCCTTCGGTCCTAACGACCAACTCAGGGAAAAACTATTACATGCTACTACCACTAACTCACATAGCATATCTCATAAGCATATCTCATAGGCATATCACATAAGCATATCTCGTAAGCATAACAAGATAATTATCACAAAGACAATTATCTACCAATTACTCTTGTTGGTGGACCGACATTATGGCCTTAGACCCACCCCTACTGGAAGGTAACTCACATCGAAGTCGTGTAGCTTCTGCACTATCCTCGGTGTGAAACTCGGCTCTCCTCGACTCCTCAATCCCTACACGACAACCCTTCTAAGTTATCAATTTGTACCCACAACCCCTTCAAGGGTCAAATTGAATCCAAGTCAAAGTCAAAGTCAAACCTTGGTCAAGTCAACTCTTTCGTTGACCAGATTCGCCGAGTTGGTCTGCCAATTTGTCGAGTCCCTTCGTCCACATAATACTACAAACCCGTCCCCACTAGTCGAGTCTAGCAAGAGCTCGACGATTTCACCTTCAACAACACTTCAGTTAATCTTCATCCGACTCGGCAAGTTCTTCCTTGAACTCGTCGAGTTCATCTTCAGCATATGAATGCGTCCAGTTTATGACTCGTCGTGTAACATCCCAAAAATACGACCCAAAATTTTTTGTTTTAATATTACTAAAAATCACATCATAGAATGTCATATATAATACGAACCATGGAATGAGTAACTCAAAAGTCATAGTAACTGTGTCAAAACAAAACTGTATCAATCATATCAAAATATATGAATAAAACTCCCAGGATAAAACTGAAGTTGTGGTGTGTGCGATGCCATCAACCCAAGCTCTTCCCTTTACTAGTGGAAGTACCTGAAACCAAAACTGAAAACTGTAAGCACGAAGCTTAGTGAGCTCCCCCAAACTACCACATACCATATAATAACATATAAACAACTATTGGGCCTTGCCCACTAAATCAAACCGAAGTCCGAAAACTGCATCTGACTGAAGTCCGGAACAAACCAAGGCCTTTCCCTCTGCATAGGACCGAAGTACAGAAACTGCATCGGACCGAAGTCCGGAACTGACTGGGACCCCGTCCCCTGCATCATACCAAAGTCCGGAACTAACTGCATCGGACCGAAGTCCGGAAACTTATTGAACATAGCATAGCATAAACATATCAACTAACATGAATACACATACTGCATATTGCATCAGACCGAAGTCCGGAAGACATAACACAAGGACATGCTTGAATCACAAAGACGTCAAGCACACTGAACTACTGCCTCATACCAAAGTCCGGTACTACTGCTAACTAGACGGGCCGACATTGTGGCTGTAGACCCGTTCCTACTGGAAGGAAAACTCACCTCGCAATGTTGGCTGTTGAGATGCTAGATCTGAAACTGTCTGACTGCTGCTCCGAAACTCACCGACTATAAATTCCATAAACACTAAATCAAATACTGATAACTAATCTCAGGGTAAAATGACTATTTACCCATGGACAAGTCAACTTCCAGGTCAAAGTCAACTTTCAACTGACCAGACTCACCGAGTTGGACCGCCAACTCGCCGAGTCCCCATCATCCATTCTAATCCTTTACTCGCTTCTACTCGTCGAGTTTGGCAAAGACTCTACGGGTTCTTCTTCGATACTAACATCAAGTCTAATCTTCATCCGACTCGCTGAGTTGTATGAACAATTCGTCGAGTTCCCTTTCAACAGAAGAACACACCCAGTCTTTGACTCGCCGAGTCGTATGAACAACTCGTCGAGTCCGACTGCTTCCAGATCCAAGTCTTAACTCACTGAGTCCTTACTCGACTCACTGATTCACCCTAAACTCTCAAATCGGGGAAAAACCGAGGACTCGCGACTCGACTCGCCGAGTCTGAAGAACAACTCGCCGAGTCCCAAGCATGCCATTACTATACAGTCGATTTTTCTCGATTCCAATGCATCCAATTCATAGATTTGGGTTCCTAGGACTGATTTCACACGTAAAGCTTCTAACTTTACGTTCATGCATGCTCATAATAAGCTAAAATGCCCAATAAGGAGCTAAAAGAGGAGATCTAGGTTTGGAATGGGTGCTTAGCTCAATAAAGGTGGCAAACTTGAGCTTAAGAAGTCCTGAAATGCTTAGATCTGAAACCCATTCGCCTTAACTACCCATAAATCGACCTCAAAATCTAGAAAAGGCTCAAAAACCACACTAGCAAGCTTTAAGGAGATCTACATGATGACAAGCCAAGATTCGAGCTTTATACCTTAATGGAAGCTGGAATGACACAATAAACTCATATCTTCTTTGCTTCTCTTGAGAACCCCTCTTCTCTCTTCTTCTTCTAACTTCAAAATGCACCAAAATCCTCCACAAAATGAGAAATACTCCAAGAATTCTTAAAGGAAGGCTAGGGTTTAGTAAGGGACGTTCTGAGGGTGATGGAGGCTGGTTTGGGGCGCAAAATAATGTTTAAATAGGGTGCAAACCCTTGAAATTAGGGTTTCATCCACACTGGCAGACTCGCCGAGTCCAAGAATATGGACTCGTCGAGTAGCCAGCTTAAAACGCGTGCAGAACCCGTCTCTACTCGACGAGTTAGGCTACAGACTCGTCGAGTACCCCTCTAGAAATGAAAATTACATTATTTAAATCACATACCAGAAATGGGGCGTTACAATTCTCCCCCACTTATCTTAGACTTCGCCCTCGAAGTCTGCTGCTGCTGAATCTGAGA
The DNA here is from genome assembly GCF_002870075.4 of Lactuca sativa. Lineage (NCBI taxonomy): Eukaryota > Viridiplantae > Streptophyta > Magnoliopsida > Asterales > Asteraceae > Lactuca > Lactuca sativa. The sequence goes on along the minus strand of NC_056631.2, from coordinate 35,693,689 downwards.
ATAACTCTAGATAATGCTCCCTCATCTCCTCCTCAGTCTCCCACGTCCACTCTGAACCTTTTCGGTGTTGCCACTGCACCTTCACTAACTGAAACACCTTGTTCCTCAAGGTCTTCGTCTTCCGATCTAAGATCGCAACTGGTCTCTCGATATAATTTAGGTTGCTATCAACTTGAATATCCTCCAAGGGTACAACTGCTGACTCGTCCACCAATATTGAATCCGGAATACAACCTCTCTAGGGCTTAAGAAAATGTAGAAAAAGGCCCAAAATCAAGATCTAGACGATGAATAGACAAGGTTTCAACTTTAAACATTTAATAAGCTGGAAATATTCTCAAAACTCTGGATCTTCTTGTTCCCCCTTGATCTCACAAGCCTCTTACTCTTCTTTAAGCTTCAATCACACAAAGTAACACCACAAGGCTCAAGAACACACTAAAAACGACTAGGGTTTCGAGTTAGGGTTTGCTCTGGATGATGGGGGCTGATTTGAGGGGTTATAATGTGTTTAAATAGGGTGCAAACCCTCAATTTAGGGTTTCACTCAAACAGCGTCTACTCGCCGAGTCGGTCTCCCGACTCGTCGAGTAAACTACTTAAGCTTCCCGTGGATCACGACTCTACTCGACGAGTTGGGCCTCTAACACGTCGAGTCCCAGAGAAAAACATAATAAATACTTGAATTAAAGGCGTGCCAGGAATCGGGTGTTACATGCGTCCTCGAACCTCACGACGTGGGGCACTAGTTCTCACGATGTAAGTCAGACCTGATTCCCCCAAACCTTAAAAATCAGGTATAAAACATAATGAGGAGGCTAGGGTCGCCCATCCTCAGCCTCTTTCACTCTCAAGTCACTGAAAACCCTAAATTTGATCCTTTTGAGCCCCTTGAGCCATTGTTGGAGGTCTTGGTGTTAATGGTGTTTTGTTTTATTTGAAGAAGAAGAAGCTCTTGTGGTGACTCATTTTGGCAAGATAAGCGCATATTTGGGGACTAGTTACCTTTTCACTTAAGGTTGCTAGATCTAGGTTTTGGCTACCTTCTTTGCATGATATCTTGGCTTATCAAGCATGAGCTTCATAAAGTTAGCAACTTTATGAACCATTAAGTCATTTGCTGTATTAGAACCCCTGGATCTGGACTTAGGTGCAAGTTATGGCCCCCAAGCTTGAATCTTTATGATTATATCAAATTTTGACCTAACTAATGACTAAATCATGCATTGGGCATGCATGGATGAAAAGATATGATTTTTATGGTCTTTTAGACTAGATAAGGTATTCTAGAAAGTCCCAACGCTCGTCTTAAAGGATTAAGATCTTAATGCTCACAGAACAGTTCTCACGACGTGAGGGGTATAGCCTCATTACGTGAGCAAGACAATGTCTCCATTCTGAGACCCTGAGACGAGTAAACCAGGTTGACTTGCTGTGTCGACACAAGCCGAGTTGACTCTCACGACGTGAGACGAGGAAGCTCACGACGTGAGGACAAAAGGATAAGGAACCGTTAGAGATGGACCAAACTAGATTAGGGGTAAATGGTTATTTTACCCTAAGAAGGATTATTGGATTTTGACTAATTATTCATTGTGATAATGATAGTCGGGGAGTTGGGGAAGCAACCGTTAGAGATTCCTTACCGAGAGATTCAGTTTTCAGCTTTGTGAGGTGAGTCCTCTTCCAGTAGGAACGGGTCTAAGGCACCAACGTCGTCCCATTTATGTATGTTAGCATTGTCGGGGTTACCCCGATTTAGTTATATGTTACCGGACTTCGGTCCGATGCCGAGCGGGGACCAATGTCAGCGGAGCCGATATCGGGCGGAGCCCGATGTAATGGGCAAGGCCCAATGTATGTTATTATGTGATTATGTGTATGGTATATGGTAGTTTGGGGAGACTCACTAAGCTTCGTGCTTACAGTTTTCAGTTTTGGTTTCAGGTACTTCCGCTAGCAACGGAAAGAGCTCGGGATGACTACATGGCACACACCACAACTTTTAGCATGGGATGTTTACACTCTGATATTTGACACATGATTTTGAGACAGTATTTTACTATGATGATTTGACATATATTACTTGTGGTTTTGTGAAATGACAAGTGGTATTTATGGTTTTTATAAATAATCAAAACGAAACTTTTGGACCGTATTTTTGGGATATTTCAAGTTGGTATCAGAGCCTTGGTTTGATGGATTCGGTTGCACTCTCAGGTGTGTCTGGACTCAAACTGAGGACTTGGTACGAAAATTTTTAAAAGAAAATCATTTTTATAAAAAGAATTTTGAAAAAAGAAAAAGAACTTTGAAAAGAGGAAAGGATGTGGTGCACGCCATCAGCCGAGCTCAAGTAAATACTCCCAAATTACCCATACAATTTTATGTTATGTGTATCAGTTTTATGAGAAGTGCATGCCAGATTAGGACTAAGGATCTAGGAAGGATGCCTTATGTGTTTGTTATATGTGTATCAGCTTTATGAACTGCATGCCAGTATAGATTAGTCAATATGATGGCTTGATTAATATATGCTTGATTATGTTTTCTCAATGCTCGAATGTTGCGTGCTTTGTGCTTTTAGTGATGGGTTTTAGCCATAAGAACATCCTATGTGCTCATAGAAACCCTAATGCTTGGATCTAGATTTCTCTATTGTACATGCAATTCATCCAAGACTATAAACCCTAGATCTAGTATATGATAATCAATATAACATATAAATTAGGGTTTAGATCATACCTTGATTGTTATGTAGCAATAACAATCTCAAATCCTTCTTGTATTGACTTTAGAAAGCTTAGAGTCACAAATGTCACTCCTCTAATGGTTCACAAACACCAAGAGCAAGAGGATGAAGAGGAGAAGAGAAGGAGGCTGCCCAAAATGTGTGGAAACCCTAGACAACCAGTTCACCACGTTTTTGAGCCATAAGGGTCCTTTAAATAGAGAGGCTATTAGGGTTATCTAACAAGGAAACCCTAATTTGGATGCTTAAGCCCTAAGCAACCCATGGACTCCTTCCTTAAAGGCCTAGGACGATTTCTAATGGGTTTTCCCATAGAATTCGTCCAACCCTTTAATATGGAGTCCATTAGCTCAATATTCAACTATCATACAATTGACAGTTCTAGTCCCTTAAGTTTAATTAATGTCTTTTAGTCACAAACTTAATTCTTATTAATTCTTGACTAATATTAATTAAACAATATTATTTCTCCTTTAATATATTATTCTCGTAATATATTAATAAATCATAATTAATCCTTTCTCTCCATAATTCATCCTATCAAGTTGCTTTGGTGAAGGCAACCCAAAAGGACCATGCACCATCGGGTCAAGTACATACCAAAATAGTTATGGACTTAGACATTAATCCAACAGTCTCCCACTTGGATAGTCTAATAACTATTATGCGTATGACTTCAGATCCTGATCTGCAATCGTAGCTTTCCAAAGCCGCTGTCAACTCTGATCTTATCAGATACGCGTGTCCTTTAGATAAGGGATCATATATTCCTCCATTTTAGATATCGTATAGATATGAGACATGAACTTAATCATTCTCTCTATACTATTTCCCGACTTCCGATTTATGATGACTGACAACAGACTACAATTGAACACATCAATTTAGTCCCGTCTTGGCCAAGCGCTTAGGTGCCATCACTAAATCATCGAGGGGCCCAAAGATACCGCTTTTATCCTACCTTGGATAAAAGGAACGGATAAACTTTGACTCAATGATTGCTTGCACTCACTTACTGAATTACACACAACAATATGTTTTATGACACCAAGTTACTGGTGTGTTTACATATTATCAATATGCAACCGACTCGCAAGATACAACTCACACACCTCGGATTCAAGAATATAAGATGTTATCGTCTCACCAATCATTTGTGATACAATTCATGAAGTGATCCAAGTGAGTGTGGGTTTAATCCAATGCTCAAATCATATTCATAAGCACTCATGAACGTTGCAGCAAACATTTGCTTATGTCTAATACACTTAAGACAATCCACACACCAATTCACGACAGTCTTCATTCATACCTACTTCCAACATATGAACGATTGTTGTCCGTTTGAATAATTTGACTGTTCTGAACCAATTAAATTATTCAGGAAGTCAAAACATGCAAAGTGAAACACAAGAATAATACTAATCTCATATGGCCTCAAACCTTTGAGTATAAATAAAACACCTTTTATTTATCACCATATCGATTACTCATTATTTGTTGTTTCGGGTAAGCAACTTCTTACATAAATTACAACACTTGTCCCATGCTCTTAGCATGCACACAATGTTTACCTATGGTTCTTACTTTGTGAAATAGATCAAATGAACACATTTCCAATCATACTCATTTCACAACTCCCAACCCATTCTACAAGTGAAAGAATATCAAATTCTTGCCACTTATAGAATATGCTAGATTCTAACATTTTATGCAATGATCCTTTCGTAATGTCATAGCACAAAAGTTATAATGACCATTGCCAATGAAATTACAAAGTCCTCTATCGAAGATTGTTACAAGACAATTCCTTAGATGTGATGTCTCTCACTCAAAGTACATTCCTTTGAACATCCTTTTGCATAAAAGTTTCTAATCTAGACATTGATTCTCAATATCCAATTCTCAATATGGAAACTTTTCCATACTTACCATATGACAACTGTAACGCCTGCGTTTCCAGGCTAGGCATTTTCGTTGATGTAACAGTCTAGGTTAACCTTTGTAACCCGTTTTGAAATAATAGAAGTATATTAATTGAGTATTATGTGTTTTGTGCTTAATTGCTTAATTATGTGATTTGATTAATTAAGAATAAAATGAGCGTCAAAATTTAAGTGTAAAATAAACTTGATATCTTTGGATAACATTGTAGTAGTTGAAACGAGGTTTCCGAATATATAAAGAACGCCCAAATCTGACTTCGTATGAGGAAGTTATGATTTTCTGAAGTTTCGACTTAGCGGTATGCAGCCCGAAATACTCGCTTTGAGATCGAGCTGTTTTTAGTCGAATCAATCTAAACGAGAATCGAAGATCTCGTTGTTGGTATCGAATCAATGAAAGGTTAGGCGAGAACGGACGTCAAACGAAGAAGTTATGAATTTATAACGAAGTTTTCTGTCCCGGCCTACTAAAAATAATTAATAAAAATAAATTCAAAATTAGCCGACGGAGTCTAAACGAAAGTTGTAGAGCGTAGTCTTACCTACGCGTGGATATAAAGAACGTCGAAAACGGGGTTCATATGAAGAAGATATGAATTTCCTAAATTTATTAAATAATTAATATTTAAATTTAATCTTTAATTCGGATGTATATCCGAAGGAGTCACCGATCTGATCCGAAGTACGCCAACATACCGCGAAGCATGACGCACCTCGCACTCAAGTTCTTCGGATGACGCATGCGATGACGATTCGGACGCGTATGCCCAGCGTACTCCGAGGCTCCAGCCTCCTATAAATAGGATGCGAGGGCAGCCGGCTCATTTGCACTTTTTCTCTCTTATCTCTCCCGTTTTGCATCATTTTGCGTGCCAGAAGTACTCCGAAGCACCGGTATCATTCCCGAGCCCCGAAGCAAGTCCCGAGGTCCTGAAGATCCTGAGAAGTAAGATTTCCGAGCCGAAGCTCTGCCCGCGAGAAGTTCAATTTTTGTGAAGATCTTCCAGATCTGCGGAGAGATACTACTTCTACAAGTCGTAGTGCCGTCTGATCATCTTCTGATCAAGTGAGTGTATACTACCTTTCATAAACACGATAATAATACAAGTATGGTTTGAGTGTATTAAGTATATTGTTGTTTATATGTATGAGTGTGTGGTTACTTTCTTCTAACGCATAATTATAAAGTATTTTATACGAAATACGTGTTATGAGTATATTTTGTGTTATATGTGTGAATGTATATTTACTCTCTTCTATCTCATGGATCTGATTTGTCTTCTATGAAATACGTGTTATGTGTGTGTGCCTCATCTGATATGTGGAATATGTATTGATTAAAGCATGCTATACAGGTTTTTAAACTATGTATAAAAATGTATATTTTTATCTACTAATATGTTGGGTAGAACATGGGTAGATAGTTGGTGTGTAATAAACAGATGAGAGGCCTCGTTGTTGTTTTGATTCAGTCATCTAGCGGAGTTTAGATGACGACCACAGACTTTTCTAGACAGTCTTGTGGAACGCTAGCAGGTTCGCCACCTGTAGGTGTTAATGAACTTGGGTGTTCATTCGCTGTACTCCATCCCCCTCATGGTTGCCTTATTTGACTTATATTGCTGAGGAACCCCCGAAGCATGTGTTGTCGCCCCGATGAAATATTCTTAGACTATGTCCCTTGTGTTAGTTATTTTAGGGACATAAAGTGAGAATAACGGGAATGGGTAATTGGGTTATTGTTGGTTGGTGGAATTAAATATAATTATTTATTGTGGGTTGAAAACCCTATATGCTCACCAGGCTCCCAAGCCTGACCCACTCAGTTTTATTTGTATTATAGGAAGTGGCGCAATGGCATAAGATGGATGAACCATCAAGTTGTTTTGTTTACAAGTCTGTATATGTATATATTTGTTGAATGACTTGTAATGTTATCGTTTATGCTTTATGGTCTGTATCGGAACATGACATCCTGAGTTTTGATTATATAATGAAAATACATTTCTTTTATGAAATGCTTTGGTAAATATTATTTTATCATACTTTGTTTTTGGGAACAAATTCCGCAACTCTTTCAAATCAAAAGGATTTACTCTGAAATTATTTTAAAAGCATAAATGAAAATCGGTCTTTTCTGGCTGAGATTTTGGGGATGTCACAACAACTCATTCTCAATAGAATCTTATCTATTCATAATAATGTTGATATGATCCATCCAATATCATACTTCCTACTACTCACAAGCGATCAATCATCGACGAACTTTGGATTGTCCTTTGATAGTTGTATAATTATTTTAGTCAAAAACCGATTCTTGTCCTTTTTCCCTCTAAATGCGCTAGACATTTGGAAAATTTTAGAATGGTCAAATATTATAGCATTTGCAATCGATCCTATACCCGAAGCGTATGGGACACGATGCATAATGTCTTACATAAAGATTTGATACTTTATCAATCTTCTGCCATAATATTTTATGTGCTACGTTCTCACAATTCGAACTATGAAGAGGAATGCCGTAATCATAATCGAAATTTAAGAACACACTATGTATCCTTGACTAAAAATATTAATATTCCACAACCTAAGCCTTTAGTTTTGAAATGAAGCATAATATTCTCTCCCTTAATTATAGAAAAACAACTATTCAACCCTTACAACTTTGCGAGGTATGACTCTTGTTTTCTATAATTAATATTGCTAACTTGCAATTCTTGCCTTAATAATCATACAAGCATAACATTTATGCTCCCACTATCACGATGATTATTACAAACATAACACTTATGCTCCCACTAGCTTTGACATGTATTCAGAAACCAGCTTAACTTCTAGAAAAACAATACTTATTGAATTTCTTAAGTTCATGTTTCTAATACCTAATGCTTTGATAATCTTTTATCAAGGCTTCTTGAACTTATACACCTTTGTCTTAGACAGCTCATATGTGTGTCCAAAAACAATTCAGACTAATTGCCAAATCTCACAATTCGAATCATGGAAAGGGATACTGTAACCATAATCAAATCCGAGAATACAATTTCACAATCACTATCTTCTTAAAATATTCATTAGTGAAAGCATTTCCTCACAGTCATTTTCATGAAGGAGGGAATCTTATGACACTTAGATTTTAATGGTGTATGTGGTCCTATCCATGTGAATTTGTCAAACCAAAGTTTGCGACAAATCCAAACTCATATGGACCGAATCTTCTCAATCTTGATTTCTTGCCTTATGGTAACACGGCTGCCCACCATGTCTTCCAAGTAGTTAAGCAGCTCACCCTTTCCTATCAATGTACTTTCCATTGATCAAGGTGTTTGCCTTTTATGCGTTCAAATGAGAACTCATAGGACTCACATGCATAATTAACTCGATTGGAACGGCATAGAAACAAGATAGTGTCAACACGATAGGTTGTGAACCTCAACTCGTGTGCCAGTGATGATCGATAAGGTTTATTTTGATTTGTTCTTGAAACCTTTTCAAGACCATTGAGACTCCCACTGACTCCTTGACATATAAAATTCTCTTGTCAATAAACATTTCTCGACAAACAACTATTCAAGAGTTAGTGTATCCTTTATCAAAACACTTCATAAATTGGTCCTAGTTGGTCTTTATCTTATTCAAGTCATCATAACTTACCAATTTCAAATGTGCAAGAATAAGAAAACCTTTTTCCAAATTCTACATTTGATGAATGTTATAAACCTTCTTAAGACTTGTCACTCAATATCACAATCTTAACTCTAAGACTTGTTTTGGAATGAAGTATGATTGACTTCTTGATTTAACCATTTCTTCAATTCTTAATTCCTCTTCTCAGCCATACAATTGTACTAAGATTTACTTAGAGGATCAATTGAGATATGGTTCTTAATCATTAAGACATATCATAAAGCATAAAAGGTACTCTCCCTTCTTCTTAGAATAGAGAAACTTTTATCTTCCTGCCTACTGGATTCTTCTTATTCGTTCTGCTATTGATTTAAACTCTTTCAATCAATTCAGAATTACACTTAATCTTATAAGTATAATAATATTTACTAAACCTTTAGTAAACCATGACGAATATCTTTGTTACTCGTGTGGTGGACTTGATCAACACACAACTTTGTGTACTCGATCTCCTAGTCCTTCACTTGACACTTTGTCAAAGAATTAGTCTAATTTCCAAATATGAAATTTCTCCTTCATCATGCAACCAAGTTGCATGATTCCAAATTTCTGTCCAACTGAAACTTGGGCGATGAAAAACTCTCCCTATTTGGTAAACTCTTGAAATTTCCATAAATAACATTATTAAGAATCACATCCATTTGTTGTAGAAATATGCAAACATCAATTTTCCATAAAGATTTCATTGCAAGGAAATAAATAAATAAATAAATGAGTCAAACCAAAATTTATTTTAATCATAAAAGCAGCGGAAAACATTTGTCCTTACAATGCAAAATCAACTGAAAATTATGTAGTCAAAAGAAAATTCCTAACAACTTTATCATAACTTTCTAAGCTCAAAATCTAATCTTCAAATCCATGCGATCGAGATCCATTTCTTCATGATTAGACTTATCTTGCTCTTTCATCAAGCTTCCTTTCTTTTCATTGATCCTGCAAAACATTCAAATGCAATCTTATCACATCATGTATTAAGAATCAACGAATAGAAACTTAATGGAGTTAGATAGTGGATTTTACCTGAAGCACAGCCATACTCTTTGACTTTCCCATCTTCTGGACTCTTCAGGCTCTTAGGGCAGACTTGTATCCAACGCCCTTTCTCTTGGCAGCAAACGCAGGTCGATTCTCCTAGAACGTCCTCGGAAGCATGGTTGGTTGACTTTCCTAACAAATATGCTCCATTGCTTTGCCAAATCATTTCTGATTCAGCAACAATGAGCATGTAAGTTAGGTCAATGAGGTTTTCGTCATGGTCCATCATATAATACTTTCTTTTGAACTCATTATATGATTCAGGAAGTGACTGCAGAACCCAGTTCACAGCCAACTTATTAGGGAATGACGCACCCAACATTATCAACCTATCGATGTGTGATTTCATTCCTAGAAGGTGGGCACACACGGGTTTACCATCTTCATGTTTCATTTCCAATAGGGATTTAGTGACATTGAACCTTTCAATTCTTCGATCTTGTGGGTTAGGGAGAATAATTGGAGGAGGTGGAGGAAGTGAAGCATGATTTCTTGTTCCTCGATCGAATCGTGGAATATCATCTTCATGTGGAATGCTTGTTCCACGGGATTTGGGAAGACCATAGTTTTCGTACATTGACATCTACAAAACGGGAGAAAAAATAAAATTCAAGTTAGTTGATTGATTAAGTCCTTAATATATCACCCAAATGAGATATTAAGGCTAGGACCCAACACAATATTCCACAACTCGGGAGAGGGATGCCGTAACCCAAATTGCAGAACATTTGAAGGTAAGTGAATGACGATTCACTAATTTTCCACCATGAAAAACGAAAAAAAAAAATTAAGTTTTAAATCTATGAAAACTCCTAGATCCTTTGAGATTCATTGAACATTTCAATGGCATGTTTAAATCTCGATATGACCCTCTAGTTTGTGACTGGGATGCCGAGGATCACAAAGCAGGTGTGAATAACCATGCAAACTTACATGGTGCCCTCACATGTTACAGTCACCTATTCGATGTGCTGGTAAACCACACACGCTCCACCGAACTATGACAAACATTGAGTCACCCTTTGCTACCTTTGCTTAGAACCATTTAGTGTGCCGGTAAACCACACACGCTCCACTAACGTCTTCGCAAGGGCACAAAGTGTAATTTCATGGAATTGCATCAATTCACTTTTGCCTAAACATTTAGTTACTTTTGTACTTTGTTATACTTATAATGGAAGGTTCTGTCCCATCCTACCAGTTCGGCTAACGACCCTCCACTAGTCAAGAGTGCGGTGGCTAAGAGTGGATACCCATTCAATCGCCATTTTATAGGCAATTTCCTTAAACACCCCTTATAGACCAACTTCGTGAATGAGGCCTACTAACGGTAAGACTGAGTTTTAATCATACATATATATAGTGTTAGACTTTTAATGTTATATATAGTATAAGGTGTATTTTACACTTTTAAAATACTAGGTGGTCCAATTTAACAATTATACTTTTAATTCAATTAACTTGTAAACCAAAACTTTTATGGATTTATTAAACCTCTTTTAATTATACACCTTAAATAATTAATAAAACCATAAGGGTGTGAAATGAACTTTTCAAAACAATACTAGGGTTTTAGAATTTAACATTCCTAAATTAAACCTTTAATCAACTTTTAAATTCCAAAACTTGAGGGCAAATTTTGAAACATTTCAAAACATTAGGGTTTCAACTATTTAAATTTCAAAAACAAAAACTTTTGAGTTCAAATTTAAACTATAAAACCTAAAGGGGGAAAATTGAAACTTTTCATAACACAAGGATCAAATAACAAATAATATAAATTAAACAATTAATTTTATCATTATCTATATTTGACCTAATTTCAATTTCTTGCAAAATAAGTTACCCAATTAATACAAACTAGTAAGGTTGCCCATGCTTCGCATGGGTCGGAAGGGTTATTGTTACTGATGCAAAATATTATAAGTTTCACAATCATTTTCATGAAACTTATTAAGCTTTATAGACCATTTTTTGACGACAAAAGTACATTGCTATCTCACAAATGTAGCATAAACTACATCTATTTCTTGATGCATCCCATTATACCAAATTGCCCCTACAATAAACAATACAATGTTGTAATAGAAAGTAATGAACATAGGGTGACATAGAACACAAATAAATATAAGTATGTTGCTATTTTTTGCATTAATATAATTTCAGAGCCAATATATATGTGTGTAATCTGAGCACTAATGCATGATTTCCCTTCGACTATATGTTTCAATGGTTGTCCGTATCCAAAAACTAAAAACAAAAAAAAACCTTAAGAAATCGTTAATAAATTAATAGTAAACTGCAAAAACACTCATATGATTCGATTTTGACCTGTTGTAATGACCATCTTGCCCTTGGAGCTGTTTAATCTCCACTGTTATACGATAAAAAAGTAGTAGAGGTAGAGTAATTTGTTCTAGTAGTATCTACATTGAGCATGCATTATTTGAGAAGGATATATCTGAAACTTAGCCGAATTTTTTTCCCGATTTTGCCCAAATAGCACCTGTATCCGTTTAATCCAATCTTCTGATGTGGCTGTTGTAGTTGGAAGTTATCTTTCTGAAATTATACAAACATGAGATTACAATGTTCAATCAATTCTTTATCATATTGTTAGAAAATAGTATATAAAATTTAAGAAAAATTAAAATAAATAAAAAAGAAAAAAAATTGAAGAGTTAAAAAAAGAAGAAATATGACCTTGAAAGCTGACATATGCATAGTATGTTGGTAAGCTGCAAATTGTTTTATTCACTCCACAATTAAAATTAATATAAAATATATAGTTGCATTAGGAATATAATTAACAAATTCATGAATACCTTTCGATTCAATTTTGGGGAAAATGCAAGAATAATGAAAATCTTTTTCATTCCATCAATTTCGCACTAAGAGACAGTATTATATGGAAACAAATATTTAGTTTGCTTGAAGATGATGTCCTTTCCATTCCAAGCGCAAATCTGCCCATGCAAATTCAATCACATGGTAAAGTAAGTAATGAATCACATAAGAAAAGTTAACAGAAACTCACATAAATATATAAAATGGCCTAATCCCATGTTTGTATTCTCCTTTCATATTCAACATTCCATTCCTCTAATTACTTCAAAAAAGTACATTGCCTACATTTGTATGGATTACACCATGTTCATCCAGATTAAGGCTGTAATGTATATGTTGTCTATATACAATATATTATCTATCTATCATGTCCGGTATTTTTCAGTTTTGACCAAATTGCCCTTTACTCGAAAAATCACCTAATCACCTCCTAATAATAAAGAATTAAAGATCCAATTACTGCCATACCATTTATGATCCACTTGACAAATTTACAAAATTTTTTTACCAATATACAAATTGAATGTCACCCAATTATACATTTGACTAAAATACCCTTGCATCCAAAATACAAACAAATATAGCATTTTCTCTTCATTTCTTAACATTAAAAATTACTAATGAATATAATATGTTCAAAAAATAAAAAATGAAGATCCAAATAATAAAATGATCAAGCGTTAGAATACACTTTCGTCCTATTTCTTTTTTAGCTATTTTTAGTTATTCAGGGAGTAATTATAAAGTTATAGTAAAATTTGTTATTAAGCAAAAAAGGAAATTAGTAATTGTTTGTATTTACTGACTTTAGTACGTTGGGAAGGGTTGTGTATTTGCTGTCATGCACTTTTGCTCCCTTAAGCTGATCTTGTTGCCTAAACTCAGCAATTAATCATTCATATATAAATAATAATAAAAAATACACATTATCTACCTGACAAAAAGCATTTGTCTATCGGATTCTTAAGAAATGAAATCATCTACAAAAAACACTCATTTTAGTAGTTTAAGTGATATATACTACGAATGTTTCAGGAGTTTTTTATTTGTCAACAACTATAGATGGATACTTACATTACATGAAACCACCTCCGGTTTAGTAAAGATCATATGCCAGAAAGAACCTGCAAACAATCATTCTATACATTAAAACATGAGATCTAAAAAAGATTTATGTTAACATGAAAAGTGATAATTAGATGTATAAGTTTTATATTAAATGCTTTACCTATTTTGCCTTTTCCTGCTTCCTTTTCTTCCTCCAGCCAAGAAGCTAAAACCAAAGCTTCACTTGGATATAAAAGTCAGTTATCTTTCTCTAGGCAATCTTGCTTAAACCTCTCCCATATCTCAGTGAATTTCAACTCCTTAACTGCAACAAATATTCTGAATTCAAAACAGAGCCTAATCTCCTATACATACAATAAATTATTTCAAATTTTGAAGGTGAAGGCTTACTTATAACTGATATAAACTTATTTATACCTGATTCATCTTTATCGGAGAAGAATCGGGAAGAGAACCTTGAAGCGAATAAGACATTAGCTGTAGGTTTAGAGTAATGATTATGATCACAGATTACATGTGGACCGGAGGAGCTTCGATTGTTCCAACATAAAAGAAAAATGCGAACAAAGAACAAAAAAAGCGACATAATTTTACCAAAAATTAGAGGAGGAAGCGAGAAAATCAAACCCTCCATGTCGATTTGGATTTTTCTCAATTTTACTAAGAATCGAAAGATGAAGTTAAAAATTAAATCGATCATCCGTTCTCCTCCGCTTCCTCCATGAACACAGTTGTGCTTCAAAGTGTTTGAAACGGAGAAAGACTGCAATTCTAAGACGCCACGACCGGTAGTAGGCGGAGTGCGTGAAGCAGTCTGGATCGGCGGTTCTGAAGTGAAGATATGATCATACGAATACGTAGTACTTGTGGTCCGGTGGAACATCATCTGGTGCTAGCTAATGGCCTTTGATGGAGAAAGAGAGAGAAAGGGAGATGATAACCTGTAAGCTTTTCATTGGAGAAGAAAACGGTGGCACGTACCTGTGCGTAAGCGTCTCCAGCCACCACCATTGACCATATAGTGAGCAGGATGCATACATTATTTGACCAGAGACGAAATTTGACAAAACCCATAAACAGAAAAAGCCCAGGGGCTAAAATGAAAAGAAACCCTTTTGATAGAGACCGAACACAATAACATAAACAGAAAATTGCTAAAAGGTTTGCAACTTTACCATTGGGACATTTTTAATGTATATGTACTAATAATTGAGGGACCATTTATGTCAATCCCTTAGCCACTTTATTGTAGCTAAGGTAGACAATTTTAATATATTGTATAATAATCAACTTTAATCATATAAGGAAGTTATTATCCAATCAATTGGTGATTATCTTTTGTTTAATCAAGGATATACTCATAAATATGTATAAAATCGGATTTTAATGATCTAAAACAGATAAGGCAAGTATCCATGAGTAAAACAGCAAGAAATCCCGAAATCCCCTCTTTCTGACGCTCGAACTCGCCGAGTACCCCTATGGACTCGCCGAGTAGGGGCCTACTCGCCGAGTTCATCAGGCAGATGGGCTAAAAATCGATTTTAAAGCTTGAACAAACATACAAGGCATCAATACAATAGAAACCAATCAAGGCTCCGATACCACTGATGGGTTTTATCCATAAAAACATCCTATGTGCTCATACAAACCCTAATGATTGGATCTAGGTTTCTCTATTGTACATGCAATTCATCCAAGACTATAAACCCTAGATCTAGTATATGATAATCAATATAACATATAAATTAGGGTTTAGATCATACCTTGATTGTTATGTAGCAATAACAATCTCAAATCCTTCTTGTATTGACTTTAGAAAGCTTAGAGTCACAAATGTCACTCCTCTAATGGTTCACAAACACCAAGAGCAAGAGGATGAAGAGGAGAAGAGAAGGAGGTTGCCCAAAATGTGTGGAAACCCTAGACAAATAGTTCACCACGTTTTTGAGCCATAAGGGTCCTTTAAATAGAGAGGCTATTAGGGTTATCTAACAAGGAAACCCTAATTTGGATGTTTAAGCCCTAAGCAACCCATGGACTCCTTCCTTAAAGGCCTAGGACGATTTCTAATAGGTTTTCCCATAGAATCCGTCCACCCCTTTAATATGGAGTCCATTAGCTCAATATTCAACTATCATACAATTGACAGTTCTAGTCCCTTAAGTTTAATTAATGTCTTTTAGTCACAAACTTAATTCTTATTAATTCTTGACTAATATTAATTAAACAATATGATTTCTCCTTTAATATATTATTCTCATAATATATTAATAAATCATAATTAATTCTTTCTCTCCATAATTCATCCTATCAAGTTGCTTTGGTGAAGGCAACCCAAAAGGACCATGCACCATCGGGTCAAGTACATACTAAAATAGTTATGGACTTAGACATTAATCCAACATTTAGGAGTTCTAGTTGTCTTTTACTAATTAGTAAATGAATATGTTAAATTACATATTGCGAGGACTAAATAATTTCAAAAGGTTAGCTCTAGCTTTATTTCGCAACTCTTGTTTGAGTACCAACCGTTGTAGGGTAGGTCTCTCATTCGAAGAATTATCTAGTCTGAGTGATGTGTAATGGTATTCGTGAGCTAGTTAGGGGAGATAGCAGGGACTTCTTATGCAGCTGGTGGCAGAGAGTGGGATGGTGATTACCCTAGGGCAAGCCTAGGTTGAGAGTAGTGCGTGAAGCATTAGTAGTAGATGGGACTTGGTGAAGTCAAGGCATTTCTTGAGGAAAGTACGGATAGATGTGGAAGGTAGTATGGGCCCATACTACTGAAAGCAGAGGATCCATACTCGAATCAAGGAAGGCTGAGATAAATCCAGGAAACCTTGTCATATGTGAGATCCCTCGATTTATGATGAGTAAACTGATGTTTGTTATGGTGTATTTTCAGTATGGTGACATTACGCACTAGATCAGGGCTAGTCAATTTAGAGACAATGAACATCAAAAATGACTTTTGATGGAAGATTATTTTGAAGAAATAATCTTAACTAAGTTGTAGTATAAGTTACAAGGATTCCGTACTTATAAAGAACGTTGAAATTCGAGTTATAACGAAGAAGTTATGACCTGTCGAAGTTTCGCGACAGAACCGACATGACATTGTGCGACATAAATAGTGAATTTACGATAGAGCGATAATTAACCTTAGCAATCTAAACGAAAGTCGTATAATATGTTAAACTGAGAGCGTGCATAAAAACAACGTCCAAATCTAACTTCGTATGAGCAAGTTATGATTTTTCTAAGTTTCGGCTTAGCGGTATGTAGCCCAAAGTTCGAATATGAGATCGAGTGATTTCTAGCCGAAACAATCTAAAAGGGAATCGAAGATCTTGTTAACAGTAGTGCAACGGTAAAAAGACAGACGAAATTGGACGTCGGATGGAGGAGTTATGATTTTTTAACGGACTTTTCCTGTCTCGGCCTGTTAAAAATATAATAATAAAAAATAAATTCAAAATTAGCCAACGAAGTCTAAATGAAAGTTGTAGAGCATAGTCTCACCTACGCGTGGATATAAAGAACATCGAAAATGGAGATCGTATGCGAGAGTTATCATTTTCTGAAGTTCGAGGCACACATCCCAAAGGGGAACACCCCACGTTCAATTGGGGAACGCCCCGCGTTCATAGCTTGGCCCCGAATTGGCCACGTCGATACTGACTCAACCGGATAAGAGATAAGACTGGAACCCCGCTCTTACGCGCCACGTTCAAAGGGAACGCCCTGCGTTCGAGGGCCAGACCCCTCCTGTAAATAGAAGTCGAGTCCAGCCGATTTGGTTGCTCAATTTCTTTCCTCTCACTCCATATTGCCTCGTTTTACGTGCAAGTTATACCCCCGAAGCCCCGGTATGGTATCATCCCGACACCCGAAGCAAGTCCCGAAGCCCCGGTATCATCTTGACACCCGAAGCCCCGAAGATCCCGAGAAATAGAGTTGTCGAGCCGAAAGATCTGCCCACAAGAAGCCCGATTTTTGGAAGATATCCCGATTTCATCGAAGATTATTATTTTAAGAGCCGTAGTGGTGTCCGAGCATCGTCTTATCATGTGAGTGCATAGTCCCTTTCATGAACATGATTTTAATACAAATATTGTTTGAATGTATTAAATATATGTTTTGTGTGAGTTATTTGATGATGTCTGAATTATGTTTTAAAGAACATACCTGATTTCTTTGATGATAGCTTAGGTTAAAGAGTAATCCTACGGTTTGTTATAATCATTATGGGGTAGTATCTCTTTATGAGTACGACCGAGATATATACGGAGAATAGAACTTTAAAATATGTCATTGATCCGGAAGCATGGATTAGACATAGTTATTTGTCCCTAGTCCGAGCGTGTGGATTGGACTTAGTAACTTGTCATTAATCCGAGAGTATGGATTAAGACATAGTTAGTTGTCCTTAGTCCGGGAGTATGGACATGACATAGAATCTGTCATTAGTCTGAGAGTATGGATTTAGACATGGACCAATTGTCCCTTATCCGGGAGTATGGAATAGGCACAATTATGGACTCGAGAACATGGATTAGATCCGGGAGTAAGAGCTAGAATTTGAGGTCCATGGGTATGGATAGTCTCGTTGAGAGGATTGAAGGTGTGGGGTAAGAGTTGGTTATATATATATATATATATATATATATATATATATATATATATATATATATATATATATATATATATAGAGAGAGAGAGAGAGAGAATTTTATATTGTGCGAATTCTAAATTTATATATATATATATATATATGTGTGTGTGTGTGTGTGTGTTATAACATTGTGGGATTGAGTGTCTACCATATTTTAGACACGAGCACTAGTATATTTTAGGAAAGATGTCTAAAATGCTTTTATGATCTAAATGCTATATGTTTGTCATATATGCTATTATTTGTTCGGATCTATGGTCTATTGCCGACCGGATCTGGAAACCTTATGTGTTTAGGATTCTAAGCGTACGACTACGGTATTAGAACTAGCATGTAAACGTTTCGGAGTGATAAGGGGATTTATACGTCTATCGTAAATAAAGCTTTCTTATCTTAAATTTTCGCCTGATGCACCGAACGTCTGCTTGGATGTACAAAACGTTGTGGAGAAGAGTCGTAGAGAATTGAGTAAATGGAGGAAATGAAAGGCTTATGATAGTGAATGACAACTATCGGAAGATATCGTAAGAGTGGTATCTTGCCTTTAGAATATGTCTGATAAAATAACGGAACGTTTAGAGTAGTACGGTACATCTGAAGTACACCTTCGATTGGCAGGATGATGGAACGATTGGTGTAATTCTTGAATTTGTCTCATAATCTAGAATTTCCATCACCAATCGAGTTGAAGCATGATTGATGATAGAAGATACGCACGGAAGAAGTCCTAGTAGAGTCTAGGAAAAATTTTATGATTAATGGGACACATTCGTATGTGTTAAATTGTTTGTTGATTTTACGACTTGGGGACTGCGAGACAATACTTGGGACGAGTATGAGTAAGTGTGAATAGTAGTAGAGATCTATACTACTAGAAGCACAGGACTCACGCTTGGATCAGGGAAAGTCACAAGGTTACCAAGAAGCAAGTGATTGGTCTCTTTTATTCAAGTATGTCGTTACCATTGTTTCGGTAATGACTAATGAGATGATTGTTATTCCAACCCTAGTGGTCATATCAAATGAGTACGACTACGATGAGTTTGTTACGTGGTTCAAAGAACCAAGTTCGATGTAATATCTGACTTAAGTCAGAAGATTGAAATCAAAGCAATCAATAGCATCACGCTCGTTGTTAAAGAAAGCTTGTAGCTAGAAATGCTACATGCTAAAATGTGATTATATCACATTAGAATATGAAGGAAGGTATATTCCATTATGGAATTTGACTCTAAGAGACTTGAGTCCAAGCTTTGCGTCATACGATGAGAGGTCATTAGAACATGACCCATCGATCTGTTACAATAGATAAAGGAAAGTACTTATCCTAAAAAGAAGAAGGAGTACTCAATAAGTATTTATTTCATAACTCGTAGGTTGTGATTAAAAGTCCAACATAGTACGAAAAGCAAATGCAAGATTGAGCATCGTCTGTAGTCAACAAGGCCTAGAGTTAGATACTCTTTCGAGGAAACATAGAAGTTACAGTTATTACTGTAACATCCCAAATTTCAGAAGTTTGAGTTAAGAGCTTAAATTTTAGATTGAAGAAGGGACTCGACGAGTAGGTATACTTACTCGCCGAGTCGAAGCTGGATCCGAGTTATAGAATAAGTGACCGACTCGGCGAGTCTGGTCTGGACGAGAAAATCCTTAATCTTAGGGTTTGCACCCTATTTACAAGGACCTTATGTCCTCTCCTCAGCCCCCTTGTCAGCCAGAAGCTTCTTTTAAGTGATTCCAAACCCTAATTTGAGTAAGAGGAGGAGGAAAGTGAGCTTGGGGATTTTACAAGAGAAAGATTTGGAGGATTTGACCACTAAGGAGCTGGAGGATTCAACTCTTTGGTTGTGAGAATCAGTTTGAAGGTAACAATCTGTCACTTTCCCTTTGTTGCTTCTAGATCTTTTCTTGGATGATGTTTTAGGGCC
The DNA here is from genome assembly GCF_002870075.4 of Lactuca sativa. Classification (NCBI taxonomy): domain Eukaryota; kingdom Viridiplantae; phylum Streptophyta; class Magnoliopsida; order Asterales; family Asteraceae; genus Lactuca; species Lactuca sativa. Next base: position 35,673,742 of record NC_056631.2, on the reverse strand, counting down.
ATTTTGGCATGTTAAGGAGCCATTTCAAGTTAGAAGTCCAGATCTGAGGTTGCTACTTCATATCTAGGCTTGTCTTGGTCCAAAAACCCGTAAAGTATCAGCCCTTGGTGTGTTGGTGAAGCATGTTTGTCTTAAACCCTAGCCCTATAGTGTTTTAAGCCTATGGCTCCTTGGTTTCACGTAAAGTTTGCAACTTTACGTGAAGGGTGGGCCTTAGAAGAGTGGATCAACAATTTGGAGCCCCTGCATGGCTCGAAAAGCCATTGTATGGATTAAGATCTGAAGCGACTCGGCGAGTCAAATGGGTAGACTTGGCGAGTTGTATGAAGATGGGCAGGAACTCGACGAGTTGGAAGAACAACTCGGTGAGTCTGTTGAAGATTGCCTTGGACTCGGCGAGTCTGTTCTTGGACTCGGCGAGTCAGGTCGCAGAACCCCAACCTCTTTTCGTTAAGCTTCGGATCTGTGAGTCGGTTGGCGACTAAGTGAGTTGGTTAAGATGGAATTCAGAAATCGTTCAACTCGATGAGTCCTGGGGTGACTCGGCGAGTTGAGTCGTGTTATGGGAGTTTTCTGAGTATAAGAACTCGACGAGTCGACGGGTTAACTCAGCGAGTAGGGTCAATCAGGAAGGTTGACTTTGACTAGGACTTTGACCAAAGTTGACTTAATTGACCCCGGGAAGACAGTTTAGTCTAAGTGTTGTTATTGGTATTGGTTGCTCAAGGAGCTAGAGGAGCAGCATTTCGGAGAGTTGTCAGTTAGCAGCCGGAGGGTTATCGGCCGAGTTCAGCAGTTCAGGTGAGTTTCCTTCCAGTAGGAACGGGTCTACGGCCACAATGCCGACCCGTCTAGTTAGCAGTAGTTTTCGGACTTCGGTCTGATGCAGTAGTTCAGTGTGCTTGACGTCTTTGTGATTCAAGCATATTTTTGTGTTATGTGTTCTGGACTTCGGTCCGATGCAGTATGCAGTATATGTGTTTATGCTAGTAGTTATGATTATACTATGCCATGTTCAGCCGGTAAATCCGGACTTCGGTCCGATGCAATTAGCAGGACTTCGGTCCGATGCAGGGGGCAAGGCCCTAGTTAGTCCGGACTTCGGTCCGATGCAGTTAGCCGGACTTCGACCCGATGCAGGGGGAAAGGCCCCAGTTAGTCCGGACTTCAGTCCGATGCAGTTAGTCGGACTTCGGTCTGATGCAGGGGGAAAGGCCACAGTTAGTCCTGGCTTCGGCCCGATGCAGTTTCCAGACTTCGGTCCAATGCAGGGGGCAAGGCCCCGGTTAGTCCGGACTTTGGTCTGATGTAGTGGGCAAGGCCCAGTATGTGCTTTATATGTTATTGTATGGTATGTGGTAGTTTGGGGGAGCTCACTAAGCTTTGTGCTTACAGTTTCAGTTTTGGTTTCAGGTACTTCCGCAAGCAAAAGGAAGGGCTCAGATTGATGGCATGGCACACACCAATGTTGCAGTTTATTCCTGGGAGTTTTATTGATATTTTGATATGATATTAACTTCAGTTTTGAATTGATACATTTACTATGGCATTTTGAGACATACAATTCATGGTTTTATTATCTAATAGTTGATGTTGCGATTTTTAGTAATATTAAAACAAAAAATTTTGGGTCGTATTTTGGGTCGCTACATGTTGGTATCAGAGCCCTGGTTTGAGGGATTTGGGCACGCTTTCGAGCATGTCTGAACTCAAACTAAGGAAATGGTAGAGATTTTTAAGAGAGAAACGTTTTTGAAAAGAATTTTTGAAAAAGAAATTAGAAAGAAAAAGAGTTTTCTTAAAAAGGAGAAAAGGGTGTGGTGCATGCGATCAGCCGAGCTCAAGTAAGTACTCCCAAATTACCCATACAAGTTTATGTTATGGTTATCAGTTTCAGTAGAACAGCATGCTAGAATAGGAATGATGATCTATGGATGATGCCTTATGTGTCTGCTATATATGTGTTTCATTTTTATGAGAATTGCATGTTAGTATTGAGTAGACAGTAGTAGGATAGCCTGTTTAGGTTATGCCTGATAGTATGAGCTTAGCATCGTATGCTAGTACAGTTCCTTGATATGAGGATAGAATTGCTTGAGTAGTTTCCTATGTCTGAATGTTGCTTGCTTTATGCTTTGTGGGAATCCGAGTGATGGGAGTTAGCCATTAGGTGAATACGACAAGTCACATGTAATCAGGGTTGAATAATCTTAGAGTATTGGATTTGACCATATTGCACAGCTCTCGCTTGAGTCTAACCGTTGTAGGGATGAGTCCCTTACTCGAAGGATTATCCGAGCCTCACTACATGTGATGGTATTCAGGTGATGGCTAATTGGCATTACAAGGAGACCTGCAGCAGCTGAGGACTGGTTTGGGTAGAGTATGAGATTTCCCTAGTGTAAGCCGAGGATGAGAGTAACAGAGATCAGTAGTAGTAGTAGAAGGGACTTGGTGGAGTCGAGGCAGTTCTTGAGGAAAGTACGGATAGATGTGGAAGGTAGTATAGGCCCATACTACCGAAAGTAGAGCATCCGTACTCGATTCAATAGGGGCCAAGACGAAACCAGGGAGTGGTGGAGTATGTGTGAGATCCCTCGGTAGCAATGAGTATTCTGACAGTTATTGGGATATGTTTTCAGCATGGTGACGTTGCGTGAGATATCAGTTGGCAGTTCAGGTACCGGGGAGGGATCTGGCTCAGGCTCTAGAGCCGGACAGTTTGATGATCAGATGAGAGACGTTATTTCTGCAGAGATTATGCGCAACATCATTGATCAGACTCCTGTGATATTTGGTTCAGTTAAGGAGGCCATCATGGAGCTTTTGGACAGTCGTCTTGAGGCCTTTAGGGCTGGGATAATTTCAGGGCAATTTAGGGCTCATCTAGAGCCCGATTCTTATGGATCCCAGGGATCCATCAGGGAGGGGGATCCTATTTTTAGCTCTTGCCATCAGGGTTCGTGAGTGAGTGGGGCACCCTGTCCCCAAGAGAGTCCCCTATATGATTTGGTCGTTACGGAGGTTTCACGAGTCGCTTGCAAGGAGCTACCCGACATCGTCAAGAGGGTCACTGATAGGTTGACCGAGATGCTTCAGGATCAGATAGCGGTTGTTCAGAAGATTGATGGGGGCGACGCGGTAGCATAGGAGCGAGAGATTTACCGGGAGTCAGAAAGGAAGAGGAAACCAGATGAGGTTCAGTGGCCAACAGGTTCGGGCAAAAGAACCAAAGGGCCGAGTTCGAGATCGAGAGACTTCCAGGGCCGCAGTCGATGCGATAAGTGTGGTAGGACGCACGGGGGAGCGTGTAAGAGTAGTAGAGGTGGCGATCCTGGTTGTTTCAAGTGCGGCCAGACTGGTCATTTCAGCAAAGATTATACTACCACCATTGCTCAGGGGGCTTGATCTGATATGTTTCCGTTGTAGTCAGAGGGGCCACAAGAAGGCCCACTGTCCGAGTTTGTATACAGCAGGGCAGGTGCCAACTTCTACCCTTGGGACTTCGAGAACCGCCAGAAGACATCGGGGTTGGGCAAGGACGCCCACGGCTCGTAGCAGAGTATTCCGGTTGATTTCAACAAGGATTCAAGCAACAATGGATGTTGGGGTATGTATCTTTTACCTTCCTGTAAATTATGATTTATGATGTTGTTTTTATGTTACTGCACCGATTTAGTAAGTACTTATATTGGAATATTATATTACCTATTTGGGATTGAGTCATATGCCATCTACATACCTTGGAATCTAGAATGATAGTAGAGGACGTTCCCCGTAAACAGATCACTTCGGATGCAGTAATTGTAGCAAAGTGTGAGTGAGACTCGGTGGTGTCCCACTATTTTCAGGAAGGTGTTAGTTGTATATAGATCAGTTATATTTTCAACAGTGGTAAGCTTGAGTTCCCAGTGGAGTAACCAGAGGATGATAGGATAGTAGTTCGAAGATGTCCCCCCCCCCCTTAATCGCAGGTTATCAGGATGCAGTCACTGAAGCAGGAACAATCGGGGAATTAAAGGTGCTCGATTAGTCGACAAGATTGGTTCAAGTCTAGTAAAGGGTTAGTTGGAGCGCCAACAAAGGTAAATGTGGTTGATAGCAGATCGAACCGTTAGATGATAGGAAGGATTGGAAATCCTTTTGAGCTATGAGTTGTAAAGGAATTAGCCATATCAAAGTGGGGGAGAACCCTTCAAGTATTCGGGGCGGTAGTATGATAAACTTAAAAAGGGCTAGTAATCTTTGAGAAGGAAGGGAAAGCAGTCCGAGGGGTCGTGTGGGTAAAGAAGTACAAGAGTTGGGAGTGTGGGAACTTCCCAACGTTGAGTTCATGTAATTGATATTAGTGGGCGATTGGGTTTGGAAACCCAGCGAAAGATTTTCTCGACAGAAAGCAAATGTAGCAAGGATGTAAGACTACTGATGTGCACAAAAGTACCCACTAGTTTTAATATTTATAACCTAACAAACTTAGAATAACTATGCACCTATAAACAGTGTACCTAGTCAGATTACAGTATAGCTTAGGTAAGTCAGGTGTCGATCACAAGGAACGGTGTTACTGATTAATTTACTTACTATTAAATTAACCTAATTATTAACAAGTTTAAAAGGGAGTTTTATCTGATTTTACAAGACCAGACAAACTTAACTCAAATTCAATAAGTAAAAACACACTCTTGTTTAGTTTGAATCCACTCCTTTCTTATGGCTAGCTAATGATTATGGATTATCAAGTTGGTTTTAATTGTATTAGTAATTTAGTTCTAACTTTACCAATAATTTAACTACTTCATGTCAAACCATGTATGTTCACACACAATTAAACATAGAACTAATTATGAATGTAAATATGCTATGTCATATTTGTTATAAAAACGCAATTATAGTCACAATACACGTTCTCTAGCACAGCTAAGCTTATTTACTCTAATTACTAACTAAGATTGGTCAATCCTAGCTCTAACAATTCAATGTTCACTAAATCATTAGGTAAACAAGTTCATGCAGTTAATGGTCACTAAGCTACACAGAACATGCAATCAAGCAATTAGAGAAACAAACATAAGCATGCTAGGTTATACAAATCAAACACAAGCAATTTTACCAACTAAATAAATCCATAAAAAATTGAGCTACTCATAAGTTAGAAGCTTCATCTAGCTAAACAAGAGTAGCTAGATTCAGCTGCTCATCATAGCAACTAACAAACTAACACAAATTGAAGTGATAGAAAACATGTTCTTAATTAACTAAAATATAGACCTTTATTCTTTTTGGTGTTGAAAACTTTTTTCCAGAACCTTTCTTCCGCTAAAAATCGCCTTCTGGAACTCCTTTCTTCAGTCAAAAAGTTTTTCTCATTCGTAATGATCAAGAATGCTTAAATAGCCTCCAAAATCTCGCGCCACGTCGTGGCTATCCAGGCCACGTCGTGGGCTCCAAGTTATCCGTACCGGGCAAGGATTCCTCCATAACGCGGTCTTTATCTTCTAGAATTCTCATGCCACGTCGTGGCTGACTTTGCCACGTCGTGGGTTCAGTAATTTTTGTGGATTTATTCATCTCTTGTGTTCCAAGTCTCCCATGTTCTACATATTGTCACTTTTGGTCCCTCTCTTCGAAAATACTTTTAATTGATTGAAAATAACAATTTAAAGTCATAAGTACCATTATTCTAAACATATTATCAACTTATTAATAAAAATGTACTTAAATATTGCCTAAAAATAGGTATAAATATGGCAATATCAACTACCAGATAGTTGTAGCCTTGGATAATTGAGGGCTGGTTGTGGAAATCAGGTTGGGGGATCGCTAGCAGGACTCGGGTGAGTCAGGCTGCCCTCGGAATAGTAGTTAGTGATAGAGTCAGCAGGGAGAGTGTTGTAAGTCTGCAGGTGTAGCCGTAGCATTCACTAGCAGCCAGATAGTATTAGAGTGTTGTAAGTTTGCGGGTGTAGTCGTAGCCTTCACTAGCAGCCATATAGTATTAGAGTGTTGTAAGTCTGCGGGTGTAGCTGTAGCATTCATTAGCAGTCAGATCGTATTAGAGTGTTGTAAGTCAGCGGGTGTAGCCATAGCATTCACTAGGTTAGTAGATCACGTGAGTCCATGGTTAGGACGTGGGAAGGACAGTAGTACCCACCAGTTCGGGTGTGGTAGTGAGGAGATGGAAATCCACTGATTGGATTTCGAAATTTACCCAGACAGGTTAGATCTGGTTAAGCCAGAGATAAGACTGTAGAAGTGCCACTACAGCTATGAGAGCAAGGAAGCAGTGGACGACTTAAGGTCATTTATGACATAAGGCTACAATTGGTCATGTAGCAGTCATGTTTAGCCGTGGTTTGGTAACATCAGGTTTCGACGCTCGGACCCGACCGGTTGGATCAAGAGGATGTTAAAGCCTCAGTAACATGATAACTAGTGGCAACTAGTTCCAGAGAAGGATCTTGTTCAGAAGTCGTGTGAGGCGAAAAAAAAATAGGGAGTCCTTTGGCTCCGCAGTTGGGATGGAATCCGATATTTCAGATGACTGTCGAGGGAATTGAGACCAGGAAGGTCTCGAGAGGTATAGGAAAGCAGCCATGTAGCAGCATGCTATTTCAGGAAGTTCAAAGTTTCAGCCAGTTCAGTGTTCAGGCAGTTCAGAGTTTCAGGCAGTTCAGTGTTTCAGGCAGTTCAGTGTTCAAGCAGTTCAGTGTTTCAGGCAGTTTAGTGTTTAGGCAGTTCAGCATTTAAGGCAGTTAGTATTCCAGGCAGTTCAGTGTTTCAGGAAGTCAGTGATCAGGCAGTTCAGCATTTTCAGGAAGTTCAGTGTTTTCAGAAAGTCTTAGGTCTCCATCAGGATGGTATTTTGGACTTTTATGGATTGCTTGAGGAGTGGCAAGCCACTCATAGCACGATTATCTGATTTATGGCCAAGTATAAGTGAATCACTTGGATAAGTAGATTTGTGGATTCTGTTGTTCTAGTGAGAACCTAGGGTAGTTAGCATGAAAGGAATGGATTCATGAAGGGGACAGAATGAGTTCCAACCTTGCGAGTTGCTCGGGTTATCGGCAGATATGGAAAAAGGGAGGATAGTTTGGCAACGGGAGAGGACCCAGTGAATTATTATGGTATATAACTTTCGCAAGTCATGAAAGTGTGTTCCTGTCAGGAAAGGGACAGTATCCTCGGGTGATACTTGGTTGTTATGTGATGACATTGAGGCCGTGGGTCGGCATGAGTTTTGGCAAGGCTGCCACGTGAGAAGAAGTTATTTTAAAAAGGGGTGCAGTGGTAGGATTTGGAAGGACCTGAGTTATTTGACAATTCAGAGTTTGCAATGCAAGTGGTTAGTTCGGAAGCGTATCCTGCAGTAGGCTTCGAGGACAAAGCCTAATTTAAGTGGGGGAGAGTTGTAACATCCCAAATTTCAGAAGTTTGAGTTAAGAGCTTAAAGTGTAGATTGAAGAAGGGACTCGACGAGTAGGTATACTTACTCGCCAAGTCAGAGCTGGATCCGGGTTATAGAATAATGACCGACTCGGTGAGTCGGCGAGTATGGTCTGGACCAGAAAATCCCTAATATTAGGGTTTGCACCCTATTTAAAGGACCTTATGTCCTCTCCTTAGCCCCCTTGTCGGCCAAAAGCTTCTTTTAAGTGATTCCAAACCCTAATTTGAGTAAGAGGAGGAGGAAAGTGAGCTTGGGGATTTTACAAGACAAAAGATTTGGAGGATTTGACCACTAAGGAGCTGGAGGATTCAACTCTTTGGTTGTGAGCATCAGTTTGAAGGTAACAATCTGTCACTCTCCCTTTGTTGCTTCTAGATCTTTTCTTGGATGATGTTTTGGGGCCATTTTGGCATGTTAAGGAGCCATTTCAAGTTAGAAGTCCAGATCTGAGGTTGCTACTTCATATCTAGGCTTGTCTTGGTCCAAAAACCCGTAAAGTATCAGCCCTTGGTGTGTTGGTGAAGCATGTTTGTCTTAAACCCTAGCCCTAGAGTGTTTTAATCCTATGGCTCCTTGGTTTCACGTAAAGTTTGCAACTTTGCGTGAAGGGTGGGCCTTAGAAGAGTGGATAAACAATTTGGAGCCCCTGCATGGCTCGAAAAGCCATTGTATGGATTAAGATCTGAAACGACTCGGCGAGTCAAATGGGTAGACTTGGCGAGTTGTATGAAGATGGGCAGGAACTCGACGAGTTGGAAGAACAACTTGGCGAGTCTGTTGAAGATTGCCTTGGACTCAGCAAGTCTGTTCTTGGACTCGGCGAGTCAGGTCGCAGAACCCCAACCTCTTTTGGTTAAGCTTCGGATCTGTGATTCGGTTGGCGACTCAGTGAGTTGGTTAAGACGGAATTCAGAGATCGTTCAACTCGACGAGTCCTGGGTGACTCGGCAAGTTGAGTCGTGTTATGGGAGTTTTCTGAGTATAAGAACTCGATGAGTCGACGGGTTGACTCAGCGAGTCGGGTCAATCAGGAAGGTTGACTTTGACCAGGACTTTGACCAAAGTTGACTTAATTGACCCTGGGAAGACAGTTTAGTCTAAGTGTTGTTTATTGGTATTGGTTGCTCAGGGAGCTAGAGGAGCAGCATTTCGGAGAGTTGTCGATTAGGATCCGGAGGGTTATCGTCCGAGTTCAGCAGTTCAGGTGAGTTTCCTTCCAGTAGGAACGGGTCTACGGCCACAATGCCAACCTGTCTAGTTAGCAGTAGTTTCCGGACTTCGGTCTGAGGCAGTAGTTCAGTGTGCTTGACGTCTTTGTGATTCAAGCATGTTTTTGTGTTATGTGTTCCGGACTTCGGTCCGATGCAGTATGCAGTATATGTGTTTATGCTAGTAGTTGTGATTATGTTATGTCATTATGTCATGTTCAGCCAGTTAGTCTGGACTTCGGTCCGATGCAGGGGGCAAGGCCCTAGTTAGTCCGGACTTTGGTCCGATGCAGGGGGCAAGGCCCCAGTAGTCCTGACTTCGGTCCGATGCAGTTAGTCAGACTTCGGTCCGATGCAGGGGGCAAGGCCGCAGTTAGTCCGGGCTTCGGCCCGATGCAGTTTCTGGACTTTGGTCTGATGCAGGGGGCAAGGCCCCGGTTAGTCCGGACTTTGGTCCGATGCAGTGGGCAATGCCCAGTATGTGCTTTATATGTTATTGTATGGTATGTGGTAGTTTGGGGGAGCTCACTAAGCTTTGTGCTTACAGTTTCAGTTTTGGTTTCAGGTACTTCCGCAAGCAAGAGGAAGGGCTCAGATTGATGGCATGGCACACACCATAGTTGCAGTTTATTCCTGGGAGTTTTATTGATATTTTGATATGATATTAACTTCAGTTTTGAATTGATACATTTACTATGGAATTTTGAGACATACGATTCATGGTTTTATTATCTAATAGTTGATGTTGCGATTTTTAGTAATATTAAAACAAAAATTTTTGGGTCGTATTTTGGGTCGTTACAATTACCTAAGATGAAGAGAAAATGTATGGAATCATTATTCAAGCCCTATTTTGTTGATGATTCCGAGACAAAATCATTCTAAGGGGGAGATAATTGTAACGCCCGTAGATCAGGGCTATTCAATTTAGAGACAATGAGCATCAAAAATGACTTGTTGATGGTAGATTATTTTAAAGGAATAATCTTAACTAAGTTGTTATATAAGTTACAAGGATCCCATACTTATAAGGAACGCTGAAATCCGAGTTATAAAGAAGAAGTTATGACATGTCGAAGTTTCGCAACAGAATCGGCACGACATTGCGCGACGTAAATAGTGAATTTACGATAGACCGATAATTAACCTTAGTATTCTAAACGAAATTCGTAGAATACGTTACACCGAGAGCGTGCATAAAAAGAACGTCCAAATTTGACTTCATATGAGGAAGTTATGATTTTTCTAAGTTTCAGCTTAGCGGTATGCAGCCCAAAGTTCGAATATGAGATCGATTGATTTCTAGCTGAAACAATCTAAACGAGTATAACAACCAAATTTAAAACATTTTCTTTCGTTCAAAAACCATTAAGTTCATACATTTCATTTTCAAAATAGTTTAAACATCAGAGCATCCCTAGAACCATATCACATAAATCATAAAACATGAGGAGCGGTACAATCACGCCTTCGCCTTGCCACGATCTCCTGAAGTACCTGAAACATAACACTACAACTGTAAGCCCGAAAGATTACTGAGTTACCCCCAAAATACCGACCACACATAACATAATCATATCATATCACAAATAGAACAGTCGTTCTCATTGGGTCTGTTGTGTGACTGGTCCGCCCGCATCGGGCCTTCAGTCCACCTGGTCCACCCTCTGATTCTAGCCATGTACATCGAGTCTACAGTGTGATTGGTCCACCCGCACTGGGCCTTCAATCCACCTGGTCCACTCTCTGAGTCTACAGTATGACTGGTCCGCCCACACCGGGCCTTCAGTCGGCCTGGTCCACTTTCTGAGCCTCGGCACATCTGGTCCGCCCTCTTGGGACCTTCAGCCTATCTGGACCGCTCGCTGGGCCTTCGGAATATCCGGTCCGCCCTGGGTATGTTGGCCTACAACACTAAGCAGGACTCACCTCAACCCAACCCCCGTTAAACAACCATGTACACATAAACCAATTAATCACATAACAAATCCTTAACCAGACAAACAGTCTAACAGATCACATAGCATATCAACATACTAACCAGGATTCCGACCTAACCGGTCACTAGCATAGCATTACCCTATATATCGGGTACCGACCTTAACCAGGTCACTAACATAACACCATCCTAAATACCAGGATGCAGATCTAGCATATCAGTAACATAACAAACAATACCCGGATTTCCATCCGATAAAGGGCTGGCCTTGGTGCCGTAGACCCTGTCGATATAGTGAGGATAACTCACCTTGCAACTGCCGAAATCCTTCAAATCTTCAACTGCTGACTCACCGAAACTCCCAGCTATCACATGATAATCACCAAGTTAGAGTCCAATCATGACTTTCTAGACCAAGGGCCCACAACACTCATTAAATCCATCATCCTCTTATTGGGCCAAGACCCAAAACCAAATCCTCATGCAAAACCCATTATTGGCCCAATTTACTAAATTGGGCCCACCTTTACAAACGGGCCTAGATCCAAGGTCCATAATAATCATTGGGTCTAAATTACTCCATCCATAATGATTAGTCATGGCCCAAGCCCCACTAGCCCATAAACAGCCCAATCACTTAAGGCCTAAAATCAAAACCCAACAGAGGGAGTACGATGGGTGTACCCCTCTTGGTACACTGGGCGTACATCGATGCTCGTGGATTGGAATCAGGACACAGACCCACTACGTTGGGCGTACATCCATTTACGTGGGGCGTACTCTCGCTGAACTAAAATCCCACATAAGTTCTTAATGGCTTAAGCTCTTAAGCCCAAACTTCCTATCCATAGACCAAATATGCCTAGGATTCATAAAGTCTCAAACATTATTACTTGGGACGCCCATAAAGCTCTTAAACCAAGGTCTTAATCCATTAAGACCTACTTATATCACACATGAGACAACCAAAGCCATTGGGACCTCATTTTTCTCACACAAGACCTCTCCTAAGGTCTTAAAGGACAGCTAATCTCAACCAACTCGCATCATGCATCACTTTGGGGTTTTTGGGACAAGAAATGGTGTCAAGACCTCATAACACCAAGATCTACACAAAATAAATGCCAAGCAAGAGACTTTATACCTCAAAAGGGCTCCAGAAGATGATGTTATTCCAGATCTATAAGCTCCAACTTCCAAAGTCCTTCTTTGACAACTTCCTCTTTTCCTCTTCCAAGCTTAAACCACCAAAATGAGCTTCCCAAGGTCAAGATCTTACTCTTGATCTTGGAAATTCATAAATAAGTACTTTTAGAACGGGGCGTTACAACGAGAATCAAAGATCTCGTTAATAGTAGTGCAACGGTAAAAAAAAACAGACTAAATCGGACGTTGGATGGAGGAGTTATGAATTTGTAACGGACTTTTCCTGTCCCGGCCTATTGAAAATATAATAATAAAAAAAAAATTCAAAATTAGCCGACGAAGTCTAAATGAAAGTTGTAGAGCATAGTCTCACCTACATGTGGATATAAAGAACTTCGAAAACGGAGATCGTATGCAAGAGTTATGATTTTCTGAAGTTCGAGGCACGCATCCCAAAGAGGGAACGCCCTGCGTTCATAGCTTGGCCCCGGATTGGCCACGTCGATGCTGACTCAACCGGATAAGAGGTAAGACTGGAACCCCGCTCCTACGCATCGCGTTCAAAGGGAATGCCTAGCGTTCAGGGAATGCCCTGCGTTCCCCTGGGGAACACCCTCCGTTCGAGGGCCAAACCCCTCCTAAAAATAGAAGTCAAGTCCAGCCAATTGGTTGCTCAATTTCTTTCCTCTCACTCCATATTGCCTCGTTTTACGTGTAAGTGTGACATCCCCATTTTCCACGGCCAGAAAAGACCGATTTTTTTATGCTTTGCTAAAAATCAAAGTACTTCTTTTCATAAAAATGTTGCGGAATTTGTTCCCAGAAAACATGATAAATACGTTATCAAAACATTTTCGAAGAAACGTATTTTATTCATTTTAAAACGTTTGGGATGTCATCGTCAATACATAAACATAAGCATAACCAGAATTTACATTCATTTACACTAGTGATCTATATCTCCTTAATCTCTCAATGTAATGTCACTTCATATCGACACCTGTGATATAAATAAACTGAGTGGGTCAGGTTGGGAAACCTGGTGAGTACATAGGGATTTCAATCCCACAATGGTATATCATCTATATAATTTAGAACTCACAAAACATACAATTTCACCATATATGTGTAAGCAACTCTTATCCCACCCCGTCGATCCTCACAACAAGACTATCCATACTCTCAAACCTAATATTAACCGTTTTACCTAATCCATACTCTCGAATTAATGATGAATAGTTATGCCTAACCATACTCTTGGACTAGGGACGAATGACTAATCCATACTCTCGGATAAATGACGAATGATTATGCCTAATCCATACTCTCGGACTAGGGACGAATGACTAATCCATACTCTCGGATTAATGACGAATGATTATGCCTAATCCATACTCTCAGACTAGGGACGAATGACTAATCCATACTTTCGGATTAATGGCGAATGATTATGCCTAATCCATACTCTCGGACTAGGGACGAATGACTATGTATTAATCCACACTCTCGGACTAAGGACAACTGACTATGTCTTAATCCATGCCCCCAGATTTATGATAGTTGACTATGTCCAATCCATACTCTCGGACTAGGGACAATGACTATGTCTAATCCATGCTCTCGGATAAATGACATATACTAAAGTTCTATTCTCTGAGTATAACTCACTTGTACTCGTAAGAAAATACTACCCAATATTCCTCATAATTAATTTAGGTTTACTCTTTATCCTAAATCATCATATATAATCAGGTATGTTCTTTAACACGTATTTCAGGAAACATCAATTAACTCGCACATAAACATATAATTAATACTTCAATCAATACTTGTATTAAAATCATGTTCATGAAAGGGACTATGCACTCACCTGGTAAGGAGGTGAGTCGGCACTCGGACAGCACTTCGTTACTCTTAAAATAATTATCCCTTGACGATACCTAGTATCATTACCACTAGATTTTAGTCTAACGTTAACCGCGACTAATTAATAGTCTAGCTATTATTACTATTATATAAGCGTTAAATAACACTCAATATAACTCATAATAATAGCTCAAATAATTATTTTACAGTGCTAATAATGTTACTATAATTAATTAGAAGTTATATTAAAAATAGCATAGGCGTAGCTCACTTACAGCGGGTTTTTTGCAAAAAACTGGGTTTCGCTGGAGCAGCGTTCCCGAGCCGAAAGGCTCTTTTCTCGGGACTCCGGGAGTCTCGGGGCTTCCTTCGGGTGCTAGGGGGTTTACCTAGGATTTTAAGGGGGTTAGGGAGCTTAGAGAAAGAGTGTAGAGAGAGAAAGAAGCTGATGGACTCGCCGGGTAGGAGGACCTACTCGCCGAGTTGGGGCATCTGGCAGCCTTCTGGTGGTGCCACGTCACCCCCTATCGCGTATCAGCCTTCAAACTTATAAAAATCATAACTCTCACATACGAGCTCCATTTTCGAAGTTATTTTTTTCAACGCGTAGGTAAAATCAATATCTACAACTTTCATTTAGACTCCGTCAGCTAATTCTCGACCGATCTCAAATTTAACAGTAGGACGCGTTTAGACTGTTAAATGACCGCGAAGAATTCGTAACTCCGTCATACGGACTCCGTTTTTGTCTATATTTTTATCGTTGAGTTCCTATTAATGAGATCTTCAACTCTCATTTAGGTCGCATAAGCCAAAAACCGCTCGAACTAAAATTCGAGTTTCGGGCGGTGCACTGCTAAGCCAAATCTTAGAAAATCATAACTTCCTCATACGAAGTCAGATTTGGGCGTTCTTTTTATGGATGTTCTCGGTTTAACGTATACTACAACTTTGGTTTATATTGCTAAGGCTAAAAGTTGCTCCATCGTCAATTTACTATTTACGCTTCCCGGCGTCGTGTCGGTTTTGCCGTAAAACTTCGACGGGCCATAACTTCTTCGTTATAACTCGGATTTCGGCGTTCTTTATATGTATGGAAACCTTGAGACATATTCTAAAACTTGGTTAAGACTATTTATTATAAATAATCTTTTGCCGAAAAGTCGTTTTCGACCCCTACTATCTCTAAATTGACTAACCTGGATCTACGGGCGTTACAGTAAGTTATACCCCGAAGCCCCGGTATCATCCCGACAACCGAAGCAAGTCCCAAAGCACTGAAGATCCCGAGAAATAGAGCTGTCGAGCTGAAACTCTGCCTGCGAGTAGCCCGATTTTTGGAAGATATCCCGGTTTCATCGAAGATTATTATTTTAAGAGTTGTAGTGTTTTCCGAGCATCGTCTTATCATGTGAGTGCATAGTCCCATTCATGAACATGATTTTAACACAAATATTGTTTGAATGTATTAAATATATGTATTCTGTGAGTTATTTGATGATGTCTGAATTATGTGTTAAAGAACATACCTGATTTTTTTTATGATAACTTAGGTTAAAGAGTAATCCTAAGGTTTGTTATAATGGTTATGGGGTAGTATCTCTTTATGAGTACGAGCGAGATATATACGGAGAATAGAACTTTAAAATATGTCATTGATCCGGAAGCATGGATTAGACATTGTTATTCGTCCCTAGTCTGAGAGTATGGATTGGACTTAGTAAATTGTCATTAATCTGGGAGTATGGATTAAGACATAGTCAGTTGTCCTTAGTCTGGGAGTATGGACGGGACATAGAATCTGTCATTAGTCCAGGAGTATGGATTTAGACATGGACCAATTGTCCCTTATCCGGGAGTATGGAATGGGCACAATTATGGACTCGAGAACATGGATTATATCCGGGAGTAAGAGATAGAATTTGAGGTCCAGGGGTATGGATAGTCTCGTTGAGAGGATTGACGGTGTGGGGTAAGATTTGGTTTTATATATATATATATATATATATATATATATATATATATATATATATATATATATATATATATATATATATATATATACAAATTTTATATTGTGCGAATTCTAAATTATATATATATATATATATATATATGTGTGTGTGTGTGTGTGTGTGTTATAACATTGTGGGATTGAAATCCTTATGTACTCACCAGGTTTTCCAAATCTGACTCACTCAGTTTTCTTTGTATCACAGGTAGTGGCACAAGAGCATAAGTTGGTTAACACGATGAGAGATTTTGGATTATAGATCAGTAGTTATAAATAACTGTTGTAAGGTCTATTTTATACTATTTATGCTTTTGGATTGTATCGAAACATGACATTCCGAGATTTTGTTATTTAATGAAAACACATTTCTTTAAACAAATGCTTTGATAAATTCTTATCACGTTTTGTTTTGGGAACAAATTCCACAACAATTTTCATTAAAAGATTACTCTGATTTTAAAACAAATCGGTCTTTTCTAGCCGTGAAATATGGGGATGTCACAACCAGTCGGCAGTTCAGGCACCGATGAGGGATTAGGCTCGGGCTCTGGAGCCGGGCAGTTGGATGACCAAAAGAGGGAGTTCATCTCCTCTGAGATCACACGCAGTATTCTGGATCAGACCCCTATGATCTTTAGCACGATTAAGGACGGTATTTTGGAGCTCCTAGATGAGAGATTGAGTACTTTCCGCACTGAGGTGGCGGCCATGATGGGGTCGCGCACACTGACATTCAAGGAGTTTAGAGCTTGTGGAGCTCCCGACTACCATGGGGCTCGGGACCCCATTGCGAGCACTAAATGGTTGGCGGATGTCGCCAACACAATCCGCATTAGCAGATGTCCTGAGGGGGATAAGGCTCGACTTACATCCTGTCTTCTGAAGGCCAGGGCATGTAACTGGTGGGAGGAGGTCGGATGAGGTTGAAGATAACGCAGTTCTAGATGCGATGACTGGGAGTGATTTTTCGGCCAGGTTCAGGTCCGAGTTTGCACCTGTTATTGAGGTGCAACAGCTTACCAGGGAGTTCCAGGATCTCCAGCAGACGACTGAGACGGTGAATGAGATCACCGCAATGTTCAGGGAGAGAGCCCTTCTCATTCTGCAGTACATGGCAAACGAGGAGATGAAAAAGGCCCGATACCATGAGACGTTGCGGAGTGATATCTGCCAGTTTGTGAGCCGCTCCAGCTGCAAGGCGCTGGAGGACATCATTGCTAGGGCTCGAGAGAGAAACTTGGATTTAGAGATGGAGAGGAAGACGAAACTCGAGGGGGTTCAAACAGGAAGTTTGGGCAAGAAGCCCAAGGTAACAGATCACAAACCTAGGAGCCAGCAGGGTTAGAGTCGTTGTAGCAAATGTGGAAAGATACACGATGGGACATGCAAGGCGGGGAGTTCAGGCTGATTCAAGTGCGCCTGAACTGGACATGTGAGCGGATATTATACAACTACTATCACCACCACAATAGTATCAGATCTGATTTGCTTTCAGTGCAATCAGAGGAGACACAAGTGGTCTAGTGCCCGAGTTTAGCAGCAGCAGGGCAGGTGGCAACACTCGCCCCTGCTACATTGAGGATTACATATGACCGTTAGGGCTGGGGTGAGGAGTCTGTGGCGAAGGGCAGGTCCTTTTAGTTGACTACAAAGGAGGCACGAGCAGATCCCGACGTGGTGACGGGTATGTATTTTTCCCTTAACTCTTTATTGACATTGATTATTGCTTATGTTTATGTGTTTTGTTATAGGATCGTTCTTAGTGAACGGTATATCATCTTCGGTACTATTCGATTCGGGTGTCACCCGATGTTTTGTTTCGCTCGCACTCAGCAAGTGATTCACAGGGGCTCTTGGGGAGCTGGATTGCCCACTTGATGTAGAGATAGCAGATGATAGGACCGTCAGGGTTGCAAGGGTTCACCAAGGATGTACACTGTAGTTGTTCGATGAGCTATTTTTTGTGGATTTAGTCCCTATTC
The DNA here is from genome assembly GCF_002870075.4 of Lactuca sativa. Classification (NCBI taxonomy): domain Eukaryota; kingdom Viridiplantae; phylum Streptophyta; class Magnoliopsida; order Asterales; family Asteraceae; genus Lactuca; species Lactuca sativa. The sequence goes on along the minus strand of NC_056631.2, from coordinate 35,656,137 downwards.
CCCTGCGAGGGAATAAGGTTATAGTTGGTATGGACTGGTTGAGCCCCAATGGGGCAGTGATCGACTGTGAGCAGCAGCTAGTGAGGGTTCAGACTCCAACTGGGGGCGGGTTGGTGATTCAGGGTGAGAGGTCACATGATGGAACAACTATGTGTTCAGTCATAAGGGCGGAAGATATTCTTTAGTATTCTTGAGGAAGAAGAAGAAAGATGGGTAAGAAAATGTGTCTAAGATGGATAACATGAGAAAGATATATATATATATATATATATATATATATATATATATATATATATATATATATATATATATATATACAGAGAGAGAGAGAGAGAGAGAGATTTCTTTTTCTTTTTTTATGTAATAAAAAATTAGAAAAAAAAAAAAAGAAAATATAAAGGGCAAAATCATCATTTTATAAAAATAAGAAAAAATTGACCAAACTCGCAACAAACTAAAAGTTTTTGGACCATTGGTGCTAGTCGAAACCTGGTTGGCACAAAGTGACAATTTTTTCTTAACCACGGGGACCATTCTTACAATTTTGCCTATTTTCTTACAATCAGGTGGAGTGTTTGGTGTTTCTAAAGGCAATGGTAAATGCTCTTTCTGGACCCAAGAAAAATATATATTTTAGTGTAGTCCAATTTATCAAAATGTTGTAAAAAGCACATTTAAATGTAAATTTCATGCTTGGAAGTCTCTATGCTTATTCTACACACCATATAGTTTTTGTAGTTACAGTATTGTATTTGAAGGTATGATGCCCTAATATATTAAAAAAAGTTGAAAGTAAAATGTTATATCTGGATATATTTTTAAAATAAAATTAGTATCGGTTAGTCCCTTCTTTTTCCATAATTTTTTTGTATAATTTAGGATGTACTCTTATGCCAGTTTTCAATTCAATTCTTTGATTTTTTAAGGTTGAATATGAATCTTTCATAGAAGAATACTAATCTTTCTTTAAATCGAGACCAAAGAAAACATAAGAAATGACGACCGAGATCAAAAATAGGTGCCGAGAAGTTAGGGGTAAAAGTGGAATAACATAAGAGAATATTGGAGATCGCAATCCTTCTGAAGCAATTAAACTCCATTTTAAATCTTATTTTTTATTTTTAATAATCAATTAATTGATGTATAAAGATTTGATGTGAAAATGTGTTTAGGCAATCGTGGAGCAAGAGGAAGAGGAAGTGAGAGGGGAGTTTGAGCGATTCAGACAACTTGACGATGGGAGTTTAAGAATCTAAATGAGTTTTTCATGTGGTAATTGCTTTAATTATTTATGTAATCTCATTGGGTGTTTTTACAGATTGACGACTTGACATACAAATTAGGTCATGGGTGCATCTTCTTCAATTTAAGCCACACATTTGTGCAATAGTGTCTATGTAGATGTCGTTTTTTCTTAACTATTGAATTCATTCTAGATCAACTCATTTTTGTTTTACATTCAAGAAGTTATCTGATGTATTTCCTGCAACAGAGTGTTGTTATCCTTATTGAGTGTGTTATGGAAGACAACAGATTCAGTTATGGCAAGCTTGTTTCAGGATTTACCATATATAAATGCCTTCTCCATTTGAAATATTTTGAAAACAAAAATGACCTTATTTGATCAAATTGTTAAGATTATTATTTGTGACATCCCAAAATTCACGTCATTTTAAAATTTTTATTTATAATATTCATTTTAAATAATGATATTGCGGAATTTGTTCCCAGAAAACATGATAAATATATTATCAAAGCATTTCCGAAGAAATGTATTTTGTTTATATTAAAAATTTGGGATGTAATCGTCAATACATAAACATAAGCATAAACAGACTATACATTCATTTACACTAGTGATTTACATCTCCTTTAATCTCCCAGTGTAATGTAGCTTCAAACTGACACCTCTGATACATATAAACTGAGTGGGTCAGGTTAGGAAACCTAGTGAGTACATAGGGATTTCAATACCACAATGTTATATATATATATATATATATATATATATATATATATATATATATATATATATGTAAAATAGAACTTACAATATATACAATTTCACCTCATATAAGCAATTTTACCACACCCCGTCGATCCTTACGACGACAGGATCTATACTCTCAAATGTAAAATTAACCTTTTTACCTAATCCATACTCCCGGATCGAGTATATCCAATCCATGCTCTTGGATCAATAACTATGCCCAGTCCATACTCTCGGATTAGGGACATTTGACTATGTCTAATCCATGCTCCTAGATTAATGACAAATAACTATATCCTCTCCATACTCTTGGACTAAGGACAAACGACTAAGTCAAATCCATGCTCTCAGATCAATGACAAGTTTTAACGTTCTACTCTCCGTGTATATCTCACTCGTACTCATATGGAGATACTACCCAATATTCCTCTTAATTAATATAGGTTTACTTTGTATCCTAAATCATCATATATTATCATATATGCTCTTAACACATATTTCAGGCAATATCAAATATTTCACACACAAACATATATTTAAAACTTTAATCAATACTTGTATTAAAATCATGTTCATGAAATGTATTATGCACTCACTTGTTAAAGTGATGATTCCAAACTCGGGCAACTTTTCGCTTCCAATAATTTTATTTTCCTTCGACGAAACTTAATATCATTACCGCTAGATTTTAGTCTAATATTTATAGCGACTATTTACGAGCGACATTGTTTTATAAATGTTAAACATTACTTCTCAACCACTATGTACAGACAGGGGCAGACATGAAACACCGGAGGGCATAACCATTTTGGGATTATAGCATTTCTAAAATCCAACAACCCTATGCAACCCTTCAAACCTGATTCCCCGTACCACGAGTAGTTAAAATATATTATAATAAAACTTTATATTTTATAATACTTAGCACATATATTGTTTATAGGTTCATAATAACGAATTAAGACTATAAATATATGTTACACTGAAAACAGAATAGTGTAGCTTAACTTACCAGGTTTTTAACGAAAACCGGAAAATTACGCAGCCAAAACTTTGACTCTAAAAACTTCTTTCGTCGACTTTTTGACGACTAGAAGTTTCTCTATTGCACCCTAAAACTAGAAGAAATTGAACAAGAAAGAAAGAAAGATTCTAGAGAGAGTTTAAAGGAATGGTGTAAGAAAATATGAAGAAATCAACCTTTATTTATAGGGGTTTGATCATAGAGTAGGCCATAAGTTTCGTCCATATCTTCCGTGTACGAGCTCCATTTTCTACTTTCATTATATCTACGCATTGGTATTTACGAGTACTACACCTTTCATTTAGACCCCGTCGGCTAATTTTTATTCTATCTCAAATTTACAAATATGTATCGAATTTATCGCGCTCGAAGAGTAAGGACTAAGTTTCGTCTATATCTTTAACATACGAGCTCTATTTTCGACATTCTTTATATCCACATGTTGGTATTTACGAGTCTTATGACTTTCATTTAGACTCCATCAACTAATTCTCATTCTATCTTAGATTTACAAATCGGTATCGAATTTGTCGCGCTCAAAGAGTAGGGACTAAGTTTTGTCCATATCTTTCGCATACGAGCTCCGTTTTCGACTGTCTTTATATCTTTGATCTCCTATTAATGATATCTTCAATTCTCGTTTATATTGTTTTGGCTAAAAATCGACTGATTAAAATCCGATTTCCAGACTGTGCACTACTATGTTAAATCTTAGAAAAATCATAATTTCTTCATACGAAGTCAGATTTGGACGTTATTTTGGTGCACGCTCTTGGTTTAAAATATACTATGACTTTCATTTAGATCGATAAGGCTAAAAAGTATTTTACCATAAATTCAATTTTTACGATTCCCGATGTTGTGTCGATTTTGTCATAAAACTTCGACATGTCATAACTTCTTTGTTATAAGTGGGATTTCAGCGTTCTTTATATGTATGAAATCCTTGTTACATATACTATAAATATTTTAAGATTATTTATCCTAAATAATATTTTATCAAAAAATCATTTTTGACGTTTATTGTCTCTAAATTGACTAGCCCGAATCTGCGAGCTTTACAATTATCTCCCCTTTATGATGATTACGTCTCGGAATCATCAACAAAACAGGGCTTTTATAATGACTCCATATGTTATCTTTTCATCCTAGGTAATAATCGTAACTCTTATGTCATTTCAAATAAGTATCTATCTCTTGGACTTCTTGACTGTTGGGGGTGCTCAATCTTGGATATGCTCTTCGTACTATGTTGGATTTTCAATCGTAACCTTTGAGTTACAAACTCAATCTTTATTGAAGACTTGTTATTCTTCTTAACAGACTTAACTTAAGATAAGTTTTTTACTTCGATTACTATAATAGACCAATGAGTCATGTTCTAATGACCTTTCATCGTATGATCCAATGCTTAGACTCGGGTCTTTTAGAGCCAAATTCCAGAATGGAAGATACCCTCCTTCATGTTCTAATGTGATATAATCACATTCTAGTATGTATCACTTCTAACTACAAGCTTCTTACTTTCACGGTGATTGCGATATTTCTATTGATCGCTTCGATTATCTTTTACTTCAGTCTTTTGGCTTAATTCATATGCTACATCGATCTTGGTTCTCTGAATCACATAAAATATATATCTTAGTCGGACATGATATGATATGACCACTAGGGTCAGAATAATAATCATCTTCTTAGTCATTACCGAAATGATGGTAACGACAGACATGAACAAAACAAAGTCAATTACTAGCGCCTTTGTAACCTTGTGACTTTCCCTGATCCAAGTGCGAGTCATGTGCTTCCGGTAGTATAGGCCTCTACTATCTTTCACACCTACTCATACTTGTCCCAAGAATTGCCTCGCTGTTCTTTAAGTTATTATCACAAAAACAATTTTAACACATACAAATGTGTCCAAACAATCATAAAAATTTCCCTTGACTCTACTAGGACTCCCTCAATGCGTATCTTCAATCATCAATTCATCTTCAACCCGGTTGGTGGTGGAAACGCCAGACGATGGGACAACTTCAAGAATTACACTAATCGAAGGTGTACTTCGGACGTACCATACTCCTCTAGACGTACTATTATTTTATCAGACGCATTCTAAAGGTAAGATACCAATCTTTCGATATCTTCTGATAGGTATCATTTGCTATCGTAATCCTTCTCACTTCCTCCATTTTCTCAATCCGCTACGAGACCTTATCATGTCGTTCCATACACCATAATAGTTGTTCAAGATGGGAAATTTAACATGGAGAAGGTTTAGATGCGTAATCCTCCTTATTACTCTGAAAAGTTACATGCCAGTTCTAATATCGTAGTTAAACGTTTATAAATATGAACACATAAAATTTCCAGATCCGGTCGGCAACAGACCATAGATACAATTAAATAATAGCATCATAAAGCATCACAAATCATTTAGCACATAAAAGCATTTTAGGCATCTTCCCTAGATAAGCTAGTGCTTATGTCTATTCACGTGTACTGCCTAAAATATATTAGACACACTCCGCACGATCATCGCTTAGCATTCTAGGTTTAAGTCTAGCAATTTCCTAAAATTCCTAGTTCGCTTAAACTAATGCTCTAATACCAATTGTGACATCCCCAAATTCATGGTCATTTTAAAAAATTTACTTATGCTTATTTGAAAATCAGAATATTCATTTTAAAGAATGATATTGCGAAATTTGTTCCCATAAAACATGATAAATATATTATCAAAGCATTTTTGAAGAAATGTATTTTGTTTTTATTAAAACTTTGGGATGTCATCGTCATTACAGAAACATAAGCATAAACAGACCTTACATTCATTTACACTAGTGATTTACATCTCCTTTAATCTCCCAGTGTAATGTAGCTTTGTATCGACACCTATGATACAAATAAACTGAGAGTGGTAGGTTGGAAAACCTGGTGAGTACATAAGGATTTCAATACCACAATGTTATATCATATATATATATATATATATATATATATATATATATATATACACACACATATATATTAGAACTTACAATATATACAATTTCACCTCATATAAGCAATTTTACCCCACCCCGTCGATCCTCATGACGACACAATCTGTACTCTCAGATCTAAAATTAACCTTTTTACCTAATCCATACTCTCGAATCGAGTATATCTAATCCATGATCTCGGATCAATAACTCTGTTCATTCCATACTCTCGGATTAGGGACAATTGACTATGTCTAATCCATGCTCCCGAATTAATGACAAATAACTATGTCCTCTCCATACTCTCGGACTAAGGACGAATGACTAAGTCAAATCCATGCTCTCGGATCAATGACAAGTTTTAAAGTTCTACTCTCCATGTATATCTCACTCGTAATCATATGGAGATACTACCCAATATTCCTCTTAATTAATATAGGTTTACTCTATATCCTAAATCATCATATTTTATCATATATGCTCTTTACACGTATTTCAGGCATTATCAAATATTTCACACACAAACATATATTTAATATTTTAATTAATACTTCTATTAAAATCATGTCCATTAAAGGGACTATGCACTCACTTGTTAAAGTGATGATTCCAAACTCGGGCACTATTTCGCTTCTAACAATTCTATTTTCCTTTAACGAAACCTAGTATCATTACCGCTAGATTTTAGTCTAATATTTATAGCGACTATTTACGAATGACATTGTTTTATAAGTGTTAAACAATACTTTTCAAACACTATGTACAAATAAGGGCCAGACATGAAACACCTGAGGGCAAGACCATTTTGGGATTATAGCACTTCTGAAATCCAACAACCCTATGCGACCCTTCAAACCAGATTCCCCATACCGCGAGTAGTTAAAAGATATTATAATAACACTTTGTTTTTTATAATACTTAGCACATATATTGTTTATAGGTTCATAATAAGGACTTATAACTATAAATATAAGTTACACTGAAAAAGAATAGTGTAACTTAACTTACCATGTTTTTAACGAAAACCGGGAAATTACGCAGGCAGAACTCCGACTCTAAAAACTTCTTTCGTCAAAATTTTGATGACTCGGAGTTTCTCTATCGCACCCTAAAACTAGGAGAAATTGAACAAGAAAGAAAGAAGGGTTCTAGAGAGAGTTTAGAGGAATAATGTAAGAAAATATGAAGAATACATCTTTTATTTATAGGGATTTGATCATAGAGTAGGTCGTTTCCGCGTACGAGCTTCATTTTCTACGTTCTTTATATCCACATGTTGGTATTTACAAGTACTACAACTTTCATTTAGACCCCGTCAGCTAATTCTCATTTTATCTCATATTTACAAGTCTGTATCGAATTTATCGCGCTTGAAGATTAGGGACTAAGTTTCGTCCATATCTTTAACATACGATCTCTATTCTCGACATTCTTTATATCCACGTATTGGTATTTACGAGTACTATGACTTTCATTTAGACTCCATCGGTTAATTCTCATTATATCTCAGTTTTACAAATCTGTATCGAATTCGTCGTGCTCGAAGAGTAGGGACTAAGTTTCATCCATATCTTTTGCATACAAGCTCCGTTTTCGATTGTATTTTTATCGTTGAACTCCTATTAATGATACCTTCATTTCTAGTTTAGATTGTTTTGGCTAAAAATCGGCCGATCTAAAATTCGATTTACAGGTTGTTCACTACTATGTTAAATCTTAGAAAAATCATAACTTCCTCATACGATGTCAGATTTGGACGTTATTTTTATGCACCCTCTCGGTTTAACGTATACTACGACTTTCATTTGGATTGCTAAGGCTAAAAAGAATTTATCATAAATTCACTTTTTACAATTCCCGGTGTCGTGTCGTTTTGCCGCAAAACTTCGACAAGTCATAATTTCCTCGTTATAAGTCAGATTTCAGGGTTCTTTATATGTATGAAATCCTTGTGACATATATACTATAAATTTTGTTAACATTATTTATCTTAAATAATCTTCTATCAAAAATTCATTTTTAACGTTTATTGTCTCTAAATTGACTAGCCTGAATTTGCGGACGTTACATTACATGAACTCATGTATTTCCTTAGATATCGGTAAACAAAACACTATCTACATAACTTATTTGAAGGCCATTAGCTATTCCTTAATTGTTAACATCATTTGTTCATATTATTATTTCATCTATAATCATGATTTATTATTTATTGTTGAAGGTGTAATACATATGAGGAGTTTATGGTGTCAAAGTGTGTGTTCATGTGAAAGTTGCGTTAATTGTGATGTTTTGGTACTGTGTTTCAGTTCCAACAGTTCAAAGATAAATGAAATCCTTCATTTTCTAACTCTGTTTAATTTTCACAGCAAATTGCCAAAATTGTTTATACCAAAGTATCATATTTTATAGCCATGTTTTAAGGTCATAAGGATGCATGATGAAAAATAAAAGTAATTAGCTTATACAGGAAGTAAGGCAAAAATACAACAAGTCTAGCAATCCAAGCACCATCTTTTGGACTTATAACCGCATGATTATGACCTTGAAAATTTATTGTTGTGAAGGAGTTGTTGGATCGTGCAGAAACCATATGTAGCAACTGTTGATCCATATGGTTCAAGCACGACAAGAATCATTGCAATCTTCTTAAATTGGGTAAGCATATAAAGTCTTCTTTAATCTCTCAATTCATAGATATCCTTTTGTGATGGATTCTGCTACCAACCCAATTTTGAAAAAACGGGCAAATATGTAGGGGTCTAACAGATGTTATGTATGTCCTAGATGCCATTGTGGGTTTTGATAAAGATGATGCAGTTGCAACCAAAAAAGCTTCAAAGTATATCCTGAAATGTGACGTGAAATTTGTTGTAATATTGTACAATGTCGAATAGCTATTCGTTTTTGGCCAAAACTGTAATTACACTATTCTTTTTGGACACATGATTTTAAACACTACTACCCTACATCAGTTCTTGAGATATTCATCAAACAAAGATATTTAATCATCAATCAACCCCAAATGCTAAGTTTTGAGGCTATTATTGCAACCTAAATTGAGCAAAAGTAATAGCCTTTCTATTCAATGGATCCAAAAAAAACTTTTTGCTTTTATATACTGACAATTCAAATCCATGCCAATGACGCGAGTGGCCTTCATCTAGTTTACAATTAATCCACAACAACTGAATACTATGGATGATGTTTCTTTTATATATATATATATATATATATATATATATATATATATATATATATATATATATATATATATATATATATATATATATATATATATATATATATATATAAAGAGAAAAAGAAAAATGTTACAACTATTGTGGCTATTTAGCTCCGATCACCCCATTCTAATAAAAATATCAAAATAAATGAATGCAAGTGTAAACATAAAAAAATTATATAAGTTTTTTTTTGTCTAAATAAGAAGTAAACATATGAGAGAGATAAAAATATTTAGTACACTAAGGTTGGGGGAGAGGTGTCGAGTGCACCGAGCTCCACCTCAACCAAAAACCATTTTCTTCTTTGTAATGCCAAACAGGAGAGGGGAAGAAGAGATTGTCGAGTAGGGAAGAAGAAAGGAGAAGATATAAGAGTAACTTGGCAGAAACCCACCCAGTTTGGCCACCTAACTCGACATGTCGAGTTTGGCCACCGAACTCGGGATGTCGAGTTCGTGGCACAGTGTTTGCCGAGTCCATGCCGAGTCCAGGTAGGATTTGCCAAGGGTTGCCGACCCCCATTCTGTCGAGCCTAAAAGTAAACATACATACCTTTAAGAATATAGGAGTACGGAACTTAGAAAAGAATCGGCGGACATTTGTTTTCCCTTGTTCATACTCTAGTTTCTCCTCCACCTATTTAAATTTAAGAAGCATTAAAATAGGTTTCATTATGATATTAGTGAATAATGATGCATACAAAATCCTTATTTGGTATTCATTAACCCCAAACTTATACATTGAATAATTACTTTTATGTTGTTTTGAAGGCATACTTCTTTCATCTCCTTCTTCTGGGATGCTTTTGAATTTGATCTCCAAGCAATATAAAGCAACCGCAACCCAAAAAAGGCATAAAGAACTGCATCATAAGGATAAAATAAATTAAATGTATGTCTGAAAAGTGTTGTATTCATAAAGTCTGTTTCTTTTCTATACTAAATAAACTATCTTAATGTGACTAAATGATGATTTTACCCTTAACTACCAACAAAATTAATTCACAATGTTCATCACTTTTACCCATTAAGTCATTCTCTCCAGATTAAGTAGAAAAGAAACCGCCCATGTACAGTTTGACCATAGTGGTTTGCCCCAATTATGGACAATTAAAATGACTTGTAATATTTTGTAACTAATAAAACCACAGTGCATAATTGTCGAGCATGTTGGACAATTAAAATGACTTGTAATATCTTGGAAACAATCCACCCCACCACCATTGTCCAACCTACCAGTAAAACCCTAATGATTTAAAATGTCACTGCTATCCACCCCAACATCCACCCTTTCCTTTTATTCTTTATCAGGGTTCATCATCGGCATCTTCATCTCCGATCACCACCATCGCTTGTACATAGTTGCATCTTATTGAACAATAAGAGGAAATTAGTGCATTTGATTGTATGTGTGTTGAATTTATCAATCTAGTAATTGCACCCGAAAATCACAAGGAACTCACCCCAGAAATCACACCCCACAAATTAAATCATAGTCATGCAATCAAACAATGGTCTACAGTCAGATCAATTGATATGGAACTTAAAGTGAAGCTTCCTCATCATATTCCTCTCTTTATCACTAGGTTCGCAACGATGAAATGGGTATCGATTGAAATAATGAGCACTAAACAGGTTTAACATAAATTGAAAGTCGAGAGGCCAAAACCATGAAAGTAGTTTTGTTGGTTTTGTCGATGAAGATGAATGGAATGAAGACATTGCGCAATGAAAACGAACGATGGTCTTAGTTCAGACACTAACTACACAAGAAAATGAAAATATATAGACCATCTGCATCAAAAAAAAAGTTAGGGATTGAATATGTGACGTTTTTTAAACCACATAGACCATTATGTAATTTTGTCTAAATTAAAGGAAAACAAAAGGCTTGAGCCATGTGCATTATTAAATATTATTAAACAAAGTATACAACAGTACAAAAAAAACATTTTAAAACAATGGAATTATATTACTAAACAAACACTAGGAAAAAACTAAAAGCAAAAACATTACATATCATAAACTGAAAATGAAAAACAACACCAACCATCACAGTTTAACGAGAGAACCAACGCCCTATGCGCTTAATCCAATTAAAATACATTACATCACAATTCACAAGCCAAAAATGAATAACAACACCAACTCTCCAAGTTAATATAACTAATTGATGGATGTCTCTAGAAAAATGTTGAGGGTTTAAACCCCAATATAAATTAGAAGTAAAATAATGGTGCTCTTATTAAGACCCACATCCTAAAGACATCTTTATTATAAATCAACCTATGTAATTGTTTGTAATCATCTTTTTAGGAAAATACTGTAAATTATCCCGATAAAAATACATTAAAAACTATATAGGATATCTCCATGGAACCTAAAAATAATGGGCGTGTATTAATCGTATAGACTGGACTCGCAATCAATTAGATCTTGAACAACTGAATCCATTGTAGGCCTTTTATTTCTGTCTTCCTCCACACAACTTATACCAATCTCAACAAGTTTTGCAGCTTGCTTCCTACTAAACAACCCTCCCAACCTCGAATCAATAATCTCTTCAACCCACAGATCCATTTCTTCTCCTTGAAGCTTCGTTTTCATCACCCTTACAAGCCTCATAAGCTCCGTTTCTTCCTCTTCCTCTTCCCCTTCCTGAACAACAATATTAGAAAGTCGAATTCCCCTTGTCATTTCTAAAACCACAACCCCATAGCTGTACACATCAACTTTTGCTGTAATAGGAAGGTTGCTTGCCCATTCTGGAGCCATATATCCTTTTGTACCTCTAATCCTAGTAAACTCCGAGCTTTGAACACCTCTCTGAGACAACTTCGCCAGACCAAAATCTGCAATCTTTGGTTCGAACGACTCATCTAAAAGAATGTTTTCTGGCTTAACATCACAATGAATCACCCATTCTAGACACTCATGGTGTAAATAAGCTAAACCTTTTGCTATGCCTACGGCAACCTTGAACCTTTCTTTCCATTGAAGAAAACTCGTGGAGAACAATCTATGGTCAAGAGAAAGATTTTCCACATACTCATACACCAGAAGTCTGTGTCGTTTGTGTGAACAGCATCCCCACATTCTTACTAAATTCATGTGATTGATTTTACCGATTGTGCTCACTTCTGCCCAAAACTCTCCACCTTCGCTCACATCTCCTAACCTTTTCACAGCCACCACCCTTTCATCTTCCAAAACCCCTTTATACACAGTCCCTGAGCCTCCTCTCCCTATTTCCACCTTAAAGTTTTGCGTCGCCTTCACCAATTCTTGATAAGTAAACCCCCTAAACTGACCTGATACCATACGATACCCCTCTTCTAGGTTAGTTAGGAGGGCATTCTTTCTATAAAAAAGCCACCACCCTATCAAGATAACAAAAGCTTCAGCCACACCAATAGCTATAGCGAAGGAGTAAAGATAAACCCATTTCACCTTTGTGCCAGATGGTTTATACATAGATTGAGAACCCACCATGACTGTGACCTCTACACACGTGGTGTTAGCACTAGTAAGAGTTGAGACTGATTCTCTTGTTTCCATGTCAATTGGTACTTTCAAGTAGATGCTTCCTGGGAAATTAGGAGATCGGAAACCGTTGAAAAGAGCACTTTTAATAAAGCATAATCCTGCACCTGTTATCCTGTAACTAAATGCTATACATCTACAATCTCCCAAGCAGATGTCCTTACAAGCATCCAACGTAATGGGTGTTAAGTAATCTAAATCAAAGCCATAGTAATCTGTATACGGCACTTCCAAAAATCCAAACTTTGTTGAGTTTGAACAGGTTGTATTGAAAGTAGGCTTACAACCCTGACTTAAATCAGCAGGGTTAGTCCACTGGTGATTGGGTGGACATGAACATACCGATTGTAGTACTCCGTTATCACAGATTCCATTCCTCCCACAGATTCCGTGAACACTACATGGTTGTGCAATAGCTTGCCATGAAATCGACCATAATCCAGTTGACTCGTTCAAGCTATAGAATCTGAGATTCCCATCATAGTCCATGGTTAACCTCCTTCTGAACCCAAAACCCATATCTAAAGCACTAAACTGCCACCGATCGCTCGACCTAAATTCACCAAAATCGTCAAAGGCTGCGATTCTGCTGCTGTTATATGAAGTTCTTCCGTAAGACCAGACATTAAATCCAGGATCAGGACTAGGCCAGTACACACTTGATATTTCTGGGCCATCGTAAGTCAGTGTTAAAACGTTAATACTGTTATAGCTCAAAACAAAATTTCCAGATTCAAGACTTCCTCTTCGTAAGGCAGATATCAAGCTTTTGCTCTTTGTTAGCGTTTGATAAGGCAATAGAGTATCAGTTGGATAATCAAAACTTTGCCAAAGAATCTGACCTTTTTGGTTCTGTAGCACCAGATTACCTGTATTCAGCAGCACTGCTCTACTTACATCTGTGGAGGTTGTGTTTGTTTCCCACACGACCATGCCATCCACATCTGTCAAAACCATGGCTCCATTTCTCCTAAATGTCATCTTTGATCCACGGCCATTCACAGGTGTGTTGCGGTTGGCACTCCAGACCACTGTGCGATCTTTGGAGTTTGTGAACCAGATTGCAAACCAATAAGCATTGCTTTGGAAGCCATAGAAGCCACAGGTGTAAGAGTTGTCTGGAGACCTAATGACGTCTGAACTATCATCAACGGTTAGAGAGGAACCTTTTTGAAGATGATCATGAATGGTCTGTGAAGATGAAGATGAAGATTTTAGCGAGAAACAGAAGAGGAGGAGGAGAAGGAATATTTCTCTCATCATTTGCTGTTTACGATTTCCTGAAGCCAGGATGTGAACCTTATATAAATGGGTTTATCAAGCTTTAGAATGCTTTGTTTTGGGGTTTTTACATTCCATATTGACCAAGAATGGACTACCTCAGTCGTTTTATATTGTAAAATGAAAGACGCTTTATAAATCTATAATTTAGTTGGTTGTTTTTTTCAAACAGCAATCGGAATAAAAGCAGGAAAGCAATGGGTACAAGGTTGCTACTTGTTTGTTTCCTTAATCTGTGAGTCGTTAATTTATAATTTTAATATAGTGGAATTATATTAATACAAAGTTGGTCAAAAACTTTTGGCACGCTTGTGGAAGTCAGTACTCAGTATACGCCACGTTTTAGGAGGTGTTTGGCTTAGCTTTTGAGAGGCTAAAAGATTTTTTAGAAAAAGATAGAAGACAAAAGATGTTTGGCAAAGTACTTTTAAAACTTACTTTTAGATTTTTGATAGAAGAAAAATCAATTTTTTGGAAAAGTCAACTTTTTGCAGCTTTTTCAAAAAGAACTTTTTGCTCTTAAAAATCTAAGCCAAACACCCCCTTAATATATGAAACAGGAAAGATAAGTTCAAGGAATCACTAATAATAACTCTTATATTTCCACACCATTTTTACATCTAACAATTGATAGAATACATTAATTCGGGAACCACATGAAACAGATAATTTTATTTTTCACAAATGGTCCTTTGGTTTTTGTATTTTATTTGTATTCAATAGATTTTGGATGGAATATGTTTGGGTTGGTTTTTGACAATTTATATTTAGTTTTCTTCCGTTTTTACCACGTGTTTCGTTTTCGCTTGCTTTGCCTTTTTTTATCCAATGAGAGTTTTACGGGTGGTTCTTTTAATTTATGTAATTATTTTTTTTCCCTCTAATGTTTCTTATCGTTGCTTTTGTTCTCTGTTGTTCTTTCGTCTTTTGTGTTTCTTTCTATGATTTGGCGGTAAGCAGACGCGGATTGTCTATTCCGTTTTGGTGTTTTTTGATTTACACTTTTTTTTGTCTCTTTGTTTTGTGTTATATATATTTTTTCGTTATGTATGGTAAACGTAAATTGGAGTATGGTATTGTTGGATCGTCCTCTTCTGGACCTGGGGTTGCTTCTTCGTCGGCTCTTGCTGTTGAACCGGTTTCTCGGCGCCCTAGATTTTCTTCACGGATGCGTTCTGCGGGTGTGCTTCCAACTTATGTTGATTTTGGTGATTGTGATTGCATCTGTGAATATTGTGGAGCATGTTTTTGGTTTGTCGGAAGGAGTTTAAAGCTGTCTACAGCTCATCATCCTAGATATGGTCATTGTTGCAAGTCCGGTGATGTTATTCTCCCTTATCCTTCTTCTTTTCCGCCCGAATATGTTGCGCTTTTTCATAGTGATCGTTTTTTGAGGGATATTAGGGCTTATAATAGCATGTTTGCTATGACGTCTTTTGGGGCTAATGTTGATGAGGGAATAAATGATGGTCATGGTCCGTATGTGTTTAAAGTTTCCGGGCAGATTAGTCCTAAGATTGGTTCCTTCTATCCCGATCCTACTAACGGGCCTAGGTTTCTTCAGTTATATCTCTTTGATGCTGATAATGAAGTCAGTAACAGGTTGGCTGGCTTTCCGAATCGTAGGAGAAATGATTTCGATGCCACTATTGCTACGTTTCTGATAACGTTTTTGAAGGCCAATAACGAGTATGTGCGTACATTTAAGAGTGCTAAAGACTTGGCTGACCAAATGAATATACCATCGTATTCTGTACGTTTGTTTAATGATGTCTCTGACTGTAGGTATGGTTTGCCTTTACCTGGGTCTTTGGGTTGTATTGTTACCGGTGATGATACAAATTCTGTGCAGTATAATATTGTTGTTCACTCTAATTTGGGTCCTCCCCAGCGTATTAGTAAGCTTCATCCTACGTATATGCCTCTACAGTATCCACTTTTATTTCCATATGGTGAGCGCGGTTGGTCTCCGCGTTTGAAATTGGGTAATCGGTCTGGTGCGGGTGCAAGGAGTCTTACTGTTAATATGTATTATGCTTATCATATCCATTGTCGACGGCACATATGGTCGACCATTTTGAATTCATCTAGACTCTTTCAACAGTATTTGGTAGATGCATATACATGTATTGACTATTGAAGAGGGACGGTTAGAATATATTGCGGCACATCAGGATTCCCTTCGTTCAGAATATGTTAGTGGTTTATACGATGCTCTTTCAAAGGGTGATAGACTGTCTCGGTCCGTCGGGAAACGTATTTTCTTACCGGCATCTTTTACGGGTGGTCCTCGCTATATGTATAGTCACTATCAAGATGCTTTGGCTATTTGTAGGGTATATGGCAATCCACAATATTTCATTACGTTTACATGTAATGTCAAATGGCCAGAGATTACGCGTTATATGGATGCCTTTGGTCAGACGGGTCCACATAGTAGGGCAGATATTATTGCAAGGGTTTTTAAGATAAAGATTCAGTCATTCATACAATTTTTAAAGGAGGACAAGACCTTTGGAGAAATTGATGCATGTATGTTTGTTTTTACTTATTGGGTAATCTACATTACATTTTATTGTTTATTGTTTCAATAAAATAAATGATGTATGTTTCTGTTTATTGTCAATTGTCTTTTTGAAGATAATATGAAAATAAATTGGTTGTTCATGACTTTTTTATTCCAACAGAAAGCAGGTGGTAGTTTTAACATCATAGTACAATATGTCCTTCATGGAATATCATTAGCATCTATAGTTGAGACTTCTTTAAAAAACTTCGTCTTATTTAAACAAAAAATGACGAAATTGCCCTTTATCCATTTTACTCTACCACTCTAACATCAGTACGTTTCACAACTGGGATCTTTTTAAAAAAACCTGCCTATTTTAAACAAAAAAATATGTAATTGTTTTTTCGTTTTTACTTATTGGGTAATCTACATTACGTTAATAAAAAAAATGATGTATGTTTCTGTTTATTGTCAATTGTCTTTTTGAAGATAATATGAAAATGTATTGGTTATTATTGATTTTTGATGAAATCATATACTTCCATTATCACATTTTTATTACAACGGAAAGCAGGTGACAGTTTTACCATTACAGTACAATATGTCCTTCATGAAATATCATTACCTTCTACGATTGATGGCTCTTTAAAAAGGCTCGCCTTATTTAAACAGAAAATGACGAAATTGCCCTTTATCCATTTTACTGTACCAATCTAACGTCATTACGCTCCACAGCTGGGAGCCTTTTAAATAACCCTGCTTGCTTTAAATAAAAAAATATCTAATTGCTTTTTCCCCATTTTACCATACCAACATTTGAAAAAAAAAAAAAAAAAAACTCGGTTTCCAGTTCTTTATTTTTTTGGTTATACATATTTTCAAAGGAGTTAGTAGTTTTAACATTACAGTACAATATGTTCTTCATCAAACAAAAAATGATGAGATTGCCCTTTATCCATTTTACTGTATCACTCTAATATCATTATGCTCCACAGCTGGGAGCCTTTTAAAAAAGCCTGCTTTCTTTAAACCAAAAAAGACCTAATTGCTTTTTCTCCATTTTACCATATCAACATTTGCAAAAAAAAAATTATACTCAGCTTCCAGTTCTTTATTTTTTTGGTTATACATATTTTCTGTTTTTTTTTTGCTTTTGTTTTTTTTTTTGTAGTCACTATTCTTTACTATCTGTTGCATGTTTATCTATTTTCCATTCAACATGTTTATTATCTATTCCATTTTCTTTTATGTTTACCAAATAATGTATTTTCTTCTTTTTGTAGATTTGTATACAGTAGAATTCCAGAAAAGAGGTTTGCCCCATTGTCACACTTTGATTTGGGTAAAGAATGCATATAGGATCAAGACGCCGGAAGAGGTGGATGCGTATATAACGGCCGAACTGCCGGACCCTTTGACGGAGCCTCGCCTTTTGGCGGTTATAACAACGTCCATGATTCATGGTCCATGTGGTTTACTAAATGAAAAGGCTCCATGTATGAAGGATGGTAAATGTAGTAAGCATTTCCCAAAGCCTTTTCTCGCGTGTACCGTTTTCGATGCAAATGGTTATGTCCGTTACAAACGCGGATCATCAGTCCAACACATAACACCACGAGGGGTGGTTATAGATAATGGATATGTTGTCCCCTATAATAAAAGACTTTGTTCTCGGTTTGAAGCTCACATAAATGTCGAATATTGTGGATGGAATATGATGATCAAATATTTGTTCAAGTATATTTCAAAAGGGGTGGATCGTATCAGGTATGTCATTCAGAAAAACGAAGAAACGGACGATATTGGAATGACTGATCGGATGAATAAAGAATTACCTGCTAATGAGATCCAAAATTTTTTGGATGGCAGATATATATGTCCTCATGAGGCAGCATGGCGAATACTAGATTTTCATATTCACCATCGACATCCACCGGTCCAGATTCTAACGGTTCATGAGGAGAATATGCAACAGATTGTGTTTAAAGAGAATAGTTCGATACAAGAAGTTCTTCGTAATCCTTCTGGTACAAGGACAACCCTTCTTGCATGGTTTGATAGCAATGTAAGAGACAACACGGGTCATCATCTCACATATATTGATTATCCAAAACGGTACAAATGGGATGTTCCTTCTAAAACGTGGGATCCTAGGGCGGATGATTCATCAAAAATGGTGGGCCGTCTTGTGTTTGTTCATCCATCGTCTGGCGAATTGTTCTACCTACGAATGTTATTGTGTCATCAAAAAGCTTGCATGTCTTTTGAAGACCTACGTACCGTTTCTGGCTGTCTGTATCCAACTTTCAGAGCTGCCTGTAATGCATTAGGAATAATAGGGGACGACATTGAGTGGATGACTGCATTCAATGAGGCGTCCGTTTGGGCAACATCATCATAGCTTCGTTCTCTTTTCTGTCATTTATTACTCTTCTGTGAAGTCAGTGAACCAAGACGTTTGTGGGAGGAAGCATGTGGAAAAATGTCAGATGATTATTTGTATAACATAAAAGCAACATTGTCGGACAATATTTTCTGTATCACAGATGATGTTATTCGACAACAGTTGCTTCACGAATTGGAACATATCCTTCGTTCCTCCATACCTTCAAGATCACTCGCTGATTTTGATTTGCCAATGCCATCTTCACGTGGCCTTTCCCTTTTGCAGAACCGTTTGCTTCTTGAGGAACTCAGCTACAATAAGAACCTGTTATCTACTCAACATTCTCAGCTTCTTTCACAGCTAAATACAGAACAGATTTCAATCTATCAGAATGTTGTTACATCTATCGAGGCGAAAAAACAGATTTTGATGTTCGTCTATGGTCATGGGGGGACCGGAAAGACCTTTCTGTGGACTACCATTCTTTCGTATTTTAGATCGGTAGGAAAGGTAGTGCTGGCGGTTGCTGCATCCGGGATCGCATCTTTGCTTTTGCCTTCCGGGACTACCGCACACTCACGATTTAAGATACCGATTGAGCTAACGACAAAAAAATCATGTGATATAAAAAAGAGAACGTTATTGGCTGATCTTATGCAGCACACATCATTAATCATATGGGACCAATGAGTGATAGAAGATGTTTCGAATATCTCGATAGATCTTTACGGGATGTACTAGACTGTAACGAACACGCTTTCGGTGGGATTTCTGTTCTTCTTGGTGGCGACTTTCGACAAACGCTTCCCGTCTTGCCAAAGGCCACACGTTCTCAGATTGTTGAGTTTACACTGCCAAATTCGCATTTATGGAGTCTTTTCGAAATTCACATGCTGACACAGAACATGAGGTTAGTTTCAAATATGGATAATGACATAGATAGACCCTCAATGAGAAGCTTTGCTGAATGGCTGCTTCAAATTGGTGATGGATTGGTTGGGCAGCCTGATATAGAGGATCCACACGATACCTCATGGATACAAATTCCATCCTCATTACTGATACCACCGGGTTCCAATTCTCTCGAAAATCTCATACACTTTGTATATGAAACAGCTATGCTCAACAATCCCACTGCGACAGATCTGTCAGTTCGGGCAATCGTGTGTCCAACAAATGAAATGGCTGATATGATAAATAGTATTGTTTTAAAAAAAAATTGGGACAAATGGTAAGATATATAGCAGCACGGATAGTATGCAACCAAACGGAAAACATACATCGGATCTAGAAGGACTCTATCCTGTAGAATACCTAAATAACTTATCATTTACAGGGATACCACCTCATACACTTGAGTTGAAAATAAACACGCCCATAATGCTACTGAGAAAGATCAATCAACGAGAAGGTTTATGTAATGGCACCCGTCTTATTGTATCATAGCTCTTACCAACCGTTATTGAAGCTACCATAATAACGGGAACATGCATTGGACGGAGGGTTTACATTCCTCGCATAAAATTCATACATAGGCCATCAGATCTACCCATTACCTTTTCAAGAAAACAGTTTCCAATTAAATTATGCTATGCTATGACCATCAATAAAAGTCAAGGACAGTCACTTAAAAAAATTGGAATTTATCTCTCACAGCCAGTTTTTTCACACGGAAAGTTATATGTAGCATTGTCCAGGGCTACTTCCCCTACTTCCCTACTTCGTTAAAGATTCTCATAGAAACAAACGAAAACGACAGACGCGATCAAACAAAGAATGTCGTATATAAAGATCTATTACGCAAGGTCACTCCAAAAGAGGTCCATCATATCATTACCATATACCCATTTCGTAGACATACTCATACTATCTATATTACCATACTTGTACTTGAAACCGTTAATGAATATTTATACATATCACATATATATTCTTTTTCTTATATTACCGAATTTCATACTTTTTTTCCCACTATAACATTTAGTTACAGTCAATAGTTATTTACATGCTTTTAGTCTTATCAGAAACGAAGTACAGACCATGGTTACCATATCTGACCTAAAATGCGAAGGCGTTGGAGCCCCTATACAAGTTAGAATCCTTCGCAAATGGAAACATGATGTTCGTCGGTATGAAACATGGTACCTGGCCGTTGACAGATTTGTAAGCTTATTAAGACAGCATCCATTTCCCATGTACATATAACACATACCATTTTAAAGGATATATATATATATATATATATATATATATATATATATATATATATATATATATATATATATATATATATATATGTTACAGGGCGATGCTATACAAATCCTTGGACAACGAACCAATCAGGCTTACATAGAATCGAAATTGAATGTTTCTAATTGTTACACTATATCCGACTACAATTGTCCTGAATTGGATAGACATCAAAAAGTGCTAGAAAATACTTTCTATATCGATGTTGGTCTCAGCTCCACTATCAGTCCACTTCCAGATACAGTGACCATACCAACAACTTGGTTTCGGTTTGTTTCCAAACCACAGTTGATAGATCTTGGAGAAAATCCACCGTATTTTCCAGGTAACAACATAATCCGATTGGAATTCTTTGTGATCGCTTCAATCAAGTATTTACAAAATTACAAATTTAGACTTCATTGGGGTGCTATCGAAGATCAGAGATTGTACGAAACAAGATGGCCAGTCTTTTATCCTTCTTATTCTTATGGATGACAGGTATTACTTACAATATTCAACATTCGTTTAGAACATGTTTTTTTATTTTTATACTAACAACATTATGTAAAAAAAATTACAGCGGTAATGAAATCGCAATCAACCTATGGAAAGAATGTATTACTGTTCCAACAAAATTTGATCGCAGCCTACCTATTCCACTCCCCACTATCACAGTGGTAGCTGTGACAAATCTTAAACCCTCCGTTTCGGCCGGTAAGATACATTTACTAAACAGAAAAATATACATAATGTGATAATCATTAACCCCTATATATACACCCGTCCTTACAGGAATGCTACGTCATGGATCATCACATGCGACCCATATATATGTGAATCCACAAATCCCAGAAACTACATCTCTTATAAACCTGTAAACTCCACATGCTATATATATATATATATATATATATATATATATATATATATATATATATATATATATATATATATATATATCTCTTAAAATCGCTTTACCCAAAATTAATACTTATAATTATTTCAATGTCATATCAGTTTTAGCGGTCCAATGTGTCCACAATCAGCGCCTTCGGGAATACCAACAACCCTGAAAGACATCAAATTGAAAATGCGGTCGGAACTACTGGTAAACGATCTCCTATATTTTTTTTTTGGAACCCACAAATAATTTTATAAAAGAAAGCAAACAACACTCCAGCAAGGTGCTAGGAGGGAGAGTACAGATACATGAAAGGAGAGAAAAAATTACATAATGGTAAAAGGACTAACACACCAATCTATCCAACTAATGTTGCATCGGTCTCTCCTATGCTTAATCCATGTAAATACAATGGATTTCACCGAATCTGCTAGTCTGGGTGGCGATGTTCTTTGTTTTTTAAAGATCCAATCACACCTAGCTTTCCAGATACAGTCCCATAGCATATGCTAGTTAGAGTTTTTCTTTGCTTTGAACAAGTACCCCATTGTGTTACATATTTCACCATTTCCTCGGCGTTCTGAAATTGGAGATGAGGAATGTTGCACCAATGACCTACATATTCCCATACCTTTGATGCCAGTGGACACCGGAATAGTGCATGTGCCGTATCCTCCTCTTCCAACTCACAATAGGGACATAAGGCGGACATGAGTTGGATTCCCCTTCTAGTTAATGCACGTGCTGTTGGGAGTCGATCAAGCTTTGCCCTCCATATGAAACAGTTGACCTTCAAAGGGACTTCATGAGTCCACTTTAACGATACTTCCCCTGGCATCATGTTTCTCCAGTCGAAACGATCTCCTACATAACCCACATTTTTTACATACATATTATAATATATCGACTTATAATTGTATATCGATAGGACAAAACATTTATGGTGAAAGCATCCATCACAGAGTTTGTATTCCAAGACAGTTGGTGTCAAATAACATGTCCGACATGCAGAGATCCAATATTTAAAAGAGGTGCACATTGGTTTTGCAGTGCACACAGAGCTATTGAGAAACCATCACTAACGTAAGTACCGTTCTCCACTGATACAAAACATACATATCTGAGCAAACATCCCAACGGTCAACTTCCATATGCAGTCATAGATTTAGTGTGATGATAACGGACACAACTGACACTTTACAAGCCATCGTATCTGACACCTCATCTCGGAAAATACTAAGTGCTAATCCCGAAACCTCTCTCCCCGAAATCAATTCCATCAATAGAAAAGTATTACCAACAGCTGTCACCAAACAAAAAGGAGAAATTAAAAATATGTCCATCCAGATGCTCAGAACATCCACTTCAGAAAATTTACGTTTCATAATAATCGATCTTCAACCATCAAAAACCGTCCCCCAGACAACGATTCCAGCAACCCCTTCCGGGATTCCACCAACAAGATCCGCATCACTACATACCCCACCGGACACACCGATATCAACAACACATGCTGCACGGAATCTGTCATTTACTACAAATGGTATGTTTCCTATGTTAATATACACATCTGTAAAACCAGATCCATTTTTACAACATCGCTTCT
This sequence comes from Lactuca sativa, assembly GCF_002870075.4. Lineage (NCBI taxonomy): Eukaryota > Viridiplantae > Streptophyta > Magnoliopsida > Asterales > Asteraceae > Lactuca > Lactuca sativa. The sequence goes on along the minus strand of NC_056631.2, from coordinate 35,632,440 downwards.
TTAATCCATTACAGATGACACACCTCCATCCGGAGATGCAAAACGCACCCGAAAGAGATGAAGCACCAAATTCAGGCTCTTTCACTCATGTTTGCTTCCTTTTGTTGTTTTTCTAGGCTATGTACAGCTTTTCGTATTTTTGAACCATTTATGAACACAAGTATGTACAGTTTTAAATACAATAAAAAAGGACAACGCACCTGTGAAAAACAATTATCTTTACCGATATATAAACCGAAAAAATCATGTTCCCATATCAAATTTAAAACACTAACGCTATATAACCGTTTTTACATTCGAAGTATCTATGACTGCAACAGTCTATAGTTTTTATACAAATAAAAATAATATCGAATAACACAATCGTATTCAAAAAATTTATCATAAACAAAAATTAAACGCCCACATTGTGTACGACAATTTTATAAAAAACCAAAAAAAAAACCCACTTTCTGATAAAACCCATATCCTAAAACTATAAACATTCAAATCTGAATATTTTAAACACACATATAAAAAATTAACCAAAAAATATTTACTTCTCCAGTACAATATTTATATAGAATAATTTTTTTTGGCCTACAAATTACGGCACATATGATATAAATCCCATTATACATAATAGTAAATACAAAAGTTGGGCTTATATAAATCAACCACCAACCCAAATTTTATAAAAGGCCATCACACAAATGTAACTAAAATCTTTCGAAGTATCTATGACTCCAACAATCTATAGTTTTTATACAAATAAAAATAATATCGAATAACACAATTGTATTCAAAAATTTTATCATAAACAACAATTAAACGCCCACATTCTGTACGACAATTTTATAAAAAACCAAAAAAAAACCCACTTTCTGATAAAACCCATATCCTAAAACTATAAACATTCAAATCTGAATATTTTAAAAAAATTTACTTCTCCAGTTCAACATTTAGATAGAACAAATTTTTTTGGCCTCCAAATTACGGCCCATATAATATAAATCTCATTATACATAATAGTGAATACAAAAGTTGGGCTTATATAAATCAACCACCAACCCAAATTTTATAAAAGGCCATCACGCAAATGTAACTAAAATCTAATAACGTGCAGTTCTTTGTTAGTCACACAACGATCTATAGTCTAACACAATATCTTTAAAATTTATCAACCACTTCCCGTCATCAATACACATACACATTTTCCATAACTCTAGCCGCCTTTACATCACTTCCAAAATCATGAATTAGGCTAATCGGTATACGTAGCACGAAGCGGACCGTGGTCCAGTTGGCCACGAACCACGGACGTGCACACCGTCCCGGTGGCTCCCGTGGTCGTTGCAAGTTGTGGTCGGGACAATGGATTCAAACGAAGATTTCTATTGGTGTTTGGTTTTTGGAGCCGTTGAACGGCTATTTTGGCCGTTTCTTTTTTTTTTTCAAACTCAATTATAAAAACACTTCTAATACCAAAACACATACACATACATACACATTCTACACTCAATTACACCCATGGATCCCTCGATAAATATGGAATTTTTAAAAAGTTTTGACTCGGATGACGACGTAGAATTCGTCGAGACATTCTTCAATGTTGTGCAACACGTTCACGCCGAAAAAAGTTCGAATGCAGCGCGTACAAGGACGGTCGTCAATCGTGATCGCCAAGCCGCACACGACTTATTGGTACGTGATTACTTTGCCGATAATTGTCTTTATAATGACGACTCGTTCGAACGTCGTTTTCGTCTGAATAAGGCTATATTTTTACGTATTAGTAATGCTTTAGAATCTCGTTATGATTTTTTCAAACAAAAACCCGACGCTAGAGGAAGAATGGGTTTTAGTAGTATACAAAAATGTGCGGCTGCTCTTAGGTATTTGGGATACGGTATAGCATTTGATGCATCTGACGAATACTTGAAAGTATCCGAGAGGACCGCGGTTGAATGTGTAGATTGGTTTTCTGCATGTGTTTATGAGGTTTTTCACGAAGAATATTTGCGTAAACCTACTCAACGTGATATTGAGAGATTATATTCGGCTCATGAAGAGAGGCATGGATTTCTCGGTATGCTTGGCAGTCTAGATTGTACGCATGTGGCTTGGGAAAAATGTCCAACTGCATGGCGTGGTCAGTTCACTCGAGGAGATATAGGTGAACCAACTATCATCCTAGAAGCTGTTGCATCTCAAGATTTGTGGATATGGCATGCCTTTTTTGGAGTAGCGGGGTCTAACAACGACCTTAATGTTCTTGGTCAGTCTCCACTTTTCAACGATATTTGGACCGGCAAAGCACCTGATATGACGTTCACGGTAAACGGGCACGCGTACAAATATGGTTACTACCTTGGTGATGGGATATACCCGGATTATTCTACATTGATGAAGGCATACTCAGTTCCTCGAAGTGAAAAACAAAATTTTTTACAAAAAAACAGGAATCAGCGAGAAAGGATATCGAGAGGGCATTTGGAGTCCTTAAGCAAACATGGCATGTAGTGAAATATGCTACACGACTTTGGGATAAAGAAAGAATTAAGCGAATGGTCCTAGCATGTATTATAATGCATAATATGATTATTGAAGATGAAGGTCGAGCGATTTGCACGTATGATCCGAACGACGTTGTCGTTCCAATTGAGGAGTTCGTACCCAGAACGAATGCTTTTTTGGAGCGAGTTGTCGAAATGCATAACAGTGAAACGTGTTTCAATCTTCGAGAAGATGTCGCGGAACATTTGTACCAACATAGCATGAACGACGATTACGATTTTTATATGTATGTTTGTTCGTTTTCTTATTAATGTAATGTTTGTTTTCTAGATTAACTAAGTAATGTAGTTTAAAATTGTTATTTTATTTTTATAATTAATGAAAAAATAGTTTTAAAAAAATGAATGCTTTTTACTTATAAAAAATGTAATTTTATTTTAATTTTTGGATTAAAAAAAAGTAATTTTATTGTATTTTTGAATTAAAAAAAGTAATTTTATTGTATTTTTGAATTAAAAAAAAAAGTAATTTTATTGTATTTTTGAATTAAAAAAAAATAAAAATAATGATGTGGAGTGGTGTGTTAGTGGTAAGTATCTCATGTTAGTGGTAATGGAATGTGGTGCTGATGTGGCACCCACCACATATGTGGTATGTGGTGGGTATAACGGATGGTCTTACTGTAACACAATATCTTTAAAATCAAATATTAAAACTAAGGACAACACACTATTTCTATCTACCACTTCACTGTCATCAATACACATACACACTTTCCATAACTCTAGCCGTCTTTACATCACTTCCGAAATCATGAGTCATTTAAGACCAACAACCGAATCGTCATGACCATTAATACATCATCTATAAATCTACTAACCCCATCACCATTCCATATCCCATCTACTCATACTATCAGTACAAAGAAATCAAGTGAGGTTGAAAATATGAAACCTGCAGAAATGAAAAAGATCATTCACTCCTCATCCATCAAGCGGAAGAAGAAAAAACAACATTAGCAAACATGGAGAATGACTACTTCTTCCACGAACAGTTGAGGAAAGAAATAATGGAGAAAATGAACTGTCGTCCCAGGTACGCGAACTATCTTCAGACCGAAGCCGTTCTCACCACCAGCATATACGACGGAACAAAAGCAATCCAAATCATCTACAGCTTGAAGAGAGAGACTGAGTCAATCATTGAGAAGCTGAAAATGGAGATGAAAAAGATTCCAGAAGATGATCAGTCATACATGGACTAACGGACGACGCCAAAACAACCACCTCTTTTGCTCTTTTGCACAACGTCAGGTCTTTTGATTATCATCATCCTTTTATTTGCAAAAATGTAAACATGTTTAAGAAATATATGGCGTGGTTGACCAGTCTGTTTACTATATATTATTCTAATTGTTAACACAGATATCCACACACATCCATATATTACCGACATATCGAATAAACAAAATATATAATGCTTCTTTTAAGGCCATGCACCAAAAAAAACTGACAGATAAACTAAACACTCCACGATCTACCCAAATAGATAGGCCATCATACACCTATCTAAGATTCCATAAATCTATAAAAAAAAAAAAAAAAAAAAAAAAAAAAAAAAAAAAGACTATCTCATACCCATACATTTTCTATATAAATGATCGCTTTCCTTAAGTTACCAACAAACAAAAGATGGAAAACATTATCACACAATTAATAGAACAGGTAAACACCATGAAGAACAGCATCGCTATGGTACAAACAACCTACGCCACCATCTCTACCATGAGACAAAACCTTCTGAAAGAATCACCATCGTTTCTACAATATGCTCACTACGTCATCACCACCGAACTCATTAAAGATATCGATAAAGAAACCGTTATGATGATGGACTCCTTCGAAGCCATGCATGAAACTTTCAACATCGTCATAGAAGCGTATTCCAAAATCCTGAAACATCCTCCCCACATATAAAATCTACAGACGCTTCCATTAACGCTGCTAATATCCCTACTTTTGTAATATCGACTACATAACGTTGAATTTTCATATGTTGCTAAACATATCTTCCACGATAAATTAGTGTTTAATCCGAATGTAATGTAAATTAATGTTTAATGTAATGCTTAATGTTTCATACGTTTAACATATCTACAACAGTAAATTATGTTTTGGTTACATATCCGACCCCGCGAAGTGGGGTAACACAACTAGTTCTTATAAAGGGTAAAGGATGTGTGCCACATAAACATCATATAAGCATTTGTATTTTTTAATAATTTTTGGCATTTGTATTGTATTTTTTTAATAATTTTTTCCTATGATAATGGCATGGTAATTTTTTCACCTATGAAAATGAAAAAAAAATCTTAAGTTTATAAATGACCAATCAAAACACACAATGGAAACAAAATTGCAATTTACCACCGGTGGAAGAACACCGGCAGCAAAATACCACAGTTAAAAAAAGAGATAGGGGGCCGGCAAAAATACCAAAATACCTTTTAGTCTAACCAAGTCCAAGAACCTATAGAGAAATAAACTATTGTTTCGCATCTAGATAAAATATATCTTCTTATATTAATCCTCTCTAATAATTGAAAGTTGTTTTTGCCACTAGTCACTCTTACATTCATTTGGACACATGTCATTTTTTCGTATTTTTTAATAATTTTTTTTCCATTTGTCATTTTCTAATTTTTTATCTTTCCTTAATTAACAAATCAAATTTACACATCAATTAATAATTGTCTTAATTAAAATAGTCAATAAATTATAATATTAATACTAATATATATTGTATTTAATATGTTTCCTTTTAAATTCAAATTTTAAGTTTTAAATTTCAAATCTAAAATTTTAAATTTAAATAAGTTTTTGTTTAAATCTATATATATATATATATATATATATATATATATATATATATATATATATATATATATATATATATATATATATATATATATTCCTCTCTAATAATTGAAAGTTGTTTTTGCCACTTGTCACTCTTACATTCATTTGGACACATGTCATTTTTTCGTATTTTTTAATAATTTTTTTTCCATTTGTCATTTTCTAATTTTTTATCTTTTCTTAATTAACAAATCAAATTTACACATCAATTAATAATTGTCTTAATTAAAATAGTCAATAAATTATAATATTAATACTAATATATATTGTATTTAATATGTTTCCTTTTAAATTCAAATTTTAAGTTTTAAATTTCAAATCTAAAATTTTAAATTTAAATAAGTTTTTGTTTAAATCTATATATATATATATATATATATATATATATATATATATATATATATATATATATATATATATATATATATATATATATTTGTTTTACCAAACCCGTATAACATACGGGTCTCACAACTAGATATATTAATAAAAGAATAGTTTTTGTTGTACACATGTCATTCTCTTAAAGTTTTGTATTTAATGTTTGTCGCGTGTTAATATATTTGAGTTTTTCCAAGAGTTTGTCATGTGTTAGTATATTTAATACAATAATACAATCTGAAATCCTTTAATTTAATAAAGTATTGAATTACCATTATTTCTTTCGTTCATACCATAATTATATCCGGCTGTATTTTATTATTTAACTTACGACTTACGATTTATACAATCCCTGCATGTTAGGCATATAATTAATTCACATATAATATCAAATTTAAAAAATTAAACATATTTACAACATAAATATATGATCGTCTTCATTTTTTAAAACATTGCTCCTATTTTCTATGTAACTATATCACGTATATAAGGAGATTTTAATTTTCATTCCATTTTTTTATCACGTTAAATAAGGAGGTTTTTATTCTATGATAATATAAACCATCAGAACTTTCTTTGTCACTCTTCATCTCAAGTTGTATTCTTTTCAATCGACGATAACTTCTGCAAGTGATTCATAAACACAAGTATATGTCTTAGCGTATTCTTTTCTTCTTCTTTAATCTTTAAAAATTGTTAATCCACTATTTATTTATAAACAAATAACCATTTTTTAGTTTAAACCAAATTGATGAAAACATGTTCTGAAAAAGTAGCAACACATAGCAGTCAAATTTATTCGAGAACATAAGATAATTTATGCTGCGTAGTTGTTAGCACAGTTTCAACTTTGTACACATACTTTGAATTAACAGAATTAATATAACTATACCTTTTTTGGACATTCATCAAAATGTACATAATATGCAAAGTATACAGGTCGTTACTATGTTTTTCCACAACTTTATGTGATTAAATTTTCGATGTACGTACTAAACAGAAAGTCAAATGCCTTTTGTGACCTTTTACTTCTTGCACGATGGTATTATAGAAATAGGATTTTACTTTTTTCTATTTTACTTATCAAAATTATTATAGTTATTCGATACTAAACAGAAAGTAGGATGTCTTTCAGGTAGTTGTCCATTGTTTATGATCTTACCTTATGAGGACTCCATCCTACTTTCCTATTTACATGTCCAAGACTCCATCCTGATTTTCTGGTTATTTATATTACCATTATATATTAACTACCAATTTATAATTTCATTTTACATTTCTCAATTATCATATATTGTAGATTGTAGATATAGATGTTAATACTTAATTTTATTTATTTGTTAACCAGTATTTTTATTTATGTCTTATATTGACTACATATTTATGATTTCATTTTACTTCTAAGGTTGTGTAAAGAAGATTTTAGAAAATTGTAAATAGTTTGTAGAAGTTTATTTCTTCTAACATATTTGATTATTATTTGTAATCAAACTTTATTGTTAATTTTTATTTGTAATTTCTTATTTTTTGATATATTTTTATTTCAGCGACTTAATTTTCTAATTTCTCATATACTATTTTTCATTTTCTTCACTTATTGTGGTTGTTTTTTTTAATTAATTTAATATTTCATTATATAATATCATTATTTTTTCATTAGTTCGAAATAAAATTTGTTTTATATATCTTGAAAAATAATTTCTCATATTTATTTAAATTATAGGTTTATAAATTTACATAAATAAGAAAATATAAATCTCTTAACTAATAATATATTTAAATTTTTGGTTAATGATTATGATTTTTTTTACTGTAAAAAATTAATTAATTTTGTAACCGGGATTCCCATAGATTATAACCTAGTAACCACTATTATGAATCAAATAGACCTAAACCTTACAAAACCCGCTTGCCTGCTTCAACTTGTTAACTTGTACCAAAAGACTAAAAAACAACTAAGGAATTATAATATATATATATATATATATATATATATATATATATATATATATATATATATATATATATATATATATACACTAGGTTAAAACCCATGGAACCTACGGGTATTAATTTAAAAAAGAATTAAAAATTGATTATGTGATAAATCATTGAAAGTAAGTTGTTATTTTAAATTATCTATGACACGAGTAAAACATAAAAGTAACATTCGGTCCAAACCTATTTGATTATTTGGAAGCTTTATGTAAACAATAGTTCTTAAGGAAGATCGAACAAACAAACTCAAATTTTACAAAAAATCAAACAGATTAAAGTATGTTGCTATTTTTTGGTTTAACCCTTATAAAACAACGAATTGGAGGGAAAAGGTACCCTTTTCTTTCATACATAATTTCATCATTGCAACACTTTTTTGCATCTATAGCTCCAACACTACATGTTGTCGACCCAATGTAAGCTTGTAATAAGTAAATTTTGTTAGTTAAAATATATAAAGGTTCAATGAACATAAGCAGTATCAGAAGACTTCAACTCACATATGATCAAAAGGATATGCATGAAATAACAAGATAACTTGAGGATCAATAATGATATCATATAATATGTTTTAAAACAAAAAAAAATGAAAAAATTTAGAAATTTGATCCTTATAGTATTTTTCTTTTAACAATTTAGTCCAAGGACAAAATGGTCATTTGTAAAATATCAATTATGGGAATGCTAATTTTATACAGTTTTCTAAGGAAGAAGGGTAAAATTGGAGTTACAATATGTTTTTTTTTGTTTGGACAGATAAAAAAACAATGACATTTCCCTCACCTGAAACATGGTGTTCAAAACCATGATCAAGACATTTCTATTGATAACCAATATAATGGTAGCTTATAATAACCGAGAACCAAAATAAAAATAAATAAATAAATAAAACATGCTCTAAAAAATGTGTTCTATTAGTGTAGTTATTTTTCCGATTGACAATAGCCCCATAAGTTAGAAAAATATATGTCAAAACAGCCCCTTAACTTATTTAAAAAAAAAGCCAAAAATAGCATCTGTTTGAAATGCAGAAGAATAGTCATAACAACCATTCTAACTTATAAAATAAATTTAATAAATAGGCCCTTAACTTACAAAATTCGACAAAAACAACCCCTTGTTTCAATTTCCTGAAAACTACTTTACAACTCGTCAGATTCCTCTTCATGGATCAACAAAAGAATCTCTCAAAAAGACATCATACAAGATTAACAAAACAAAAATGCAATAAACAATTTTATAGGAAAGGTCCCTGTTGGAAATAAAAAACAATTTATTCACTAAAATTTATCAAGTACAGTACATGGTCAATGTAGGGGTAAAATGATCATTAAATTGAAAAAGGTTGTATTCTCAATTTTACAGGAAAGTAGGCTGCTATTTTCGGATTTGTTTTATGTTAGGGTTAAAGTAGGATGACATAAAGTATAATGCAAGAAAGTACGTAGCTAAAAAAAATATTTAAATCTTCTTATACAAACAATTTCAAAAGTTCGTCTATGTTGTCAAATATAGTCACTGTATAAAATTTTACAGAAGGAATGAAAAATAAATAGTGTCATGAGAACCTTAAATCTTCATCTTTGTACTTCGATTTTATGTTTAATCTTATTCCTTGTTTAAAAAGTGTTAATTTTCATGTTTGATGTGTGATATGCATACAAAATAGTAGTGGATGTGGATTTGCCTCAAAGATTATAGAGTCTTGTCTCTATAGGAATAATCTTATGTTGAACGGATATACAACAAGTTTACAAACCCTTTAAACCAAAATAATATTCCCACAGTAGACAACACAACCCAAATATCAATCCATTTTGTTTAATCAATACAATTTAGCATATACATGGGAAGCTATTTAGGATTATCCAAAAAATTCTTCACGAACTTCACAAGGCCTCAGCTAGTATCAGATTTCTCCAATCTTGCAAAAGAATGCCACCTTTGTTAGTGTAAGAGCAAAAAGGAAACAATGATTGTTCCTAAATTTAGTGGATTAACTATGGCTTTGAATATAATAATAATAATCACTTCATTTGTAATGTTGAAAAGAAATTTTTATGTAAAAATAGGGAGTGAAGTTACTGTTGTAATTGTTGTAATTCAGAAGCTTCTCAATAAGATCAACATGAGTCAACATTCTTCTGCAACAATAACGTACAAGCCCCAAAGCATCAAGAGCATCTCTGCATGAGTCAACAAAAAAAGACCATAAATTGTAACTGAATCAAAGTTCTTATAAACACAACAAATATATACCAAAGGAAAATAAGAACGTGGGGAAAAGGATTTAGCACCATTTTATAAAATGTTTACAATCTCCTTTTAGAATCGATATAAATTCTACAAACCAAATTAGGCATGAATGAAAAGTAAGATTAAAAAAAAACATTATGCATCATTTGGAGAGTAATTAAAGAGATTATAGCTTTTTATTTCGGAATCGAAACACAAAGTGGCTTTTTCCCTACTTTGTATTGTTGAAAGTTTTTAAGTTGCTTTAAACACCATGTTTCTTTGTTTCTTAAAAAATTTGAATACTTTACTAACATGTCTATTAAAGCAATCAGCAAGTCATCAATATTCTTAAGATCAACCATTCGATGAAAAGAAAAATAGGCATCGAAAATTCCTAACCCTTCTATTTAATCAGACCGCAGAAGATCAATATACAAATTCATATCACCAATGTGGATTTTTCCCAACTTTGTATTATTGAAAGTTTTTAAGATGATTTAAACACCATGTTTCTTTGTTTATTAAAAAATTTGAATACTTTACTAACATGTCTATTAAACCAATCAGCAAGTCATCAATATTCTTAAGATCAACCATTCGATGAAAAGAAAAATAGGCATCGAAAATTCCTAACCCTTCCGTTTAATCAGACCGAAGAAGATCAATATACAAAATCATATCACCAATGCCATTAAAAAAATTATAAAAAAATTCAATACCTCAAACACAGTGTAGCATTTATAACATACTTGCGCCGTCTACTGAGTATTGGCCATGAACCTGTCAAATAATAGCAATAATATTGCCAATAAAATCAAAATATTTAGTAAACAATAAATCTACGTTGAAAATGATACATGAGGTTAGAATACATAAAAATGTATATTATATTTACCTTTTCCCTCTTTCGGTTGAAACAAAATACCAAGAAATAGCAAACAATAGGCTTCGATTTGCAGCAAAAAAATAGCTAATGGAGAGAAGATGCACCAATTATTTACCATTGTTGCTCAAAGCTACATGATTTCGCTATTTCGTCTTTACAAATGAAGTTTTTAGATCTTTACACAAAAGGAACCCGGTAGCAGAGGGCTATGAAACAAAACAATTGATCGATAAGGTAAAGATGATTAGGGTTTAAGAGAGATAAATGGAGAAGAACACAACTGAAAAGGAAACCGTTTAGGGATTTTCGATGCGTAAATTACGACCGAGAATTTGAGAGAGTTTGAAATTTGATTTTGATTTTATGGAGAAGAAGAAACATCGACTAAGGATAGGAAACAGTTTAGGGCAGTATTGGTATTTCACTTTAAAATTTTGAGCGGGAAAAATCAATGCCACGTGGTAATGAGCTGCCATTTTCCCTTCTTTGCATCTAGATCTATTTTGTCATGGGATTTGGGGGTTTTATGGTTGTTTGAGACCCAAATCGGGTTAGGAGCTTGGATGTGTGATTTGTTGGATTAGTGTCTAAGTCCATAACTATTTTGGTATGTACTTGACCCGATGGTGCATGGTCCTTTTGGGTTGCCTTCACCAAAGCAACTTGATTGGAGAAATATATATATAGAGAGAGAGAGAGAGGATAATATGATTTATTAATATGTTATAAGAATAATATATTAAAGGAGAAAACATATTTGTTTAATTAATGTTGGTCAATAATTAATTAAGAATTAATTTTGTGATCAAGTGTAATTAATTAAACTAGAGGGGCTGAATTGTAATTATGTGATAGTTACAAAATAAGGTAAGAGTTATCTTATTATTAGGTTGGACGAATTTAAGGATATAAAGCCTTAGAATTCGAATATAATAAGGATTCAAGGATTATCTTATGGGTTGCTTGATGGATAAGCAACTAGATAAGGATAATGACTGAAACCCTATCTCTACACCTATATAAACACCCCTTGGCTCATGAATTCATGTATCCCTTCCCAAGAGGTCCTAGATACGGATTCTAACCTCTCTCCTCTCTCTTTATAGTTTCTCCATTTGCTCTTGGTGTTTGTAAGCCATTAGAGGAGTGACACTTGTGACTCTAAGCATTCCAGAGTCAATCCAAGGTGGAATTGTGATTGTTATTGCTATATAACAATCAAGGTATGTTCTTAGACCTGATTATATGTTAATGTCGATTTCCATATGCTAGAATTAGGGTTTATAGTCTTGGATTCAAAGCATGTATAATAGAGAAACCTAGATCCAAGCTTTAAGGTTTGTATGAGCACATAGGATGTCTTATGACCAAAACCCATCATGGTTGTCACTTTAGATATGTTGTTGGGATGGTCCATTATGTCATAAAGCATCAGGAGATGAGTAGTTGGTGAAGCCCTTTTGTCCCTAAACCAAACCCTAGTATATTTTGAGCCTAGATCTCTTTAGTTATACGTAAAGTTTGCAACTTTACGTAGGGATTGAGCTTTGGGTGTATGGATCTATGGTTTGGAGTCCCTGCATGACTCAAAAGCCCTCTGCATGTTTGGAGATCTGAATGGACTCGGCGAGTCCTTCGAGTGGACTCGGCGAGTAGCTTGAAGATGAGGAGGAACTCGACGAGTGGGATGAACAGCTCGTCGAGTCGGATGAAGATGGGCATGAACTCGGCGAGTTGGTTGAAGATTGCCTTGTACTCGGCGAGTCTGTTCTTAGACTCGACGAGTCAGGTCGCGTGGTCCCAAACCCTTCGAGTTAAGACCCGAGTCAGCGAGTCGAGCCAGGACTCAGTGAGTTGGACAGGACAGGAATCGGGAATTAGCAGACTCGGGTAGTCAAGGGCTGACTCGGCGAGTCAAGTCGCGATTAGAAGGACTCTGAGCCTAAGAACTCAGGGAGTCAGTATGTGGACTCGGCGAGTAGGGTTGACCTGGAAGGTTGACTTTGACCAGGTTTTTGACTTGGACTAGAGTTGACTTGGCTGAATGCCGGGGGTCAGTTAGACTAAGTGTTTCTTTGATGTTGTTAGCTCGGGAAGCAAGTAGAGCAGGAGTTCCGTGATTTGTCGGGCAGCGGCCAGTGGGATCACCAGCAAGATCAGCCAGTGCAGGTGAGTTTCCCTTGGTGTGAATGGGTCTACGGCCACAATGCCGGCCCATGTAGTTATGAGTAGAAGACCCGGGGGTTAGCCCTAGGCACAGTATGCTAGTATGATATTTGGAAGAGGTCCAATGATAGAGGGCGGGAGCCCAAGGAATGGTTTATGTGATAGTTATACTTGTTGTCTGTGTGATACTTGTATGTGCCTGGTAGGGAGGTGAGTGTGGGCGAGGTCCCGTATCTCACCAATAGCAGAGTGTGGATGGTGTTCCACATCTCAGTAGCAGCGGATCAGGGGCGAGGCCCAAGTTAGGAAAGGGTGAGTGTGGGCTAGGCCCGTATCTCACTATCAGTAGGAGTATGGACGGGATTCCATGACTCATCAGTAGCAGGACACGGGCGGGGCCCAGAGATAGACGAGGCCTTAGAGCAAGCACTGTTAGTATATGTTTAGCTTATGTGTTGTTATGTGATATGTGTATGTCCTTTATTATGTTAGTGGGCGGGGCCCTGAGACAGGCGGGGCCTAAGTAAAACAGATCTGTATCCGATCGGGGCTCAAAGCCAGGCGGGGCCTGGAGCGGCGGGGCCGTTGTAGCGGGCGAGGCCCGTGGTAAGGGGCGAGGCCCAGAATAGCGGGCGTGACCCAGTATTTGCAGTTTGTGTTAGTTGCAGCTAGATAGAGGGCGTGGCCCAGTATGTGCAGTGCATAGTTATGCGCATGGTATGTGGTAGGGTGGGGAACTCACTAAGCTTCGTGCTTACGGTTTTCAGTTTTGTTTTCAGGTACTTCTGGTAGCTGATGATGGAGCTCGGGGTGATCGCATGGCACACACCATAGGATCGTCAACCTGGGAATGTTTTACTCTAATAATGAACATGTGTTTTGAAAACTATTATGTTAATTATGCTTTGAATCAATGATTTTACTTTAAGGCCCCGTTTGTTTACCTCTTAATTGCAAAATTAAGACGTAATGTCTTAAAATTTCAGATTCAGATTGTTTGTTTGAGTATTAATTTTTACCTCTTAAACTAAAAAATGCCTCTTATTTTTTCAGATATCAAAACAAGTCTGAAAAATAAAAAACACGGGACTCTTCCTATTTTGCCCTAGATTAATCTACCGCCTCCTCTTCTCTTCTGTCTTCACTTCGCTTCGCTGTTGTCCGGCGCCATCATCGACAGCATTGTCGACCAATCTCCGGCGCAATCATCGACAGCATTGTCGACCAATCTCCGGCGCCATCATCGACAGCATTGTCGACCAATCTCGCATCGACAACTTGTCTGTGGGTCGATACATCTCCGGCCTCAATCGTCGACCGATTTTATCTCCGGCGCCGTCATCGACAGATTCTCCATCTCATCTATCTCCTCCGACTGCAACAGGTATGCTTCCGCCTCATCTTCTTTCTCTTGCGTCGCCCCATCTCCTTGTTTGTGTCGATCTTTACAGATAATAGATTGAGGGTGTTTGTTATACCGATTTGATTGAATACCCCTTATATTGCTTCTTCCAATATGTACTTGTGTTTTGTGTTTGTGTGTTTTGTGTTTGTTACCGTTTCTTGAGGAATGGCTACAATGAGTCCAAGTGCAAAGGTTGAGGATAACTCTCTGTTCACTTGTTCATAGCTTTTCTTGAAATAATGATTTAAATAGCTTTGTTCAATCAAAAGCTATTTTTAACGTTAAGCTTGATTTTGATGTTCAATTTTTATGTCATATGATCCAATGTTGATGAAATTTTGAAGTTATATGTTTAATTTTGATGTCATATGATCGAACGTTGATGAAAATTTGAAGCTATATGTTCAATTTTGATGGTAGGCTTGATTGTGTTTAAGGAATATAATGAAATTTTGATGTAATATGTTCAATTTTAATGTCATATGATCGAATGTTGATGTTGGATTTTTAATATGCATTAGTTATGTTGCTGTTATCATGAAATATCCACATTTGTGTTTGATATTACAGTGAAATCATATATATATTCTTGCTTATATCATGAAATTGTACACTTGTGTTGTTGAAATAGTTGTTGACAAGGTGCTTTTATGTATCTTAAATTTTTGCAATGTTTAACTTGTTAAAACATGCATTTTTTTGTTGAATTGATCAAAGAAATGGGAGAAAAGAAGGATAGGATTAGCTGGAAGGTTGAAGGTGTAGAAAAAACGTTTCTAGAAGCTTGTTTACGTGAAGTTACGGTGAATGGGCGGGAAGGGAGTAGTTTGAAAGCATTATCTTGGAGGAATGTAGCTGAAACATTAAAAATTGAACACAACTTTATTGCGGACCAAAAACAAATGAAGAACCGCTATGACTATCTAAAGTCAAAGTTTGGTGCTTTTTTGAAGTTAAAAAACAAAACCGGCAACGTGTACAATTCAACAACCAATACCTTCAACCTTTCCAAAGAAGAATGGGAACTAGAATCGAAGGTATTTGTTTAGTTATAAAAAACATATTATCATATTTAAGTAATAAAATATTTTTTCCAAACAGTCAAACAAACATGTGGATTCTTTGAGACGCACGCCACTACCCTACCCCGACCTTTGCACACAGTTGTTTGAAGGCGCAACTGCGACAGGCATGAATAGTTGGGGGCCAACTTCTACCCTTCCCCGTCCTACTCAAGACTCAAGCCACTATAGTTTGCATGACTTTGATGACATCGATTGCACTCAACAAGAAACTGTAGGTCTCAGTGACGAGTCATCCGCTCAATCAAAAAAACAAAAGACTATAGATACGGCAAAGAGTCAAAATAAAAGTAAAGACAAGGGTAAAGATAAGGGTAAAGATGCATCCAACTCAAGATTGCTTGAAATCGGTGAAGATATTGCCACAGTTGCTAAAATATTTGTGGAAAAGCATTCTTCTTCAAACTTGGATGCGTGTATGGAAAAATTGGAGAAATTAGGATGGGGAATATTTGATCCAAGATACACTACTGCTGTTGCTCTTTTTGGTGAAAGTGCGGATAAGAGGCACGTGTGGTTAACCATTGATCCAGCTATTTGTGAGAATTGGGTCAAGACTGTTGGAGCACATTACGGAATGTTTCGCTAAGTAGATTTTTTAAATGTTTTGATGGTTTTTTTTGGATAACTAGATGTTTGGATAACTTGATGTTTGGTTTGAACTAGATGGGTTGAACTAGATGGTTTTTTTTTTGGATTACTTGACATTAATGACTTGATGTTTTGGATTACTTGATGTTTTGGATTACTTGGTGTTTTGGATTATTTGATATTAATGGCTTGATGAATTTTTATATTATATGTTGTTAATATAATTGTTATGTATTTTCAAAATAACAGATTGCTTATGGATTCGGATGAAAAAATTGCATTTTTCATGTTACTATGTTGTTATTGGTTGAATCTAGCATTCAACAGAATTGGAAGGGCAATTGATAATGATTCGGAAATGAGTGGTCATCAACATACACAAGAATTGTTACATGGAACTTGTACACAATGTAAAGACCTGATGCGTCTTTCACGTGAAGCATATGTACTTTTATGCAATCATTTTAGACGAAATAATTGGTTGCAAAGTAGTAGGCATATAAGCGTTGAAGAAAAGATGGCTATGTTCTTAACTACTATAGCACATAATAAACGGTTCAGGATTATCAAACGAAGGTTTCAACACTCTACAGAAACAGTTCATAGATGCTTTCATGAGGTGCTAAATGCAATGATGATTTTTGCAAAAGAAGTTATAGTGCCAACGAATTCTAATGCAACTGTGAATTCCTCAGAGAGGCATCGTAAGCTAAAAGAAATATTTCCTGGAGCAATAGGTGCGCTAGATGGAACTCTTGTACATGCAGTCGTGCCTGCTGATCAACAAACTCGCTATAGGGGAAGAGGAAAAGGTGAATGCTTTCAAAATGTTTTAGGAATTTGTGATTTTGATATGATGTTCACATTCGTATGGGCCGGTTGGGAGGGTATAACACATGATTCGCGAGTTTTGAAAGAAGTTGCATGTAACCCGACTTCAGGCTTTCCGTTCCCTCCTCCAGGTTTTTAATTCTTTTTAAGATTATTCTAAAATACGATATTAAATTTCTATATATAATACTTCCTTTACTGATGTGTACAGATAAATATTACCTTTGCGATGCTGCATACACCAACACTCGTGGATTTATGACTCCTTATCGCAACACGAGGTATTGGTTAGCCGACTATCGACGGCGACGTCCGTTAACTAAGGAAGAAAAATTCAATCATGCACATGCGCAACTCAGAAATGTTATTGAACGTGCTTACGGTGTTTTGAAGGCGAGATTCCCAATTCTAAAGCGAATGGCTCCTTTTCCTTTTTCAGTGCAAAGAGATATAGTCGTTGCTTGTTTTGCAGTCCACAATTTCATAAGGAAATGCGATATTCATGATGAGTTATTTATGGCGTTCGAGGAGAACAATGCTCAACCACAAGGGGGACAAAATGATGTCGAAAACGTACACGATATGGAATGGGGTTCACAAGGAAATGAATACATGGATAATTTACGTGACCAGATTGCGAATCAATTGGGATGAAATTAGATTTGTAGGATTTTATTTGGATTTTAGTATGATATTGTGGATTTAAAAATATTTATGTTTGATTTGGATTTGTGTTTAATTTTGATTTATGCTAAATTTGAATTTTATATGGTGTTTATATATTTTTTAATACATAATTAAGAATTTTTATTAGGTTATTTTCTAAATAAACAGATGAATTTAATTAAAAAAATAAAACAGAAGGGTAAAATGGTCATTTTAATAATTCAGCAGAACAATTCAGAGGTCCCAACCAAACAGCATGTTAAACATTCAGCTCTTAAAATTTCAGACCCTCTTAGATATTCAGACCTCTTAAAAATTCAGATCTTAAAAATTCAGATCCTGCCAAACAGCCCCTAAGTAATATTTTATTAAAAGAAATTTTTAGTCTTAAATTTTGGGTCGTTACAGATATGGTGGGGGTAGAGAGGAAGGTCATTGAACATAAGCTAATGATCAAACCGGGGGTAAAAGAGGTTAAGCAGAAGAAGAGGGTACAAGGAGGAGACCGTAACAGGGTGATCAACGCAGAAGTGTCTAAGCTGACGGAGGCCGGAATAGTAAGGGAAGCGATGTTCCCAACGTGGATTGCAAACCCAGTTATGGTCCGCAAGCAAGATCGGTCGTGGCGCATGTGCATCGACTTTTCTGATCTAAACAAGGCATGCCCTAAGGATTGCTACCCATTCCCGAAAATCGATCAGAAGGTAGAGTCGCTACAGGGATTTAAGCTAAAATGCTTTTTAGACGCATACAAAGGGTATCACCAGATATTGATGAGCAAAGAAGACGAAGAGAAAACAGCCTTCTATACAGACCATGGCACGTTCTGCTACACCAAGATGCCTTTCGGGTTAAAGAATGCAGGGGCGACATACCAGCAGCTAGTCGACTCGATATTCTCCAAGCAAATTGGAAGGAATATTGAGGTATATGTAGATGATATGGTGATCAAGAGTCCAAATGAAGAAAAGATGATGCAAGACATCGAAGAGACTTTCAAGACATTAGAGGTGGCCAAGATGAAACTAAACCCAGCCAAATGCACGTTTGGAGTGAAAGAGGGGCAATTCTTGGGCTACTATGTTACTAGACAAGGCGTCCAGCCCAGCCCGACCAAGGTCGACGAATTCATCGAGACGCCAACCCCAAACTCTCTTAGAGATGCACAAGGTCTGAACGGGAAGCTCACAGCTCTAAGCAGGTTCATCTCGAAATCTGCCAACAAGGCTATGCCACTGTTCCACACCTTAAAGGGATGCATCGAGAAAAACAATTTCCAATGGACGAATGAAGCTGAGAAGGCGCTCCAGAGAATCAAGGAAGCACTGCACAAGCTGCCAACTCTGGCAACCCCCATCCCTGGAGAAACATTACAAGAGTATCTTTCAACGTCAGGCGAAGCGAAATCATTGGTATTGGCTGTGGAAAGGGAATGGGAGCAGAGACTGGTATACTTTGTTAGCAGAGCGCTGCAGGGACCAGAACTCAACTATCCCACGCTGGAAAAATTGGTGCTGGCACTCATCTACGCTGCGAGACGATTAAGGCGATACTTCCAGGCACATCAAATCGAGGTACTCACAAGCTACCCCATTAAACAGATCTTGCTTAAGCCGGAGACGTCGGGCCGGCTAGCCAAGTGGGCAATTGAACTGCGAGAGCACGATATAAACTACCGTTCGAGAACAAGTATCAAAGGGCAGGCGCTGGCTGACTTCTTACTAGAAATTCCTGACGGAGGGAACCCAGCGAGAAAAAAGGTTTGGGTAGTTGAAGAGGATCCTACTGGAGATGGTTCATGGACCCTGTACACGAACGGAGCGTCCAGCAGGGAAGGCTCAGGGGCGGGGTTGATCCTGACTAGCCCAGAAGGAGAAGAGGTAACTTACGCCCTTCATTTCGACTTCCATACATCGAACAACGAGGCGGAGTACAAGGCGCTGCTTGCAGGGTTGCGACTCGCCAAACAGATGAGTGCGAAAGATGTAACAGCACTAACCGACTCAAGGTTAGCAGTGAACCAAGTAAATGGGAGTTTCGAGGTAAGAGACCAAAGAATGGGAAAGTATGTAAATATGGTAAAGCAACTAGTAGGATCATTCAGCCAACTTACAATCAAGCAGATACCCAGAAGTAAGAACAAGAGGGCAGACGCTTTGAGCAAGCTAGCATCCACTTGTTTTGACCACCTGTCAAAGAAAGTTTTAGTGGAGGTGCTCCGGGAGAGAAGCATTGATGAACAGTAGGTGAACATCCTGACCTCCGCTGGACCCACATGGATGACACCGTTCCGGGAATACCTCCAGAGAGGAGTGTTGCCGGTCGACCATGACGAGGCCAGAAAAATACGTATAAAGGCGCCCTCATACGCAATGGTGAATGGGGAATTGTACAAGAAGGGATTCACGTCTCCATGGCTAAAATGTGCAGATCAAGCCAGGGGGAGAGATATTGCAGGAAGCACACAAAGAGGCAAGGGCTTTGACAGGAAAGGTACTACGAATGGGGGTATACTGGCCAACGATACACCAAGACGCGGTAGAGGTAACCAAGAAATGTGGGGAATGTTAGTCTTACGCCCCAGTCCAGGCGGAACCCCCGGCGCCGCTAAGCAACATATCCAATCTGTGGCCTTTCTACCAGTGGGGCATAGACATAGTGGTTCCATTCCCAGAAGCACCAGAGAAGCTGAAGTATATGGTGGTAGCCGTGGATTACTTCACAAAGTGGATTGAAGCTAAGCCACTGGCATGCATATCTGGGAGGCACATGATAAAATTTGTGTGGAAAAACATCATGACAAGATTTGGAACACCTAAGGTTCTCATCAGCGACAATGGGTTGCAATTCGCTGAGAACCCATTCAGAGAATGGTGCACGGCCAAAGGGATAAGCCAACGCTTCACATCGGTGGCACACCCTTAAGCGAACGGTCAAACGGAGGTGTCCAACTGAACCATTGTCAATGGGATCAAAAAGAGGTTGGGCAAAGCAAAAGGGAATTGGGCAGAGGAGATACCAATGGTGCTATGGTCATACAGGACTACACCACGGAAAGCACAAGGGAAACCCCTTTCAGCCTGACATATGGGACTGAAGCCATGCTCCCCATGGAAGTGGCAGTGAATACGCTAAGGGTGGCCAACCAAGATGAGGAGAGCAATACACAAAACCTGAGGATAAACTTAGATATCCTAGAGGAGAAACATGAAGAGTCGGGAGTACGCCAAGCTGCGTATAAACATGCAACAGAAAGGTATTACAACCAAAGGGTAAAGGAGAATGCCTTCAAAGTGGGCGAGTACGTCTTGAGAAAAAATGAGGCCAGTCAGGCACAACCCCAGGGAAAGCTAGGCCAAACATGGGAAGGCCCATACAGGGTCACAGAGGCAAACAGGAACGAGGCATATGTGCTAGAGACGATGGAAGGAAGGCCCATTCCAAGAACATGGAATGCTAGGAACCTAAAGAAATATTTTTTCTAAGGAAAAGGAAAGATGTAACCCTAGTTGGTTAATGTTCCATTGAATATGTTGCACCCTAGAGTACTTAGAGTATGCCTATCCATGCTAAGTGACATGAGAATTGATACTCATTGTATTCCTATGTTTAAAGACATGAGTTTAGTACTCGACATATATAGAATTTCATGCATAAGTGACATGAGCTTAATACTTAGTGTATTTAAAAAACCCGCGGTTAAATAATAATGCAATTGCTGATCTCTCATACTTAGTGTAATAATCTCCAACGATTGAATGATGAGTGCTAAGTGCATTCAATGTGAACACTTAGCGTGTCAATAGTAACAAAAACAAGGCAAAATGTTTGGCAATATGCAATAAATGAATAAGCCAAGCACAAAATAGAAAAGTAGATAGTAGATAATTCTTAGCGCATGTAACACATACATATAATAATATAAAATAAAAAAAACATTGTTCTTGGCAGTTCAACCATTGCAAAGCAAAACACATAGACTAAACAAAACAAAGAAATATTATGGCTCCGAACCATCACCAACAGCCTTATTACCAACCACAGCCCCCTTTACAACATCATCTTCGCCTACTTTCCCAGACAACCCACCAGAAACTTCCCTATCATCCGCCACTTCATCAACATCACCAGCCCTAACACCTGCTCGATCATCACCACTTGCACCACGATTTTTCCCATTCCCCCCCAGACCAATGTCATCCACAAGCACCATCTCACGGCTTGCAACATCCTCAGGAGTACCCTATGACCCAAAAGAACACAACTCTTGCAAAACCATCAATACCCATCTCTCCCAGACCCAACAGACCTGTGTGATCCATGCTAGAAAAGGACAAAAGAGCATCACTTACGCTAACCGCAGGCCCGACAGACAGCGAACCAGCACACGCCTCCCCACTTTCACCACCACTTGAAGTTTTCTGGACAGATTCAACCCCAGCCATGTATGCAGCATGGCGGATAAGACTGATAACATTGGTAAATTCAGGATGCTCTATCAGCTTATCAACGATACACGCAACATCGATTCGCAACAGCCAATCCAAATCTCGACGAGCAGCGCGCACATATGCTTGCAGTGATGACACAAGCTTGTCACGGTCAATGGCGTCACGCTCGAGACTTTCAACCTGGATCATTAAACCTTCATTCGTTTGAGTGAAAGAATCAACCTTGGCCTCCAATGCAGCCCTAGCCTCATCAAGATCATTCTTCTCAGACGCCAGCAACTCACATTTCTTTTCAGTCGAGTGAAGATCGTCACCAAGCTCACCCAGACGATGCTCCAGGCCTGCCACACGCGATCCACAGGTGGCATGAGCGGCCTCCATCTCGCCAAGGCTATGGATGCGCTGGGAACCTGCAACAAGATAGAACATCACCTGCGCAACAACATAGGCCATGTTGTGAGCAAGGGCAGGGCTACCCATCGCATCCATATCCCCCACTGCATTTGGAGGGAAGGCATGACACAAGAAATCCAAGTCAGTGGCATGAACAGAAAGACGAGAATCGTTGCGAAGATCCCAAGATGGCACAAAAACCGTCAACCCAGAAGCACCATCACCAGGGCCACCATCTTTGGAAACTATAACTGGCACGTGGGGACCGAAGCCTTGTGTGGGAGAAAGCTTGGAAGGGACAAACAGAACACTTTGAGAAGGGATTGAAGAGAAATTTGAAATACCGGGCTGTTCAGTCGCCCTATTGACTCCCTCAGACTGTTGCACGTCATTATCGGGAATCACAACCACGCCAACGGAGGTGGAGCTCACTGGCATGGAACTCATCGAGCTCAGTAGACGAGAAATACTATGCCTAGTATGCACCCTCTTGGGAGCAGGAGGAGCACCAGTCACCAGATCACCCATCGCCTGCATAGCTTTCCGTTTCGCCTGCATCCGCCGAACGTCAGCAATGATACCCTCTTTGTTGTCCTCATCGTCCTCCGGGGAAGGGGAAGGAGCACCGCCCGTTAGCATAACAGAGGAAATTGGGCGGGCAAACAATGGATCTCCCTCAGACGCTGACGAGCCCGCTGGAGGGACAGGAGGAGTAGGGGTGTTGAGACGATCTGCCCGACGAGGAGGGGGAAGACGCTCGAACAGATCCACCTCACGAAACTCCAGTTTGCCTCGATAGCGTCTACGCAACATCTCATCCATGGATACGGAAGACTCAAAACCTAAAGAAAAGTAGAATGAAATGTGAGTCACATGGAGGCGGTTAAGAGAAACACCAAAAAAGTAAAGTAAAGAGAGAAACAGGATGAATGCGACACTCACCATCAATGACGGAGTAGAACACTGCCATCTTGTCGTGCCGCCTCCAGGAGGGGCTCATCCCTACCCCAGAAAGAAGCGCTTCAGAATAGTCTTCAGCGGTTACCTACACACTTTTCAGGTAGTCGGCGACGTCTTGATTATGAGGGAAGAGCTTAGGGACAGTATCGGCGAAGGCATTGGCACGGTAATGACAACTCCCAACCAGTTCTTGATTTACCCACAACCACTTGTCTTGCCAATTCTTGGGGGTACGCCCATCAAGAACTAGGGCATACCCCCCTCGCCGGGCCGAAAAAGTACACTTATCTCCGGTAAGGCAGAACCGGAAGAAGAACTTGAAGACGAAGTAGTCGGGAACATACCCATTGGCTCTACAGATCATCTCGAAAGCAACCACTTTGTTGACAGCATTAGGGGTCAACATCTGAAGACTACATCCATCCTTCTGAAGAACCTCCTCTTGGAAATCTGTCAAAGGTAATCGTATGCCAGCATTTAGGGTTTTTAGGAAAACCCCAATTTTTCCAGGGGGGATAAGAGATGCCAGAGCCAGCAGAGGGAAATTCCACACCTTCTAAGGAGGATAAGCCATACATGGTCTCCCATTTTTGGTACTCGGCAGCAGAAGGGACGATTCCAGGAAGGTTAGCCATGAGAGGGAAAGAAGAATGAACATAAAGAGAAAAGGAAGAACAGAGGAAGCAAAAGAAACTGTGCAAAGACCCTCTTAAAGAAGGAGAAGAGGCGGGACATTTAAATGACTGATGTGATGATGTAACTGCCAGCAGTCAGACGCAGTCACGTCACCATTAAAAACGAAGCGTCGGGTAAAGAAAAACGAACATGCGTCAATCAATTAAGTCCAGAACGCCGTAACTAGCGTTGCAACGCTACGACTACTAGATTGGGGGACTTGATGGCGTGCCTAGGGCAGCACAGCAGATGTGACAGCCCGAAAATTTCTATCTTGCATTCTTCATTTCCTATTAATAATAGACTTGTTTTGTTATCTTGTAGTACCATTTAGGGTCTATTGGAGCGTTCTAAACGTGTTATAATCAAGGTTGGAGTGTGGAAATGGGTTAACTCAAAGTGTAGGAATCCAAAAGAGGTCAAACACTCCAACACAAGGAGTGTGCGGCCACACACATGTGTTTGCGGCCTCACACCCTTCCCAACCGCACACTCCACCTATATATACCACGCTTAGTCATTTTGAACACTTCTTTCACTTCTTCAAGCATAGAACTCGAAATCCTCTCAAGTATCATTCAAATCTCCTTGAAGATCTTCATAAAAGGTACCAAGAACACCAAGAACACTAGGTGTACGGCCGCACACACCATGTATGGCCGCACACCCAACCGCACACACCAAGTACGGCCGCACACTTGGCCGCACACATTCATATGGTGTGTATTTTGACCATACACTCCTTTGTAAAGCCTTATACCCCTTCATACAATCATATATGGTTGTAACACTTCAATATAAGTGTTTACTAGTCCCTAAGGTGGTCCCAATTCATTAATTAGTTGTTCATAACACTAATTATATTCACATATGTGCAAATATATGCTAAATAGGATTTGCGTGTGTACTCAAGTCACCACTTGACACTTAGCAATTCATCCAACATTGTCATCAGAACCACTCACTACAGGTGAGTTCATACCCCTTAATCAATGTTTTAACTGTTTTTAAATGTTTTATGGGGGGATACAAGTAGAATTATGCTAATTATTATATCAATCATATGTGATTAATAAGTAGCATTCAAATGATTGGCTACTCATTAGCCGTTTTACCAACTAGTTTCCTTCAAATGTTGTTCATAAACACTTTATGTGTTTAAAACTCTTTATTACACTGTACATATTACTCTGTATGTTACATTTCAAACTTATTTACAATTATGTTTCAAACAAATGTTTCTTTATACTAAACTGTTTTATCAAACCCATGCCTTCAAAACCGTTTTATAGATTGACATCAAGTCGATCTTTCCTTAGATAATGATTATGTTCAAAGATTTTACAAAACTTATTTTATGCTTTTATGTTATAAATTGCTTGCCTATATATGTATATTTATATAAGAAATGTTGAAAGGACTTAGGAAGGCTATCCACCCTATTTCCTTTTCCTCGATTTGGATGTGGTCTGGTGGGATATCGGGTACCCGTCCAAAGTTCGTTTGAATATTAGTTATATATTATGTGTACATATATAGTCATAAAGGTCCTTCCAGTTCATCAAATGTCCCTGAGTAGCAAGGGTATACATCTATGTCCATACTTACTAGTTAGATTACTAGTAAACTACCATATGGGTCGTTTAGGGAGATACTAGAACTATTACTAGAACGCGATATCATACAATGAGTCAGTTCATTCATGAGTCAATACTTTCTAGAACATTACAGTACATTACTATACTTGCTAGATAGAGAGAACCTACATTACAGCTAGAACATTTCAATACATTACTATACATGCTAGATAGAGAGAGAACACACGTTACAGCTAGTACACGAAGAACATTACAGTACATTTACATGAATACGTTTACATATATACACTTCCATGACTACATTTACATAGACACATTTACATGAGTACACTTACACGAATTACTAGTACATTTTATATGTATAGATTCTGTTATATAATCCTCATTCTTATCTTTACCTTGTGATTCAATCACATAATCGACGAGATAGATTGGATTTAATATCCTAGTACCAAAGGATACGTTGCGGGATTAACCATTCCTAGAATCTTTGTTAGCTACAGAGGTAAAAGCACATCCTCGGATGTCAACGGTTGATACCATTGCAGGTATACTTTAAGGGACTAACTATTCCTATACCCAGCTGTTAGCAACAGAGGTAAATGTACATCTACGGATGTCTTCAGTTAACATTGTTAGTTACCCTAGTACCAAAGGGTAACACTAAGGCTACATTCAGAGCAGTTAGGTCTTGGTAGAAGACTACATTCATAGCAGTTAGGTCTTGGTAGAAGACTACATATAGATCAGTTAAGTCTTGGTAGAAGACTACATTCAGAGCAGTTAGGTCTTGGTAGAAGACTACATATAGATCAATTAAGTCTTGGTAGAAGACTCTTCGTTATAATAGTAGGAATCATAGGGATTTCTAGGGTTCTTCAAACGTTTACAGTTGTTTTACATACATTTTCAATACTTACAATTCATGTACATACAAATTCTTACATGCAAATTCATACATACAAATACTTACTTACAAATTAAGACACTAAAATACTTATGATCTCACCAGCTTCAAAGCCGATACTCGCTTTCAAAATCACCTGTATCCTCAGGTCATCAATAGATAGGTACCGATGCAAGGTTTAGAGAAGATGGAGCTCGTTTAAGACCCATCTTTCATTTGGATTATATTTTAGTGTCTATCATAATTTGTTAGAACACACTTGTATTAAAATTATATTATTAATGCAATGGATGATGTTGTTGCTTGTTTACTACTTTTCATTGTTATGATATTGTACATGACGTCCTCCGCCCCAGAACGTTTCCGCCGTTCTCGGTTTTGGGGTGTGACAGCAGAGTTGCATCCAAGCCCTAGAGCCGGGCACACCAGCCAGATCCAGCCCAGCAGGCTCAGCGCCCTCTGGCGCCCCCGGTAGCGGAACGCCCAGGCGAAAGGCTCGCGCCCTCCAAGTGACGCTCTTTGCTCCAAGACAAAAAGTACGGCCAGGAGACAAACAGTGGGATCAGAGGATTACCGTCAGAGCCAATGAGAGCGCTCTAGCAGTTCAGGGCACATGACCCTCCAATCAGCTCCTATGATCCTGTCTCCCCAGAAAAGCGATCCTGTCTGGTACGGACCAGGCAGGGACGCAAGGTATAAAAGGATGCATTCTCATACCAACGAGGTAAGCTCTCTACCTGATCTTGAGAGAACAAACACAAACACTACAATCATCCTAACTTGACCTTCGGAGCGTTCTCCCGGGAACCCCTCCCGGGAAGCGGCTGACGGCCCTTGTTCTTTGTGATCTTGCAGTTATAACCAGGCAACCAAGAAGATCTCACCTCAGATTTAGAAGCAAGGCCTCATCCAGGACAAGGTTCCATCATCCTGCGAATACAACTCTCTCAACCGACGATCCTTCCAGTACTCCCCGAGTACTTATGCTAGGCATCCTAGGGGTTCACCTCCCTTTCCTTGCGTATTTACCAGCCTTCCCAAATTAATGTTCCATAACCAACTATTTCCTCTGTCACTGTGAAGGACCTATCCTTCACCGAATCCATTACTCTCGCTGTCTCCAGTGCGGGTCATTACCGCCAAAACTCACCGGATACTTCTTACTACTATAACTTAGTATCAAGCACCTATCCCAACGAATGATTCAGATAATCCTTCGAGTAGACGATTCATCCCTGCAATGGTTAGACTCAAACGAGAGCTGTGCAACAGGGTTAAACCCTTCCCTCTGAGATTACCCAACCCTACTGTGAGAGGCGTAGTACACCCTGATCAAATAACTATCTTATACCATAGTCTTCTTACCATCACTGCCACTGACTGAAAATCTGTTGTCCCCTATCCACCTTCCGGATGAACCGACACCACCCTGGTCCCTACTATTCTATCAACATTTGGATTACCGGCTCCCACCGGTCGCTAGCCCCAACACAAACTCTTAGTCGCTCCCAGCGACTTCCGAAGAAACTTAGGCTACCTAATACTGCCCCCTCTACTCTGCCACTCCGGCGCTATAAGTCCTGGAATCCTCGATCCCCTAACTTGACCCAAAGGTCCTTACCAAGTCCCACCTGTGCTACTAAACTCACAGGCCTCGCCCACGGGTCTCACCCGACTATACTACTGAGCAACCCTGCTCTCAGGTCTCACCTATACTGCTACTCACATACGGGCCTCGCCCACGGGTCTCACTGTAACGTCCCAAAATTCAAGACTAAAAATTTCTTTTAATAAAATATTACGTAAAGTAAAATCATCGATTCAAAGCATAATCAAAGTAATGGTTTTCAAAACACATGTTCATTATAAGAGTAAAACGTTCCCAGGCTGACTAATCTATGGTGTGTGCCATGCGATCACCCCGAGCTCCATCATCCACTACCGGAAGTACCTGAAACCAAAACTGAAAACCGTAAGCACGAAGCTTAGTGAACTCCCCACCCTACCGCATACCATGAATAACCACATACTGCACATACTAGGCCACGCCCACTATCCTGGGCCTCGCCCACTACCTCGGGCCTCGCCCGCTACGACGGCCCCGCCGCTCCAGGCCCCGCCTGGCTTCGAGCCCCGCTCGGATACAGATCTGTTTTACTTAGGCCTCGCCTGTCACAGGGCCTCACCCACTAACATACATAATAGCACATAGACATATCAGAACACATAAACTAAACACGTATGAACGGATCCCGTTCTAAGGCCTCGCCTGTCCTGGGCCCCGCCCTTGTCTTTCTACTGATGACTCATGGAACCCTGTCTATACTCCTACCGATAGTGACATACGGGCCCAGCCCACACTCACCCTTTCCTAACTTGGGCCTCGCCCCTAATCTGCTGCTAATGAGATGTGGAACACCATCCACACTCTGCTATTGGTGAGATACGAGTCCTCGCCCACACTTACCTCCCTACCAGGCACATACAAGTATCACACAGACAGCAAGTATAAGCTGTCACATAAATCATTCCTTGGGCATCCGCCCGCTATCACTGGACCTCGTCCTGAAAATCATACTAGCATACTGTGCCTAGGGCTAACCCACGGGACTTCTACTCATAACTACATGGGTCGGCATTGTGGCCGTAGACCCATTCACACAAGGGAAACTCACCTGCACTGGCTGAACTTGCTGATGATCCCACTAGCTGCTGCCCGACCACTCACTGAACTCCTGCTCTACTTGCTTCCCGAGCTACCATTACCAATGCAACACTTTAGCCTAATTGATCCCCAACAGTCAACCAAGTCAACTCTGGTCCAAGTCAAAGTTCTGGTCAAAGTCAACCTTTCCAGGTCAACCCTACTCGCCGAGTCCACCTACTAACTCGCCGAGTTCCTATACTCAGGGTCCTTCCATTCGCGACATGACTCGCCGAGTCCAACGATTTCCGAGTCCTAACCTGTCCAACTCGCTGAGTCTCCACCCGACTCACTGATTCGAGTCTTAACTCGAAGGGTTTGGGGCTTCGCGACCTGACTCGCCGAGTCCAAGAGCAGACTCGCCGAGTACAAGGCAATCTTCATCCAACTCGCCGAATTGTTCTTCCAACTCGCCGAGTTCATGCCCAACTTCATCCGACTCGACGAGCTGTTCATCCCACTCGTCGAGTTCCTCCTCATCTTCATGATACTCGCCAAGTCCACTCGAAGGACTCGTCGATTCCCTTCAGATCTACATACATGCAGAGGACTTTTGAGTCATGCATGGACTCCAAACTGTAGATCCACCCTTCCCATGCCTATTCCTCACATAAAGTTGCAAACTTTACGTGTAGAGAAGGAGATCTAGGCACAATACACCATAAACTAGGGTTTAAGGCAAGAAGGCTCCATAATCAGCTCAAGGACAGATACTTTATGGGACACTAGACCCAAACAAGCATGGATCTGAGGTAGCAACCTCAGATTTGGACTTCTAGCTCGAAATGGTTACTATCATGCCAAGATTGCCCAACACACACGTAGATCTAGGTGCAAGGGAGTCCAAGAACTAGTTTATTACCTCCAAATGCTCAGAAATGTCTTTCCAATCCTGGATCTACAGCCCACTTCTTGCACTTTAAAGATTCTTCTTCTTTCTCCAAGCTTAATGCACTCTTCAAGGCAATAATTGGCTCAATCAATGGATATGACGGCTAGGGTTTGGTATTCAGGGCTAAAGAGGCAGTAAAGGAACCCTAGGAAGAAGATTAAGATGTTTATATAGGCTCCAAGTCCCGAATTTAGGGTTTTCCTCACACAAACCAGACTCGCCGAGTCACCTTGGTTGACTCGCCGAGTCGGTCACTTACTCCTCGACCCGGATCCCGCTCGGACTCGCCGAGTTCCTCCTTGGACTCGCCGAGTCGCCCCTTAAAATTAAGGTTTCTTTTCCTTTCTTGGCCTTCAAAACTTTGGGTGTTACACTCACCCAACTACATCCTGGAGTGTCCTCTCCCCCAAGGTCTCACCTTTCTAAGGATATACAGGCTAGCTCCATACTATTCTCATCAACTACCCATTCCTGATTCCTACCTTGATCACTAGGAGGTAAGGGCCTCGCCCAAATTCCGCTAACTAGGAGATACAGGCCTTCGCCCACCCTCCGCTAACTAAGCTGCTAGGGAATGCTACGGCTTTCCCATGGTCTTGCAACACTCCCCACTACTGACTCACTACTAGAAAAATGTTGCTGCTCCCCCGCCGCTCTACCATGCTCTTCATGTTGTCTCGGCCACTGACTGCTAACATGAAAGCATCCCATGCTAACCATTCTCAAGGTCCTTATTCTGACTCACTCGAGTCCTATAGGCGATCCTCCAACCTGAATTCCCAACCAGATACTAACCATCTCGATTACATGAACTAACTGTTGGGAAGTTTCTCAAACTCCCAACGCTGAACTTCTCAATCCATTAATCACTATGCTACTTCCTTTCCTTCTCAGAGGTTGTGTACTCATTCTGGATCTGCGTGCTTTCACCCTTGTACACTCAGAGGGTTCTCCCCCACTTTGATCCTGTTTATACCTCAATGCTCCATGCTTGAGAAGTATTCCCAATCTTCTCTACTATACTGCAATCAATCTGCTGAAAAAAAAAACCAAGCTTGCCACAACTAGGGATCTAACCAATCCATTACTCAATAACACCTTCCTGAATCTAGCGGGACACTACTGAGTCCCACATAAGCATGCTATAGTTACTGCATCCTATGTAACCTGATTGCATAGGGCACGACCCCTAACTACCATTTTAATATCAAAGGTATGGAGATGACATATAACTAAATCACAAGCAAGCCACATAATTCTAAAATACTCATACCAATAACGATGTAGAACCATAAAAATATAATCATGAATAAAGGAAACAGAAAACGAAATTCGCATACCTGCAACGTCCGGCGCTGCTTGCATCTCCATGGTAGTCATCTGAAAAGCCTTGCCTCCTACCGTAGGCGCCTCTGCTCGGCCCTCACGGCCGTCTGTGATCCTCAAAGTTGCAGGGGCAGGTGCCATCACCCGTCATGCTGAAAGAAAACTGGGAAACTGGGCATTTCTTGTGGCCCCGCTGGTTACCGTGAAAACATATCAAATCTGATCCTTATATGGTGGTAGCAGTATAATCCCTGCTAAAATGATCAGTCCGACCGCACTTGATGCAGCCCGAATCTCCACCACTACCACTCCTGCATGCACCCTCATGCATCCTGCCGCACCTCCCGCATCGGCCGAGGCTCTGGTAATCCCTCGATCTCAGATCTGACCCTTTGGGCCGTTTTCCCGAACCTGTGGCTACCTGAACTTCATCCGGCTTCTTCTTCTGGATCTGCTCCAAATCAATCTCCCTCTCTCTAGCCCGAGCGATCATATCCTCCAATGTTTTGCAGCTGGACCTGCTCACGAATTGCCTGATGTCGTCCCTCAACATCTCGTGGTATCGGGCCTTCTTCATCTCCTCGTCTGCGACATACTGCGGAACAAGAAGGGCCCTCTCCCTGAACTTGGCGGTGATTTCTGCCACAGTCTCAGTAGTATGCATCAAATCCTGAAACTCCCGCACCAACTGCTGTACCTCAATAATTTGTGAAAACTCAACCCTGAACCTGGACGAGAAATCGCTCCATATCATCGCGTCCAACGCAACATCATCACCAATGGCATAACCAATCTCCTCCCACTAATCCCTCTCTCTTTCCTTCAGAAGACAGGAGGAAAGTCTGACCTTGTCCCCCTCGGGACACCGGCTCGTACGAAAAGCGTTGGCAATATCGGCCAACCACCTGCTGCTTGTAATGGGGTCCCTATCCCCGTGATAATTTGGTGCTCCACAAGCTCTAAACTCTCGGAATGTCATAGTACGCACTCCCATCAAAGCCATTATATCGGTACGAAAGGCTCCCAGCCTCTCATCCAAGATCTCCAATATACCCTCCTTGACCGTGCTAAAGATCACAGGAGTCTGATATAGGATACTACGCGTAACCTCAGCTGATATCAAATCCCTCATCCGCTCCTCGAGTTGCTCGGATCCTGAACCCGAGCCTGATCCCCTCCGACGCCTGATCTGCCCACTGGTCTCTCTCGCAATGTCACCATGCTGAAAACATAATACAATCACTATCAGAATACTCATCACTGCTGCTAGACCATACATACACTAAAAGTTTCCCAGTCTCATCCCGGCCATTCCTAAATCGAGTACAGATCCTCTGCTTTCAGTAGTACATGCCCATACTACCTTCCGCATCTATCCGTACTTTCCTCAAGAACGGATTCGACTCCACTAGGTCCCTTTTTCTACTACTACTGCTCCCAGCACTATCTCATCCTAGGCTTACCCTAGGGAAACCTATGACTCCAACCAAACCAGTCCTCAGCCGCTGAAGGCCTCCTTGCGATGCCAATTAGCCATCACCTGAATACCATCACATGTGACGAGGTTCAAATAATCCTTCGAGTAAAAGACTCGTCCCTACAACGGTTAGACTCAAACGAGAGTTGCGCAATAGGGCCAAATTTGTAACGTCCCAAAATTCAAACTAAAAATTTCTTTTAATAAAATATTACTTAAAGTAAAATCATCGATTCAAAACATAATCAAAGAAATAGTTTCCAACACACAGGCTCGTTATCAGAGTAAAATATTCCCAGGCTGACAAATCTATGGTGTGTGCCATGCGATCACCCCGAGCTCCATCATCCGCTACCGGAAGTACCTGAAATCGAAACTGAATACCGTAAGCATGAATCTTAGTGAGTTCCCCACCCTACCACATACCATGCACATAACTACACACTGCACATACTGGGCCACGCCCTCTATCTAGCTGCACATAACACATACTGCAAATACTAGGCCACGCCCGCTATTCTGGGCCTCACCCCCTACCTCGGGTCACGCCCGCTACAACGGCCCCGCCTGGCTTTGATCCCCGCTCGGATACAGATCTGTTTCACTTAGGCCCCGCCTGTCACAGGGCCTCGCCCACTAACACATAATAGCACATAATCATATCACAACACATAAGCTAAACACCTGCTAATGGATTCTGTTCAAAGGCCTCGCCTATCCTGGGCCTCGCCCTTATCCTGCTACTGATGAGTCATGGAACCCCGTCCATACTCCTACCGATAGTGAGATACGGGCCCAACCCACACTCACCCTTTCCTAACTTGGGCCTCGCCCCTAATCTGCTGCTAATGAGATGTGGAACACCATCCACACTCTGCTATTGGTGAGATACGGGTCCTCGTCTACACTCACCTCCCTACCAGACATATACAAGTATCACACAGACAACAAGTATAAGCTATCACATAAATCATTCCTTGGGCACCCGCCCGCTATCACTGGACCTCGTCTTGAAAATCATACTAGCATACTGTGCCTAGGGCTAACCCACGGGACTTCTACTCATAACTACATGGGCCGGCATTGTGGCCGTAGACCCATTCACACAAAGGGAAACTCACCTGCACTGGCTAAACTTGTTGATGATCCCACTAGCTGCTGCCCGACCACTCACTGAACTCCTGCTCTACTTGCTTCCCGAGCTATCATTATCAATGATACTTTATGGGACACTAGACCAAAACAAGCATGGATCTAAGGTAGCAACCTCAGATTTGGACTTCTAGCTCGAAATGGTTACTAACATGCCAAGAGTGTCCAACACACACATAGATCTAGGTGCAAGGGAGTCCAGGAACTAGTTTATTAACTCCAAATGCTCAGAAATGACTTCCCAATCCCAGATCTACATCCCCCTTCTTGCACCCTCAAGATTTTTCTCCTTTCTCCAAGCTTAATGCACTCTTCAAGGCAATAGTTGGCTCAATCAATGATATGACGGCTAGGGTTTGGTATCCAGGGATAAAGAGGCAGTAAAAGGAACCTTAGGAAGAAGATTGAGACGTTTATATAGGCTCCAAGTCCCGAATTTAGGGTTTTCCTCGCACAGACCAGACTCGCCGAGTCACCTTGGCCGACTCGCCGAGTCGGTCACTTACTCCTCGACTCGGATCCCGCTCGGACTCGCCGAGTCCCTCCTTGGACTCGCCGAGTCCTTCCTTGGACTCGCCGAGTCGACCCTTAAAATTAAGATTTTCTTTCCTTTCTTGGCCTTCCAAACTTTGGGTGTTACAACTCTACCCCACTTAAACTAAACTTCATCCTCGAAGTTTGCTATGGCCCACCGCTTGCGATCTGCCTCCAATACCCAACCAATTATTCCAACACCAGCTGCCTACCCTCGCTGGCCTTTCGCTCGGGCATTCCTACTAACATTAATCCTTGCAGATAATCATCTTGGGTCACCCTGACCCTGAACGTCCTAGAAACACAACTTACTCAACCGACAATCCTTCTGGTATTCCCCGAGTACTGCGCTGAACCCATGGGGGTTCTCCCCTTCCTTCCTTGCGCGATTTCCTTGCCTCCCCCAAGGCGAGGCTCCATAACCAACTATTTCCTCTGCCACTGTGAAGACCCTATCTTTACCAATTCTATCACTCCTGTTACTTCCAGTACGGGTCATTATCGCCAGTATCCACTGGGCATTTCTTTCTACTATAATTTGGTGTCGAGCACCCCACGGTCAACTAACTGAATTCCACCATACGTTGCATACTCGCACTGCCACTGCCTGGAAATTCTGCTGTTCCTCTTCTGACTTCTGGATGAACTGAGACCACCCTGGTCCCTACCAAGCTATCAATATCTGGATTACCGGCTCCCACCGATCGCTGACCCAACACAACTCCTAGTCGCTCTCAGCGACTTCCGAAGGAACTTCGACCACCTATCACTGCTTAATCTATCGTGCCATTCCGGCGCCACAATCCTGGGATCCTCGATCCCCCCTATCTTGACACTAAGGTCCTTACCAGGTCCTACCTGTGTTGCTAAAACTCTCGGGCCTCGCCCACGGGTCCCACCTGCCTCTAACTTCCTAGTCCCACTAGTCTAACCACTCTCGCTCGGGCCTCGCCCACGGGTCTCACCTAACTATACTACTGAGCAACCCTGCTCTCAGGTCTCACCTATACTGTAATCTCATACGGGCCCCGCCCACGGGTCTCACCCGACTATATCCTAGAGCGGCCTCTCCCAAGGTCTCACCTCTCTAGGGCTATGCAGGCAAACTCCCTATCATTCACATCCACTACCCAATTCTGATCCCTATCTGATCACTGGCAGATAAGGGCCTCGCCCCAACTCCGCTAACGAATCTACTAAAGAATGCTACGGCTTACCCGTAGTCTTACATCACCATCCATTGTTGATTGCTAGTGAATGCTACGACTGCCCTGTAGTCTTACAACACTTCCACCACTGACTGCTAATACGAAGGCACCCATGTGCCATTAGCTCTCAACACTTCCACAACCTGAATCCCCAACCACGTACTAACCATTACCATTGCACACGCTAACTGTTGGGGAGTTTCTCAAACTCCCAACCCTGGATTCCTCAATCCATCAAACGCTGGACTACTTCTTTTCCTTCTCGGAGGTCACATAATCGTTCTGGGTCTGCGCGCTCCTACCTGGGCACGCTCGGAGGATTCTCCCCCACTTAGATCCTGCTTACCCCTTGCTGCTCAATAATCAAAAGAGATCCCGATCTTTTCTGCCATTCCATAATCAATCTGCTAAGGAACCCAAGCCTGCCATGGCTAGGGATCTATCCGTTCCATCTCTAACACTATGCCACTCTGAACTAGCGAGACGCTCCAAGTCCTTCCCAAGCATGCTACAGTTACTGCATCCTTTGTAACCTTCTTCCATATAGCACATCCCCTAACTACCATACAAATGACCAAGGTATGCAGATGGCATATAACATAATCACAAGCAAGCCACACCATAATACAATACTCATACCAAAATTGATGCAGAACCATAACAATATAAACATGCACAAATGAAAGAACTGGAAACGGAAGTTACATTCCTGCAATGTCCGGCGCTGCTCGCGCCTCCAAGGTAGTCATCTGAAAAGCCCTGCTCCCTGCTGCAGGCGCCTCTGCCCGGACCTGACGGCCATCAGTGATCCTCAAGGTTGCAGGGGCGGGTGCCATCACCCGTCCTGCCGAAAGCAAACTGGGACACCGAGCCTTCTTGTGGCCCCGCTGTTGCAGTGAAAACATATCAAATCGGATCCCTATATGGTGGTAACAGTACAATCTTTGCTAAAATGACCAGTCTGACCACGCTTGAAGCAGCCAGACTCATCACCACTACCACTCTTGCACGCGCCCCCGTGCGTCCTGCCACACTTCCCGCACCGACTGCGGTCTTGATAATCCCTCGATCTCGAATCCGATCCCTTGGGACTTTTGCCCGAACCTGCATCTACTTGAACCTCATCCGGCTTCCTCTCCCGGATCTGCTCCAAGTCAATTTCCCTTTCTCTGGCCCGGGAAATTAGATCTTCCAACGTTTTGCAGTCGGACCTGCTCACGAACTCCATGATGTCAGCCCTCAACATCTCGTGGTATTGGGCCTTCTTCATCTCCTCATTTGCGACATATTGCGGTACAAGAAGAGCCCTCTACCTGAACTTGGCGGTGATCTCCGCCACAGTCTCAGTAGTCTGCGTTAAATCCTGAAACTCTCGTGCCAGCTATTGCACCTCAATAGTTGGTGAGAACTCCGCTCTAAACCTGGCCGATAAATCGCTCCATGTCATCGCGTCCAACGCGGCATCATCTCCCAGGGCATGACCAATCTCTTCCCACCAATCCCTCGCTCTGTCTTTCAGAAGACAGGAGGCGAGTCTAACCTTGTCCCCCTCGGGACACTTGCTCGTATGAAAAGCGTTGGCAACATCAGCCAACCATCTGTTGGTAGCAATGGGATCCCTAGCCCCATGATAATCTGGTGCCCCGCAGGCCCTGAACTCTCGAAATGTCAAGGTACGCGCTCCCAACAAAGCCATCATCTCGGTACGGAAGGCTCCTAGCCTTTCATCCAAAATCTCCAGTATACCCTCCTTGAACGTGCCAAAGATCACAGGAGTCTGATCTAGAACACTGCGCGTAACTTCCGTTGATATCAACTCCCTCATCCGCTCCTCGAGCTGCTCAGTTTCTGAACCCGAGCCTGATCCTTCTCCGGCGCCTGATCCGCCCACTGGTCTCTCTCGCAACGTCACCGTTCTTCACATATAACACAATCACTATCAAAATACTTCTCACTGCTGCGAGACCAAACACACGCACCACCAGGTTCCCAGTCTTGTCTCGGCCTTTCCCGAATCGAGTACGGATCCTCTGCTTTCAGTAGTACGGGCCCATACTACCTTCCACATCTATCCGTACTTTCCTCAAGAACTGCCTTGACTCCACCAGGTCCCCTTTCTACTACTTCTGCTCCCAGCGCTACCTCATCCTAGGCTGACCCTAGGGAAACCTCTGACTCAACTCAAACCAGTCCTCAACTGCTGAAAGCCTCCTCGCGATGCCAATTAGTCATCACCTGGATACCATCACATGTGATGAGGCTCAGATAATCCTTCGAGTAAAAGACTCGTCCCTACAACGGTTGGACTCAAACAAGAGCTGCGAAATAGGGCCAAATCCAACACTCTGAGATTATTCAACCCTTATCACATGTGACGTGGTGTATCCACCTAATAGCTAACTCCCATCACTCAAAATCCCACAATGCACAAAGCAAGCAGCATTCGAACAAGGGAGAAATCTAACCATAACATACTCAAGCAATCATATCCACATAGCAAGAATCTGAACTAGCATGCCACAAAAACTCATAACTCAGGCATAACCTAAACAGGCTATCCTACTACTGTCTAATCAACATTATCATGCAGCGCAAAACACATAATCAGGCACATAAGGCATCCTCCCTAGATCCTTAGTCCTATTCTAGCATGCTGTTTTACTAACTGATAATAAAATCATAAACTTGTATGGGTATTTTGGGGTACTTACTTGAGCTCGGCTGATTGCATGCACCACACCCTTTTTCTCTTTTCAAAGTTCTTTTCTTTCTGAATTCTTTGTGTTTTTCTAAAACCGTTTCCTTTCTCAAAACTCTCTTTTTACAAAACTGTCTTTCCGTTTTGAAAACTTTTATACCAATTCCTTAGTTTGAGTTCGGACACACTCGAGAGCATGTCCGAATCCCTCAAACCAAGGCTCTGATACCAACTTGTAACGTCCCAAAATTCAAAATAAAAATTTCTTTTAATAAAATATTACTTAAAGTAAAATCATTGATTCAAAACATAATCAAAGAAATAGTTTCCAAAACACAGGCTCGTTATCAAAGTAAAACATTCCCAGGCTGACAAATCTATGGTGTGTGCCATGCGATCACCCTGAGCTCCATCATCCACTACCGGAAGTACCTAAAACCGAAACTGAAAACCATAAGCACGAAGCTTAGCGAGTTCCCCACCCTACCACATACCATGCACATAACTACACACTACACATACTGGGTCACGCCCTCTATCTAGCTGTACATAACACATACTGCAAATACTGGGCCACGCCCGCTATTCTGGGCCTCACCCCTACCTCGGGCCACGCCCGCTACAACGGCCCCGCCGCTCCAGGCCCCGCCTGGCTCCGAGCCCCGCTTGGATACATATCTGTTTCACTTAGGCCCCACCTGTCACAGGGCCGCGCCCACTAACACATAACATCACATAATCATATCACAACACATAAGCTAAACACCTGCTAA
Organism: Lactuca sativa; assembly: GCF_002870075.4. NCBI lineage: Eukaryota > Viridiplantae > Streptophyta > Magnoliopsida > Asterales > Asteraceae > Lactuca > Lactuca sativa. The sequence continues at coordinate 35,593,034 of NC_056631.2, read as the reverse complement.
TGGATTCTGTTCAAAGGCCTCGCCTATCCTGGGCCTCGCCCTTATCCTGCTACTGATGAGTCATGGAACCCCGTCCATACTCCTACCGATAGTGAGATACGGGCCCAACCTACACTCACCCTTTCCTAACTTGGGCCTCGCCCCTAATCTGCTGCTAATGAGATGTGGAACACCATCCACACTCTGCTATTGGTGAGATACGGGTCCCCGTCCACACTCACCTCCCTACCAGGCACATACAAGTATCACACAGACAGCAAGTATAAGCTATCACATAAATCATTCCTTGGCCACCCGCCCGCTATCACTGGACCTCGTCCTGAAAATCATACTTGCATACTGTGCCTAGGGCTAACCCACGGGACTTCTACTCATAACTACATGGGCCGGCATTGTGGCCGTAGACCCATTCACACAAAGGGAAACTCACCTGCACTGGCTGAACTTGCTGATGATCCCACTAGCTGCTGCCCGACCACTCACTGAACTCCTGCTCTACTTGCTTCTTGAGCTATCATTACCAATGCAACACTTTAGCCTAACTGACCCCCGACAGTCAACCAAGTCAACTCTGGTCCAAGTCAAAGTCCTGGTCAAAGTCAACCTTTCCAGGTCAACCCTACTCGCCGAGTCCACCTACTGACTCGCCGAGTTCCTATACTCAGGGTCCTTCCATTCGCGACATGACTCGTCGAGTCAGTCCATGACTCGTCGAGTCCAACGATTTCCGAGTCCTGACCTGTCCAACTCGCTGAGTCTCCACCCGACTCACTAATTCGAGTATCAACTCGAAGGGTTTGGGGCTACGTGACCTGACTCGCCGAGTCCAAGAACAGACTCACCGAGCACAAGGCAATTTCCATCCAACTCGCCGAGTTGTTCATCCAACTCGCTGTGTTCATGCCCATATTCATCCGACTCGATGAGCTGTTCATCCCACTCGTCGAGTTCCTCCTCATCTTCATGCTACTCGCAGAGTCCACTCGAAGGACTCGCCGAGTTCATTCAGATCTACATACATGTAGCAGACTTTCGAGTCATGCATGGACTCCAAACTGTAGATCTACCCTTCCCAAGCCTATTCCCCACGTAAAGTTGCAAACAAACGTGTAGAAAAGGAGATCTAGGCACAATCCACCACAAACTAGGGTCTAAGGCAAAAAGGCTCCATAATCAGCTCAAGGGCAGATACTTTATGGGACACTAGACCAAAACAAGCATGGATCTGAGGTAGCAACCTCAGATCTGGACTTCTAGCTCGAAATGGTTACTAACATGCCAAGAGTGTCCAACACACACATAGATCTAGGTGCAAGGGAGTCCAGGAACTAGTTTATTACCTCCAAATGCTCATAAATGACTTCCCAATCCTGGATCTACAACCCCCTTCTTGCACCCTCAAGATTCTTCTCCTTTCTCCAAGCTTAATGCACTCTTCAAGGCAATAGTTGGCTCAATCAATGATATGACGGCTAGGGTTTGGTATCCAGGGCTAAAGAGGCAGTAAAAGGAACCTTAGGAAGAAGATTGAGACGTTTATATAGGCTCCAAGTCCCGAATTTAGGGTTTTCCTCGCACATACCAGAATCGCCGAGTCACCTTGGCCGACTCGCCGAGTCGGTCACTTACTCCTCGACTCGGATCCCGCTCGGACTCGCCGAGTCGACCCTTAAAATTAAGGTTTTCTTTCCTTTCTTGGCCTTCCAAACTTTGGGTGTTACAAAATCCATCACTTTGAGATTATTCAACCCTGATCACATGTGACGTGACGTATTCACCTAATGGCTAAATCCCATCACTCAGAATCCCACAATGCACAAAGCAAGCAACATTCAGACAAGGGAAAATCTAACCATAACATATTCAAGCAATCATAATCCCATATCAGGAATCTGTACTAGCATGCGACATAAGCTCATAACCTCAGGCATAACCTAAACAGGCTGTCCTACTACTGTCTAACCAGTACTACCATGCAGCTCAAAAGCATATATAACAGGCACATAAGGCATCCTCCCTAGATCCTTAGTCCTAATCTAGCATGTCGTTCTACTAACTGATAATCATAACATAAACTTGTATGGGTATTTTGGGGTACTTACTTGAGCTCGGCTGATTGCATGCACCGCACCCTTTTCTCTTATCAAGGTTCTTTTCTTTCTGAATTCTTTTTGATTTTCTAAAACTGTTTTCTTTCTCAGAACTCTTTTTAGAAAACTGTCTTTTTATTTTGAAAACCTTTATACCAATCCCTTAGTTTGAGTTCAGGCACACCCAAGGGTATGTCCGAATCCCTCAAACCAACGCTCTGATACCAACTTGTAACGTCCCAAAAATCTGTACCAAATTTTTTTCTTTAAATCATTACTAAAACCATATTCATAAAAAACATATCATAAACCATAACATAATTCAGAGTATTAATTTCCAAAACATATTTTCATTATCAGAGTAAAACATCCCAAGCTGACTAATCAATGGTGTGTGCCATGCGATCACCCCGAGCTCTTCCCTCCGCCACCGGAAGTACCTGAAACCAAAACTGAAAACCATTAGCATGAAGCTTAGTGTGTTCCCCAACCTACCACAAACCCTGCATAAACACCTATTGCACATAGTGGGCCACGCTTGCCATTCCGGGCCTCGCCTGCTACCTCGGGCATCGCCCACTACAACGGCCCCGCCGCTCCAGGCCCCGCCTGACTTCGAGCCTCGCTCGGATACAAATTTGTTTCTCTTAGGCCCCGCCCGCTAACCATATAATACAAAATAGCATATAACCCATAACTGAACATTCCTACTGTATTCTTGTCCTAAGGTCTCGCCTGTCTTGGGCCTCGCCCCTATCCTGTCACTAGTGAGTCATGGTACCCCGTCCAAGCTCCTGCTGTGAGTGAGATACGGGCCCCCACCCACACTCACTCCATTCCTATCTCATGCCTCGCCCCTGCTCTGCTACTAATGAGATATGGAACACCGTCCATACTCTGCTATTTGTGAGATACGGGACCTCGCCCACACTCACCCCCTACCAGGCACATACATGCATCACACAGACGACAAGTATACTCTATCAAGCAAACCATTCCTTGGGAAACCGCCCGACATTGGACCTTGGTCCTGAATATCATACTAGCAATCAGTGACTAGGGCTAACCCCCGGGTCTTCCTACTCATAACTACATGGGCCGACATTGTGGCCGTAGACCCATTCACACAAAGGGAAACTCACATGCACTGCTGAACTTTGCTGATAACCCTCTGGTTGCTGTCCGACAATTCTCTGAACCGCTGCTCCACTAGCTCCCTGAGCTACCAATATCAATACATATATCACTTAGATCCACATAGAACTCTAGAAGCCAACTAAGTCTACTATTGTCAAAGTCAAAGTCTTGGTCAAAGTTAACTTTCCTGAATGACTCTACTCGCCGAGTCAATCCGTTGACTCGTCGAGTCCTTATGCTCTGAAACCCTCACAATACGTCTCAACTCACCGAGTCACCCCGCCAACTCGTCAAGTTCAACGATCTCAGAGTCCCATCCTGTCCAACTCACTGAGTCACCACTCAACTCACATATCTAAGTCTTAACCAGAAAAGGTTGAGGTTCTGCAATCCAACTCGTCGAGTCCAAGAACAGACTCACCGAGTCCATGACAATCTTTCAACAGACTCGCCGAGTTGTTCTTCCAACTCGTCGAGTCCCTGCATATCTTCATACAACTCGCCGAGTCCACCCATGTGACTCGTCGAGTAGCTTCAGTTCTTAATCCATACAGTGGTTTTTTGAGCCATGCAGGGGCTCCAACTCATAGATCCACTCTTCCAAAGTCCATTCCTCATGTAAAGTTGCTAACTTTACGTGAAACCAAGGAGCTATAGGCTTAAAACACTCTAGGGAAAGATTTTGAGACAAGCATGCTTCACAACAGACCAAAGATTGATACTTTATGGGTTTCTGGGCCAAGACAATCCTAGATCCGAAGTTCTTTTTGCTCACAAGGCACAATACACGAATTGGTCTTATAAATGGCCAATGATAAAATCTCACTAGGAAAGGGAATCTAAATGCATAACAGCCAAGGTATGAGCTTCATACCTTCCAATGATCTGAAATAGCACACTAACTCAGAGTCCACTTCCACTTCTTGAATCACCCAAGGTTCCTTTATTCCTTTTAGCTTCAAAGCACCCAAAAATGGCAAAGAAAGCTTGAGAGTACTACAATGGATGCTTAGGGTTTCAAGGGAAGGTAAAGAGAGTGATGGAGGCTGGGGTGAAGGCCTGAAATGATGCTTAAATAGGCACCAAGCCCGGAAATGAGGGTTTCCCAACCCAGGACTGACTCGCCGAGTCAATCCCTCCGACTCCCCGAGTCGGTCACTTAAATCCCGACACAGAACCCGCTCCAACTCGTCGAGTTCACTTATGGACTCGACGAGTTGACCCCTTTGACTTAGGGTTTCCTTTCCTTTTCTTGGTCTTTCTGATTCTGGGTGTTACATTCATAGTAAAAACTCAAATTTATTAATCAATTATTTCAAATAAATTATTTTAAATAAATTATTAATTAAGAGATATTTTTTAGTTATATAAAATTATAATCGTTAATTTAAATAAATATATGAAATTATATCACCTTATAATATATGTTACTTTTATTTTATTTTTTATTCTAATCTTACTAGTTTAATGTAATTAGAATGTGAAATTTAAACTTTGAAATTTGAAATGAAGAATCAATTAGTAATTTAATATAATTATAGTGAGAAATATAAAATTTTAAATTTGAAATGGAAAATTAATAGGCTGACATGTAGCATGATAGGTGACATATAATATTAACTAGGTGTTAGGCCAGTTTATTACACGAGTTTTGATCAATGTTTAAACATTAAACATTTTTAAAGTAAAATTTCGAATTAAATACAACTTAAATGATGGATACGTAAGTATTTCAATTTATAATTATATATACTAATAAAGATAACTATTGAAAGAAATGAATGTAAGATACTACAATGAACAATTCAATAGACATATGTGCAAACTCACTTATTTAGAAACGTGAATTGTCAAAAGGGTAAATAGTAAAAATTTAATACCTATACATGGGGAGTGTTCGGCAAAATTAGCTGGTAGCTGGTGGCTTGTAGCGGGTAGTTTATAGCTTGTAGCGTTTTGTTAAACGCTACATGAAGTGGCATTTGGATTTGGAACGTTTTGTTTAAATTAAGGGCGTGTTCGGCAAAATTAGCTGGTAGCGGGTAGCTTGTAGCGTTTTGTTAAACGCTACATGAAGTAATATTTGGATTTGGAGCGTTTTGTTTGAAGTCAACGGTAGAAGCTTGTAGTGCCGTACGAGACTTTCTATTCAAAACGGAGCGTTTTGTCTAACGCTAGAAGCTCTCAAACGCTACGTGCCGAACACGTCCTAAATGCTAGAAGCTTGTACTGCTGAACGAGGCTTTCTGTTCAAAATGGAGCGTTTTGTCATACGTTAGAAGCTAGAAGCTCTCAAATGCTCCCAAACGCTCCGTGCCGAACACACCCTAAACGCTAGAAGCTTGTACTGTCGAACGAGACTTTTTATTCAAAACAGAGCGTTTTGTCAAACGTTAGAAGCTAGAAGCTCTCAAATGCTCCCAAACGCTCCGTGTCGAACACACCCATAATATATATGAAAAAGCATAAAAGGAAATTACGTCCCTTGGCTATGATATTAATTAATTGCTTTGAACTTATATTCATTTAAAATTGCCCAAATCATTCGTACATATCAATTCCCCAAAATTAATCCCCATAAATTAGGAATCAATATTTTCAACTCTTATAAAACTTCATTATTTAAAAAAACCAATGTGTAACTTTTCTGGACTATGTAAAAAGAAAATCTAAATTATAAGAAAATGACTTGTGGCGAAATGTTTAAGAAGATGATAAATGGAAAAAAAAATCTTTATTTATTAGAAAGAATGGTGAGAATTTCTAATATTATGACATTTGTCAATAGGAGGAAAATAAGCTTACTCATTTATTAGAACATGGATTACAATATTAATGTCGCGATATATATACTTTGAAATTTTAAATGGATTGGAGATGGCCAAAACAATATCCGAGGGACCGTAGTGTAATTTACTCAAAAGGAAATGAAGTCCCGGGTGAAAAGGGGGGAAATTTGCTACAACATCAGCCAGCCCTACTCTCCCAAAACACAGCGACAGCGGAACTTGAAGAATGCCATCGTTTCCTCATCCGGGCTCCGTTACTGTATGCGAAATCAACAGAGACCTAAGTATAACTTCTCTCCATAATGCGTATAATCTACAATGGATTTCGAATTCATTTGCTGATTTTATATGGAATCCATTGTCATTAACCAATTTCAACTTCTGTTTTGACTAATCGTCAGTTACCGCTGAAAATCTTTCGGAGGATCAAGCGAAGGAAACTTATGGAAAAGTTCTTGTAAGCTTTTCATCCCTTTTATATATTGATTACCATCAGCGATTGGGAGATTGATATTCTGTAACATTTAGGGAGTAGTATTCAGTCCAATTCCGTATCAGATAGATTATCCAGCGTCGCTACATCCAGATAGAGGCGTAGAACTTCCAGTGAATCGTTTATCGCGTTTACTTCAAGCAGTTTCTTATGGTCCTCTTAAAAGCCTTCTGGGTCCTGATGATGTAAGTATCTCGTATACTATCGTATAGAGTAGTGTATTTTGTGCCTAAATTAGGGCTAATATGACTCAAATTAGTGTATTCAATTCCAATAAGTTGGTGTTTGAAGCGTGATTTCCAAGCTCTCGAAATGGAATTGGAATTCTGTAAACATCATAAATTTGAATTTTGTATCAGCTATGGATTGATATCTGCTTTAACTGCTGCTCATCATGAATTGTGAACTGATAATTTTTAAATTCCATTCCAAAGTTGTGAAAATGGAGTTCCAGAAGTTCTGAAATGAAAATGTAAACATCTTACTCATGTAAGTTGGCAACTGTGAAATTTAGATATTACATAGTAGGTGAAACAAAGATATAACGGTACTTCACACACAAATAACAGTTTTGTCTCTGCAATGTTGATAGGTTTGCACTCTTCTCTAGGTGTAGTTAACACTTTTCCATCTTTGGATTTGTATCTCTGTGGTATGGATGATGTGAAATTGTTTTTTACTATTACATTGATCACAAACAAGGTAGTTCTACCAAATCAACTTTTTGGTTTCATTTTGAAACTCTGCTGTAAATATCCATTACCATTTTCTTATACCAACAATTTTTCCTGTTAATTCTTTGCTTCCTAGACATGTTACAAATACTTCCTACATAATCAAACATCTGGATTTTTTCTAAACACAATACCCATCCTTGTGCATTTGTTATTTTGATAGCATTATAGCAAGTCTTTCTTTAATTACTTCTATCTGAACCTAATATAAATATAGCTGAATGAACCAAAAGAAAAGATATAACCCCTAACAATGCACATAAATGAGATCCAGAAATGGGTTATTAACACAAAAGAGCATACTTGGCAGATTGAAGAAGCTCATCCTTGGTTCACTACAAGGGGATCATGATTTATAAGTTCTACTTTCAGTTTTCTTTTTCATTTGTAAGCATGAACATGTGGCCTAATTTTGTTCTTGTTAATTAAAATTTCGTAGGTGAAATTATTGGCACATGTTGATCTCAAATGTGTTAGTTGGCACCAAAAAAAGGATATTCTGGCATTTATATCTGCACGGAATCAAGTAACTATTCGTGATTATGGAGACTCAGGTGAGAAACTTACAGAAATGAGCATGCAAAACAGTTCTTTTGGTACACTCTCCAGATTTTTTCAGTATCTTGAGATCTGATTACTTGGTTGTTCTCCTTTTCTTCTATTAGGAGAAGGGAAGGACCCCTGCATTCTGATGAATGATCTTCAAAGGGAAGCTAAACTCTTGGAATGGAGGCCAAATGCTGGGAAGACACTTTCAGTAGGCTGCAAGTTAGTATATTTGACATCCATACCCTTGCACTCTTGGCATTTACTATCTATGTGGAAGCACTTGAGTTTTTATTAATGTACAATTACAAACAGGGGTGGAATTTGCATTTGGTCTGCTTCTTATCCTGGAAATACTGCATGTGTTAGACCTGGGGTTAATTCTGGCAGCCGCTCTAGAGGTTCTGGAGTTAGATGGACTCTTGTGGATTTTCTTCGAGGCCATGGTGATGAACAAATAAGTGCACTCTCATGGAGTCCTGATGGAAGATATCCTAATTAGCTTTTGTTTTGCTATCATGTTGGTTTTCTTATTCAGTGCTACTTTGATCCATTTTGAAGTTTTGATTTTTAGAGTCTTTTTGCTTGACCAAATTTAATATCCAGTTATAATATAATGCTTCCCTTAACGTATCTTCACATATGTAGCATCTGCTTCATATGAGAGCTCATCATTCACAATATGGGATTTTGCTCAAGGTATATTCTTATGCATGTTGGGTTTTTCAATATACCCCAGAAAAGTTCATTATGACTATGCTCTTGTTGGTTTTTTAAAAAGCAAGTTAAAGGTGTATTTCTCTTTTCATATGTAAAAAAGCTAATGGATTAAAATTCCCCTGTTACTATTCTTGATTGAATGTTCTAGTTCCCACACACTCGTGCCTTTTGATGAGGTTTAGAACATACAAAGGCACTATGTTAAAAAAAGATGATTTTTGTCCACATACTGAGCTTGATATAAATAAATTCTTGTTGTGGGTATTTGTACAGGGGTGGGCACACCCATTCGGCGAGGATTGGGGAAAATATCACTGCTAAAGTGGTCTCCTACTAGAGATTACTTCTTTGCTGCAAAATTGTAATGTCATTTATCATTGGACTCAGATCTATATTCAGTTGATATATTCATTCAAGACACATATTAAAAAAGCTTTGACACTAAAGCAATTATCATGTTGTTATGTAGTGATGGAACATTCTATCTGTGGGAGACAAACACATGGACATCAGAACTCTGGTCTTCAACAAGTGGCTTTGTCACGGTTAGTATTTTTTTTTTCCCTTAGTTTTTGTTGCATATACATTATACAATATTGCTCTGGTGCATGTAGATAGTATGTTTTTCTTGACTTTTAAATATTCTAAAGCATGTTTTTTCCACTCTAGCCTGCAGCTAAGTGATTTATCTCCTTGATCTCTGATTTATTTGGATGTTTTGCTATATATGTAGGGAGCAGCATGGGATCCTAATGGGCGTATGATTCTTATTGCTTTCTCTGAATCTTTAACATTAGGTTCTGTTCACTTTGCTACAAAGCCTCCATCACTTGGTATGTGTTGTTATCTTCTCTTTACTCTTTACTTACACTGACTTTTACTGAAAGTGGCATTTCTATCTGTGCTTGTGTTTGATCTTAAGTTGCTAGAGTTTCTGTAGGATGCCAATACTTTTTGATATTAATGTTAGGTTTATGTTTCTTCTTTGGAATTGGGCTTTATATATCACCAATTCACCATATCCTTTATTGTTGTCTTGTTTGCCATTTCTTATGATGATTTTCATTTTCCTCAGATGCACACCTGCTACCTGTTGACTTGCCAGAGCTGAAATCTTTGACCAACAGGTAATTACAAAAGTTGCCTTGTGTTATCTATTCATTCTAGTGCTTTAATATTATTTTTTTTTTCTTTTCTTGATCAATGTAACAGTAAAACATATGCAACTTACACCTTCTTAAGTTATGGCAAAATTTGCAGAAGGTTGCATATGTTTTAGGATAATATCATTTGTATAGATTGATTTATTCTATGTTAGGTGATGGTTGTTGAAAGCCCTTGGTATAGGTATAGGACTAAAGGTATAGAAGCATGATTATCTTTCCTGTTTGTATTTTGTGTTATTTCTGTTTATCTTTGTACATAATATAAAATTTTTGATGACTAATAAAATTTAGCAGAGGCAAAGTAAAGAATAAATCCTTATCTTGTTTGTAAGTTGTAACATAAGATATGGTTGATATGACAGTGGAGGTATTGAGAAGATAGCATGGGATGCTACAGGGGAGCGTTTGGCTGTGTCATATAAAGATGGAAATGAGGTGTACAAGGGTCTCATCGCCATATATGATGTTAAAAGGGCTACAATCATAACCCCCTCATTAGTGTATGCCACTAATTTTCATTCTTTGCATAATAATAATTAATAAATAAAAGACTTATCATATCCTGTCAACATAACAACAAACTGTAGTACCCAAAAAGCCTCATCCTCATCATTGAAATCATTTTTTGAATTGATTGATGCAGTGGGTTCATCAGAGGACCTGGAGAGGACCCGAAGCCTCTAACATTTTCATTCCATGACAAGTACAAACAGGGGCCCCTGTTATCAGTTGTAAGTATTGTATTTCTAGCCACTCATACTCAACTATTATTAAAATAATCATAATCATAAATAAATAATGTTTGTAATTATGCAATGCAGGTATGGAGCACAGGATGTTGTGTCACCTACCCCCTCCTGATTCGTTCCCATCTCCTTGCTTAGCTTAAGCCCAGCCCAACTCACCTATTTTCAATTTTCTTCACTTGTACACTTTCTCTCCAGTTTTGCAGCAATCATGGCCATGGGCATTTCATTTGTAGAATATTATCAGAAGGAATGGAATCTGTGTCAAAGGATTTAATTAATTATATATATGATGGGGTATTTTAACAAATAATGGAATTGAATTGAATTATTTCCAAACATGGAAAGAATGGAGAAAATCTCAAGGATCAATTAAGTTCCCTTATTTGGCATCAAATGAATATTGAATTCCTGATCAATATGTTCGATAGCGACTTAGTGGTTTATCCTTTATCCTAATCACATGAGAAAAAGTTATAAAATGTGAAGTAGAAGATTGGTTGATTGTTTAATCTTCCAAGTCAATTTAATTCGTGTACACAATTTCACTTTTTAGAAACTTTAATCATTCCTTTTTATGGATTGAACTGAAGGAAAAGATTGCTTCCACGCTTGGGCATAACCCGATACAGATTCATCATTTTTTTAGTTCAGCCCATTATTTTACTAATTAAAACTCGTAATTTTTAAAGGCATTGGTTAGACGAATTCATCAAGTGATATTTAAGTATATTCATTAGAAAATATTTATACATATTTCCTTATAAAATATGAACTTTTGTATATATCTTCTCATTGGGCAATATTAAAATATTAAAAGTATGAAACCGTACATCTAATACCTAATTAATTAACAAATGAAACATTATATGGATAACAAATATCAAAATAAACGACATCAAAAGTTTAACAAATACAAAAACTGTATATAAATAAAATCCATGATAACATTAGCAATTTTTCATACAAAATATCTAACATTGATTCACATAAACAGAACATAAGGATTGTTTTGTTTTGTCATCTGTAACAAATTAGGCCTAAGGGTTCAAAGAGTTGTTTGAATGTGACATTGAAAATGATTAATCTGATTATTTTTATAATTTAGAAAATATAAGGTCATGTCCCGGATTTTGACGGTATGCTGGTTATGGACTAAAAACATTTGAAAAATAAAAGGAACGAATTATACAGGATTTTCATTCCAACCATATCCAAAAATAGTAATTTACTCCAGTAATTAAATGCAAAATTTGGTGAATGAAGATATGACTTATGGCAGCGAATGGGGGTGGGTTGATGGGGTCCATTAATTAATTAATTTTTGTGGAGATGGATAAGCTTTGCTTACGTTAAAGCAAAGACAGAATATAGCATCTCTGAAGCCTCTAAAATTCAAACCAAACAATCAAATCATTAATCCCTTCACAAAACGCCTTTCTTCCGTTTCCTCAATCAACAACGCACACATGACACATTTCATTTAAAGGATCTTCATCTGCATCTTCTTCATTTAAAGGCCATCTCTGTAACTCTGTAAGAATCTTCTTTTCTTCTCTTTAATTTCATCTCTAAATAATTAATGATATGCTCTTTTCTGTCAACGATCGATGTAACTAAACATACATACATATAGATACAATATTGCTTTTTCTGATGAGTATACAGTATCAGTAGCTAAGTGCAAATTTGGATCCTCAATTGCTTGTTTTGAGAATGTTTTCCTGTCGTTGCTCTTTCTGTGTTGTTTATTTAGAGTTGACTTTTAGTTCTGATTGAATGACTTCCTTTAACTCTTCAAAACGAACTAACAACTGTTATTCACCTTCTTCAATTCTGTAATCGATGAATGATTTGTTTGCCCAATATCTACTTCCTTCAACCCCAAAGTTACACACCTCCATTGAAATTTTTAATTCTAAAAAATAGCTACAATACTTCCATTCGATAGTCAAAATGTGATTATATTGTCACCAAATATGGCCTCATTCGTTATGTTATTTTGTTATGAAAATATTAAACATATGATTTTTTGATTTAATGGTATTAATATGTGATTGGAACCGTGAATAAAGATGGATATAAAAACCACTATTGGTTGGTGTATCTTGCATTGGTGTGACATGGTTTTATAAAGTTTATATATGTTGGAGCCCCTCTCTCTGTAAATGCTTTTTTGGAGACTAGAACTAAGAACTACTCATATATATCTTTTATGGTATTAAAGTCGATGGTTAGCACCCTCATGAACCGACACATGACACATCCCTCTCTATCATCATCGAGGCTCCATCTTTATAGGAGTGTTAGTGTATCATGACAATATGATCCTATAAGTATCTATATATGTTGGATTCATCCGTCTCTTCATACAAACTCTTTTGGTGAAACAATCTTAAGCTATGTTTGGCGCGCCACAACTAGCTGATAAGCTAGTTTATTTTTATGTTTTTTTTAAGACGTCATGTTTGGCAAGTCAAAAAGTAGCTTATAAATTAGCTTTTTAAAAAATTATTTATACTAGCTATTTAGGAGTTTTTAATTTTTTTTTCAAATATACCCCTTAATTAATTATAGAAATACATTATTTTAAATGTTTTTTTATGTTATTTTATATTTTTTAGCTAGCTTTTCAGCTAGTTTACCAAACGTCATTTTTTAGCAGTTAGTTTTCAGCTATCAACTAGTTTTTTTTTAATAGTTAGCTTTTCAGCTATCAACTAGTTTTTTATTTAATAGTTAGCTTTTCAGCTATCAACTACTACGCCAAACATAGTCTTAGACTCTTAATTATCTCTTACACTTCAATCATTAACATTATATAAAACTAGTGCCATTAAATCTTGTCAAATTCATTGCATTATATCTAACACCAAAAAGAATACAATTTTTTAGAAGCAATAGTGGACTATGCATATATCTTACACTTCATTCATTAACATTGTCTTATACACCAAATTGATAAAATTGGCAACATTAAATCGTCTTAAACAAATTACACCATATTTAACACCCCTAAAAATTATATGTGTATGTTTATCAAAACTAGCTGAAAGTCGAAAACTATAATTTTTATTTTTATGAAATTGTTTGACAAAGTAGCTTAATGACATAAAAATAAAAATTATTAACTCATAAAGTTCTCAAAAGCTATGAATTTTTTTGTATTAAAATAAAAGTTTTAAATCCGTACTTCTTAATAATATTTGTCTTTAATTCTAATTGTTTTTCTTAAAAGCTTATTGCCAAAAATACACTAGGTATATTCTTCTTTATCTAACTTCTATAGTTTTGTAAAACAAATCAACCCTTATCTTCATTAACTTTTTACACATTCTCCCTGTATAAATGAAAATAATTTGTCACTTATCATCCTCTTATTCATTATGCCACATGTCATTTTATGGTAAATTTAGATTAAATTATATCCATGTGTTATTTTATGGTTTTTTTCATTTTATTAAATTTATGTAATACTTAAATGTAATAAACGAATATTCAAATCATTAATGTAACTTTCCTTATAATTTCTAATTTCTAAATTGAATCTAATTATTTTAGTTGTTTATTTATTTAAATTATTAATTTAAATTTTAAAGATAAATAAGCATTTTAATTTTAATAATTAAATCTTTTAATTTTTTTTTCTTACAAATTTAAATTTTTTAAATTGTTAGATCTTCATGTTTTTTATTTTTTTTTAACAAACTCATGTAATACATGAGTCTCACAACTAGTATTTTATTACAGCAAACCATGAGTTTAGAAACATCCTACACATCATCAGACAAGTGTTTATCAAATTTAGCAATACATATTACTACTGTATCTTGAGAATCAACATTATAACTGTTTTTTAAAAGGACTCTTCCAACCATTTTCTAAACAATTTCAATTGTATTTTTTTTAGAACTAGAAATTGTTCCAGCTCCGCTCCGTCTCTCTCAAAGATGAAGGCTGATAGTCTATTTATGTCCTCTTTGTGGGGATATAATATATAAATTGTCTATTATTTTTTAAACACATAGACCATTTGTTGTAAAAAAAATTATGCACAAGGTCCTTTTATGTAAATTATAGGACAATTTTGTAATTTATTTCTACACAAGGACCAAATTTGTCAACATACAAAAGGATTGTGGCCAAAGTCTTAAACCCAAAGAATATATTATTTAAACACATGGATCATTTCTATAAAAAAATGCACAAAAAGCTTTTCTATAAACCATAGAGACAACTTTTGTAATTTATTTTCTATATAGAGATCAAACGTTGTCGACAACGAAAATATTGTGGTCAAAGTCTAAAAGTCAAACTTAAAAAAAAAACAGACAAGAACTTGTTCCGTAAATACAGGGATAATTTTTGTAATTTATTTTCTATATATGGACCAAACTTGCCAACATACGAAACTATTGTGACAAAAGTCTAAACGCCAAAACTTTTGTGGTAAAACTCAAAAAGGAAAAACTAAACTATTCATATATGGGTTATTTTTTATAATTACAAGGAACGCTTTTATAATTTATTTTTTGCACAATTACTAACTCTATCAACATACTGAAATATTGTGGTCAAATCTAAAACCCTATCATAAAAAAATGGACATAAAATTTTTTTATAATTTATTTTTCACATAGGAACCAAACCTATCAACATACAAAACTATTATGACAAACTTTTAAAAATTAAAACTTTTTTGGTAAAAGAAAAAAAAGAAAATATACTAATCACAGATTGCTTTTTATTACACATAATAATTTATATTGTATTGTAAATGTTATAGACAAATCGATTAAATTCTTTAATAACATCCATAATAAAAAAAACTTTTTTTAATAAAAAATTCAAAAAAGAAAGTTTATTGTATCTTTCATAATAAAACAAAATTTTCATATTTTCTTTTATAAATCATTTGTAGATATTGTCTAGTTAAGTGGTTAAAAAACTATATGTCCCATATAATAAAATTAAAAAAATAAAAAAATAATAAGAAATAAAAAAAAACTCTTAGTTAAATTTTAGATTTCTTTTTTTAAACAGCAAATAATTATATATATTTCTTTTCTATTTGGGATTGAATTCAAGACCTCCTTATTAGTTGTTAGTTTAAAACTTTATGTTAGTCAAGTAGACTAGCCCCAACTTGTAGTTGGATTTTAAATAACAAGTTCGTTCAAAAAACTTTGAATCGTAATAAATATAAGATTTTTATTTCAAAAAGCTATGGAAAAACTCAATACAGATGCTATAAAAGCATTTTAAGGGACATGTTTTTATAGTTTATCAATATTAGCTTTTATATATTGAGAGCATATATTTATTTTGTCTTATCATTAAATATATATTGATTTTAATTATATTTTAGCTTGACTAGTCAATGTTTTATAAATTTAACCTCTTATCTTATAATCATATTTTATTATATCTTTTTAATTATATTTTAGTTTTTTATATTTTTTATTTATTGACTGATTAATTATTTTTATTAAAATTTTGATAAATTTTCATTCGTGAAATATAAATTTATATTGATTATATAATAGTTTTAAGTTTTATTTTAAATTATGACGTATTAATTTTTCAAACAATATATTATACCATATTTATATTTATTTTGTAACAATATATTATAATATATTTGATTATTTAAAATATGACTTTTATTTAAAAAAAACAACTAATTAAACAATAAGGTTTTACAAAACAATATTTTAGATTAAAAAAAAAAAAAAAACCGCAATCAAAATTTCAAAATCAATGATCAGCTCTCAACCAAAATCGACCATGCAGGCTGCAGCAACCCTGCGACGAAGACACTGCTGAAAATCCTGTTAACCTTGCGATAAAACCAAAATAGACCCTGAAGAAAACCTGTTGACCCCGCCCCCTTCAAAACCCGGCGATAAAGACAATCTGTTAGACTCCCACGTTGACCCTTCGGAAAACCATCAACTGAAATTGATGTTGAAAACAGATAAGGAACGACGGTGGATTTCATCGCCGGGGGAAGGGTAGGTGGGTTGTGTGGTTCTGATTCTCTCTCTCATAAACCAAACCAGAAGGATGTGGGGTTGAGAGGGAGTTTGGGTGGATGAATGGTGAGTTGCAGAGAGGAGAGAAATCATTGATGGAGAGAGGGGAAAGTGGAGGAATTGATTGTAGCGGAAGAGGGAAAAGGAGAAGGTCTCCGGTGGAGGGAGGAGGGAGGAGGAAATGCTCAGGTAGGCGGTGGCTGCCGGACCGACGTAAAACAAAACCCAAGCCCAGTCCTTGTCCTTCAGCATACAGTCGACCGGTTGAATAGGTAAAAAGCGGGAAAAATGACTAAACTGAAACAAAACTAGATAAATTAAGGGTTAGAATCGTAGAATCAGAAGAAGTTTAGTGCGTATAATAAAACTATGACATACTTTGTTGTCATTCCTTGATATTAACCCTTTGCTATGCCTATTGCTTTCAGATCTTTATGTAATTGTTGTTAGTAAATAACTTATTTATAGGGATTATCTTAAGAAATTTACACAAAAAATGGTGAAGTGTTTTATACAACTGTTTTGTTAATGGAATGATACAGAAAGCAAGTTAATTTATTTAAAAGTGTGGTTTTGGAGAAGAAATGGGTTCAAGTTCAAGAAATGAGGCTGAAACTGTAAATCTAATAATAGTTGGGCTTCTTCTTATTGGGCTTTCTACTTTGATTTACTGCTCATCAACTTTGGGGGATACAAATACAAAAGGAGATAAAACAAGTACAAACGCATTGCTTCTTGTAAACACTTCACAAGATGAAGGATCCACAAGGAAAATACCACAAAGCCTTTTTGGTGTTTCCTTTGAGGTACAAGTAACAAGTTTGCTTGCATTTTGTTAATTACATATATATAATAGTTATATTTTCATCATTTATGTATTTGAAAGTATGAATACTTAAATTACCAGTGATTTTGTATTTTGTAGGAGATTAACCATGCTGGTGTAGGTGGGTTGTGGGGAGAGTTAGTAAGCAACAGAGGTAACTTAACTGTCAAAAATCTTTGAATAATATAAAGTAAAAAATAACAAACTACCATTAACATTTTGATAGTATTTTTTTTATCAACTTATGTGTTGTTAGGTTTTGAATCTGGTGGAAGACATTCTCCTTCAATTATTGACCCGTGGTCAACCATTGGGAATTATTCATTGGTGAAAGTATCAACAGACCTTTCTTCATGTTTCAACAGAAATCCTGTTGCATTGAGGATGGAGGTGGTTTGTGACACCAGTTCTTGTCCAGCTGGAGGGGTTGGTGTATATAATCCTGGATACTGGGGGATGGTAAGAATTACAACCTACTTTCATTTTTTTTTTTTTTTTTTTTTGTTATAGCATCCTACTTTTATAGCATTGAACTAGAACACATTTTCAATAGCATTGTTATTATTATTTATTTATTTTTTTCTCATTATTTCAGAATATTGAAAAAGGGAAGACGTACAAGTTCGTTGTATATATTCGTTCATTAAATCCAATAAATGTAACTGTGTCATTGACCGACTCAACTGGAATGCAAACACTGGCTACTGCAAATACCATGTGAGTATTTATTGAATTATAACGGAGCAATTTTGTAGAAATTATGAAAAAGGGGTATTAAAGATTTTTTATTATTATGGTTCTTTAAGAGCCAATGATGTTTCAAATTGGAAAAAGATGGAAGTTGTGTTAGAAGCAAAAGTGACAAATCATAATTCAAGACTACAGTTGACAACTAACAGAAAAGGAGTCATATGGTTTGATCAAGTTTCTCTTATGCCCATGGATACATACAAGGTATTTTTTGTACTCGATATTTATTTCAGTTTAAATAAATTGAAGAATACATGTCACTTGCCTGTGTGCAGATTTATATTTGTACTATTATATTTTGTCAATAATTATTCCCTAGATCTAATTCTGATTCTTTATATGTAAATGTGATTCTTCATATTTTGACAATTCTACAATATGCATATAGAAAAGATTCATCATCGTATAAATTATACATTTTGTAAATGTGCTACAGACAACTAAAATAATTTTTTTTTTGGAGCAGGGGCATGGTTACAGAAATGATCTTTTTAAGATGGTTGCAGATTTGAAGCCAGGGTTTATCAGGTTTCCTGGTAAATATATGGTTATTTTGATTATTTGATGCGATTATACTCGTGATATTTTGATTCATTCATAATATATTTTGTAAAGTTATGATATTTTAATAGCTTATAATTAATTTAATAGCATGTGTTGTTGATTAGGTGGAAGCTATGTTGAAGGAAACTTTTTAAGAAATGCATATTGGTGGAAGGATACTGTTGGACCTTGGGAAGAAAGATCTGGACATTTTAATGACATATGGTCTTACTGGAATGATGATGGACTTGGCTACTTTGAATTTCTCCAGGTGACTTTAATCATCTTGTTAATTCAGCTTTCAAACCCTAATTCTCATTTATTAAAAAATCAGAAATACTCTGTTTTACAGCTGGCAGAAGACTTGGGTGCATCACCAATATGGGTATTGAACAGTGGTACTATAGCATTTTGTTTTCTTTAACTCTACTCTTTAAACACACTTGTTAATTAATCCTCTTTTTTCTTTAACTGAAAGGATTCAGCCACCAAGAGGCAATCGATACCTCCAACATTACACCTTTTGTACAGGTATTTTTTACTTTCAATGTCACAAACTTTAATTTTAATCCCCTCTTAATATAAGATTATATTTTTCAGTTTCATTAAGAGGTTGATGTTTTTTGAATTCAGGATGCTCTTGATGGAATTGAGTTTGCTAGAGGTGATTCGAATTCAACATGGGGATCTATTCGAGCTGATATGGGACACATAGAACCATTTAATTTGAAACATGTTGCAATTGGGAATCAAGATTGTCAAATGCCACATTATCGTGGTAATGCATTTCTATCTACTTTTTTTAGTTTTAGTTGATGTATGTATTTAAAAAACTTGTTTATTATCAAGGCAAATACTATCTTATTTCTCATTTTGCATAGCAAATTACCTCAAGTTCTATGATGCTATAAAGAAAGCTTATCCAGGCATCAAAGTGATCTCTAATTGTGATGGATCAAGCACACAATTAGACCACCCTGCAGATATGTATGATTATCATGTAAGATTCTTTGTTTAACATTGATAGATTATTAGAGATAGTAATTTGATCCACAAAGGGGTGTTTTTTGCTAAAATGATTTTTTTTTTTTTTTTTAATTCTTGTTAGGTCTATGTAAATGCGAGAACGATGTTTTCTATGGCTCATAAGTTTGATCTAACATCACGAATTGGTCCAAAGGTTTGTAAAATGGAGTTCAAAAAAATGATTAGAAATATATATTTTTTTTATTATGTGAAAAGTATGTGTGAATTGTGAGAGTGAATGATTTCAGGCATTTGTAAGTGAGTATGCTGTGGTAAATGATGGTGGTTCAGGAAATCTTTTAGCAGCACTTGCAGAAGCTGGATTTCTTATTGGCATAGAGAAGAATAGGTTTGTCTTTTTTTTTTTTTTTTCTAAAATGTTAATTACATAAAAATATATGAGACTCTAAATAAATAACAGATTTCATTTTGTCCAGATTAAGTAAAAACAAGAAGCAGACATGTATAGCTGTCCACATTAAGTTCTTAACCCATTAAGCTATAGTATATATGGGTGTTCCTTTTGACTTGGTAGATAAACTCATGAAAATGATTGCAGATTTCTAAAAAGTTACAACTTTAATAGGGAAATACACATTTCCCTGACTTTCTCTACTAAATTGTTCTTTCTATCGTAAATGAAAAGGAAACACACATATACAGCTTAACAAATTAAGTCATGTCCCTCATGAAGTTCATTAAGTGAAAAAGAAACAACACCCTTCTCTTTCTAGAATCCTAGTATTCTAACATGATTCTTGTTGCAGTGATATTGTTGATATGGCAAGCAATGCACCTTTGTTTCTGAATGCCAATAACAAGGGGTATATACGTTTTCTCTATTCAAAAATTCTATTCTTGACTAAAAATTATCAACTATTTTATATAATGCGAACTTGTAATAACAGTATGTTATTTTTCTCTCTTTTAAGGTTTGTGCCAGATGCAATAGTGTTTGATTCTTATCGGGCTTATGGAACACCAAGTTACTGGATGCAACGGTTTTTCTCAGTGTCAAATGGTGCAACTCTGCTTCATTCAGACCTCCAAAGCAATTCATCAGAATCACTTATGGCATCCACTATTTTGTATCAGAACCCAGTGGATAAGAACAACTATATAAGAGTAAAGGTAAAATTTAACCCTTTTTACCTTAACCTAAAACGGTTTGATTTTGAGTAATTTCTTTTTCAGGTTTTAAACTATGGGAGTAACCAAGTGAACATGAAGATAGCAATTAAAGGGTTAGATCCTGGCTTAATAGACTATTCAAAGTCATCAAAAGCCGTGTTATCCTCCACTAATGTTATGGATGAGAATTCTTTCCAAAATCCAACCAAGGTGTTTATTCTCTCTTATATGACTTAATAATAACTTGATAAATTAAGTTATGTCCATGTTAAGTTCATTAAGTGAAAAAGAAATAGGGCCTAACTTTTCATGGGCATATCATGATGCAGGTTTCAGTGGTTCAAAGCTTAATCAAGAAATGTAGGAATGATATGAATGTGGTACTCCAGCCAAATTCTTTGTCTTCTTTTGATTTGTTAATATTGTCAAAGGATATTGTACAGATTATTACAATGAATGATATGTCATATGTATCATTATCAAAGGTCTAATGTAATTATGAAAAGCATAATGACTATAAATAAAATAACTTTTTCTTTAATCCTAAAATCTATCGTTTTCCATTGATATGTTTTGCTTTTTGCTATAGGCAGATGTTTACATGGTTTCGACGTGTAAGTAATCAAGCCACCAAAGAGGCAAAGAGCCCCTCATGATTCATGAACCACTCATATTGTTTATTCATTAGACCATAAGGTGTCTAGCATACCGCATACCGTGGTAAGATGCAATATGCGGTAAACAACGCACCGATAACCAAAAAGAAAATGCGGTAAGGGTTTATCGTGGTATGCTTTTGCCGCACCCTTCTCCCCCTTTTGACCGTTTGAAAGTAGCCGTTGGCTGTTTTATTTTACTTTTTACATTTTCCTATAAATAAAACTTAACTTCTCATTTTAAAATCACCAAACAACACAAAAAATTTTCTAGTATGTATTCCGTTTAATTAATGAAGTATTTTTCTTTTATTAATTTTAATTTATTACATTTTATTCGATAAAAAAAGTGTGGTAAGGTGTGCTATGACACCCATCAGTTTTGTGGGGTGTGGTAAAAACTGACGTGTCAATAGAAAAGTGTGGTGGGTGTCATATGATATCCACCATCCTTATAAAAATACTTAAGATATGTGGACGTAGGATCTTTAAGTTTCAGAGATGGTTGCTATTGCCTCTCCTTCACAAGCCCGATTCTAATGGTTATGGTTACAACAACAGTGAACCATTTGGGTCTTGACTATGAAAATGGCTCTGCGAAGACGCTTCTTTAGTGTTCTTCTGGCAGACGAAAACCAACTAGTTAATCAGAAAAAGAACGACAATGGCTTGTAGCATTTCCTATTGATTTGTCTATAGGATGAGATGTAAAAGAAGGCTTTATCGTCTAAAGGCAGGGGTGAGCTTTCTCACTATACCTCGTTCTTCTTTTATCCCGCCTGCTTTCTTATCCATGTTTCGTATATTTCGTACGTAGACAGCTAGTTACTCTGACTAGTTTTTTAGTGCAAAAAAGGACCAACGACGATCCTATCCTAAAGAAGGAGTAGGAGTAGAACTGAGAATCTTTTTTTTATTCCAGCTGAGAAGACTGGTAAAAGGAGGGATCAAGAATGTTATATATTTCAGGAGCTAGATCAGTTGCCGATGAACAAGTTAGAATTGCCTCAACAAAAATAGATGGAATGGGGCCTAAAAAAAGCCATTTCAATTCATTATCGATTAGGTATCAGTGGGAACATAAAGATAAAAGAATTAACTAAGTATCGGATCGACCAAATTGAACAAATGATAGGTCAAGATCATGTTGTTCATTGGGACTTGAAGAAGGGAGAACGAGCAGATATCGAACGATTAAATTCCTTTTCTTGTTATTGTGGAATTCATCATCAAGATGGATCACCCTTACGTGGTCAATGAACTCATACTAATGCTAGGACTTGTCGCAAGCAAATTCGGAAATGAAAGTAGTCTACCAAAAGCCTTGGTACTTGTATGATCAATCACACTATTCAATAGCTCACTAAAATTTTGATTTGGGGATTTCATCAGTTACTAATGTAGGGGTATGAAGTCTTGTCTAACATGGAACACTTAGATCACAATGGAGTACTTGGGGTTGATGGGGCATGTGAAAACAAAAATGGATCATCTGATAAAGGAATGGACGAACGGATCAAGTGCCAAAGGAATTGATCATGCAGAAGGGGGTTTGGAGCACATAGAAGAGGTTTGGAGTGCTTGGGAGTGATATGGAGCAACAGAGGGATCTTGTTGCGCCATACGTTAAATGGATGAGCCAAGAAGGATGCTCTTGCGCCATGAGGTGTTCCTCTTGCGCCATGAGGTGTTCCCCTTGTGCCATGGGGTACTCCTCTTGCGCCATGCATGTTCCTGTTGCCCCAAGGTGGTGTTGTTGCTCCAATCTTGATGTTCTTGTGCCATACTTAATGTGACATCCCCAAATTTACGGTCATTTTAAAAATTTTATTTATGATTATTTGAAAATCAGAGTATTCATTTTTAAAGAAATAGGATTGCGGAATTTGTTCCCAGAAAACATGATAAATATATTATCAAAGCATTTCCCGAGAAATGTATTTTGTTTATATTAAAATTGGGATGTCATCGTCAATACATAAACATAAGCATAAACAAACCTTACATTCATTTACACTAGTGATTTACACCTCCTTTAATCTCTTAGTGTAATGTAGTTCCGTATCGATACCTGTGATACAAATAAACTAAGTGAGTTGGGTTGCGAAACCTAGTGAGTATATAAGGTTTTCAACCCACAATAATAAAGTTATTATGTTTCATCATCAAACAATTAATCCAATTACCCATCCCCGTTATCTTCTTTATTTCTTAAAGATTTACCCTAAGAATCATTTATCATTCACTCATTCATTCCTAAGGATTGTCCTAAGGAATATACACGAAGTCCATCGTTGCCTATGGCACAACAGCCAATGTTATCTATTAGGCACAGCTGCCAATATTATCATTCAGGCGCAGCTGCAAGGATTATGATGTTCTCTATTAGGCACAGCTGTCGATATTATCATTTAGACGTAACTGTCAGGATTATGATGTTCTCTATTAGGCATAGCTGGCGATATTATCCTTTAGGCGCAACTGCTAGGATTTAGAGTACATCGTAGTTCAAAAACATCTACAGGATGTGACGCAGCTACCAATGTTCATCTATAGGGCACTAAGTTCATAGATGCCAATGTTCATTTATATTATCTTTCATCCCTCATCATTCATCTACCCATCTCTACCCAATATTTTTGTAGGTATAAAATACATATATAGTTTAAATCAAATAAAACATGTTTATTTTGTTCATCCAACATGGATATCAAGAACATAAATAATATGCACACATAACACGTAATTTATATTAAATACTTCATATATATGTGTAAGATGAAAGTAACTATGCACCCACTTGTTAAAGTGATGATTCCAAACTCGGACAACGCTTCGCTTTTAACAATTTTATTTTCCTCCGGCAAAACTAGGAGGTTTGGCTAGGAGCCGGGCTCTACGGAGGCAGAATTTCCAAGCCAAAAAGCTCTTCTTCTCAGAGCCTTCTGGCGCTCCGGGACTCGCCTCTAGCACTTCGAAGTTGCTAGGGATTGGGAGGGAGAGATTAGGAGTGTTGAGAGAGGAAGAATGGGTAAGGTGTAGGTTTTTAGGGTAATTTGCGTCTCTATTTATAGGCTAAGTCAGGTGCGAATACAGGGCGTTCCCTTGCTGAATGTTGGGCATTCGTGGCCAGGTGTCGTCATCTGGTGCTAAGCCGTGGTGAGGAAGCAGTGGCTCAGATCGCGCCACGTGTCCCTCGCTGGTTACCCCAAAAACTCATTATCTTTTAAAATTCGTAACTTTTGCATACGAGCTCTGTTTTTGACGTTCTTTATATCCACGCGTAGGTGGTGACGTAGTCTACAACTTTCATTTAGACTTTATCGGCTAGTTTTGACTTTATTCTTAAAGTTCTATTTTAACAAGCCTTAACAGGTTAAGTCCGTTAAAAATTCATAACTTTGTCATCCGACGTCCGTTTTTGTCTGTCTTTTTATCGTTAAGCTCCTATTAACGAGATCTCCGATTCTCGTTTAGGTTGTGTCGGCTAAAAATCGATCGAGCTAAAATTCGATTTCGGGTTGTGCACTGCTATGCTAAATCTTAGAAAAATCCTAACTTCCTCATACGAAGTCAGATTCGGATGTTCTTTTTATGTACATTCCCGATTTAACATATACTACAACTTTTTTTTGAGATATCTAAGACTAAAGAGTATTTTATCGTAAGCTCACTTTTTACGATTCTCGGTGTCGTGATGATTTTGCCGTAAAACTTCGACAGGTCATAACTTCTTCGTTATATGTACGGAACCCTTGTGACGTATACTATAACTTAGTTAGGATTATTTATTCTAAATAATCTTGAATCGAAAAGTCATTTTTACGCTTATTGTCTTTAAATTGACTAGCCCGAATCTGCGGGTGTTACATTTAAAGCCACATGCGCCATCCATATTCCTGTTGCGCCATGATGACGCAAGATGGACCATCTTGGTCCTTGATGAGCCAAGTATGCTATAAAGTCCTATATGATGCTCAGGATTGTTCAAAGATGCTCAGAAGTTGGTATTGCTCAAGGTTTACACCATGTTGTGTCACTATGATGGATGTTTGACCATTAGTGTTCATGATGCGCCACCTGTGCATTATGATGCTCCACTATGGTCAAGGTGGTCAATCATGTGTGTTGTTGATGCTCATGGGTTGTATGACATGGAAGAATGTTCTAGAAGATATTGCATGGTGGAGTATGATTAGCTGCCAACATTCATGGGCCTATGGGCTAATAGGCTTGACCCATTAAGGTTTTAGGTCTGATCCCTCAAGTATAAATAGGCTCGTACCCAAATCATTGTAAATTGCTAGATTTTTGTGAGAGATCAAAGTGAGATACAATTTTGAATGCTTGTAACAGTTCCAGAAAGTTAATAAAATTCTCTCTCTCTCTCTCTCTCTCTCTCTCCCTCTCTCGTTCGCCCGTAGACGTACGCCACATTGACCGAACCACGTTAAATATCGTGTTCTTTTTTATTTACGTTTTTCAAAAGTTTTGTAAGTTCACCGAAGTTTGTTTTTTTATATTTGTCTGAAGTGCTTAACTTGTTTTTTTGTCACCCAACAACTAATCCATTATCGGTATAGTAAGCCTCCTTGGCCACTCCACTAATGGCTCGGCTTCGACCTAGAAGTTACCGTTTCTGTTTCTTTAAGCTTCGCTATCGCTCTGGTATATGGATCTCTTTATGTAGTGGTCAACATTCTAGAAGCTTCGCCAAAAGCGACTAGTCGCTTCCCGAATGCCCATTTCTTTGCCGCCAAACCACTAGAAGAGTCAGCAAGCTAGCTTGCTCGCATTCTAGAAACGATAGCTTTTGTGTGCCCTTCATGCCTACTGAAGTGGATGTGAATGATCGTAACAGCTCTGAAAATCCTATTCAGTCTGAGTAGATATGTCATGAAAGAAAGTGATTATGTTTCCTCTTTTTTTTAGGATTCCAAGGATGGGTCGGCCCATCCTAACATTATTTATGAGTTATTAAAATCGTTTTTAGTAACCAATCCATCAATTTAAATATAAAATGTTAATTTATAGATATAAACTATAAAAATATATATTAATTAAATAGTTTGTTCAGGTTAACCAAAATACAAAAAAATTAGCCAAAACCAAACCAAATAAGATATATCTTTTGTTAGTTTTTTTTTTATCACACCCTAGGAATAAAGGATCATAATTTTGCCTATTATTTATTTGAAATAAATTAAAATGGTATTAATTAAACCTCAAAACTATCTAAAATATAATGAACTTTTATTTATTTGTGATTTGTAAAATATTGCAAATAAAACCATTGTATATGTTGGGAGCATAGGGGCGATTTTAAATGAATCTTTGGGGTTTTCCCGATATTTGCCCTTCGTTTGAAGCCCTAACTCAGGTTATGTTGTCTCCACCTTACCATTGACGAAGCTCATCTTTATCTGGTACGTCCTTTTCCCTCTCATGATATCGCTCGCTCTTGCATCATCTTCTCGAGCACACGCGCACAGCCGAAACAGTCAAATTGATCTGCTTGTGGTTTAGGGGAGGCGCTCTTCCTGAAGCTCATAGTCTGGTACTTCATTTCTTTATTGTACTGTAAATGTGTTTTTTAGTTCACGAATCATACACAACACAGATTTTGGTTAAATTTGTACGAATCCAACCTTTTAAGATGTCTAGTGTTATATATGAGCGTTTATTTTCACAAAAAATCCGTTGGAATTGATTTGAAGTTATTAGTAGTTGGAAACGATGAAATATTTCCGTAACTGTAAAGAAACAGTTTAAAACTGGATTTACTGTTGTGATTGACATGATCCATACGAAGTCTATCAAGTAATCAGTTTAAGAACAAGGTTTCCAATTAGACTGGTAGTTGTGGTCCAAGAAGGACAATACTTAATATTCTTGAGGTCTTTTTAATATCCTGATTGAATGAAATGATTAGTTAAGGAAGTAGATACTTCATAACATATTAACAGGAATGGAGTGTCATCCTTTTGGTTGAAAGTTCTACACATGATCTTCAACTATATGTTGCAGGGCTCTTTGACTGCATATGAGTCTGAATAAAGAGTATATGGAAGTTATACGTATATGTCTTCTTAGCATAGAATCTGAATAAAACATGAGAGTAATATGATCAAATTACAGTTTTTATTGTCAAACTACTACATGAATTCTTTGAGTGGTAGAATTATATTGTGGCTATGACAACCACTGGAGTGTATAGAAGATTTTGGAGATTGTAGCTATGGCAACAAGTGGAAGATGTATAGTAGTTTTTAGAGATGAATAAACTGACATGTATTTATGGTTCAGTGATCAGTTTTTAAAGGAAAACACTATTGAATGATGCTTTTAGAGCAAACATGAATGTTGATTTTTTTTTTATTTTTTTCTCTCCCAAAAATCTTAAACACTAGATACAAACTCAGTTATTGAAAATGATGTAAACATACTTGCTTCCACGAAAAATAGGAACATTTCTGGTTCTAAAAATTGTACAAAAGGAGAAGATATTGTATGAGCTGTACCACTAAGATAAGTTATTTAGTAGAATTCTATATTTGGTGTGGGATGATGCCAGAATGCTTTAATATTTGTATAGTATGTATGTCGCATCAGTCCATAATAACCCATTGAACAAAAATGGTGAGATCCCAATGATACTAAAAGCCACTATTTGAATGAGATATAGTTGAGCTAGTTATAATATTAAGAGCCCTTATAAGTGCAATTAAACTAGGAGAGTATGCTTGGAACTTGTAGTAGGTATTTTCCCTTAGGAGGCTTTCTAAGGCAATGTTATGTTCAACAGTTTAAAAGGGGACATTGTCTGATACTCTGATATTGTCATTGTTATGTTTTGCAACATATATTTTAGTGGGGGAATCTAGATAATTGGAAGTTATCTTTGTTGTAGAAAGTTGTGGAGTAGATCAGTGGAGGCTCTTAAAAGGTAGGTAAGGTTAGAAATGTTCTGGTTGTAAAAAGCATATTATTTGGAAGAAGAGTTTAATAACTTATACATATAAATTAATCAAGAAGTTACAAAAAGTTCAAGAAGAGTAATCCAGACATTTCATTTGTCACTATTTAAGTGGAGGCCAAATCTTTTTCAATTCCTTTAGAATCTTGTTCCAGTGTTGTCTTTTTGAGTTGTTTAAGTTAACATATGATATTAATTACAACCTTATGATTTACAGGGATTCTTGAATCTAGTTTTACATAGCTGGCAGGATGAGTGATGATGTTTTTGATGGACAAATGCTGGCAGACAAGCTGTCTAAACTCAACAGTTCTCAACAAAGTATAGAATGTATCCTTTTTTGGCAGGAAAAGAACTCTTCATGCTTTTTGTAATTTGTAGACAAACATGTGATGGCTTGTAATCTTGGTTTACACATTTGAAAAAAAAAACTTTTTCTTTTTAAAATATACATTTTTCTTTCCTTCTATAGATTCAATATGCATACCTAGTGTTCAGGCCTGTTTTTCCAATGTCTTCAAACTTTCAACGACTTGGATTTTTTTTTTAAAATTATTTTTTAATATTTTTATTTTTATCTTGAAGTCTATTATTCATTTAAAATTGACTCATGTTGTCATTTCGGCTCTTAAGTCCATCAATTTGCTTCGTCCTACATTATTATCTCTATCGAAATGGAAGAATATATTGCAATAACATCACTTTGATGTTTACATGCACACTTATATTATTCTGTGCCTTTGTATGTTATATGTTTGTCACTACATATATATGTATGTATATATACACACACATACTTAAAATGTTTGGAGGTGGTGTTCTGACCCATTTATAGGTGCATGGATTGATTTGGGTTATACGTTATCTCGAAGGGGTCAAATGGGTTGCTTAAATATGTAACTTAAATCAAAGTGTATTTTAATAGATAACACATCCATAATCTCTTATTGTTTTACAAAAAAATAGTTTGTAGTTGTAATAAAAAGATAATTTTGTAGCCATATATTTAAAACACTAATTGCTTATAAGTTATGGAGAAATTCTAGTCAAGCCTATTATGCTTTTCCTTAATCCTAGATCAGCACTATCCCATTTGTGTATGTCACAGAGGAAGAAAGCCAAACAGATTGTTGGAATATGGCATAAATCATTCAAATCTGCTCAGAAAGAGCAACATGTTGCTTTTCTGTATTTAGCCAATGACATTTTGCAAAATAGTAGGCGGAAGGGCAGTGAGTTTGTGAGTGAATTTTGGAAGGTCATGCCTTCAGCCCTCAAGCATGTTAATGAACATGGTGATGCAAATGGGAAGAAAGCAGCATCAAGACTGGTAATTTCTTTTAATAGCCTAATTTTCTTTCTAGCTTGTAGGTTTAGTTGCATCGATGAATTATAGCAGAAGCATAATATACTTCATATTCAGTTCTTCATGTTTCTTTATTCAATGAATATATATATATATATATATATATATATATATATATATATATATATATATATATATATATATATATTATACTTTTGGGTTTAACCATCAATTCGTTGCTAAGGTTCAGAACACGTTTTCTTGATCCTAAATCCTTTCGATTGCCTGATTCATATGTATCTGTATCTGTTTCTTTATATTAAAATATTGAATCTGAGCTTGTTTGAATATTTTTATCTGTTTGTTTTAAAATTTATGAACTTTTACAGAAAGGTATATTAACAGATGTTAGTAAAGGAAAATTAAAAATAAGAGCAACTGTACATTAAAGCCAAACAGTACTTGAAGTAAAATTTGAAAGTTAGAAATAATCAATATAATTGTAGAAAAATAAGTCATTATTTGTCCAGGAGACATTTTTCTACCAAATTGGCAAATCTTTAACTTATGGTTCTTCCACATCAACAGGAGTAGAAATTTACATATCATGGTTTTTAAGATGGAATGTTGAAAATCATGGGTGAAGGAGGTTGGAATTCATTTCCGCACTGATTTGCAACCAAATGCAGGATTGGAATGGAGTTGAATTCCAACTCCGGTCAAATCCACAGAATCCGGCAAACCAAACACCTGAAATCCTGCTGGAATATGCATTTTTCATGAACTTTGTTTGGATAAATTATCAAATTCATTAGGGACTTAGGGGGTAATCTCTAATCTGTGAGTTTCAAGAAGCTTAGGGTTAGGGGTTGTTCATTTCTTTGAAGTAGTAGGGATGGACAAAGGAGTTTTTCTGTATGATAGGTAGTCTCAAGGATCGACTCATTCAATGAAACTGATGAAATCCTATCTGCTCTTGCTGTATAACTATAAAATATAAATGTTTGAAGAACATAATTATGCTACCTGTTTGTCATCTTTTGTACTATCGACTCATGATCTTGTTCCAAGATTACCATTCTACTTATAAAAAGCGAGCCTAACATTAATTCCATACGATTACTTTAAAAGGTTGGCATATGGGATGAAAGGAAGGTTTTTGGATCCCGTGGTCAGAATCTGAAAGATGAAATGCTTGGTAAAAGCCCTCCCACTCCATTGACTACCAATGGACAGACTTCTACTTCTACTTCTACTTCTAACCCCATCAAGATAGTGAAAAGGGATGCCAACTCATTGAGACTTGTGAGTACCAGATTTCGCTTCCTTTCTTATATATAGATATATATGTGTATTGTAACATCTGTTTGGGTTGATTTGATAATTGATATGAGTATTTAATAATATTGGTTGGTAAAATGAATGAAATGTTGCAGAAATTGGCTGTGGGGGATATCCCAGAAAAGATAATGACTGCTATGCATGCGGTACATGATGAGAGTGGCATGGAAGATACCGCCTTAAACAACTGTGAAGCTGCTGTTCGCCGTTTTGGAAATTTGGAGAGAGATATTGAAACTCAAGGTAATAAATATATAGATATATATGTTTCTCTAGATAAGTTGCTATAGAATTTAAGAATCTTTTGCACATTTGAAATCCCACTGTGTTGAGTCTTTTTGGGTGGGAGTGGACAAAAAGGACAGTACAACCTGTTACGTCACAAACATGGCTGTAGACATGATTGGTGTACTGTTCTTGTTTATGTTCCTGATGTTTGTTTATTTATTTATAAATATGTTTATTATTGTTTTCAGGAGTTGCACTAGGACCTTCATTGGTAGAAGAGATACAGGAGCAAGAAAATGTACTTGAAGAATGTGTCACCCAGCTTGAAACTGCTGAAAGGACCAGAACCTCATTGATTTCCCAGCTTAAACAAGCACTCCAGGATCAAGTATTACTTCCATGCTCCTAAAAACTTAACTTAATGTTCAATCACTTACTTACATTTGGTAAATAAGACTTGTATTTACACAAGAGACTGTTAAGTTAAAAAATCAAAGCTTATTACAATAGTAGCGCACCTCATATCAAAATTCAAAACTGAAAACCTAAAATTTGTAAAGTAGAATGTTAAAATTAACAAACTCATTGTGATTATGTTTATTGTTGTAATCTGTTTCAGGAATTGAAGCTAGATGTTATTCAGAGCCAGTTGCAAGTATCTCTCTCTCTCTCTCTCTCTCCCTCTCTCTCTCTCCTTTTTTTTATGCTATAAGATTTATTGTTATTACTCTTACTATTTTTATTGCTATTGTTATTGTTGTTGTTGTTGTTATTATTAATTTTAAAATGATAGTGATAGTTAACATGAGTGTCAAACACCCCTTGTTGGGCGTGTTTAGAAATATTTTTTTTTTCAACATTTAAACAATATAAATCACCAAATGACAATGAAAAATCCCATATTTTTATAATATTGTTATTAAAAGATATTTATAAAAATACATGAAGATATTCAAGCAATATGAGAAGGAGACTAGATTCTTATTTAAAATCACTAAACAAAAGAAAAATATATGATAGTGCCTAAACTTAGTTAATCTTTAATTCTAATGACCTATTTATAGTGAAGGTGTCCTAAACTAACAGCAAGCAATCTTTAATCCTTATGAGTAAAGTGGTTAATATTAATAAGAATAATAAAACACTAATCATAAGTTGATAATGATAAAAGGATACTAATCAAATAATAATAAAAACACTAAGCCCCCAACAATTGCAAAATCTAACAAAACAGATGAGACCACCCCTTTGAAATTTCATGGGTTGTTCATAATATCTTGTCTCATATCAAATCTTTGATTCCCAAGATCATGTCTTAATTTTGGAACCAGAGAGACCAAAACCACAAAAAACAGCAAACCACAGGAACTAAATTAGCAGTTTTCTCTGAATAAAAAATGCAATGCATATGGTATCAAATTGATACAAATCTATGCCCACAAACCACCAGCATCATTGTATCGTTTGATTCTTGATGATTCACCAACAAATTCCAGAAATCTTCAATGCTTCAAGTACAAAAATCTACTTTCAGTTTCAGTGATCATTTTTTGCACAAAAATACTCCATGGCTTCTCTTATCCTCTTCTTGAGCCGTTGAAAGTTGAAACCCTAAAAAAAAATATGATATAGCAACTATTTATTTCTAGCAAAGGTGTTTAAATACATTAGGAGGTGGATTTGTGTGTCATTATTTATTGTATTCCCTAAACATATTTACCTATTTATTTATGGTGGACATTTGTATTTGATACTTTGCAGGTTGCTCGGCATCAAATTGATGATGCTGTAAATTTAAGGAAGAAATTGGTATCACCTTCTCTTCCTCCAACCCAAAACCAACCACAACCACCACCTGAACTCACAACTGAATCCATGTCTTCTTACGGAACCACCACGCATGTCGCAGAAGAAGACAACAAGAAAGCCGCCGCAGCTGCCGTCGCCGCCAAGCTTGCCGCCTCCACCTCCTCCGCGCAGATGCTTGCCTCCGCCCTCTCTTCTCTAGTTGCTGAGGAGGCTGCTGCCTTTAATTCCCCCGGATTATCCATATTCTCACCAGAAAAACGACAGAAGCTTGAAAAACCAATGCCCGTCTCTGATTTGACCAATTCCAATTCCGATTCCGGTTATTTCTCCAACAACCAAACACCATTCCCACCACCACCACCGCTGCCGCCATCGTCCATGAGCTCTCCGGCGAATCAATTTGTTCAGTCCTCTGGATTAATGATGCCGCCGTATGTGTATGGTGCCAGCAGCCTGCCACCGCCACCCCCTTTGCCGTCACATATTGCAATGGGGTTGATGAGGCCTGGCCACCAGCAGCAGCAGCAACAACAGAACCCGTCTCAGCCACCACCAACAAATGGTGGTGGATACTACCGGCCGCCAGGTATTGGGTTTTACGGGCAAGGGCATCAGCCGACACCACCACCGCCTGTGCCCCGCCAGTGAACCGGTTTTGTATATTAATAGGAATCTTAGACATGAATGTTCTGTTCAGTTTAATGCTGCAATGTACTTACTGTTGTTAAAACTCAACTCCAGGTCAGGTGAGAATGAGGTGTAACTGCAAGTAAATGTCACAAGTCAACTATACTATGGCTTGGCTTGGTTGCTTGTATTACTTTTCTTAAAATTTCTACCCTTTTTATTTTACATTACATCTTCTCTTCTCTTCTCTTCTCTTATGTTGTAGAATTTTGGTCCTTGAGCTTTACAAT
Organism: Lactuca sativa; assembly: GCF_002870075.4. Lineage (NCBI taxonomy): Eukaryota > Viridiplantae > Streptophyta > Magnoliopsida > Asterales > Asteraceae > Lactuca > Lactuca sativa. The sequence continues at coordinate 35,559,069 of NC_056631.2, read as the reverse complement.
TCTTAAATAAAATCATCTATGTAAGATTGCAGTAGACCAGAGAAAACCTAGGTCAACATTTTATAGTTTTTCTTGTTCAAGTTTTTGAAAAGTTGCTGCTTCGTTAAATTTCATTGATCAACTAACTAAAAAAAAACCATGCTTCTAAAAGGTACGTCATTATGTCCAACTAAAAAGATGGGACGAGGGACTTTGTTTCTTGTGTGCGTAAAAGATATAAATGCTTTTTTTATTGTTATTATAAAAGTAGTCCTAAAAACCTTTTCTATTGATGAAAGTTGATTGGTTTAAGAGGGAATAACATTAAAGGGAAAATGATTGTAAGGGTAATTAATTTTTGTATTTAGTCATTTTTATATACTATTTACTAATGATTTATTTTTTTTTAAAACCAGTTATTACATGTCATAAATGTACTTTTTGAGCATTATAAATAAGTTCACCGGTAAATTATTTACATAAAAAAAAGACTAAATATGAACAAAAGTAAAATATTGTTACCTCATAATTCATTATCCAATTTTAATCCTTCATTTTAACTTTACTGAAAAAAATTTATATCTTCACTTTGTTTGGATCTTCAATTTTTTTCAAGCATTCACACACAAAAATGTCAAGTGGGTATATACGTCAAACCATGATTGTCAAAATTGCGATCTTAAGTATGAAAAACGATCCGGATCATAAATGGATCGTGGGGTAGGATCGTAGGATCGAGATCCGATCCTACCTTCCATTGATTTATTTATTTATTTATTTTTTGCAAATGAAATTTATTTTTACAACTTTATGTCTTTTTCCCTTTACCAATTTATCGTTTATTATTTTGTGTTGTGACTTATGACTAATATTTTGAAGTTTTTATAACTTTTGAACGAAAAATTAAATGTTTGAAATATTTTTCATGTGTAAAAATTATAAATTAAAATTTTATTTTATTTTGTAGGATCTTAGGATCCCGATCCCGATCTTGCAAACTCAAAAACGATCTTATGTAGGATCCTAATCTTAACAACCTTGCGTTAAACACTTGCATAGAATTTTGAGTTATACTAAAAAAGAAGTATAAAAATAAATATTTATAAATGTTATAACAAAAAATAAGGAAAATTATTTTGATAATCAATTTATAAACAGTTATTTTTCTATGTTATAAATGTTAATAAAAAAATATTTCATAAGTCCTTTTTTAATCACCGTCTTTTATTGATTAAAAACAATTAAAGGTGAGTTTATATCCACTTGACATTCTTGTTAAAATTTGAAAAAAATAAAATTGAAGTTCCAAATGAAGATAATGTTTTTGAATGACCATCAAAATAATTTTCATTTATTCTAATTACGACAATTTAATGTTTAATTATTTTTTATTAAAGATAGATTTACAAAATAAAATGGTATAAAATAAATATTTTACAAATTAATAGATTTTTTTTATTAAAGTTAAAATAAAGAAGGGACAATAAATTATGAGGTAACAAAAATTACTTTTATTCATATTTAGTCATTTTTTATTTTATATGTACATAATTTATAGTAATAAACTTATTTATAATACCTTCAATAACCGATCGGTATTTTCTAAAATAGTAGTATTTTCTAAAGACAAAAATTGATAGTCGAGACAAGCACTAAACCATTGTGGGCCAAAATTTCAAAGTCCAGTCCAATTTTAAAGACCTGAACAAAATCACAAAATTCCCCAAATATTCCGTATTTCGTGTCCCTCCGGTCATCTTATTCTGAGCTCTCACACTGCCGACTGCCGAGTCCCGACTGCTTGTGAGGTCGATGGCTTGTAACAAGAATCAAAACTAACGCAGGAACTCATCATTTCAGGCAAGTTCTTACGTTACCGATTCCTCATAAAACTTGATTTTGTCATTAGATGAAAAAGGGTAATGTACGTAGTCGTGTTTGATCGAATAAACCCTATTAAATTGTATCTTGATGGCAAATGGTTCGACTGATGGGGCCTTCTGCTCTAACCCTACACTAATCGGGCATATTCTGCTTCTTCGGGTCAGATAGACCATATGAATATGTGTTTGTTGCATGAATTTGCTATGATCTTTGATGGAGCTGTCGGTTATTCTGATAACAAAATCGATAATTCCTAATACCTTAAGTGTTGTTTTAGAAGATGAATAATCATCTAATCAAGAAAACAGCCCCTGTTCTTTTAATCTCCCGTATATGAAACCAATTGATTATCTATTTATCTGATACCTAACCTTTAAGGGTTGTTTGGATGTGCATTTTGAATGTGATTATGTGATATTGAATGAAATTGCTACAAGAGCAAGTCTTAGGATGAGCCTTTGCTACTTTAAGTTGTAACTATCACTCTATCAGTTTTGATGCAGTTGAAGTGTTTGGAAAATTTTTGATTATTTAAGGAAACATAACATAATATATATGAAGTTTGGGCATACTCTGGTTGAAAATCCTGGATCCATCACTGATCAGTGTCATAATTCTTTTCTTATTATAGCGCTGTGTGTATGCTTAGCTTAGCTTTAACTATCTATTATGACATTGTAGGGTTTTTGTTATGAAATGCTTGCTTCTTAAGTGAAGAAAAGCGAATAAGAAAATGAAGGAGCAGATTGGGTACATACCACCCCGTTATATTCCCCTGGGCCAGTCTGATCATGAACCATCAGATCTAGAGACAAGTATACTTCCAACCAATGATCAACCTCCATCTCCCAAAAAGAATGATGTCCCACTGGAGTGGTCCTCTGGAATATGTGCTTGTTTTGATGATCTTCAGAGCTGTAAGCTAACTTCTTCCCTATTCGCATTCTATTTTCACAAGTTGATAACTATTATTGTTATGCCAGAAATAGCAACCTACTTTCATTTCTTCCTATTACGACATTCTACTTTGAAAAGTCTACAATGTTCATATCGGTTTGAATGAGAGTGATTGACTGTTTTGCCCTTGGTTATTGGTTTGATTTGTTCTGCGGGATAGGCATTGTTGGTAGTGTATGCCCTTGCTTTCTTTTTGGAAAGAATGCAGAGTTTCTAGAATCCAACAGTTTCATGGGACCATGTACAACACATTTCATCATGTGTGGCATCATCAATACCTTTTGCTGCTTCATAACTGGAGGCTTGATTCTAGCCTTTCCTGGATGCTTTACTTCATGCTATGCCTGTGGATACCGCAAAGCACTACGTGCAAAGTTTAATCTGCAGGTATGCAATACATAATTTTTTTTTTTTTTTTTTTTTAATCTTAAAAAAAAAAATAGTTCAGGGGGTAAATGGTAAATGTTAAAAGTATGTTGTTTTTTTTTTCTTTCCCTAAAACAATTTCCAAGTGGTTTCTCATGACAATGACGACTCGGGTTTTTGTTTTCGAAAATTCAGGAAGCTCCATGTGGGGACTTTGTGACACATCTTTGCTGTCACTTATGTGCGGTGTGTCAAGAGTATAGGGAAATCCGTGAAAGGTCTCTCAACATCGATCCTCATGCAAGTATAGTAGAAATTACACCACCTCCTCTCCAAACAATGGATTAGATAGTCTTATCTTGTTTTGTTTTCTTTGTTTCAAAATAGAGTTATGCCATATTTACAAGGTTTTATTAATGTTGTTTGTTTTGAGTATTGATATTATATATATACTTCAAAACCAATACTTTTCATCCCTTTTGAGGCGTTGATCCAAATATTATATTACAACAAACATACATGAATGTATAATATTAATTGAGAAAAGGATGAGAGAAATGATAAACGATGAGGCACATGCACTGAAGAATGCATGGTGCTTGCAAGTTGCAAACAAAGAGTATGATGTTGAATAATAATAATAATTAAAAATAAAAATAAGACATGGCTCATTACCTTTCCAGATTATTGAAAGGCCAACTTTCTAGTTATCAATAATGACTTATTATTTGACTTTCGCATTTCTAAATACCATTTACATAAGTGCGAACAGAATATTATCCATCTTTGTTTAAATACTTTACGTATCCAATAATATATATTGCAATAATAATTATGTGTAGAAATAATATGATAATCATATAGTTGATTGACTTGGTATTTGGTCTACATAAATATTCATGGGGTAGATCTTATTGTCCTTCTTAAAGATTATGTCGACTATGTTTATTAAGTTATGTTCATTTACTTTTATTTTAGTATGGTTTTGTTTGTAACATATATTTGGTATGATCTTTATAACTTAAATCTCTCCAACAATGTCATTTCAATTACACATAAGGTTATAATCCGATTTGTTTCACTTAATTAGGGCACGGTTGTTTCTTTTTTTGTAGGGATGACTTATCTTTTTATAATTTTAACTAAACATGAACTACATAAATCCTCCATGTAGTTAACCAAAAACTACGAATTTTGTTATCCTTCAATTTTTGCATTTCTTGTCTGGTTAAGACTGAATTTAGCCAACGAACTACTTTAGTTATTTATTGTTAAATGTGACTTGAGCATTTGGAGGATTCTCATGAAGCATTTGAGTTCAGTGGAGCACTTGGAGCTCAATGGAGCATCTAAGAAGGGAATGGAGCATGTGAGAAAAGAATGGAGCATCTAAGAAAGGAACGAAACACCTAAGAAAGGAATGGAACACATAAGAAGTGAAAGGAACATCTGATGATGCTCCATGATGAAGACGTACCATCTAGAGAGTGGATGCGCCAACTTGGTGCATGGATGCGCCGGTTGGGAAGAAAGTGTGCCATCCATGATGAGGATGTGCCACCTTGGAAACCTGATTTGCCACTCTTTAAGAGGATGCACCACCTCTTGCACAAGATACGTCATCCTCAAGCTTGATTCGCCATCTTGGTGTAAGGGTGCGCCACATACATTCCTGATGAGCCATGGTATCCCTTGATGAACCACTTATGATACAAGGTACACTCGGATGTTTAAGATTGTTCGAGGATGCTCGGATGCTCAGGGTGGATGACCTAAATGGCATGATGCACCATTTTGATGGAGAGTGCACCATCATGATGGAGGATGCTCCATCATATGATGCGTCATTAGCATTCCTAATGAGACATCTTGGTTCATAATGCTCCATCACGTGTATTGCCATGCTCATGCAAAGTAGCTTAAGGATAAGGGTTTCAAAAGCGACTGCATAGCACAATGTGATTGTTTGACACCTTTAATTGGCCTATGGATTAATGGGCTTGACCCATTAGGGTTTTAGGTTTGGTCTTTAGTCTATAAATAGGGGTGTATGCTAGTCATTTGTTTGTGTCTTGAATTCTAGTGAGTAGATGAAGTTTTTTTGAATTGTATTTGTAACCTCTGTTTGAGAGCTCATAAATAAAGAATACTCCCCTCCTGCCAGTAGACATGAGTTACCTTGACCGAATTACGTAAATACTATGTTTTGTGTGATTTTGGTTTCCTGTTTTATCCGCTTTACTTCCTAACATTTCTAAAACACCAATTTATACACTTTATTAAATTAAAATGTAACCAACAATGAAAATTGTCTTTCATCCGTCCTTATGACTTGCTATAGGTACAACAAGACAACAAGTTATGAATTTTTTTCACAGTTTTTATCCAAATTAAAAATTTTGTATTGAATTTGGCCCAAACATTATCTTTTACAATTTTTTCAATATCCTCACACATATTCATTTTTATGCATGTATTTTAAAGATTTTTTTTTCTAACATTACAACTTGGTGTTTTTTCACAAATTCGTTTATACAAATTAACTATAAGTAATTCGATTGCAACACCCTATTATTGATTAGTCATCTTATATGATTCAATGGTTGATTTGGTTGGAAAGCTATTCAATTTCAGTCAGTTTTACTTCACCTATTGTACTCATAATTGCTATGAAAAAATCGAAAGCCAACACATTTAACCACCAGTGATGTACAAACATTAAGCTGGTCGGCCACCCAACCAAGATCGTATTTCATTTATTGGAGATGATAAAATACGGAAAACATGTAGTCCATGCCGAATGAAGGGGCATTATGTTATATATATATATATATATATATATATATATATATATATATATATATATATATATATATATATATATATATATATATATATATATATATATATATATATTAATTTTTTTGAGTGGATAGGCCATCTATTAATTAAGTCATCAGTCATGAGTGTTGATTGGACCATAAGAAGATAAACATAAACATAGAGGGACCATAAGAAGATAAACATAGAGAAATAGCTAGAGAATGTATGTAGTCACAAAAAGCACGTGGGCTTTTCTTTCTGGAGTGGTGGTCCACACGCTACACACGGTCAAACAACTTGACCAAGAGTTTTGTTTCAATAGTCAATTCTGTTAATTTGGTAGGAATTCTATTTAACAAAAAAAAAAAGTATTATTGTTTAACACCGCCTCTACTTGTAAGAAAATGCAATTTGGTATTGACTTGGTCTAAAACTAGATACATACCCCAATTTGTTTTAGAGAAATTAAATATCCTCCTATACTATTATTTTTTCTCCTACAAATCCTCTTGGCCTATTTAATTTCTCTTTGTTTTAAGTTGAACAAAAATATATAAACTCAAAACAATGTATTTCCTCTTTCTAAGTTTGAAAATTTAAGTTAACAGAAGGATTTTGGAAAAACCTTGAACATAAACCGATAATCTATTTTAACACAGATCTCAAACCTATAAACCATTGTTGAAAAGATTCAGATCCTACGGCTGTTCAATCGATCGACTCATAAAATGCATTTTTATTGTGTTTGCACTCGAAGAATCTATCTTTTGTTTTGTTTAAAACTTTAAGCTATAAAATCAAAAAAACACTTTCTACCACTCTTCATTTCATCACCGATGTCTGTTGTGGTTGCTTCCGGGCCTAACATTCTGCTGATTTCTTACTGGAAAACCGTTCTTTGGCTTCGGTAGGTCCCGCAACTCCATCACTTGAATCGTTCGCTGCCTTTTCGCTGTTCAAAACAAAAAAAAAAAACCTCATCAATGAGAAGGGCATTTATGTCCTTTTACATGACGAGAGATAGAGAGTGAGTCACACTTTTTTGGGTGGAACAAAAAAGTTGCAATTTTTGTCTAATGCACACCAAACACAATACAACTTGTTCTTAAAAAATGGGACCTAATCAAAGAAAGAACACAAACCATTTTCCGCTTGTTGATACCGTTCCTGGAGCTTTCTCTTTGCCGTTTCAAATTTATCTTGAGTAGTTGCCTCGCCCGATACCCTTTGGTTCTGTTCATCAAATTAAAAAAACCGTGAGTAAGTTACAGTTTTGGCCCCTGTATTATATCACCTTTTCTGTATATGGTCCAAAAGAGAATTTTATTGCATTACTCTATGACTCACGGTTTGTTGAGGTCTCTTTGGAACAGTTTGCATCTTCCTTTCCGGGTTTGGTTTGACCCGTGTTCCTGGAGCGGACTCTGGAACTGAAGGTTTGACCGGTTTCACAACAGTTGGTTGTTTCTTCTTCATCTTTGTTAAATCTTCAGATTTGAACTCGTTCTTACGAACTGTAATTGGGATGTTTGATGGTTTTTGGTGTTTTGATTTTGGTACATTTTGTTTTTCGGTTCTAATATCGTTACGGTTCTTGTTGTATCCCGTACTGTTTCCAAGATCTGTAACAATATGGAAGATGATGAGTAAGACTGACTGACTGACAGGACAAGCTTTCTAGGACTATTTTTGATAACCAGTACAACTTGTTATGTTCTGTCATATCATGTCCTGTGTAACATGGATGACGCCTAACTGACCAAATTGAAAAATAAAATAAAATTAAAGTTTTGATAAAGTCAACTCACTTCCATAATCGTCCATGCCATCAAAGAACTTCGCGCACACACGGCCAAAAAGCAATAAAAGTCAGAATACGACCGCAAAAGCGTTAAAAAATAACGTTCTTTTAGAAAATATGGGAATTTGAATTTAATGCATACCTCGGATAGCTCTAATGACGAGTGAGGGTAAAAGAATGCAAGATCATCAAGAGGAGGAGATGGGAGGCCTTCTTCTTCTTCTCCTTCTACTTCTTCATCAAGAACAGAAGGATTCAAAGACTCGGGTGTAGCTTCAGAAACCACTATTCATTGTAAAAAAAACAATTAATCAAATTACCGATGCAAATACTCAACATTAAATCAAGATTTTGTTTCCTGAATCAAATACCTGTCGGTTTTTCGATAGCAACCACCCATTCGTCCACCATAACCTTCCACTCTCTGCATTTTAAAAACCATTTTGTCATGCACGTGTAACTCGAATGGTAAAATCGACTTTTCGTTTCAAACGAATGTAAGTACATCTATGAACAAGAACAACACAAGGGGTTGCTAGAAATGAAATGAGCATATAATCATGTGGACAAATTAGTACTCCATTTCAAGAAGATGAATCAATCTTATGCAAGAATCAAGTCACATTGATTATTCGCAACTATCCGTTATTTTACTTAAATTTAATAATTCTCGAGTAAAGTAAAAGAGATTCATACTCTATGAGTGCCTTTGCAATATCGCGAACATCCTTTGATGCATGCTTTCGAACAACATTGACAGATTTTCCAATCTCAGTTGCCTGAAGTTCAGTGGCATCCATAAATCAATCAATTGAAGTCTTGAATATATTAAAGAAGATAGAACTATGTATTTATAAATTCATAAATTATAAGAACAAGGAAGAACAAGTCTTTGATAGATGTTGTATCCGAACCTTGAGAGTTTCCACCGATAGATTCATAAGCTGAAGCTTTCTCAATGAGTTGTACAGCACCGATTCAGACTAGAAAAGAAAAATGATAGACAATGAACATAAAGCACAAACCCAAGAACTCGATTTGTTCAAAAACAAGTTAGAATTGAAATCAAGGAATGTGACGTACCTCATCTTGATTGTTGTCGACAATCTCTTTAATCCTCATAACCTCACCAAAAATCAAGGATTCCTCTTCGATTTCATCGGTCAAAGCTTCGGCGACTCCATAATCGTAATTGTTAATTTGATGGTTACCCACATTAAGGTCTTGCTGTTCTTGGTCTCCAGGCAAACCTAATTCCACCTTATCACATCCAGAACACTTAATCAATTTACAAGAGAACAAAGTTTCAGCAATGCCATCTCTCCTAATTCGAAACTCTTTTGAATAATCCGAAGCAGCAACGATGATTGCTTTCTCGATGGTTTCAAATATATCGCCATTTGAGCTCTTAAAATACTCCCTCCAGTAATCCATTCGTGCAGCAGATTTCGAAGCTGCCATTGTAACCGCCTCGCCTCCACCAAACTCGAAAAAAAAAATCCACAAAGATCAAATACTTCGATTATTTGAAAGATCTTTGGTGGGGTGTACCCGATGATCCAAGACCCGATTCGATTGCACCCCACAAATCGAAAAGCTTAGATTGTGAAACAAATTTGGTAGAAATTAGGGGAATAACAGAAGAACAGAAGAAAGGAACAACGGGTAACAACAGATGATCTGTTATCTCTACAATCAAATCGATTAAAGTAGTGAAAGAGAAACCGATCAGATTACTGTATCAGTTGGTGGTAAGATTTCTGTGGAGACGACGAAAAATGTGATTCTATAGAAATTCAAGTATTTATGTATATATGTATATGTTTTGTATTTTAAGCGTTTTGTTTAGGCTGTGAAATGGAAATCTGTGAGGAACCCAGATGGGGTTTATGCAAGAAATGATAAGAGATATTGAAGAATCCGAAATCGATAATCAAGAAAAGAAAATATTGTTGTAGTTATTAGAGATTTTTTCCCCTTTTCTTGAAAAAGTATATATAATTATTATTATATACATTCAATCGATGGGGCTAGAAATGGAAGATATATATTATTTCGTTTGGGCAGGTGAGACAAACACAACACAAAGCAGTAACAGGTAGAATCTTTCTAAGAAACAACATTTACTTTCAGTTTTCTACTTCTTGTTCTCTTTTCCTAAATAGGTAAAATATTTGTTTATGATTTATATACTTTTACCTAAAAAGTGTTTTTAATAATCGTTATTTTACGATGTTGTATATAGATGTTTATTTATGTAATTGATATAAGTTATTTAAATATGTTTTAACAGATTAAAAATATTATAAAGTAAAATGTTGCATATTTTGATTTTCTTTTTTAAATATGATTGTATATTTTATCTGAAAATAACTTTGTTACACACATTAAAAAATAAAAATAAGCTGTCGTTATATAAACGAACATTTGACCCGTTTTATTTTATATGAGAACTTTTATTTGATAAAAAAATAATTGAGAGTTAAATAATACCTGAAATATGATTCTAAAAGTTTATGAATCATACACATTAATAGTCTCACAATTATCTTGAAGTTGTCATTAATAAACGTACGCATAAATTTGAATTAAAGTCTTTACAAAAAGTAGAACACGAAGATAATCCGAAATGGAATATATCATAGTATTTATAAAATAATAAAAATAATCATTAGGAGCAAACATTAATTCGAAAGGACAACGAATTCAAGATTTGAAGAAAAAAATGATATTATATCAAGATTAATTACATTTGAGACTCACTTTATGTTATACTAGGTATATTTTCATACGTTGTATATGATTACAGTTATACTGTTAAAATAGTTTTAAGAAAGAGTTCAAATTAGTAGTGCATTACAAAAAAATATTGATATAAAGGTGCAAACATAATCAAAATAGAAAAGACTTATGTGCACAAAGATGTTTAATATATAAAAGAGTAAATTACTACAATCGTCCCTATGGTTTGATCAAAATTTCACGTTTGGTTCCTAATTTTTTTTTTGTACTCGGATCGTCCCTATGGTTTGATTTCATTGCGATTTTCATCTCTATGGTTTGGTCAAAATTGCACGTTTGGTCCCTCATTTTATGTATGTAAGGGACGAAAAACGCAACAAAATCAAACCACATGGACGATCCGAGTGCAAAAGAAAAGTTAGGGACCAAACGTGAAATTTTGACCAAACCATAGGGACGATTTCAGTAATTTATACAACGCCAAAATATAATATAAAAAACTACAACTAAATTCGATGAGTTTCGTTTTTGAACTCAGTCAATAATATATTGCCACACCTGTGAAGCAAGCACCAACACCAACACTGTCATGCTGAAACATGAAACACCTCTCGCTAGTATAGTTTTAAAAAGAAATTATAAAATCTTTTGTTTTAATATTAAAATGTTGTAAATTCAAAATATATGGAATATACTATGCAATTAATGTTTCAAAATACTTCAAAAGTTATTTATATGGAATTAATCCCTATAATCCAAGATAAAGTTGCTTTATTTAAAAGAACGAAGTTTATTAACTCAATATCATCACAAATTTCAAGCAGCCATATAATTCATGGCCTTTAAAATGTCCTTGGTACCTTCTACTTTTAGCTTTAAGTCTTCAAGTATACATAAACTAGGCAATGAAATGCTTATAGAGAATACCCAGTGTTAATTCAATTTGAGTAAGTAATGATAACAATTATTGCGTTCAAATCAAATTGGGAAATCAATTCAACCCAATATGGTTCACAAAATCTAAAAGATTCAAAGTCTAGGGTTCTTATAACCCAAATCCAAAGACAAGGTTCCATAAATCAAACCAAATGTATAAAGTCCTAAAAATCCAAAGTCAAATAGGGTGGGGGGGGGGGGGGGGTAATAACCCACAATCTATAATAAGGGAATTAGTATTCCATAATCCATAACAGAAGGGTTAATTAACCCATAATCCAAAGTATAATGCGTAACAAACTCATAATCCAAAACAAAATCTACATACCCATGAATAGGATGCACAAAGCATTACCTTCACCTTTTGTCCAAAACCAAACAAAGATACTCATAGATGATATGTATTTAACATCGCCTCCAACTTTTGTCCAAAATATAACAATGAACTCAATAGCTTTAACGGGATAATTCTACAACAAATAACAAATATGTATATGCATCTATCCAAACCCAAGATCATCTTATTAGTCCAAACTCTTAAATATAGATCGTTAACAAAATTGGACTCAAGAGTACTGAGCACATAGCATAATTCTCAACTTTTGTTTATTCTAATAAACTAGGCAAAGTGAACATTCATACTAAGCCACACAAGGGGTGGCGACCCTTACTTGTACACGTGAGGAATTTCTAGAATCCTGCTCACGGCCCATGTCTTGGTTATTCAAACAAATCAAGGGATCTCAAAGTCGTGTGGTCACTCAAGTCATCCCAATACTAGATGCATGCACAAATATAATGCTTCAAAACCATTTAAAAAACTATACATAAATTTTAACAAATAATATATATCTAAAAAAGGGTTTCATTAATGCAAATAAGTACCTTAGATACACATATAATAAATAAGATCATGTACTATGACATCAAATCAAACTGACATACACAAAATCAATACAAGAAAACACAACAAAGTACATATTTGAATTTGTACTCTTCGTAAACTCACTTCAAATATTGTTAATGCCAACACACCTTCTTCAAAACTTTGATGTCTTTTAGTCACCCATAATGAATCCAAATAAAGGTTACAAAAAGTCTAAAATACCCTATATGGATACGCAATAATTTATAAGCTAAAAATGTTTCATTCTCATCTATATATGGACTATGGAAGCCAATGGAGGCCAATAAAATGAGTCAAACACAAGTTAATACATGAATAAAATTTCTTCATAGATAACCAAACAACCCGGACGGATTTGTGAAGGAATTCCACAGGCACCCTATAAATCTCATTCATGCCCAAAATCAATAATTTTATTTTTACCCATGCACTTGCTTTCGATGTTTCCAATCATCAACGAACTTAACCAAATTGTATTTAATTAAGACACTTATGGCATATTTGACAAAAATATTAGTTTTGTTTCAATGTTAGATAATATACATAACATTTCAAGTCAAAGTAGACGAAAATAAAATGAAAAAAATAATAAAGGGTATCATGTCGCATTTGTCTCAAATTATCACATAAGAAATAAATAACAGGATATCAACAATCTTGGAACGTTTCTATTTTTATATCTGAGAGCTCATTTTTAGAATTCACTCTCCAACCGATGATATCTAATTACGTAGATAAAACAAAAATAAGAAGGGATAAACAAAGTTCGGTTTTTGCTTAAAGCTGAAATCAAAATAAAAAAGTTGGTTTCTATTAAGTGATTGTGTCAAGTTCTTTTAGCCAATTATTTGGGTTTCGGGTTCAATCAAAATTGTTTTTTTTTTCAGTTAATTTATGCTTATAAAATTGAAATAATCAATAATTTACTAAAATTACAAGAACAAGACAATTCAAGTTCATAAAAAAACAAGTTATGAATATTAAAAATATGAGTATTACATTATAAATGACAAGAATTATTCATAATTGGTTTTAATTTATCAAAAGTAACTTAACTTGTTTACATTTTTACAGGTACAATGAACAATGCTTAACAAAATAAACTACCTAAACAAATAGGAACACATTAGTGTGCATATTAAGCATTACCTTACCTAAACAATAAAAACTTGTCGGAGGTGTGTTTAGAAAGATAAAAAGTTTTTAGGTCGAATATACCTCCTGAGTTTCATGTGCTATTTTAAATTGGTTCATGTACGAATTAAACATATTATCATGCAAATATTGTTTATTTATGTTCATATTGCATTTAAATATAGTCATTATGATTAGAAGGATGCGAGTGTTCTTTTGTGTTATGTTAAAGCCCTGGACCTGAGGTAGTGAGGTTTCAATGCAAATATGGAAAAATTATACATTGTTGTCTCGTATAGTGGTTGTGGGGTTATCATGGGACGAAGATAATCTCATGGGGTTGTCATGTGTGGACGATAATTGTCTTTATCGGGCATTGATTGTTAATTTGTTATCATAAGAACATAACAAGTAGATAACGTTAGGTATGGAATAAAATGAAGGAAAACGGCTATACTTGTTGGATAAGACAACTACTATATATTGTTAGACATAAATTAACAATATTTTGAGTGGTGAAATGTTTATTAAAGCAACACCTCTCAGACATAAATTGTTAGAAATTGACAAGATTTATCCAATTTGTAAATTTATAAGAAAATTTTAAAAGCTTTTATCAACTATAAAAACTAGAGGAAGAACATGACTGCACTTACTAATTATTTATTGGTCTCGTCATTGCCTGTTAATATATTTCTAAATTTTGTTGCTATGGATTTTGCAAACAATAAAGTCTATTAACCATATGCTCAGTAGCAAAGTTACACAAATTTCGTGAAAAAGCGGTAAATTTTGAAATTTGTTTGTAAATTTAATTTTGTAGGAGAAAATTATTTAATACATGATCTAGTATTAATTTTTTTTTTTAACATTTGTATTAACTATAAAAAATAGATGTGACAATTTGTACTGCAAGTTCCTTTGAGGGTTCATTGCTGCATAAATTTACACAAAAATTTAAAATTGTAACCTTCAGTGGCAGAATACGAACTCTACAACTAGGGGGGCCAAAACCACAATTTTATGTAAGATAACCTAGCTTAACAAAATTAAATAACAATTATGTTTTGTTGTTCTAAAAATGATGACAATTTTAAAATCCCTCAATTATGAATTGTTGTTTTAATGTTGATAAAAATATTAACTAGCATTAGGAATCACAAAATAAAACAACATTTAACAAATATATATTGTCATTTTTGACAAAAAAAAAAAAGCTAAAATAAATAAATCAAATAACATTGAACAATGACTATATAGATTTTTTAAATTTTAATAGTAGTGTGTTATATTGATTTTTTTTTCTTGTATTTCTTCATTTTGAAGCCCTTAAATTGCAGTTTTAAACTCATTCTACTAACTAAAAATTAGATTGTATTTGACAAATGCTAAGTAATTATTGAAAAACAATAAATAGAATGAGATCATAATTAGCTTTGGGTTTCTAAATGGAAAGTAAAATCTTTTGTTGATCTTTGTTCTCTTCTAGGTCCTAACACAATAAATTAGGCGAAACAATTTAAAAAAGAAATATCGCCCTCTGCTTCATTGTCATAGCAGTCGAAAGAAAGTAAAAAAAAAAATAGTAAAAATGAATAATTTTTCTTCTCTATTCACTCAACTACAACATTTCTGATATCATACAAGCGTGCAATTCTCGTCTCTCAAGCTTACAACATAACTAAAACTAGTCTCAATTTATCTTGAGTAATTTTGAGTAAAAAAAAAAATTATACTAAAATCACTAACATTAATGGATATAACAACACCAAACGCAATGAGAAGTTTTGAAGATCAAAGACGAACAAAGATAGAAAAGCATGGTAAAAGGGGTAGAGCGTTTCTTAACAACTGAATTTTACTTGGTCTTTTAAGATGTATAATATTTATTTAATAAAAGAATATTCGACTCATTCAAAACATAAAGAAGGCTTTAAGTTTAACGCTTTTGTTTGTGTTTTAGTTCAAAGCACAGCCACCACACATGAAGGCACGTGATTGTGAATAAGACAAACGACACCACGAAACTTCTCTAAAGTCTAATCCACATACGCCCATTGTTCTTGTTTTTGTTTGGGTTCTTGTTTTGGCTTTTTGGTTTTCATTTTTTTTCTTTTTTTTCTTTTTCCTTTTTTTTTTTCCTTCTAAAATCGTGAGCCAACCAAACTTTCCCTTTTTTTTTTCTTTTTTAAAATTTCAGGAAATCCAGTCACTCAAAAACCATATTGTAACATGTTTGTTTTAAATTTGTATTAAAATTTGAAGATAATTTTTTCAAAACAATGTTTAAGTTAAAACTGCTTTATGACTTTGGTCAACGTATTTATTCAAACTAATCTTATTAAAAGGGTACTTAATAATTTCATTACCAGTCAAAGATTTCTATTTCAACATATTCAACTATAATATATGTTTTATAGAAAGAAAAATGTATTGCACGTTATAATTGAAAATATGGATTGGTTTGTTTTATTTAAACGTTCATGCACATATATCATCCAAGTTTTCGATAATTTTTTTTATTTCACTTAAGAAAAATCATATCTTCTACTCTAATAAATCATGATCAATTTTATTATATATCAATCTCTTATAAGTTTTGACATTTATCATTTTGTGATATTTTTGAAATAAATAATTTACACTTGTCACTTTATGATCTTTTTTTCATTTTTTATACTTAAAAAACCACAATACTTATTCATATATATAATTTATTAAATTAAATATAATGTATATATGTAATATATTAAATGTATTGAATGTTGTAATAAATTGCAATAAATATGTTTTATTTTTCTTTATTTAGAAATTTTACTTTAAAAAATGTTTAATGTTTATACTTTGAAATTTAACCTTTTTTTAATCAACATGTATACTAAACGAGTTTCATACCTAGTAAGCTACATATAATACTAATATATTAGTATACACCGAAAAAAACTGGAAAAAAAAAAAAGACGAATTGAAAAAACAACGACCTTTTTTATATACATTTTTTATACACACTATATCATTAATCTAACAAATAAATATCATTTTAACTGTGGATTGATGACATAGATTTTTGGCTGACATTAATTGTATATAATTAATCACTGAATTTGTTTTTATATACATCTCACATTGATTATATATAATTAAACCACTTAATTAGGCCTCTCCTTAGTTTGGTGAGATTTTTACCAATAGACCAAGCTTTGTTTTAAAATTAACTAGATTATAATCCACGTTAAAAACAGGGGAACGTATAAAAAAATATACAAATGCCTACAGATAATCTATAATAATTATAGAAAAAATATGGTTATTGGTATTATTGAAATGTGTAGAAGATAAATTGAAATCGATAAATATCTATAATTGTTGAATGGTCTCTTTGTAACATTTTTTGTGTTATTATTTGAACGACAATCCTCGTCACATATAAGAATCTTCAAAATTATAGATAATTACATTATTGTAATTTGACGAAAAGATTGACGGGTAAATCATTAGGGACAAGACTTTTAGTTTTGTTTTTTCTTGAAGAAAGTGAATTGTCACTTGAATTCATCACTTTGTTTTAGTGTTAATGTTGCTTAGAAAAGTTAAATATAAATATATAGGTATATTGGTAAGTTTTATTATTTTATATGAGGAAATTAATAATTATAATAGGACAACATTATCTAAGAAATAAATGTTTGAAATATTTTTGGTGGGAAAAAGTTGGAATATTAAAATAATTATATAATGAAAATACAAATTTAGACTAGTTGAAATTATAGATAAAACTAGTGACAGAATATTGTTTTAGATGAAATTGCATTTTATAAGGTATACTATGACAAAATTCAAAATATGTATATTTATTGTGTAAATTTATATATTTTATTGTTACTACATAAAATAAAGATAAAACAAAGTAGGTTGGTATGTTATATAAAAAAATTAATCACTTTATTTTACTGTTAATTTGCTTATGAAATCGAAATGTATGTGTGTGTGTGTATATATATATATATATATATATATATATATATATATGGAAAATACAAATTTAAATTCGGTGAAATTATGGATGAAATTAATAACGATTAAATTGGTAGGTTACGATTGAATCCGATTTTGGAAAGTTTAATGTTCATAAAGGAAACGCGTAAGAAATAAATGTTTGAAATATTTTTGGAGGAAAAAAATCGGAATCATTAAAAAAATTATACAAGGAAAATACAAATTTAAATTAGGTGAAATTACAGATGAAATTAATGACGACTAAATTGGTATGTTACGATCAAAATCCAATTTTGAAAAGTTTGAATTTCATAAAGGAAACGCGTAAGTTGTCAAAATGTAAAATTTTAAACGTGGGGGAACATATAAAGTTATAAAAAGTCGATACAATAAAAAAAAAAGATAAAACAACATAAACAGAAAAATCTATCATAATAAGTAAGAATCATTTTTCTACATGTCATTTTCTCATTCATTTTGCCACACGGTAATTCTTGGAAATTTTGAATTAACTATTTTTCACTTTTCATTATTCTATGTTTTTTCAGTTATTTAAAAATGTTACTTAACTGACAAAACTGCACAAATGGTCCTTGTGGTATGTCGAAAATTGTCACTTTGGTCCAAAAAGGTTTGGACTAGCACCAGATGTCCAAAGTTTTCATTTTGTTGCGAGTTTGGTCCAATTTGTTTTGAAATATCTAAACTGATGGATTTGCCCTTGTTATTTTTTTTCTAATTTTCTTTTATTAAATTTTTATTTCGTATATAAAAATTAAACCAAAAAGAAAAGAAATATATAACCCTATTACACTCACATGTTTTTATAACACATATAAACATCATATCTCTCTCTTCATTATTTCAAAGGCAACTACCATCAGCTGCCGGAGCACCACCGTCGTCTACCACCAAAACCACCACCGACACCAGAACCCTAAAACTATTGGGCGCCGACTTTGCCGGAGAAAAAAAATTGAGATTTGAACCACCGGAGACCACTATTCATCTTGCTTTATGCTGCTACTATGGCCATCTCTCTCATTCTCTCCCTTCTACTATTATGAATCGCCTGTCGAACCATCCAAACCACCACCGACGACGAAGATCTGAACATCAGACGTCGGATCTACGATCCGTGTCGTTTAGCTTTCTAACACCCCTGTCGAATCATTGACCGTCTCTATTAGCGTCGTCGTCGACTCTGGAACCCTAGGGTCGTTCATCATCGGCTTTAAGTTGCCTCTGTCGGTGGCTCGAGTTTATTCCACCTCTGTCTGTGGTGAAGAAAGAATGATGACGAAGAGGAGAAGCGAGACGACACCACCATCTGTATGTAAACTCCAGCGCCGTCGCCGCCTTTACAAACCCTAGCAAACCCTTGCTTCGATCTATGTGTCACCACTACCGGAATACGACGAACATGATAGACAGATCTAGACCTATTCGCTCGTTCCTTTTCCGGAAACCTCTATCGATCTTCTTCTTCCAAAGCAATCCCATATTCTTAAAGCATTCTAGTTGTCGGACCCTTCTGGTTTGTTGTCAAAAAACGTCTCCGACGATAGAATCCTCTCGTTGCCGGAAAGGTCGGTCACCAAAATAGCCACCGAAATCTGGTGGTGTTTCCTTTTTTCTGAATGGGAGAGAAAAATATGGGGTGGGGTGATAATACAAATAGATTTTTATTTTTTTTCCTTTATTAACTTTTGTAATTTAAAAAAATAAATAAATAATGAAAATACAAAGGGCAAAATCGTCATTTTATAAATATTAAAAACAAATTGGACCAAACTCGCAACAAAATAAAAACTTTGGACCTGTGGTGCTAGTCCAAACTTTTTTGGACCAAAGTGACAATTTTAAGCAAACCACAAGGACCATTTGTGCAGTTTAGTCTACTTAATTATATTGTTATATAAGCACAAACATTATAATTAGACGTTCCTTCCATAATAAAGTTACTTAATTTAAACCTATATTGACAACCAATATACCGTTTTTTCACTGCGTTAAATATTGACAACTATTTTACTTTTTCAAATAAAGTCATAGGGTTTCCCATGACCAAGATATGATCTTTCAAAGACAATGATAGATTAGGAAAAAATGTTGAAATAAGAGCTTTAGCTTTTTAAATAAAAAAAGCACATACACACATTGCTATTAACTAAATATGTTAAAAACAAAATAGAAATTACAATACACTTTGTATCCTTGAACATAGTTACAACAACTCAAAAGAAATTTAGAAATTACAATTCAAAACATTATAGATTAAAGTCAAAATACATTGCTATGAACTAAATCTGTTAAAAAGCAAGAATTATGGACAAATATGTCAAATTAATATCAGTATAATATTTATAATTAAAAACATTGAAGGGTAAATGGTAGTTTTCAATCATCAACTATCGTGCAATCCAAATAATCTCAAATAAAAAAAAATAAGACACACATACATACATACAGTTAATCAAAAGTCACTGTGTTTTTCTCATGAGCATTTTATCCAACATGTAGAATGCAAAATCAAATGCAAGGTTAAAAAGACAAAAGTAAAAGATTTCAAAGAAAATCTTGAACCAAACATCTCCGATAGCTGTTCCTGGAACAACGTGGCAACCTCATCATGCAAGATCTCTTGAATCCTGGCGTCCAACTCATCTGTCCCCATCTGCACCACAGGCTCAGGTGCTGCTGGCCTCTCCTGGCCTCCGTCTCCGGATCCTAATCCCAATCCGGATCCCATCACAAAGCGTCTCGTCATCACCATTCTGAAACATACCAAACAATATTAGATAATCCACATAAATAACTGGAAACCAACTCCCGACTATACTCTAGGGGTTGTGACTTCCTTGCTACGCGTATGGGTCTTGTGCTTTCAGTAGTACGGGCCCATGCTACCTTCCACACATACCCATATTTGTCTCAAGTATCACCACAACACCCTAACAATATATATATAAACATCGCGAGCACTCAATCCTCACTCCTAGAGGGATGCTTATATCACATAACTGGCCTCTCGGCCTCTCACAACTCACCTATCCATGAAACTTCCACCAACCCTGTAGCACTAGTGTATGCTAGCCATACATAACGCTGGACCCTATAGACTTTCGAATAGCCAATCCTACCCTAAGCCCCTAATCAGACAAGAACATAACATAAGGCCAAATCAAACATTCTCAGGCTATAAGATCTTAATTATGTATAACCGCAACACATACACTAAACAACTACTGTAACGACCCAGTTTTCAAGTCCAAAAATTTCTTTTTAATTAACTGACTCATAAAAACAATCATAAGAAAATACTGTGAAATCACATCATCTCATAAAACATTGTATCATGTCTGAAAACCCAAGTCATAAAATTAGTAACATGTGAGAGTACAATCCTAGAACATCCATAGTGCGGAAAACAAAGAGTGTGTGTATGATGTGTCGCTACCGTACCAGCTCCTTCCCCTTCTCTGAAGAGGTACCTGAAACCAAAACTATAAACTGTAAGCACGAAGCTTAGTGAGTCCCCCCATCGTACCACATACCATACAATCACAAAGCATACATATTGCTGAGCAATTCTAGGGTGCCCGACCTACCCGGTACAACCATTCTGGGGTGCCGACCTACCCGTACAACCATTCTGGGGTGCCGACCTACCCGTGTCAAGCCATTCTGGGGTGCTGACTTACCCGTCGGTCCTAACAACCGACCCTCGGGGACTATTCCACCCCCTACTGCTATTATCACATATATCATAACATAAACATGCTATCAAACATATTTGGGGTGTCCGAACTACCCTTCGGTCCTAACAACCGAACTTGGGGACTATTCCCCCTCCTACTACCACTATCACATATAACATATCATGCCATGATATAAACATATCATCACATACTGTCAGACATATCTGGGGTGTCTGACCTACCCTTCGATCCTAACAACCGAACTCTACTAATATCACATATAACATATCATGCCAGCATATAACATATCAAGTAGTAGCAAACCTAGATGATATCACAAAGACAATCATCTAACATCCAACTCCTACTGGTGGGCCGACATTGTGGCCGCAGACCCACCGCTGTCGGAAGGTAACTCACCTCGTATGAGTAGCTGCTGATAATCTGTGCGGGAAACCTCTTTCTGCTGCTGCTCCGGAAATCCTCCGGATATAATCCCCACAAAACACTCAGTCAGAATCTGATATCTACTCTTAGGGTAAAATGACTATTTTACCCCCAACCAAGTCCAAGTCAAATTCAATTTCCAGTTGACCCGACTCGCCGAGTTGGGCCGTCAACTCTTCGAGTCCCTAACCCTTTACCCGTCCTTATCCACGACTCGACTTGTCGAGTTTGGCAATGAATCGACGAGTTCCTCCTCTATATGAACATCGAATGAACCTTCATCCGAATCATTGAGTTATATGAACAACTCGTCGAGTTCACCTTCATCTGATGAACAAGTCCTGACCTTGACTCGCCGAGTTGTATGAACAACTCGTCGAGTTCATCTTCAACCATAAGGAGATTGCCTTAGACTCGTCGAGTCTGTTCTAGCACTCCTCGAGTCCCATGAACTCCAGGTCTAAGGCTAAGTCCAATATGTTGGGTCACTCCTTCTGGCCTTCTACAACCCTTCTAACACCCAACTAAGTTCTTTTGACCCTCAACAGATATGGGACTTTAAGCCTTGGACTCGTCGAGTCCCAAGAACGGACTCACCGAGTCGATAACGTCCACACCCTAAATCCTCGATTTCTGATGTACAACCTTTGACCAAAAGATAGATCCAAGCCCCTAAGATCGATCTAGCATGTAAAGTTATGAACTTTACGTGCATGCATGGGACTTTTGAGCCAAAAAGGCTCTAAAATGGCTCTTATGTTGCATGAGGCATTCCTTGAGTGCAAAAGCAACCCAAATCTGAATTGTGACTCCTCCCAAGAATTAGATCCGAAGTCTTGACCCCCAACCATGTTCGCAATCATTATTGGCTACCTCATATGCCTTAAAAAGCCCTAAATCTTCCCCAAAAAGGGATCTAACAATTGAACAAGCAAGGTATAGACTTTATACCTTTCAAAGACTGCAAATGATGAACCAAACTCGAATCCTTCAATCTCCTCTTGATCCTTCTATGCTCTTCCTTCTTCCTTGAGGTCAAAACCCATAAAAATCACTCAAAAGCCTTAGATCTTGCACCAAAACACTTACGGTTTGCTATGGAGGGTTTCTGGGAGCAATAGGGACGAGTGGTGGCTGAAAGAGATGATTAAATAGGGTGCAAACCCTCAAATTAGGGTTTTTGTCCAGTCGGGGCCTACTTGTCGAGTCCGGGACCTGACTCGACGAGTTCAATACTTAAATCCCGCGTCTCGTACCGCTTCTACTCGGCGAGTTGGTCCTTCGACTCGCCTAGTCCCAGGCCAAAAATGCAAAACACTTAAATGAAAATTAATACCAAGAACCAGGTGCTACAACTATAGTAATGATGTCAATCTCATATAATGGAAACCCTAGGCTAGCAGGCATGATGTGATCAGACAATTCTATCATACAATTCCTGAAGATCCCTAGCCTAGTCGGGGTGTTCGTTTGGATGGATCGGTTTAATCCGATCCGATCAAGTGAATCCAAATTAATTTCGGTTTTCAAAACGTAGATCCAAATAGTCCAAACTCAATTCAAATCCGATCTGATCCAACCAAATTATAATTCGGTTGGATCGGTTTTTTACAATTCGGTTTTCAAGAATTAAGACATTTCAACAAATATATAACTTTAGTATTAACTTACTTTATAATATAAACTAAAAAATATTGTTTAATTAGTTATGAATAAAAACTTATAAATAACTATCAAGAAAAATATATTATAATTTACTACTTTATAGACAATTTTTTGGATAAGAAGTACATATTAAAGTATTATAATAGATGAAAATTTTTAATATACTAAAAGAATAATTTAGTAAATTTATAAATTACTAAAGATATATATTAAAAAGAAAAGATAAGAAATTGCAATTCGGTTTTTTTGGACTATTCGGTTTTTATTTTATAAACCAAAACCAATCCAAAATCCAAAATAATTATTCGGTTTTGCTAAAAACCAATCCAAAAATCCGAATATCCGAACCAAATAGTCCAATTCAAATTGTCCAATTAGACAATTCAATTTTATCCAAATAGTGAACAGTCCTAAGCCTAGTACCAACATGTTGTTCTAACATGTCACAATATCAAATAACCATATGGTATTTTGGGGTCTACTTACTGGCTCCGGTTAATCGTACACTCTGTATCCTCCCTTTCTTATTTTGAAAACATTTAAAATTCCTTTCCTTGATTTGAGACTGGATTCACACGAGTGCTCCTCCAATTCGCTTAAATTTTTCCAAAACATTTAAAACCATTAAAAATCATTATAATATTGTTTTCAACATATATAATATCAAAGTTTTCCTAGAAACATAAATAAACATGAGGAACTGTACGATCATGCCTTCGCCTTGCCACGATCCCATGATGAACCTGAAACAATAAACTAAAACTGTAAGCCCGAAAGCTTAGTGAGTTCCCCCAAAATACCGATACACATACAGTCCAATAACACATGTACAAATAACAGCACGTATCGGGTCCACAACCTTACAGACTATAATATCCATGGGCCCACAGTGTGAGTCTGGATTGCCTACCGGGCCCACAACTCACATCTGGATTGCCACCGAGCCCACAGTACGAGTCTGGATTGCCTATCGGGCCCATAGCTCGTATCAGGAATGCTCATAGGGTTTTTTGCCTACCGCACAGAGCAGTACAACCTCAACCCATCCCACATAACATGTCGACATGTAACAGATAAATGCACACACCAACAATCAATAATATCACAGGTAGTCCTACAAGCCGACAAAACTAGCATATCCAACTAGTATGCATATCTAATACATACTTATTATAACGACTACTAGGATATCAATCCAATGGGTCGGCATTGGTGCCTTAGACCCCTTAGTATAGTGAGGTAACTCACCTCGCACTGTCAACTCGAAGATAAACTCAAGCTCTTGGATTGCAGGTACAAAATCCACCACATAAATGCACCATAGAACCATGCTTATGAATTTCCAATTTCCCAAAATGTCCCAAAAGTCCAATAGTCAACCCTTGGTCAAAGTCAAAGTCAACTATCAAAGTCAACAGTCCATGTTGACCTTAACTCGTCAAGTACAACCAGCCATTCGCCGATTTCCTTGCATAACTCGCCAACTCGCCGAGTCACTTGAGTGACTCGTCGATTTCCTAGTGTCAGTGGTTGTAAATTCCTTGGCCAACTCATCGAGTTTCCCTTTACAACTCGTCGGGTTCATACGTATCCAAAGGTTGGGAAAACCCTAGCCGACTCGCCGATTCATTTGACTGACTCGCCGAGCCCAAGGCAATATTCATCAGACTCGCCGAGTCGTTCATCCGACTCGTCCAGCCTACAACTATCTTCATCGGACTCGCCGAGTTGTCCTGACACTCGCCGAGTCCATTCAGTCCTTCATCCATACAGAGGCTTTTTAAGCCATGCTAAGGCTCCATATTATAGATCCAGTCCCCCAAGGCATGTTTGTCACGTAAAGTTGCAAACTTTACGTGCATGTAAGGTGCTAATGACCTAAATCAAGATAAAGAAGAGGTTCTAGGTGAAAGAGCTTCACCAACATGCTAAAGACCGAGACTTTATGATGATAAGAGCCAAGATGAGCCTAGATCTGCACTTGCAACTTCAGATCTTGGTTCATCACTCGAAATGCAACACCAAATGCCCAAGATAGCCCCAAAACTCAAATATAAAAGGGATCTAGCTAGAAGAAGCTCAAGGTGGTGAATTGATACCTCCAAATGATGATAAACTGAGGTAGACTTCAGATCCTCAACTGTTCCTTGCTCAGAGCTTCTTGATCTTCAAGCCTTTCCTCACCAAGATCCACCTTTCAAGCTTAAACACACAAGTGTGGAGAGAAAATGGAGATTTAGGGTTTCTAGACTCAAAGGGGCTGCAAGGGAAGACTAAGGGGGCAAAGGATCCTTTAAATAGGGTGCAAAACCCCGACGATTCGGGTTTCACCCTCCAGCTCCAACTCGCCGAGTCACTCTTTCGACTCGGCGAGTTGGTCACTTAAATACGTGGCCCAATCTCGCTCCTACTCGACGAGTCAGGACATCCACTCGTCGAGTAGACCTTTAAACTTGAAATTTAAAGTCATACTATCAATACCTGAGAATCGGGGTGTTACACAAATGGTAACTTTTTGCATTTTTTTTAGTACTGGACTTCTCAGATTTGTTTTTGTATTTTGTCATTGAGTACTTGAATTACACAAAGAAAAAATAATTTCTAAATTCAATTTTTTTGCTCTTTGTTTCCAGTGAATTGAAGTTGGAATTCCTTTCCTGGAAATCAGTTTAAATGATTCCACCAATGTGGAACAGACTTTCATGGTCATTACTACTTCCATCAAAGGTACTCAATATTTTTCATTTTTTTCTTTTTTATTAAAGACCAAAATGGTCTCATTACATATATTGAAATAAATTAAAATAAAAAAATTTAGTTTTAGCATTTACAATAAACAAAAAATATTTAAATATAAATAAATATTTCATTTTTATTATTGAATTCCATTTCGTCCAACCAAAATTTAACATTTCGATTTCAATTCCAATTCCAATCTTCAATTTACATATCTACATTTGTATTATTCAAATCATAACAATTTTCCAATATTTAATTTACATATTTACTACCCTTAAATTCACATGTAAATCATAAGTGAATCACATAAGAGTTACATGTGCTTCATATGTAATTTACATATGAATCACATGTAAATCACAAGTGAATCACATAAGAGTTACATGTGCTTCATATGTAATTTACATATGAATCACATGTAAATCACAAGTGAATCACATATGAGTTACACGTGATTCATATGTAATTTACATATGAATCACATGTAATTCACAAGTGATTCACATATGAGTTATATGTGATTCACATATGAGTTATATGTGATTCACATATGAGTTATATGTGATTCACATGTAAATAAAAAATGAATCACATGAGTTACATGTGATTCATATGTAATTTTGTAACGACCCAATTTTCACGTCCAAAATTTTCGTTTTTAAAACATTACTTTAGTAAACGTTAATAATTAAAAACATTGTTTGATCAAACCACATCACAACGTAAATCATGTCTAAAAGCCAAATCATACAACCAATCGAAATATCAGAGTATAAATCCCAGAAAAATCTAGTAAATGCGGAAACCAGTGTGTGTGCATGATGTGCCACTACCGCGCCAGCTCCTTCCCCTTTGATGAAGAGGTACCTGAAACCAAAACTGTAAACTGTAAGCACAAAGCTTAGTGAGTTCCCCCATCGTACCACATACCATACAAACACATAAAATACATACTGCCAGGCTATTCTTGGGTGCCTGTCTACCCGGTACGGCCATTCTGGGGTGCCGACTACCCGTGCGGCCATTCTGGGGTGCCGTCCTACCCGTGTCAAGCCATTTTGGGGCGCTGACCTACCCATGTCGAGCCATTCTAGGGTGCTGACTACCCTTCGGTCCTAACAACCGAACCTCGGGGACTGGTCCCCTCCTACTACCTCTATCACATAAAACATAACAAGCCAGCATGCAAACATATCATCACATACTATCAGACGTATCTGGGGTGTCTGACTACCCTTCGGTCCTAACCACCGAACTCTACTACTATCACATACAACTCGCCGAGTTGTATGAACACTATGCTGAGACTCGCCGAGTTGTATGAACAACTCGGCGAGTTCATCTTCATCCGATGAACACTATGCTGAGACTCGCCGAGTTGTATGAACAACTCGCCGAGCCTGTTCTTGATCTAAGAAGATTGCCTTGAACTCGCCGAGTCAGGGCATTGACTCGCCGAGTTCCTCCATGGATGAGTTTGGCTTCCAACTCACTGAGTCATACCCCGTGACTCACTACTCCCCCTCAAACACGAAAAAAGGACAACTCAGAGACTCGCAAGCACACTCGCCGAGTCGTTACCATGCAATCCTTATATGCTGGATTCTGCTTGAATCTAGCTTATGCTATCCACAGATCTGGGTTCCTAGAGCATGAATAACACGTAAAGTTTCCAACTTTACGTGTAGATATTCACCCATGAGAGTTTTAGGGTTCAAAATGCACCAAAAGAGTAGATCTAGGGTCTTTATGTAATATGGGTCCATAAAGGAAGTAGATCTGAGCTCCTGGAGCTCAATCATGCCTAGATCTAGAGGCCAATCAGCTTATTACGAATTATATTGCACATGCAAGTTTGGGGAAGGGCTCAAGAAGGACTTTAATGGAGTAACAAGCATAGAAACAGAGGGATAACGAGTTGTACCCCAAAGAAATTACTGAGAGAACACCGAGATGCTTGGCTTCCTTCCCTTCCTCTTGATCTACTCCTATTCCTTCTCAAAATCTTCAAGGAAACACACTAATAAGCCTCAAACTCACAAGAACAAAGGCTAGGACGTATGGAGAGCTTCTGAGGGTGAATGGGGCGGAGTTGGGGCGCAAATGGTCGTTTAAATAGGGTGCAAACCCTTGGAAATTAGGGTTTCATCAGACAGCGCGGACTCGCCGAGTCCAGGATATGGACTCGCCGAGTCGCCAACTTAAACGTGTCCCGGGTCCTGTCTCTACTCGGCGAGTCGGACCTATGACTCGCCGAGTCCAAGGCTAAAAATGGAAAAATACTCAAATAAGATTTACGTACCAGGAACCAGGTGTTACAAATTTACATACGAATCATATGTAATTGACAAAGTAAATCATAAGTCATTCACATATGAATTCACATGTAAATCATAAGTGAATCACATATGAGTTACTAATCACATGTAATTCACAAGTAAATTACAAGTGATTCACATATAAATCACATGTAATTCACAAATGAATCACATATGAAATATGAATTACATGTGATTCACATATAAATCACACGTGATTTACATATAAATCACACTTAGTTCACATATGAATAACATGTAATTAATATGTAAGTCGCAAGTGAATCACATATAAATTACGTCTATATGCACATATGCATTTTGTGTGAGTGTTCTTCGTTTTTATTTTCTTGTGAATTTCACATTTGAATTTTAAAAAATACAATCACATGTGAATATCACATTATATAATCGCTTATGAATCTTACATGATATATACATATGCATATTTGTGAGTGTTCTTGCATTAATAATTTTTTTCTATTTTCTAGTAGACTTGAAAGAATTTGTGGAAAATTTTGAAGATGTAAAAAGTGAAATTAAAGAAAATATGGAAATTATGAAGAAATGATAACAGTGTGAATCTTTATAGTTTTTTTTATATTTTATTTTGTATTCAATAAAATACTTGTACTATTATATGTATAGATTGATTAATAAAAATATGATTTTTTATAATTTACTTACGAATATTATAATATAAGAAATATGCATTTGAAAAAATATGCATATATACACCTACAATGTTATTATTTTATTAAAAAAATTAGGGTTTTTTTTTTAAAAAAAAAATATTATAGTTTTTTTTTTCTAATTTGGAGATTTTTTTTAAAAAAATTACAGTTTTTTTTTTGAAAAAAATACGTTTTTTTTAAATTGCATTTTTTTGAAATAGATGCGTTTTTTTTAAATTGCATTTTTTTTTGAAATAAATGCATTTTTTTTGAAAAAAAAAACATTTTTTTATAAACAATTGCAGTTTTATGAAAAAAGTTGCAGTTTTTCTGAAAAAAATGCAGTTAAAAAAAGAATTTTTTAAAAGAATTACATTTTTTTACAAAAAAATTGCAGCTTTTTAAAAAAATTACTTTTTTTCCTTTTTTTTTAAAATTTATGTTTTCTGAAAAAATTTAAAAATCTCCAGTTAAAAAAAAAATCAAAAATTATTTAAAAAAAATCCTAAATTTGATTTATTATGTTAATTTTGTTCAATAACACAAAAAAAAAATTACATGAGATCCGTAAAATTTCGATCATACCCTTAATGAATTAATTTTGATCTAACGGTCCACCTTTAGTTTTCAAATTCTTGAAAAAATATGAGTTCTCCGATCTCAACCATATATATATATATATATATATATATATATATATATATATATATATATATATATATATATATATATATATATGTTCAGGTTCATTTGAAACCATTTTAATTTTGTGAGACCGTGAGACCAAATCTAAAAATAATTTTAAAATTCAAAATAAATGGAAAAATCCAAAAATTCTCTTTTTAAATATTATTTTCGGAACTTGAATTAACTAAAAAAATCCCGTTTTTTTTTTGAAAAATACGTGAAATATTCTAATAGAATATTACACTGTACATATTCTAAAAAATAATTTTAAAATGCAAAATAAATGGAAAAATCTAAAAATTCTTTTTTTTAATATTATTTTCAGAACTTGAATTAACTAAAAAAAATATAAAAAGTAAAAAAATGCGTCTCACGGTCTCACAAAATTAGGCCGTCTCAAATGAACCTAACCCTATATATATATATATATATATATATATATATATATATATATATATATATATATATATATATATATATATATATATATATATATATATATATATATATATATATATATATATATATATATATCGCACTTGTGCATATATTAGCCCATTTGTGTATATCCTAACTTTGGGCCCAAGGCCTTTGATGTATGTATTTATTTGTTTCGTAGATTGTGATTTGCTTAGTAAGAAAGATAGTAAAATACACATTAACATGCTATCGTAACTTAAACGATCCACTTGACCCAATTGAAATTTAAGTGTATTCTTGAGATCGTATATAAACGATTTAATTAGAAAATAAATAGTAATCGAACAATCTGACCAAATAGTAATTGAACAATCTGGACCGCCCACGAACAAATTTTATGGCAAATGATCTTGTGAGTATGAGTATTGCGTAATATCGGGTTTGAAGACCACTTTGACCATTCCAGAAGTGAGTTCGCATAGCCGGTTGATTCTTGGTATCACGAACGTTCGAACATGTGGATTGTATTGGGATTATGAAAGAATTACGAAATGTATGAATGAGGTATTAAAATATATATCTTATATAAAAAAGGACAAATCATGTAAAAGACATAGACATAACATTTGTTGCTAAAATGTTGAGGAGACATTGAAACGTGTTTTGTGTGATATGAACCATTTTTTTTATAACAAGTCAAAATAAAACGGGAATAACAACACCCCATAGATCATTTTCCTTGTTTGTAAGCGCAAAGAATGCAATAACCTTCTTAGTTACGATCTTCTAGTATATTATAATACTAGTTGTGAGACCCGTATATTATACGGGTTGATTAAAACAAAATATTAAGTACAAACGATTAAATAGAAATTTTATTTGAATTTGAAATTGAAATAAGTGAAAATTATAAGAAAAAACATACAAAAAATAAATAAATTGAAATTATGTGTTTATTGTGTAATAAACGGGTTAATTATAACCATAAAAATCTTCTTGCGTCTTATCTTTTTATATTATTTTATTATAAAAACGATTTTTTTCATTTTTGCATGGACATGCATATATCACACATATAACATAACAATGTCAAAGTAGTGTAAATTGTACATATGGTTTGCACAAAAAGTACCATGAATAGTTCTTATGAGAACTTTTTGACACAATGATCTTTGTGGTTTGAAAAAATTGTATTGTAAGTCTTACAACTAACACCGTTAGAAAATAAGAATTAAACACATATGAAATATCCAACATACCCCTTGTTATTTTTCCAATTTTCTTTAAATGACCAATATCCAATGGGACTCACATATCGCCCCCACCTTACCCCTCCTCCAACTTCACATGTTATTGTGCGAAATATATCAAAGGAAATAGAGAGGACTCTAGTCATCTGGTAACTCTAATAATAGCGATTATAGAAAAACAAGAGAGATAAGAAATGAGATGATAAGATTTAATTTCAATCATCACCTAGTGACATGAATGATCCTTGTGGTTTGAAAAAACTTACATCGTAAGTCCTTATGGCTAACACCATTAGAAAAATAAGAGTTAAGTATATATGAAATAACCAATATACCGATTGTTATTTTTTCCCTTTTTCTTTAAGTGACCAACATCTAATGGGACCCACATATCACGCTCACCCAACCTCTACTCCCAACTTTACATGTTATTATGATAAAGGGAGATATAATGTAAGTGAAATTTGGGAATAACTTTGGGCTCATCTTCTCTGGTGACTCGATATTAGTGATGAGAGAACAACAAGAGAAATAAGGAATGAGAGAATAAGAGTCCATTATACTCATCACCTAGTGGCTCACTTGGTTAAGACAATAGGGGAGGTCATAAGTTTAAATATGGCTGGCTTCAACATCAACATACTAGAAGTGGGAATGAAAGAGTAGACAAAGTCTCATTTAGCATTCGGTATGTTATAATGGACTTCTTATTTAACAGTCTTTTCAAGATAAGATTCATTATTGAGAGATAAATGGAGTAAGAGATATGTTGGTGGGCTTCGATGACCCCTGATAACGACTAGAACAAGACAAAATAAGAATTGGAAAGAATTACTAATGGTATCTGATGATCCTTTAGGTGTTACACTATGTTGGTACTTGATCGAGTTCAAGATTTATTTAAACTTCAAAGGTTATCTCTTTTGGTCTTATTAAGGCCATCTACAATTTAAGGCTAAAAAGTTTTAACATGTACGTGTAGTTTTCCTTTGTGTATATATATAGCCCCATTTTGGTTAGTTTTGTGAAGTGCCCCCTATTTTTTTTAATTACTATAACCTTAAAATAATCCATTATATACTTTGAATAATAAGATGAGATGGTAACTTAAAAAGGTTATATATTTTTTGATTTGTACACATTTGGTCATTGAGTTTTTTTCGTCCTCATTTACCCGTTCATCTTGTTTAACTGTATACATTTAGTCATTATGATCGGCTACTCCAGGTATGCTGGAAAAATGACTTAAAAGGGTAATATATTTCTTACTCTGTACACATTTAGTCCTTAATTTTTTTGCACATTTAGTCCTTAATAATTTTTTTGTTGCAAAATAAGTCCTTATTGTTTTTGTACACATTCAATACTCATGACCGATTTTTATGGATTTCTCACGTCATCCTACATGACACAATCATTAATAAGGTGTTCAGGGTTGTTCATGGTTATGGTCATCGCGACCTCGACTATTTGGTTGTCTAGTTCTTATTGTTTGGCTTAGGTCTTATTTGTTGAACGTCGTAACTTTTTCATACGAACACAGATTTTAATGATCTTTATGTCAACACGTTCATATTTGAGTCTACTAAATTTTCTTTTAGATTACTTCAGTTAAAAAGTAATATATTTTTACTTAGGATCTTTATATCCATGTGTTCTTTATGAATGTATGTATGAACGTTTTTTTATAAAATATTATTAAAAATATATTATTTTTATAATGGGAGTAATCTAAACGAAAATTGTAGTAGACTCAAATACAGACATGTGGATATAAAAATTGTTAAAATCTGTGATCGTATGAAGAAGTCACGACGTCCAGAACACAAGACCTAAGTCAAACCACAAGAACTAAGCAAACAAGCAGTCGAACCGCCACCTAGCCCGTAAATATGATGTGGAATGATACCGGCTACACGTTCTTAAGACCAATAAAATACCAATCCCACAAACGGTCAAAAATTGACCCGTTAACCAATTTTATAAAAAAAATTACTTTCTAACTTTAAATTAAACCATATAAATACCAACACTTTTATACCGTTTCACACCTTAAAACCACTCAAAACTCTTTCTATTTTCTCAAATTATGGATCAAAATCAAAATACTCCAACCACTCCAAACACCCCCAACAATCCCAAACACTCCAAATGATCAATATCAACATCTTAACTACGTGCAAATGTTAGCATACTCAATCCAACAACATCTATTCAACAACATTCCATATCAAATCAAATTACTTCTAAGAACAAAGACCACAACAATTCAATCAATCCCAATTTCAAGCTTTTCAACAATTTCAACCTCAACAATTCTAAACACAACCATCTCAAGTCTCATTATCTCAATCGCAACCTATAAACCTCAATAACAACGACGAAGAACGGGTCCACGAAACACAACCATCTAGAAGAAGACAACCAAAAGGAAAAGCTACAAAATACGAGGAACGAAGATGGGTAGGAAGCTTTATCTAAAGCTTGGATTTTTATATCGTGTGACTCATGACGGGCAACGCGCAAACGGGAAACAATTTTTGGCTTTGTGTTTTAGACCCTTTTCACTCGCTTTTGGGAAAACAAACGGATCAAACGTACGATGCGGTTAATGGAAAACCGCATGAACTACAAGCGGCTGACATCAAGTTTAATGACATATTTGAAAATTTGAAAAATATGCATAAAAGTGGTAGCAACTATTTCAATATTTTGTCAGCCATTTGCCAACAATACAAGGTTACAAACGACGGTAAAGCATTCAGCCACCAAAAAGCATGAGAAATTTGTCATAAGGGTCCAAAATGGGTACTTAAACAGGAGGTTCCGCATTCGGAATCGACCACCGGCTCCAACAAAAGGCCAAGAACTTTCGAGTCGGATGTGGGTTTTGGTGTCGACCTCAATGAAGACTTTGACGACACCGAGGGGAAGGGTCCATCGGGGAGGGACAAAGGGAAAAAGACGACATCTTCAAGCGGAAAAACGACTAGTGAAGATGTAATTGCAGAAAAAATTAACAAATTTTTTTTACAAAAATAATATGAAGCAAAGGAGGAAGCTCGTTGTCGAAAACTAGCACTTATTGATCTTCAAATTTAAAACACAAAGCCGCAACCAGATATCGACCCAAAAAATTTAGTCGCGTTTCTACAAATCCAACAACAAGTTCGTGACAAGTATTGAAATTAGGTTTTAACGTTTTAAATTTTTATGTTTAATTTTGTATAGTTTTTAAGTCATTTAGGTTTAAATTTCTATGGTTTTATGTTTTTTTTAGTAATTTAGGTTTGAAATTTTTTGTTTTTATGTTTTTTTAGTAATATAAGTTATTTAATGTGTTTTTATGTAATTGCAATATTTATTTATGTTTATTAATTATGTTTTTTATTTAATTTAAATAACATAAAAAAAATTAAAAGATAGGTGTTGTGGTGCATAGGTAGCATCAATTTTCTAGTAAACATAAGTGTATCCATAGCTATGAATAATGTGTAAGGAACCCACATACAGTTTTGGTTTTGTATGGAGCTGACTAAAATTGGCCAAATCCACCAATCCAAAATTAACAGGTTGAGTTAAGATTTTCAATCCATTTAAGATAAATAAGTCAACCCGTCTAACTCATTTAATTAAATAGGTTCGGTTGGATAAATGTTGTCAACACGTTTTCAACCTACCAACCTTTTAACTTAATGTATATTTAATTTAATAATTATTTAAATATTACTATGTACTAATCTAAGTATTAATTTATAAATTATAATGTTATATTACTATTTATGTTTTAAAAAATCCAATATAATTGCTATTTTTTTTTTTTTGCGTCGACAACATTAGTTACTCTTCAAAATCATTTTGAAATTATATATCTTTAATGTTATTTGAAATTTTTGTTTGTATTTTTGAATTAGGAATATGT
The DNA here is from genome assembly GCF_002870075.4 of Lactuca sativa. NCBI lineage: Eukaryota > Viridiplantae > Streptophyta > Magnoliopsida > Asterales > Asteraceae > Lactuca > Lactuca sativa. Next base: position 35,523,721 of record NC_056631.2, on the reverse strand, counting down.
TTTTATTATACTTTAAAAGTTTATTTAAGTTTTAAACTAATTTAAGTGATTGTGATATTTAGTTAATTTATTTATTCTTTAATTTTAAGTGGGTTAACCCAGATTTAACCTATTTATTTAATAGATAATAGATTGAGTTACGGATCAACCCATAATAACCTATTTATTTGAAAGGTTGAGTTGTATCGGAAATATATACCTATTTAAATAAATTTAAATAAAAAGATTAGACTGAATTGCCCGATTAAAAACCCGAATCAACTTAGATCGACCCGTCTCTGTTTCTTTGATTGTGTCGCTTTTCGATTTGCCTCCTGTTGCCATTAAAGTGAAAAGCCTCTGTAGTATGTAGCTTGCATGATACATATAACATACACCAATCATTAGCCATCCCCAAACCAAAATCGGGATGGTTTTAGAGATCGTACATCCTAATTCTTGTATCAGAGGGTGCTGCAGCAGCGATTCGATCCCTCTGCACCTCCCTTCGTCTTCCTACTCTCTCTTACTTCCAATTGCTCGAGGTATGAACACTTCCATTTTTAACTTGAACCAAAAGGAATTAACATATGCCGAAACCCCAATTTTACGGTAGCAGGTGCTGAAAGTGTTGTTTATGATGCAACTTTGGATGGGAAAAGAGTTGCTGTTAAAAAGCCCGTTTTATCCACCTCCGACGACATCAATAAGTTTCATAAAGAATTGCAATTGCTATGGTCAGTTCTTCTATTCTTTCCTATCTTCAAATAAGTCATGTGCTTCGCTCAGATAACTGGATACTCCCTTAGTTCTCTTATACCTTTTGATGTCAAAATTCTTATGCAAACATAATTGGCACAGATTTTGATACCAAGTTTGTTGCACTTCTTATAAACTTATGTAATTTGAAATTTCCAAATAAGCCAAGGGTTCATAAAAGTTAAGTTGCATACCAACTGTTTGATTCTTCAAAAAGTCAAAATATGATCTGTTTTTCTGCAATGGAAGGAGAGTATGAACTTGCTGGCATATCTTTAACTTGTTTGTATGATTGGAAACGTGAAGCAAGTTAAATCATCAAGGGATTGCGACATTGGTAGCAGCACATGCAAGACCACCAAACTACATGTTCTTCTTCAAGTTGTATGAGTTTGGAAATCTTTCTCAGAAGTTACATGTTGAGGAATGGAATCCAAGTATCAACCAAGCACTTATGATCACCAGACAGCTAGGTAAAAAACACTTGCACTCCTTATTAACCGACTTGATAGTTTAATTTGGGTACAAAAGCTAAGTTAACATTATTTGTGATGTCTCTTTTGCAGCAAATGCTTTACAGTATCTTCATAACATTGGAATTATACATAGAGATGTGAAGCCAGCGAATGTTCTTGTAAGTTAATGTAGTAATTTAATCTCAAATTTCTAATATATATATGTGCGTCTAAATGCAAGATTTGCAACACACTTTCATATATTATGTCCTCCTACTTATATTTCTTTCTATTGCACCGTTTACTTTCAATATTTTTCTTATTAAGGCATCATACTTTACTGAATCTACCCACTTTCAATTATTTTCATATTCTAGCAGTGAAAATTGCTTTGTCTTTGGATGACATTGCTATAAGTGGGTAGATTTTTCAAGTAAAATGTTGTTATGGGAAGAAGTTGAAGGAAGATGCTATAATAAGCAAATTGGTTCTCTATCGTTTATATAGAAGCTTTTGCTTTTGCAGTTCCATACTGTGTTTTTAGTTGTTGATTACATGATTCTGATTTTGATGCAGCTTGACAAAAGCCTGCGTCCACATCTTGCAGACTTTGGTTTGTCTGAATACAAACAAGATCTTAAACAAGTCACACTGGAAAACTGGAGATCATCAGGAAAGCCAACAGGTGGATTTCATAAGAAGAATATGGTAGGTACTCTCATTTACATGGCACCTGAAGTATTGAGAAAGGAGATTCAGACCGAAAAATCCGACGTATACAGTTTTGGAATTTCAATCAAGTAAGAATCCAATGACAGACCTTTTATGACATAATATTTGTATTTCCTTCACTTATGAGTAGAAATCCAATCCAAAACTTGAAGCTTAACCCATTGTAGTGAACTTCTCACAGGTGTTGTCCCATATACTGATCTTCGCACCGAAGCACAGGTTAGTTGTTTTAATCGAGCTAAATGCAAGAAATAGCAATGAAGTTTCATTTTCATATATCGATGTATTATATTTATAAGTTATAACATAATAATATAATATCTCCTGATGTCAGGCTCACACTGTGCTGGAAATGAACTACACTGAACAGCAACTGACAGCAGCTGTTGTGTCTGAAGGGTTAAGACCTGCACTTGCAGGGACTGAATCAGGTGCACCACCAAGATTACTATCTCTGATACAAAGGTGCTGGGATGCTGACATGCACAATAGGCCTTCATTTGATGATATCATCACCGAACTTGATCTCATCATGGAAAATAATAAGATGTTAAAAGTGGAGGAGAAAGAGAATATTCTCCCTCAATCATTCTCAAATGATGACATTGGTCAGATAATCCAACCTTATAAAGAGAACATCAACTGGTTTGTTCAGGGTGAAAATATTTTGAAGACTGTAAATGGAAGTAGTCTTGGTGTGAAAAATTGGAATATTTATTCGGATATTTCTTCAGTGTATCTTCCGGTTCTATCATGGGGTTCCTTTGCTACTTGTGGAAGAAGGGAGTCCATGGAGGATACTCACTTTCTTATGCCTCATGTGGAGAATCAAAAAGATGTCCATATGTTTGGAATCTTTGATGGGCACCGAGGTAAGTATATGAATATGAATTAAGCTATGATTGTTTTAAGTATGTTGGCTACTCCATTATTTATGGGTTACAAATACAATACTCCATTATTTAAGTATTATGCAGGTGGTGCAGCTGCAGAATTTTGTGTTGGAGCACTACCAAGACTGTTATTGCAAACTCTAGATCATGCCACCAGGTTTGTATTGGTTATTATGAGTTATGACTCTCTCTACCTTTGAGACCATAAAGTATTATTTAATTTAATTTTTTTTTTCTAACGAAAATTTACCTTTTTATTTCTATACTAATGACAAATGCAGTCCGCATGATGCACTTAAAGAAGCATTCATCAACACGGATGTGGCATTCAGAAAGGAATTGAATTCCAATTCCGAATGTAAATCCAAGAAAGAGTATCACCCAGGCTGTACAGCAATTGGTGCTGTTATAGTTGAAAATAGGCTTTTTGTTGCTAATGCTGGTGATTGCAGGGCAATCTTATGTCGTGCAGGTTCTGCCATTCCTTTAAGTAAGGTTGTTATCACTTACCTGATCCATTTTTATGACATATATTTTTCTTCATTGATTTATACATACATGCTTAATTTATATTTCTTTTGTGTAGGATCATGTTGCAAGTAGTCCTGAAGAGAGAGAACGAGTTATGAGTGTAGGTGGTGAGGTCAAATGGCAGCTTGACACGTGGAGGGTTGGTCAAGCTGCCCTACAGGTTAATTTTGTTTGCTTAATTCAGTATAGATAAACCCTAGTTCTATTATATATAAAGCAAGTGCTTTTTTTTTTTTTTAAAAAAAATTTAAATGCTGTTCATAATTAATAGGTTACACGGTCAATTGGTGATGATGATCTGAAGCCTGGGGTCACTGCAGAACCAGAGGTTACTGAGACCATACTTTCAGATGAGGATGAATACCTGGTATTATTATTATTATTATGCACTTTACCATGTTTGATAAAAGTAGGTAGCTGTTATGGGTAAGAGAGAATGATAAAGTAGACTGAAAATTTCAGGTAATGGGTAGTGATGGGCTGTGGGATGTTGTGCGGAATGATGAAGTGGTTGAGATAATGAAGAAGACAGTGAAAGAGCCTGGAATGTGCTCCAAGAGATTGGCAATGGAGGCTGCAGAGCGTGGCAGCAACGATAATATAACAGTCATTGTTGTGTTTCTCCATCCCGTATCCACTGCTGAGAGAATTTACTAGAAATTTGTATAATATATTACTTTTATAGTTTGATTCTTAACAATATTTATGTATCCTGTTTTACTCATACACAAGTTCAATAGACTTGTATATTCATTTATCTGTATCTGTATGTTTATTGTTGATTAAGAGCTTTTTTTGAGTGAAATTTATATATAATAAACTTGTATTGTTTATCAGGTAATGACTTGTTTCCTCCTTCCCATTAGAGAATGAAGTATCATGTTAGAAAATATTTTTGAAGTTTAGTGAACTATATACACAAATCAAAATGAGGGGTTATTACAAGTTTAGTTTGGTTGGAATAAAAACTAATTTGTATTGCAACATAAAGTAGAGGTTGCTTAAGGAATAAGTGTAATCAAACATATTCTTATTCATTAGTTCCTATGTATAGTTCAATTTCTTTCTGTCTTCCAGTGGCAAAACATTATCCCTTTCTTGTTGCTTCAAGGAGCAATTTTCATCTGCAATACAACAAGTATGGCTATTTTTCTTTCATTCTTGAGGTTATTATATATATGCTTTGTTTGGAGAATATATATACAAATAGTGATGCTTAGTTAGAAAAAAAACATCATGACTTTGTCCACATTAGAAATGTCTTTCAGTTTGTGAATGTCAAGTTTGGAGGAATACTTGAAATCCAAGGAGTTCACCCACATCATCTAGGGTTTGTTCAAAGGGATCAAGAGTCATGGTCAGTGCAAAGAGTGCAATAACAAATTACAGTACAGGATGATCTTTAAATGCTTGGTGTGTGTGTGTGTAAGAGAGAGTATGCGATTCACTATGATTGTGCTTCTGTACTTACAAACTATATGTACTCTTGGTTGTGATGTTTAAACCTACTTTGACAACAATTTTTCTTCATATCAAAAAAATCACAAAGCCATATTTCCTGCAGAAAAATAGCATTTCCTTTTCTTAGTTTTGTAATTTGTCTTTAAATTATCAAGTAAAAAGTAATGTACTTTCACTTCATTTCTAATTTGTTTACTAAAGTCCTTTTACTTATCGAAATTGATTATTTACAGTAAATTTCCCAGCAAACTTGTAAAATGCCGACACATAAAGGTTTTTTTAACACATTGATATGATTACCATGTCGCTGATTATAACTTGCCTTTAAGATGTGTATAGTTTGTTACAAAAGAAAACCGAATTTACAAAATGTACATGATAATTGATAAATGGAGTCATGGATGTTATAGAATATAAGCCATAATATTGAGGTTGAGGCTATGCAATTACACAACACAAGCACGAAATCCAGCACAAAGTTCCATGAACAGAAAAGGAGGTCCAAAAACTCTTTGCCAGTCCACAAGATATGATGATTCTGCACTGCCTTTGTATAGCTGATCCAACAAAAAAATATTTCCTTCATTACCAAGATTCTAAAACACCAAAATGCAAGAAATGACAACCTGCTTCCATTTATTTGTGTATTATAGCATCCTACTTTTATTTTTTTATAATGGGGTGACTAAAAGATTAAAAAAAAAAAAAAAAAAAAAAAGTAATTTGCATTTCTTGCCTGAATTTCAAACTTGACTGCATCACACAAACTAAAGACTTCCATGTTTGAGGTCTTGATTGGTATATTCTGACAGGTGGCATCATCTCTATGGATGCCTATAGACTTGGAATAGCTTTCAAGTGCTGCTGGTTTCCATAGACATTTCAAGTTGTATGCCCCGATCTTCTTCCATTGTACATTCAAGCTCTTGAGGACGCTTAAAACATGTCTCATAGTTTCATGTGGTGATGCACAAGACTGCATTCAGAAATATATATATATATATATATATATATATATATATATATATATATATATATATATATCAATTTATATCCAAAAAGATCTAGGGCACCACATGTTATGAAATAACCCAAGAAAGTTTGTCCAATCCTGTTATAACAATGCATAAAGACGAAAATGACCTTGAATCCAAGTACCCATTTCCCTTGAACAGGAGAAACTGGTCTTACATATATTTCTCGGCGATCTGTGCATTCCAGTGGCTACAAGAATCAGAAATAAATAAATAATAACCCCCTTTTTTTAAATATATGTTATCTTTTCATAATGAAAGTTATACTTTTGTCTTCCCAAAACGGAAATACAAGTTGCAATTCATGATAATAAAAGAATAACTGAAGTTACCAAAGATGCTAGAGGATTGTCTTTGTTGTAATTATGGTTACTCAACAACTTATGCAATAATATAGAATATGTAACAGTTGCCTGAAAGGGAAATATTTAAAAAAAAAAAAAAAGGTCACTTTTACAGTTGAAATATATGTAATGGAATCAACAATTGAGAGAGTTTCATCACCTGATTTTGCAACAGGTTGTTCAAAGATCCAATAACTTCTTGAACATTGAACCCTAAGATATCCATCTCTTCTAGAACTCTAACATCAACCTTGGAACATACATACACATGATTATTAGATTTCAGATAACTGTATCAAGAACGGATAAATAAAGAAGTTACTTTTTACTGATTATAGAAATTTTGAAATTTGATAACTTTATATACCTTTCTTGCACTCCATGAAGTATCGATCGAATGGCCTGCAATGTATTTTGGAAGATGTTCTTGAAACCATGCATGCTTGTATATTTCTGGAATAGTTATACGATTAACTGAATCAACAATAAGCATCTTTCTAATTAAGTCACGTGCTCCAAGAGACAAGTAGTTTGGGTATGTGTATATTCCACTCTGATAACAAGTGATTAATACCCATGTCAGTATGTATATATATATATATATATATATATATATATACAAACCTTTATCTTTGCATATAAGCCAGAAAGATTGTCATCATCAAAAGGAAGACTTCCACATAAAAGAGCATATAAAATAACCCCACAACTCCAAACATCAACTTCAGGTCCAGCATAAAGACGTTCTGAGATAACCTAAATCAAAAAAAAAGTTGATTGTTTCTTTTAAAGCATCAAAAGCAAACATTTATATTAAGTTCATTAGGTAAAAAAGAATCAACTCACACACCTCTGGAGAAGCATAATTAGGGCTTCCACAACTTGTTTTTAGAAGATGTCCATCTCGCATGATATTAGCAAGTCCAAAGTCAGCAATTTTGACATTTCCTTTTGAGTCAAGAAGTAGATTTTCAGGCTTAAGATCTCGGTGAACCACCATGTGAAGGTGGCAACTCTCTACACCTGAAATAATCTACATGGAATCATCATCCATTAGCTTGTGTTGTGGATAGAATATATGAACTTGACTACTTGAGCATGATGAGGATGATTTTGTGCAAGAAACATGAGCATGGATACCTGTTGAAAGAGATGGCGAGCTTCACCTTCCTCAAGTCTACCATTTTCAGTGATATAATCAAATAGTTCACCTGAGTTCATATACTCCATGATGACATATATGCATGATCGAGTCTCTATGACTTCATAAAGCCGAACAATATGAGGATGGGAAAGAAGCCTCATTATATTAATCTCTCGTCTCACTGAAAATACAATCATGAAGAAGTAAAGGAAATCATCAACTTCATCACTTCAGAGGAAAGAAAGCGGCAATTGTTGTAATTTTAGGAATACCTTTCTCTGCAGCAGAATCATTGATTGATTGACGAGCAAGGATCTTTATGGCCACTTTGACCCCGGTCAAAATATGTTGGGCTACTTTGACTCTACCGAATGCTCCAATCCCAAGGGTTTTCCCCATTCTATAGTTTGATAGAGGTGGTATTGGTAAGCTTCCATTACCACTGGTTTCACCCATTTTAAGAGACCCGGAGTTTCAATACCCTCAATCTTCAGGGTGCCTACATAAGAAAAAGAAAGGGAACACAAAGTAAAGATCGATCGTTCATCGTTCTCACAAATTAACAAAGAGATCGATTGTTTTCACTAGGAAAGAACACATAATTAATCAAAATATAAGAAATTGAGGATGCAAAATCGATTCACCTCTGAACATTAGCAAATACCCATATGATTTGATGTACATGTATTTACAGTTTCCAGGAAGCGAAACGAATCATAGAGCCAAATAGTGAACTTGTTTCAACAAAAAGTAATCTAACCAAGTTGGAAAATAACAAACACACATCTGTCTTTTTTTACAAGCAAGGTAATTTACATATAATCAACTCATATCAAATTCCCTGTTGGTAAACAAATGATGAGTTTCTGCAACTAACCTGGGAGCAGAGTATTTCTAGCAGTGATCACTCGAAGAAAAGGTGTAAGTGGCAATGATCAAGTTAGGGGGGATAGATGGACACGGAAAGTAAGAAATGGAGTGAGTATTACATTTTTGTCTCCGGTAGAAGCCATTGATACATAGAGACAAAAGCTTTGACGGAGTCGTAAAGAGAAATTGCCGGAAAACTCATGGGTTTATCCGTTGAAAGAAGGGCAAGGACACAAAAGCCATTTACCTCCACCTTCCTCAACTTTTCAAATTATTTTGGGGCACTTTATTTTATACATTGTTTGGAGATTTTGCAATTTTAGTCACCCTCACATAGTTGGATTTAGGGGGTGTTTGCAAAGCTTAAAAAATGAGTTTTTTTTTTGATATATTAACAGTTTGATACAGGTATAAGTTAAAAAAAAAATGTTTGGGTAAAAGTAGATTGTTAACTTCGAATAAGTAAAAAAATGATAAATAACATACCCTTTATTTATTAAAAACTTTTTATTTCACCAAATAAGTTATAAATCAAAAGGTTAAAATTTTTCTAAATAAGCTTGGCCAAACACCCTCTTAGACAATGCCAAAAACATAATTTATTAGACATATTGTACAATCCAAAATTATTTTTATAATGAACTTTATGGTGTGTTTGGGTATCAGCCGAAAAATTAGCTACTAAAAAAATAATGTTTTGTAAAATTAGTTGATAACTTAGATGAAGATATAAAATAACTTCAAGGATAATGAGTATTTTATAACCAATGAAGGATATATATGAAAATATTTTTAAAAAACTTATGTTTTTTTTTTGAAAAATCAGCCTATAAACTGTTTTTTGACTTGTAAAAATGAAAATTTATAAAAACTTGAAAATAAACTAGCTTATCAACTAGTTGTAGTACTAAACAAAGCCTATGTTTAGTTATTGAGAAAATTACGCGAATGGTCCCTGTGGTTTGGGGTAATCTGCGTGTTTGGTCCCTAATTCTTTTTCTTAACTCGGATGGTCCCTAAAATGTAATTCTATTGCGCGTTTGGTCCCTGCAAGACCTTAAAAGACTATTTTGCCCTTAATGATATATTTTTATTTTTTGAATTCTTTTTTATTACTTCACCTATTATTAATTAAATAAATTATTAATAATTTGTTTTGAATGGACCCACCCCAACTTAATCTTCTTTCCTTCCCCCCAATGGAGGAAGACTATCCTGTTTCCCGACACCGGCTCCGGTCACTATCTCCGACCACATATCAGGTATCAAAGAAATCACTATAAGATCAACAAAGACTACCTAATACTCGACCATAAATATGAAATAAATTTGAAATCAAAGCAACAACTCAAATTCCAAACAAAAATCCAATATACAACTCACATCCAAAACTAAAATCCCCAGGAAAAACTCGCAGATACAATCAAGATGAAACCTCCAAATTGAGTTTTTCCATATGAATCCAGAAATCAAAATCGAAATTAAAATCAAAAGCCCACTATGACCATAGAAATCAAAATGTTTGAAATCTAATCTATGATGAATCCTAGAAATCAACCCTGGTCTTGAAGATAAAGATCGATGTTTGTGAAGATGAAGAGCATCGATGATGGGTGTACATTCTAATACCTAAAATTCGAGTTTTCAAGTTGAATCACCAACCTAATGAAAAAAGGAATCATAGATCATTAACCAAATGCTTCATATCCTAATATATCCAAATCACCAAGAGAGTTAGGATACATATCTGTAATCCTGTGATTTTAGGGCTTCGTATTTGGTTTGATTCAATCATAATACACATCAAGAATGGTAAGGAAACAAATGGAAGGGAAACAAATGGGTTGGTTCGTGGGGTAGCACCTGAAGCAGTGGCGGAACCCTAACACTACCAACGTTTGTCCATAGGTCGACGGTGGTCCAAGCAGCAGTGCTAAGTCGCTGACACGACCTCCAATGTAGGGATTGAGCAGCAGTGTGGAGCCCTAAGCTCCGTCATCACCCCTTCTTCTCGATCGAGGGTGAAGAAGGCGATGGTGTTGATGGAGTAGAGGTTGTTAGGTTGAAATTGATGTCCGGCGTGAAATGGCAAGAAAGTGACTAAGAGCTTTCCGACAAAGGTAAAGGAAGATGGGAGCTTTCCGGCGATGATAGGGTAGGAGATGATGGATGAAGGAGTGTGTTGTGGTGGTAGCCAATTGTTTTTGGAAGAAATCGGTCGATGATGATGATTAAGAGACGATGGGTGGGAAGGGTGAAGGTAAGGGGTGGGACCCGATTGTTTTTAATAATAATTTTTTAATAAATAATAAATAAATAAATAACAAAATTTAAAAAGAAATAAAAATGGTAAAATAGTATTTTTAGGTCTGTCAGGAACCAAACGCGTAACAAAATTACATTTTAAGGACCGTCCGAGTTAAGAAAAAAAATTAGGGACCAAGCGCGTAGATTACCCCCAACCACAGGGACCATTCACGTAATTTTCTCTTAGTTATTTATTAGATACATTCTTTTATCAATGAATAAAAGTTTATTCGGTGGAATCACTTAGACCGCTTCAAGGTTATGTATTTATTTCGTATAGAAATCTATTTCAACATAATTGTGATCATGGTATTTGGAACATTTATATTAGGCTAATTAAATATTAGAACACTCACCTTGGCGTAAATTATTTAAAAGTCAAATCATCAAAATTTCTTTTGATTGGTGCCACAATGCTTACAACGTATATTTTTCAATCAAAACAATACAACATATGCATATGCATGGCTTAAAGATTTCATGAAGAAAAAAAAATGAAATTTTTTCGGAACTAAAAAAATCATTTTTCTATATTTTTTTTCAAGAGAACCCTATAATCACCGTTATATGGTACATATTACTTAAATTAAGATGTATTTTAAAATTGCAAATTAGTTATTGATGTCTTAATATGTTTTCTTTGAAAATGTGATATTATTTTATTTGTATGTGTGTAATTGAAAAAGTTATAAGACACAACTGAAACATCATTTATTTTTTACTTAGGCCTTCAAGAGTACTCTTCACGTTATAGAGAGCTTTCAAATCAGCCATCACGAACCACTGGAGTACTTTCCACCTTAAAGGAAAAAAAAAAAAAAAAAGACAAGAAGATTTGCAAGAGTGAAGAAACCCACCACGGTCACTGTCATAGATGGTGTGCATAGTCATCGTCGTTGTCAACTCAACTAAGAATTTCTTTCATAACATTTATTCCAGAAGGTCTTAGGCTATGAAGAGTTGAGTGCGATAAGAATGAGGTGACGCCTATATGGCATAGTAAACACCGCCCCCTATGCGGTTTGAGGTGTGCGGCCAAAATTAGGAGCAGTCCTCTCTTTCTCACTCGCTCTTCATCCCTCTATCTCTCTCTTATTTCTCTTTTCTCTTTTCATGGTATACTATTCCTTGAGTGTGGTAAGGAAGTGTGGCAAAATAAGGGAGTGACATCATTCCCTCGAGCCTTATAGCCTTAAGTATTGAATCTTGTATTTTATATTACTGGTAATTATTTGTTTTTTATATAATGTAAATATATAATATATATTATCTTTAATCATTTTTATAATTTGTAGCTATTTTATGTACCTTTTATCTTATTTATTTTTAATTATTTAAAAAGAATTAATTAATTGTAAAAATTAATAATAATTTTTTTAAGTGAACGTATCGTGTTTTTTTTATCAATGTAATCAAATCATTTAAAGGTTAAATACATATCGATTGAAGACAAACGGGCAACAAGTTGCGCCGCTAGCCCTTTTTGGATGGCAAAACCAACTCTTTTGAAAACTATATTTATGGATCTAGGAGATATGACATTAGAATGTATGACCCGTTGGACTCTATTGAGGAGCTCCACCGCCTCTGGTGCGAGAAAATCAAATATATCGAATGCAAAAGATACAAACACATGTTGATTTTCTATACATGCATTATCGTGCTTTACCACTTTGCACGCAACGGCTTTTAAAGCGGCATGCACAATTGTGAAAACCTCGCTCCCCAGACCAACGAGAGGAGAGACCCCAGTAAAATTCACACACGCATGCTTCCCTCCTATCCATCCAAAGACCAAAATGTCAGCCGGTCTAAGTGTGGACCTTCCATCCTCCGGGTCCGTCAAAAAGTTCATTGGCGCTTCTTTCTTCACAGAAATACCAGCACGCCGACAAGCATCAAAGAGAATATCCCGAACCACATCATGTCTGTACTTGAAACCAAGGAGCTCTCTACAATGAACCTCGTGTTCCCCAAAGGTATCCAAACATGCCTTGCGGCAAACCGGACATATCTCGTCAATTGGGAATATGGGAATCATGAGGCGGTAACGAAGGATAGTTCGGTACTCCACAGGAGACATATGCTGGCCAAGACCATCAATAAGGATAGTTAGCAGAAAATCCTAAGCATGAGGTGCCCGCAGACACTCAAAGACTGCTTTCTGTCTAACAGTCATGTCATAGTCGACTTCCATATCTTGGACGATTTTGCTAAAAATGGCACACGCAAAAACTTTTTGGGATTTAGGGGGGACGGTGTCCTTATTAGTAAAACCGCTACAGTCAAATCCCGGAATCGTATCATGAAGATGAGTCATAGCACATAGGTAATTCGAGTCCATACCACATACGCCATTGTCATGTAAGATGTGGTCTTGTAATGCCCCAGATTGGGCCCTCGAGACTACAAATGCGTAGGAGGAAACCTCGTATGCCGAGTACAAACCCAAACCACCAAAACGAATAGGTAAGGAAGTCAGGCGCCACTGAATGTCTCCAAAAAATGGGCCTCCACATACCACCATATCCTCAATAGACCTGCGCAATCCTTTGTCAAAGAACAAAGCTGCCTCTTTGGTTTTAATTAGTTGTAAACAAATTTATAAAAAAAAAATTAATATTGCATTTAATGGTGATCATATTTTAAAGTCATGTGATTAATAATCTTGTTTCAAATAACCAACTATTTGATTATGATTTTGTAAAATGTTGAAAACATTTAAATTATGTTTGATATGTGTCTGAACAAAGCAACGATGATAAATAACTTTTTTGGTGAACAATTTTCTTACAAAAAATAATTATTATATTTTATTATTAGTTATTATGTAATAAAAACAACTTTTAAATAAAATATTTATGTTTAGATATATTTTCTTTATACTATATGTTTATATATTTAATGTAATTAATTAATATTGGTGTCTATTTTAAGAAATATAAATTAAATTATATACATTAAATTAATATTTTAAAAATGACATTTTGATCAAAATTCAATTTTTTTAAAACCTTCTTTAATTCAAGTATTTAAACCTTTAAAGGTATTAATGAATTATTTATTTATAATTGATTTGTACAAAAAAAATTATATCTTATAATATAATTATGATTATATTATAATTGACTTATACCTCTTAAAATTCAAAATATAATTATTATGCTTTATAATATAATATAAAAAAATTTGATCAACCGTTCTATTATTGTAATTATACTATATTTTTTGTTCGGCCCCTTCTTTTTCGATTTCTTTGTAAGTCCAGATTTTCAATAATGACAAACTAATCTAATAATGTTATTTACGAAAAAAATATGTATATGTATATGTTATTATAATAAAGAGCCACTGAACGCATAACGCATTGGGAAATAAACTCAAACTTAAAACGATCGAGCAAACATGTAGTAGTTGGCTAAGAAGAAGTTGTACAAACTACTACATTGCCATTGGATTTGATTTCAACAAAAGACGGGTAGAATAAATAGGATCCGAATTTCCGCATAAACATTAAAACATATCCTAAAAGAAAAGTCAAGTCAGAAAATAAGATATACCAGATTTACCATTACCATTTACCATCACCATCACCAACCACCACCCCCAGAGCTTTTCTTACCCCATCCACTGTTGTTATCTGCATCCTTGTTGGCGTCACCTAAGCCAGATGCACTGTTATTTTTCGACCCCCAACCACCACCACCAGCACTGCCGCCACCACCACGGCCACCACCTCCAGACCATCCACCACGGCCACTGCCACCAGACCATCCACCACGGCCACCGCCACCACCAGACCATCCACCACTTTCACCGCCGTCACTGCCGCCACTTGCACCACCACCTCCAGACCATCCCCCACGACCACCACCACCATCACCACGGCTGCCACCACCAGACCATCCACCACGGCCACCACCACCAGACCATCCACCACTTTCACCGCCATCACTGCCGCCACTTGCACCACCACCTCCAGACCATCCACCACGGCCACCACGACCACCACGGCCACCACCACCACCACCAGACCATCCACCACTTGCACCACGGCCACCACCACCACCAGACCATCCACCACTTTCACCATCATCACTGCCACCACTTGCACCACCACCGCCAGACCATCCGCCAATTGCACCACCACCAGTACTTTTCTTGCTGCCACCCCACCCAGTACCATCTGCATCCTTGTTGCCATCGCCTGAACCAAAAGAACCACTATTCTTCAGCCCCCAACTGCCACCACCACCGCCACTTGCACCTCCACCAGACCATCCACCACTTGCATCACCACCACCAGTATTTTTCTTGCTGCCACCCCACCCAGTACTATCTGCATCTTTGTCGGCACCGCCTAAACCAGAAGTACCACTATCCTTCTGTCCCCAACTGCCACCACCGCCACCGGACCATCCACCACCGGTACTTTTCTTTCCGCCACCCCACCCTGTATTATCTGCATCCTTGTTGGCATCGCCTGAACCAGAAGCACCACTATTCTTCTGTCCCCAACTGCTGCCACCGCCACCGCCACCTGCCCCCCCACCACTGGACCAACCACCACTTGCATCACCACCAGCACTTTTCTTGCCTCCACCCCACCCAGTACTATCTGCATCCTTGTCGGCACCGCCTGAACCAGAAGCACCACTATTCTTCTGTCCCCAACTACCGCCACCGCCACCAGACCATCCACCACCTGCATCACCACCAGTACTTTTCTTGCTGCCACCCCACCCACCGCTATCAGCTTCCTTGTTTGAATCATCAGCACCACTATTCTTCTTCCCCCAACTTCCATCGCCACCGCCACCAGACCATCCACCACCATCAGTACTTTTCTTAGTGCCACCCCACCCACCACTATCTGCATCCTTGTTGGCATCTCCTGAACCAGAATTGTTACTTTTCTGTCCCCAACCACCACTTGCACCACCAGACCATCCACCACTTTCTCCTGCCTGAGTACTTTTCTTGCTGCCACCCCACCCACTATCATCTGCATCCTTGTTGGCATCACCTGAATCAGAAGCCTTTTGCCCCCAACTGCCACCACCACCACCACCCCCACCCCAACTACTGCCGCCACCTCCACCACCACCCCCACCCCAACTGCTGCCACCACCATCTCCATAACCTGAATCCTGGTTTTCATTCTCAGAATCATTTCCCCTGCCACGTCCACGCCCTCTCCCCCGCCCCCTACCTCTTCCTCCTCTTCCCCTGCCACGACCACCACCATCATCACCGCCCCCGCCCCAGCCAGCAGAATCCCCAGGACGTTCACGGGGATCATCAATATGTTGTTGAAAATATGTTACCAACCGATCAACTTCCTCAAACATATTCTTCCGGAATCTAAACCCTTTTGGATACAATCCAATATACTCATGATGCGCGTTGGAAGTCCTTATGTATGTCAGAATGAATGTCCCCGGATGTTCATGAGAGACACCAAAAGAATAAACAATTCTTGAAGGGTGCTCCGACTTTTCCTTCCTCAATATCTCATCTACTTCAGCTTTTGTCCCATGCTTAAACATCCGGTAGCCTAACATTTTCTTCAAATGTCCTGCCAAGGGTTCCGCATATCCCGCAATTACCTATCAATCAATCAAAACAATACAATATATATACATATATATATATATATATACATATATATATATATATATATATATATATATATTATATAAGAAACTGCAACCTATTTTCATTGATTTTTCTTTTATATAGCAAAAACAAAAAACTGACCGACCTCATCAAGGTTAGCAAACACATCCTCTCCTATTTTAAGTGTTTTCCCAAGACGAAGCAAGCTTGTAATGTCCTTATGCTCTTTTCCACCTTCTAGAATGTCCTTGTGAGCATACACCCCGTTGTAGACTTTGAGTGTTAACGTTAAATATGAGGCTCCACGAGAGCTAGGCCGGAAAACACTCTCACCGGCTTCTTTCTCCGCCAGTAACTGAGTAAGTAAATTAATATTTAATATTTAATATTTAATATTTAATCAATCAACAATAAAAGTATGTTATTATTATTTAATTTAATAGTAATAAGTACCTCTATGGCTTCATCTATAGTAACATTCTTGAAGCGAGGATGAGCAATCATTCTTGGCTTGAAAAGCTTCTTTGTTATCTCCTTAACTTTACTACTACTACTACTACCACTCGGAGTCGGAGGCTTTTCCCCTGAACTGTCGCGAACTTCATTATAATACGGATCCACGGGTTTGTCATTTTGCGACACCCACTTACTCCTCATAACATTTTCCTTACAACTAAGGTAAACCTGATACCTATCTTTCACAACTGACTTGATCTTGCAAGTCAAAACATCACCTTCCTTCAACTTCTCAGTCAACTCTTCATCGTTTAAATCATCACTATAATCTTCCTTGTTGAGCATACCACTCAACCCGGACTCAAGACTACATATCGCCCTCTGAGGTAGCACACGACGGACCGTAGCCCGCACGATTCTTCCTTCCGAAAGCGTGCTCTCCGTCTCCCCAGAAATCATCAAGAACTCCTCGTCCTGACTCGGTTCTACATACTCTCTTCGCCAATCTTGAAACCCGTTTATCAGTTCTTGTTTTATAAGGTTAAAAGTCTCTTTTTTATCTTCCCGTTTCTTGGATTTGGCATATGAGTCAATGTCAAGACTCTTCAATAGGTCCGGATTTTCCCTCACATGCTCCATTGCTGTCTCGATGACATCATCATCATCATCATTCACAGCTACATCATCTTGGGCATCTGCACGATAAATCTCTTTAGCCAATTCCTCAGCTAAATTATACGACTCCGGGTGAATTCTTGTATCATCTAGCAAATCAAACGATTGGCTACTGCTAGTGGCATTCCCACTTCTTTTTACACGTAAGAAACCAACCGAATTTATGAACACCTTTCTGCCAAGACCATGGGTCAACAGATCCTTCCGGGTGCATATCGAACCCGACCGAATTAAAGATCTTTGTAAAGAAACCGCTTTTGTGGGTCCCAGCCCAGAAATGAACTGTAGAGGAGCAAACAACCATTCGTGGGTTATGGCCAAATTTAACTCCACCCCAACTTGGTTGGTTGCATCTACCATGATTTGTTCAACTATGCTGTACTTCTCATCCGAAGTTATAAAGCTCTCTAAAGGACTAAGTTTCCAGGATAATATCTCTTTCCCGGGCCCACAAAGAGTTGCAGCCATCGTTAACGGGTTTTGAAGGTATCGTCCAAGTGCAATACCACGCTTCACAATGCCTGAAAAAGATGAATGAATTCAAGTTAAGGGCGTTTTTGGAAGGAATGAAATATGTAAAGAAATCGACAAGATTCAATCAAAGTAACTTGCCAGATTGAGACGGAAACTGCTCAGATGATATATTTGAATTTTCATACAAACGGGGTAGAGACTCGTCACCATATACAACGCTTAGTCCATCTTCTGAGCTATCTTCTAGCGCCTTCTGAATTATCTGTGATCATAAATAATAGTATTACAGAATTAATTACATATACAAACAAACCAATGATTGTTGCAGCATACTGTAAAAATTACTATATGAAAACACAATCACCTCAGTAATATCCTCTTTCAGCCTGCTGCAGGGCACATTCACAGCTCCCAAAACAACAACATCAGGTTTGTGATCCATCATGAACTTCACAATCCGTTGTTGATCGTTTTTCTTCCTTTGTTGATCATTCACATTTTGACCACGGATACTGAGAGATCCCGCAGATAAAACATCAACAATTTCACCAAATGAATCCAACATCACAAAAGTGGTTGCAGGCCTTCCGGGACCCCAACAGCATGCCATGACTCTCGCTGGAACTTTTGATAAATTCCCATCTTGTCCCTTCTTCTGATACGGCCCCACCGAGACTTTCTTCCATAATATCCTTCCATATTCCATTAACAACCAGCTTTTCGCTCTACTTCTCAATAAAGATCTTGCTTCCTTCTCCATTGAAGGTAGAAGAAAACCATCAAAAGCATCATTGATTATTTGTTTCCTTTGTTCATTCCATAACTGTGCGTATTTGCTCACACCACCACTCACATAATACTCCTGAGCATCACTTATTAATTTATCGTGTGAAGATGCGGGAAGCTTGATTGAAACTTGAATCAGGTTGTCCTCTTCAGCTTTTTGAATAAGAAGCCACTGTGCATCATCGAATTTTGTCAAAGGTTTTTCTTTTAACCACTTAATCCCTGCAAATTGATGATGGGAATCTATGGTTGCCTTCCCTTCAACAGTGGGGCTTGTTGATATTGTTACATTTTCCATAAATACCCCCCGAACATGTTTCCTGACAAATGGCTCACAGCTAATCTCAAGTGCAGCCATGTGTCTAGCTCCTCTGAGCACAGCTTGTGGATTCTCAAACGTTTGACATGTAAACTTTGATGCCATGTCATCTGGTGTTTCTTCAACATCCTCAAGTTCATCCATTCTCATTTGTTCAAGAGAGATCAATAATCCAAATTCTTCAGAACTATAGCCGATTTTGCAAGCAACTTCACGCAATCCAGCTTCACTGCAAATCCCATATTGTGATTTTCTTCTTGGTCTCTTGAATTCTCCTTCATCTACAACATCACCTGGCGGGAAGTGGAGGTTGAACTTTGAGTCCACATCATCGATTTCCCTTTCTGTTTCTGCTACATTGAGTGACTTGATAATCGACTCAAAAAACTTTTGATCTAAATGAAGGCGTGTTTCATCGTATATGTTTCGGTCTTCATCAAAACGCTTGTTGTAGTACATTTGTAGAGCACCTTTTCGTTTTTGAAATAGCAACCACTTTCTGTCAAGATCCATGATAGCCCAAACCACCTTGTGCCACCTCAGCGTGGGTTTATCATCAGAGAAATCTTGATTCTCCTCATCAGCTACTTGTATATCCTTAAAAAGACTAGGACACTCCTCCTTTCTATACATAGCAATAAAAGGAACCTGATACAAGAGGAAATAATTAAAAGAAACAAACTTCACAGATCCCCACAAAAAACACAGATAACATGTAACACTTACATCTAATTTCTGAACATGCACAAGCTCCAAAAACCTTTTAACATCGTCTTTAAGTATAGGCAACTCATTTCCTTCTTCAGTTGTTGTACTTGTATTACCTCCTTTGTGAAACCAAGGTACCATGCCCATTTTGAATTGATTAAGAATCCAGATGCTCTCCCTGTCTATGCTCATATCATGTGGTGGTAGAGAACCAGTGGTTTCCTCAGAAATCTACAACAACAAAAAAAATTTGAAAAAATATGGAGCCCTTGACTTTATCTCCAAAAACCAAATGGGCACATTGGGAAAGTAGAAAAGACTTGTTAGCATCAAACCTGCATTCTTTCTGGAATATCTGTCTCCCTGATGTGCTCATCCTTCTTGATCATGTACTTCTCTGGAACAAGAATTGGTTCAAACTCATCTTCAACCTTTTTTTCCTTCGATTCATTGGGTTCACTGTATTTGCTAACATTTTCTGGCCCCAACTTGTAGATGTCATCAAGACCACCAAATATGTCATTAACACTCTGCCTTGAAGAGTGTCCTGCAGACTTCTTTGATTTTTTCTTGTTAGCTTTGACACTCCTGCATTAGGGTTTAGGGAAATCATGTGGGAAATAAAACACAAAGAGAAAACATCCACATTACTACTAAGCAGCAAAAGCCACACCTCGATGGAGCAGCAGGTTCAGTTTTTTCGACTTCTTCAACAATGAAATCGGCTATTTCATCCTCACTGAGCAAAGCATCCTTCCCCTCATCCAGCAGATCTTCAGAGCTATCACCTACAAATAGACTAGAAATTGTGGGCAATTTGGAAATATCTCAAATAAAAAAGCAATCTATTTCATTGCAATCAAACAATAAGTTTTGGTGTATTTAAAATCTACCATCATCATCCCCAAATAAAGTACGTGTTAGCTTCTCCTTAGCCATTCCACTTCTGTCATATTCTTCCTTACCAAAAACCGCTGATGGTCCTTCATCACCATCAACCCTTGCTTTCTTCAGCCGCTTGAAGTTTTCACTTTCCTAAAAGATTCAAAAGCATAAAAAGGTCAAAGCATGAGAGAAAGCGTTGAAACAACTTAAAGTCTTAAATTATGAAGTGAAGAAGCAAGAGACTTACAATTTTTGGGCGATGATAGCCAGGGATGTTTTCTTGAAGGAGCTCATAGTCATCTTCATCCAGAACATAAGTCTTCTTTGATTCTCTTCAAAATTGGCAACACAGGTGTCAGGAAGGTAGCAATCAGTAATGCATCAACAATTAACGGTAGAAGGTAAAAATATTTACCTCTTTTTCTTCCTCTTCTTTTGCTTAGCATCATCACTGTCCTCCCCGGCCTCATCTTCTTCAAGATCGTCCACTAAGAAACCGTCATTCTCATACTGGTCTGGTGAAGGCAAGAAACACAATCATATCAGAACATGAAGCTGAATATGAACGTAAATAGAGTAAAGAGACATCTGTTACAGATTGTGTTAATAAACATAAAGTGATCAAGATAAGAAATTATAATTTTGCATGCATATAAGTGGTAGCAAAAGATCTAGAGTAAACAAGTAATGCTCTACCAAAACAAAATACACTGGTACACAGACGGAACAAGTACGCGGTAAAGAAACTTCAGAGAATCAGAACCATGAAAACAAACAAATACTCAAAATCATGCAAAAAAATCCATACCATCGTCTTCATCGTCAAGGTCTTCAGGCTCTATCCTCCGGTCGACTTTGACTACTATCACATCGATACACATAAATATGCATGCACATAAGTAGGAGAGCAAGATGAAAGAAAAATACTCGGTAAATGAAAATATAAATCAGATGAGGTCACCTTGTTTTGACATTCTGGATTTTCTGCCCATTGTGCGACTGTGTGAAAAAAACAGAGGAATGAAAGCAAAAACCCTAAGAATCCACAGAATATGATGGAATTCGAGGAAACCCTAAACTCAAACGCTTGGAAACAACTTCTAGTCAGGGGGTTTCTACAGGAAGGTTGAGAAGATGATTCGATGTGCTGGAAATGAGTTCGTTACTTTATGCGATCAAAATGTAGTGAAAATCATTTAGGGTTTTTGTGTATACTTTCATTTGGACAGTTTGCTACTATGAACTTCACCGTTCATTTCGTGAAACCACAATCGTTAATCCATCAAAGAGATCGTCTCCAAAAACATCAAACCACCATAAGAATTAAAAGAGGCTCGAGCACAACATTTTCATGAACGTCTTCGTACCTCCACCATCAGCGATTTGAAAAGGTGGAAACTAGTGAAAACCCTATAATAGTCCAAATGAAGAGAGAGGTTTTGTTTATTTCAAAGACGTTGTACCTGTCTCCAACACTAGGAAAAAGTAAAAACCCGGAAAATAATGATTAACGTATCAGTTTCATTTCGCCATAAAGTATTCAACAAAATCATTAAAAAAAATTTATAGAAAATAAACAAAACATAAAATTAGTCTATGAGATTTATAAAAAAAAAAAAAAAAAAAAAAAAAAAATGTGTCTACAATCTAAAAAAATTTCAACTTGTATAAAGAGGTTCAAAAATAAAAAATAAAAAATAAAAAAAGTGGTTTTGGTCCATGATACATTTGAAAAAGTCAATTTTGTCATTTTCATTTCATTCTTCTATTTTTTTAATTTATTTTAATATTTAAATAATTATAAAAAATAAAAAATAAAACCTCGCCCCACCCCTCTCCACCAGTAACCCTCTTTCTCTCTCTCTCAACCACCTGCAATTTGCAATTTTGATATACTTGGATATTGAAAAAGAACCCAAATCTCACTAATGTAATCAAAAAGTTAAACTCATATCACCATTTTTACATCAATTGTAGAGATTGGTCCTAGTAGGAGCACCAACAAAACGTAACAAAGTCTCTTGTTGATCATTTCTTCACAACTTTACTTTCAACCCGCAAACTTTTAGCCCTTCGAAGTGCATCAACTTTCTTCAACAAATCAAAATCTAAACATTTCTTCTTCAACTCTTCCACACACTTCCCCATTAACTTCTCATCTTCTTTCCCCCTCTCTGGTAACTTCTCCATACGCGATTCCATATGTCTTGTAACGAACAACCCAAATTAATCCCAGATAACATAGGAGCGAACACAACAATTTCGTTTTTGTACCAAAAAACAATTGTCGAATAAAAAAACAATGATTTTAACTGAGAAATTGGAATTGGGAATGACGAAATGGGTGGCTTACTGATGAAGGGGAGGTACATTTTGATTATGATATGTTCAAGGAGTTTGATTCCATCCATGTTTGGCATATGAACATCGCTTAGAACTATATCTTGTCTGTTTTTGTCTGTATGTGTGTTTAATATGGTTAAGAACCCTAAATCCACCACCTGGCTTTAGGTTTACAAACCCTAACAAACATAGTGATCGAAGATGATTGGTGACCAGCTGGATGGAAGGTTAAGGATGTGTGGCAGATCATGTAGAAAAAGAAAAGAGTCGGATAGAGAAAAAAAAGAGGTGGAGAGAGATGGTCAAGATAAGAAGAAGTCATGAAGGTACCATCCAGTTTCATTTGTGATCTCAAATCAGATGGGAAGTGTAACGTCCCAAAAATCATGAGGTAAAATTTTTAATTTTAATTTAATCAAAACACTAATTATTTTATATTCAAACATCCAAAAGTATTTCATAATAAAATAGTCATCATAGTACAATCTCAAAATGATCATAATGTAGAAACATGGGTGGATGCATTGCGATCACGTGGGACCCTTCATTTTCAAACTGGAAGTACCTGAAACCATAACCATAAAAACCATAAGCACAAAGCTTACGTAAGTTCCCCAAAATACCACAAATAGGCCTTGCCTGACATACCATGCAAGAGTCACAAAGACATCTAACATAACAGAACCTAGTGGGTCGGCATTGGTGCCTTCGACCCACGGGTATAGTGAGGAGACTCACGTCAATCCGCTGATAATCAAATAACTGCTCGGGTCACTGAATCGAATAACCTCGCACCAACTAACAATAAATACAACCATAATTAATAATTAACCCAATAACCTAAAATCCAAGGCTCAATCAATTATCCAACTTCATAAGGGGTAAAAATACCATTTTACCCCTCTATAATTGGTCCAACCTCAAATGGCCTAAGGCCCAAAAGGCCCAAAATGGATTCATGGGGAGTACGTCCAGCATACTCGAAATATACGCCCTATATACCGACTGCTAAAGCACAATGTACAAGACGTTGATGCGTAAACCATGCATTATGATGAGCGTACTCCTATATGTTGGGTCTTGAGCATTCTAACACTCCTAAGTGTACATGCAACCCTAAATACCTTGGATCTATGTTTTCTCTATTATACATGCAAATATGAACATCCAAGGTATTATCCTAATCTAGCATACAAAACAATGAATATAATAAGATATAATACATACCTCTTTGATGTAGAATGTCTTCATGAAGCTTGAGTGCCTAGTGCCTCAAGTGTGACACCTCAAATGGTTCACACAACACCAAATACATTTGGAATAACTTGAGAGAATTCTTCACTTCATGAAAATCGGCTAGCTCTTCGTTTACACACACTAGTGTCGATTTTGGTCAAGAATAAGATGCATATATAGTTAGGGTTACACCATGTAAACCCTAATTGACATGGCCTTTCATTTCCATGATACATGGGTACAAAAACACCATGGAGCATCCATGAAGCATCATATGGGTTTTAGCCCAACTAGATAATCCATAGAGCATTAGCCCACTATATACGTATGGATGATTTACACAATCAACCCATATATTTAATTAGTCTTCTTTTGATCACTTAATTAATCCTAGATTAATTCTTGATCAATACTAATTAAATAATCTTATTAATATATTAGAACTTATAATATATTAACCAACCTTAAGTGTTATTTCTCTCATTATAGTCTATCCAAATGCATGATGCCATGCAACCCAAATGGACCATGTCGGGTCGGGTCAAGTCTTACCAGTTATAGTTATGGACTTAGACATTAATCCAATAGTCTCCCACTTGGATAAGTCTAAAACTATTATTGCGTATGACTTCAAGAACCGACTGGCAATCGTAGTTCTCAAAAGCTTCTGTCGAACTCTGACCTTGTAGATGAACTCTGACCTTTGTCAATGACATGTCCATTAGATAAGGGATCATATATTCCTCCATTCTAGATATCATACCCTTAATGAATTTATTTTTTGGATTGGTGGTCCTTTTGAGCTACTTTACTTGCACTTTTAGTCCTTGTCCAAACTAAAAAGACTATTATACCCTTAATGAATTTATTTTTCATTTTCTTTCACTTTTTAATCTTATTATTATTAAATATAAAAGCGGGCCCACTCATCCACCCCACCTCACACACACACACATACACACACACACACACACACACACTCTCTCTCTCTCTCTCTCTCTCTAAACCCATTATTGTCCTTTTCTAACCCTCTCGTGTCCATCTTCTTCCTCCTATGATCTGACCCAAGTCTTTCGTTCCTTCTTCTTCTTTCTTACCCTTGCCATCACCTACGCTTTACTCGATGATGGCGATGATAATGGAGAAACAAATCAGGGATTCCCACATCAACCCACTTCCAACTGCATTTTTTTTTTATGTTAACAGGTTTTGAGGAAACACTATTCTAATCAACACAAACCTGGATTCCCAAATCAACCCACCTCCGACCCATTCCATTATGATGATGAAATTGACAACAAATCAACCCTAAAATTACCAATCTTCCTCCATACCTGTTTTCCTTTCGCCTAATTCGCAACCACCACCATTAGCAACCGACGACCCTTCAATGAAATCCACATCTTCTCCGTTAACATTCTTCTCTTCCTGAGTACCGGATCTTTCACTTTAAACTTCAAGATCAAAAAAACCCAGATGCCTCACTATAGAGGAGGTATTAATCGAGTCATCTGAGATAAACAGAAGATAATCATGGTTCGATTTCACCCTTAAAATTGATTTTGGATCCAAAATGAATTTAATATTCATTAGGGTTTGTCGGGTTTGAATCTTGAGATATCGAAGGTAGTTGAATCTTGACATATATGAAATCATTTTCATCCCCCGATATGTCTTCGACTTCTCAATCGATTTCAAAAAGTATGTGTGTGTGTGTGTAAATTCTTCCTAAATCGTTGATGAGGTAAGAAGAGATTGCATATAAATTCAGAGAAGAAATTGTCACCTCTGTTGGATGTATGTTTCTTGGAATTCACTTTCTTGTCAATATTTCTTGTTACCACAGATTCTAGATTCGATTGACAATAAGGAGAGAAGAGAACAGATGAGGAAATGTAGAAGTAGAAGTGTAGGTGTGTGTGAATTTGTAAAGAGAGAGAGAGAGAGAGGTGGGGTGGATAAGTGGGCCACTTTTATATTCAATATTAAAAAGTGAAAGAAAAATGAAAAATAAATTCATTAAGGGTATAATAGTCTTTTTAGTTTGGACAGGGACCAAAGCTGCAAACAAAGTAGCTCAAAACGACCACCAAGCCAAAAAAATCGGGGTTTGGACTAAAACCCCCCAAAAATGCATACCATAGAGACCATTTTTGCAATTTAGTCTTAAATTAATAATTTTAGTATTTTATATAAATTGTCTTACAAAATTGTATCTTTAAAATGATAATGGTTTACATCCAATAATACATTAAAACTAATAAAAGTGTAACATGTTAAAAGTTAAAAAACATAACTTTATAAGTAGAAGTAAATATATTATTTTAATATTTAAATTTAGTTTATATATGATTACACTTTTGGTTTGATATTTATTTAACCTAATTAATAAAATTATAATTATTATTAGAAAGAAATTGAAAGGTGATGAGGGTTTCAAATGAATATGGTGAAAGAAAAAATGAATGAGAGTTTCAAATGAATGTGGTGAAAGAAAAAATGTTTCCTGTATAAGTATACTAGGCTATTTATTTAACTTAATTAATAAAATTATAATCATTATTAGAAAGAAATTGAAAAGTGATGAGGGTTTTAAATGAATGTGGTGAAAGAAAAAATGAATGAGAGTTTCAAATGAATGTGGTGAAAGAAAAAATGCTTCCTTTATAAGTATACTAGGCGAATGTCCGCGCGTTGCGCAGAAACACCTATAGTTGAAGTATTTACAAATATATGTTTTTTTTAATATATCAATAATGTTGTTAAATTTGATATAATAATTCATATACTAAATTGATATAATATATTGATTATTTTGAATTATATGATAATATATACATCTATTATAACTGTATAATCTTAATCATTTGAATCACTTATATCCGTAAGTTACACATTAATAAAATTAAATATAATATATGGTTTAATGTTATTTATAGTTATCGTTATAGTTAATTAATTTTTTAAAATTGATTTTCTTAATGATTTAATTTCTATCATTATAATTATTTAAAACATCAAACATTGTTTTTTGATTTTAAAAGTAACAATATAATCATTTATATATAGTTATTTTATAACTATTGTTATTGTAAGTTATTTTAAGCTACTTATTTGAAAACTTTTAACGATTATAAAAATATCTTTAGGAAATAGTTTAGTTAAATTAAGATTACAATTTAGTTTTTGCAATTATCACTACATTTTATCCATTTTAACTATTTACAAAATATTATTTGGTTTTTAGTGGGGTTTTTAAGTGGAACTGAAATTTATATTTAAGCTGACATTGTAATATTAAATTTAAATTAACAATTTTAGTATTTTGCCCAAACTGTTCAAAAGTTATAGCTTTAAACTGATAATGATTTACATACAACAACATATTAAATCTAATAAATTAAGTATAATATGTTAAAAGTTAAATACATAGCTTTATAAGTAGAAGTAAGGATATTATTTTAAAACTGAAACTTAGTGTATTTATGATTACACTTTAGGTTTGATATTTATTTAACCTTATTAACCAACTTATAATCATAATTCGAAAGACACTACAACTAATCACTTTTTAATTATTTACAAAATAGTCTTTGGATTGTTTAAGTTTAACTAAAATTTATATTTAAGTTGACTCTGTAATGTTATATTCAAATTAATAATTTAAATATTTTATACAAATTGTTCCAAAATTGTATCTTTAAAATGATAATGATTCACATTCAACAATATATTAAAGTTGATAAATTAAGTATAATATGTTAAAAGTTAAAAAAATATAACTTTATAAGTAGAAGTAAATATATTATTTTAATATTGAAATTTAGTTTATATATGATTACACTTTAGGTTTTATATTTATTTAACCTTATTAACGAACTTATAATTATTATTAGAAAGAAATTAAAAAGTAATGGGAGTTTCAAATGAATGTGGTGAAAGGAAAATGCATGGGAGTTTCAAATGAATGTGGATGAAAAGAAAAATGTTTCCTTTATAATATAGTATGATATGATATGATATGATAATGATTAATGATATGATGTCATGAAAGACCATATATTTTGAGTGTTTTTTGGATTAAACCTCAAATTAATTTTTTTTCTTGATAAAGACCATATATTTTAGACAATTTTTCCGGAAAACCCTAATTTTTTTTTTCCGAACAAAAAAATGTTAAATGTGAAGGTTTTTTTTAGAAAAATAAAATAAAAATCTAAGGTTTTTTCGAGGAAAAAAAAAGTTGAGTTTTTCCAGAAAAATTTGTCTAAAACTGGAAGATTATCGGTAAACCTGCTAAAATGGCCAAATTGAAAAAAGAAAAAAGAAAAATGCAAGGTACTTTTAGGAAAAATATAAAGTTGTGGTTTAATCCAAAAAACCCAAAATATAGGGTCTTTTATGATATCAAAACTCTTTACTTCTAAGTTTTTAATCAAACACTTAACTGACATGTGGCTATAATATACAAAGTATGTGTTATACGTATCTTGGTATATTATCCACACAAAACATATACAAATATACAATAACCTCAAAATGAAAGAAAAAGAGACATACATATACATATCTCCCTATACTAATAAAAGAGTAGTTGTTTTGTCATGTGTCATCATATTAGACCTCTTAATTAATGTGTTGCCACTTGTCAATCTATTACTTATCCATTTTAAATGTATTACCTCCTCATTAATGTGATGTTATTTGTCAATATATTTATTTTCTATTTTAAATTTAAATTTAAATTTTCAATTTTATATTATTGTTTTCATTAATTCACATATAAAAAATGTCTAATATATATTGAAAATTAATTTTATATATTTATTTAAATCAACGATTATAATTTCACATAACTAATAAAAATATCTCTTAATTAATAATTTATTTAAAATAATTGATTAATAATTTTAAATTTTTACTATAAAAATTTAATTAATTTTATAACCGTGTTTCCACGGGTTATAAACTAGTATGTAATATAAGTAGGAGGAATTGGATATCAACGTTGCAAAGGTAGAAGTTTTGCTGGTGAAGATGGGAACGTAAATTGAGCGCATTAAAAAGGAATGAATGAGAATATATTTGGTTGCAAATAAATGTCAAACAATCTCTACTTAATTGGCTTAATTTTGCAATAGAAAATTATGTTCATGACATTATTCCCATTCCTTGGTTGATTTCGAAGCAAATTAAATTCGTTATAAATATTCCGTCATTTTTATTTGAGAATATTGTTAAAAAAATTCTCTAAGAAGATAGTGCGTATGTTGCTCCCTTAATGGAATTGAAGAAACAATTCATCGTATTAGCGAATGCCATATTGACAAGAGTTAACATAATAACAATAGTTTACATAAAATTGAATAAACTTTTGTTTTTTTGTTTTGTTTTTTTTTTTCTGGTTTTTACATGCTATGTCATTTTTGAATTCTAGAAAATTGTCTCATGTTTTAAATTTTATTACATTTGGACCAAATTTTCATTTTTTTTTTACAAATTCGTCTTAAAATTAGTGCTATCTTTGCTTACAAACTGACTTTTCAAGACTTTTTTTAAGATCTTTTTACAACTAAGTGATTCATTACAAGATAACTTACTAAACACTTGCATCTTAAACTTGGCATCATCAAGTAATATCATATACATGTCCCAATAGCAAACTTTAAATATTGAAGATAGTGCATACATTGCTCCCTTAATGGAATTAATGAAACAATTCATCGCATTAGCGAAGGTCATATTGAATTTGGGGGTTTTCCATGCTATGTCATTTTAGAATTTTATAATTTTGACCCAGGTTTTAAATTTTATTACATTTGGACCATTTTTTTTTTACAAATTCGTTTCAAAATTAGTGTTTTCTTTTCTTAAAAGTTGACTTTTTTGCAATCTTTTTACAACTAAGTGAATAATTACAAGATGACTTACCAAACACTTGCATCTTCAACTTAGCATCATCAAGTAATATCATATACATGTCCCAATAGCAAACTTTAACTAGCTTCCTAATCATAGACTTGAAATTCCCATTCTTGTGTAGGACTTTACCAAAAGTCGATGTTGTCTACTGTTACTAAATTACTTTTACAAACTCGAGAGTTCAAATTGCTTTGTTCTTTGATGTTTATAACTCATTACCAAAGGTATTTCTTGAGTCTAAACTCAATTTCAACATATTTTGAATGTATGCCAAATAATCCCACTTTTATTTTTGATATTTGACTCCTTTAAAAAGTCAAAGCTGTTAAATTGAACTAACTTGGTATTTCAGTTGATCATTTGAGGACCGGTGTGACTTTTTTTTTACCCTCCTATACTTATATATATATATATATATATATATATATATATATATATATATATATATATATATATATATATATATATATATATATATATATATATATATGTTATCTACATAAAGTGTTGTGTTTTTTTACTTAATATCTTGATGTATTTTTTATTTTTTCTGTAAGTTGAATTATACTTTTTTTGGGTGAAATTTTTGCAGGTTTGACAACGATGTATCGTCCGAACTCACAAATGCTCATCCCAAATTGCGGATTATACGTAGGGAAGTTGTAATTATTCTTGGTCAATGGGTTTCTTAGGTAATGTTATTGGGTTTTTTATTTTTTTTTAATTCATATAATTCCCATTTTGTTGGTCTGGCCATCTTTTCTCATGCAATTTGAGTCTGTGGCCATTCTTGTGCTGCAATAGATATATTTGACATAGAAGATGCCAACCTCGTTCATGTTACCAATCTTTTTAAAAAATGTTATATACCCTCTGTCCCAATTTAAATTATTTCTTATACAAAACGTAAAACGAAGGAAAGATTATATCCTTTTTGCATGCAAATGACTACATTTATATAGACATAACTAAGTACAAACTTGCTTTAGTAATATGACTCCTATAATCATATGCATCATTACTAGAATCACATTATATTGTTACATTTTTTACAAGAAATACTAAGTTTTGTTTTGTTTGGTAATTCTTTGTCACATTATTTATTTTATTATTGTCTTCAATATTTGATGTTTTTGCAGATTCAAGATTACACCAAACAACCAATCTATTGTGCTCTCAATAGGTTGCTGCAGGACAGAGACTTGTGTGTCAGTATATAAATTACAATGCAGTCTATAAAGTCCATTGTTATTTTTTTTAGCATAAAAAGATCCCATTTTTGTTTTTTGATAGACAGATTAATATTTAATAGTAGTCTTAATGGTAAATATTTGAAGCAAGTTAATTGGTGTTGTAATCCCAGACCTGACATTTTATTCTACTGATGTTTTGAAAAAAATCTGACATTCTTTTTTTTTTTCATTAATTTCTGGAAAATACATAAATGATGATTCTTTACCTTATTGTCGGACCATAAGGTTTATGTATTGCAACTTTTTTCATATCTTTTGTTGCAAGATAAATACCAAAATTTCCGAAGTTCATCCCAAAATACTATTAGACAAAGAGAAACCATGACACCATAAGGAAAACAACACCTTTAATGCACTTTATATACATAACAAGATTCTTATATTTTTTTGGAAAACGAAAGATCTGTACTTTATTAAATAATTGAACCTTGAAATGGAGTTGCGTATTTTTTACAAGAGAATATAAACTTGTTCACAAAGCAAATGATTGACACCAACTGTGACAACCCAAAAATTTCTGTTAGTTTTAACGTCGGAGTTAACGTCGAAATTAATTACGTCAAAAATTCGCCAAATTTATCCCGAAAATATTTTTGACCGGAGTTAAACCCGTTGGAATATTTTAATTAATATTCGTCAGGCGAAAATAAAAACACGTAGATAATCTTTCCATTTATTTGGAAAAAAAGTTTAGTTTTATGTACGGCCATTTAACCGGGTAAAATTTTAAACCTCGTTAAACATAAGTATCGGGTAGTCGTATACCGGGTACAACACCCAAACCCTATATAAGGGAGGGTGGACACTCCTTAGAACCCTTTTACCACCTAGACCCACTTTCTCTCTCTACTCTATCTCCTCAAGTCCAATTTCACCTTAAAACCGCAAGTTTCCGCTTCCAAAACGTAAGTTCCTTTACCCTAACTTGTTCTAAACATCATTGCTTGTTGCTATAGTTCAAAAATACTCAAGAAAGCCAACTAAAAGGAGTTCACGGCCTAAGAACCTCCTTAGGCCGTAAACACCTAAAATGGTGCCAAAATGCCCAAAACTCCCTCCTCTAGGCTTAGAAACTAGTTTTGGGTTAAACCTATAAGTGTTTGAGCCTTGAATCATCAAGTTTGGGGGCTTGAAAGAGGGTTTACGGTCCAAGCATATGCTTAGACAATAAACACCCTCTAAGCATGCAAATCAAGCCCAAAACACTTCCAAACCTCATTTAGGCTTAAGATATGACTAAGGGACTTACCATTTCGGACTTGGAACACCCAAACATCATCATTTGGAGGGCAAACTATAGTTTACGGCCCAAGCATATGCTTAGACCGTAAACTCCCCTAAAACATGTCAAATGAAGTTTCAACCCCCTAAAAAACCTTATACCCTCACTAGAACTTGTTAGGAATGAGCCAAGGACCTTGAAATCAAAGAATGGAAGGTGTCCAAGAGTTTACTACTGTAAACCATGGGGTTTACGCCTGTAAACTCCTCAAGGAGTGTCAATGGACCGTAAACTCCTCAAATGGTCCATTTTGAAGCCTTAAACCCTTCATAAGCCCTAGAATTGAACCTAGCCTAATACCACAAGTGTTATAAGACCTTAATGCATCAAAGAACACACCATCCATGAGTTTACGGCCGTAAACTCATGGGGACAAGTTCTTAGGGCCGTAAACTCTATAAAGAATTTACTCCTGAAGAGTAAACTACCTATCTAGGCCATACACACCCTTAGATGTTACCCGAGACACTTCTAGCACTTGTAGCAAAGTGTTTTTATGTCGTAAGACATCTTTACTTGCTTAATTAGTTACTAAATGGCTAATTAGATACTTAAATGTATCATTACATGTTAAATAGGATTCGCGTGTGTGGTCAAGTCCTCACTTGACACTTAGCGTCCTATACCGGCATCTCCGTCGGATCCGCTTACAACAGGTGAGTTCATACCCCTGAATTAACCTTTTAAATGTTTTTACATGTTTTATGGGGGGGGGGGGGGAATAGAAGTTAAACATGCTAGTTATCATATCAATCACATGTGATTAATAACCCGCATGCACAAGGATTTATTACACTGTCAATCGTTTTACCAAGTATGATACTGAAAATGGTTTTCTAAAACGTCTTTACTTGTTCAAATCTTTACTTATATTGTTTTATCGAAGTCATAACCAAAATGTGTTTATGAAAGGTTTTCAAAGGATTTCTAAAAGGTTTTCAAACTTATTTTACAAAAGAATACCAAGTCATGATTTCTTAAAGTATAAAGGTTCTCCAAAGTTTTCATCAAAGTTTTCTTCCATGTTTTTTTATACTCCTACTTGGTTAAGATACTACTGCTTCACTTATACTTAGTTAATGCTCCTACTTGTTAACGCTTATACTTCTTGATACACTTCTACTTAGTGATACGCTCCTATTTGTTAATGCTTATACTTCATGATACGCTCCTACTTAGTAGTACGCTCCTACTTGTTAACGCTTATACTTCTTGATACGCTTCTACTTAGTGATATGCTCCTACTTGTTAACGCTTATACTTCTTGATACGCTTCTACTTAATGATACGCTCCTACTTAGTAATACGCTCCTACTTGTTAACGCTTATATTTCTTGATACGCTTCTACTTAGTGATACACTCCTACTTGTTAACGCTTATACTTCTTGATACACTTCTGCTTAGTTAAAGCTCCTACTTGTTAACGCTTATACTTCTTGATACGCTTCTACTTAGTGATACGCTCCTACTCGTTAACGCTTTTACTTCTTGATAGGCTTCTACTTAGTGATACGCTCCTACTTGTTAACGCTTCCACTTCGTGAAACACTCCTACTTCGATAAACACTTCAACTTCGTTAAATGCTTCTACTTAGTTAAATGTATGTCTGTGCTTGTATAGTTATATAAATAATGTTTAAAGGACTTAGGAAGGCTAGTTCGCCCTATTTCCTTTTCTTCGTTGAGATGTGGTCTGGTGGGATCGGATATCCGTCCGAGGGTCGTTTGATCATTAATTATATATTATGTATACATGCATAGACATATAGGTTTACGTCGGTCAATTTAGTTGTGAGTCTCTATCATTAGTCCAGTATTTTACATCAGAACTCACTATACGAGATGCATCTTTAGGACACGACCTTCTCCGTTGTCTAGTTGGTAACCAGTCTCTTGTAGGGAGAGCGGGCATTGTGTGTATAGATCTATACGGGATTGACACCCCCACACCCTGACTGTTAGCTACAGTCCGCGGCCTACCAAGCCAAGGGGTGGCAAATGTCACATTATTTTTGACGCTTACAGGGCGTCAAGTTTTTTAGTGTCTATCAGTATGGTTAGGAGTATCTCGGGGTTACCTTATAATTCATGGCCTTAAGGTAACGGGAATTAACACTGTATTCACTGTTTTTAGACCTTGCTAGACGTATCATTCAATTGATACTGTCTGGGGTCTGTGTCTCTCTGTTTTAGACCTTGCTAGACGTATCATGCATCTGATACTGTCTGGGGTCCGTATCTCCTTTTGTTAGACTGAGCCAGGCGTGTCGTTTATTCGATACTCTCCTGGAGTCTATGATTTATTTTGCCTTAGTCAGCAGTATTTCCTGTTGAGGCCTATATTATTTTCCCTAAAGTTTTTACTTTTGATATCCTTCTACTTTCTTTAAAGTCAAATACCGTATTTTGGTAAGGATAATATTTTAGGGAAATTCTCTTTAAAACATAATATTGTCGGGTCTTGGTAGAAGACTACTCTTATTTAGAAAATATAGGATTTTCTGGAAAGGGACTCTAATACACCGTTGATTCTAAACTACCACTTTTTATAAAGTTATTTGAATAAAATGACACTAAATACTTATGAACTCACCAACATTTATAAAAATGCTGATAATCGCTTTCAAACAACTTGTATTCTCAGGTTAGCAATAGACAGGTACATCCCAGGAGCTTTTGGTGAAGTCAGTTTAGTACCAAGCTGCACCTATATTATTACTTGTATAACTTTGATGTTTCTGTGTAATGTAAACTATGTAAAACTATTACTATTAATGCAATGGTTGTTGTACTTTGATTACTATACTGCATATGTTGTGATACTTGACATGACGTCATCCACCCCAGAACGTTTCCGCCGTTCCGATTTTGGGGTGTGACACCAACTCATAAAATTAAAAACATAAACTGACAACTAATTAAATGAATGATTTAAAGATACAAATAACAAAGGTACAAGTGTTTAGTTACACCAAGCATCAATTAAGCACATAACTTGATCAATTGCCAAATGAAGAAGCACACGTACCATGAACTGAATACTCACACTTCAAGCACTTAAAGATCATATTATACTGCAATTCTTTGCCACACACTTTGCATAGACCATGAGACTGAATCCCTTGAAGAAAGGATAGCCGATGTTCGTGAAGTCTTTGGATCTCAATCGTCCCTTCAAACTTGACATTCATATAACAAAAGACACCTCTTTTAAACATGGCATATACATGTTTTTCACACTCAAGGATTAAGGGCGCACAAGCAGGATGCATGGACTGGGCACAAGTAGAACTACAATGATAGAACCAGTTTTTAGGGTCAAATTTGTCTTCACAAATTTCACAGAAGTAATCGCCAGGGTGGTTCTCAACTGGATTGTATCTCAGGCTCAATGGATGCTTATCGAACTTGTGCCTCATCATTCCAGGAAACAACAAAGCACACTCCGTATCCAAGTAGAAATCGCAAGAGGGGCAATGGAAAGCGATATTGCAATCTTGGAGGTAACACTCACATGAATTGCATAATTTTTTTGATAGATCAGCTGAAGAAGCATTGATTCTTGAGAGGAGATGGCCTGGGTGAGCTTCATGTGTGATTTCTTTAGGTAGGAATGCACAATTGATATCCACATAATAGTCACATGCAATGCATCCATATGCGAAACTATTACCAGGTAATCTGCAAATGTCACAGAAAAATAAACCCAATAATTGATGAGGGTTCTTTGACACGAGAACAAGCACATGCTCTGGATGACCCGGGTGGTGTTGTATTTGGGAAGGTAGCCTGGCACACCACTCATGAAGAACAAAACCACAACTACTTATTTCAGAACACTT
Source organism: Lactuca sativa (assembly GCF_002870075.4). Lineage (NCBI taxonomy): Eukaryota > Viridiplantae > Streptophyta > Magnoliopsida > Asterales > Asteraceae > Lactuca > Lactuca sativa. Next base: position 35,487,411 of record NC_056631.2, on the reverse strand, counting down.
ATAAAATGGCATTTCAGTAATTGGTTTCAAACATCCGTCACATAATACTTGAATTTTCTTCATGGGGTTGTGAAGAACAATGAGTGATGTTTGTTGCGTGTGTGAGTCTAAAAGAATTAGTGGGTGTTGATGACTAAAATGGTTGAGCATTTCACCGCCATGCTCTTCTTCTTTAATCATAGTAATAAACTCTTTCTTATTATTTAAAAAATAGTGTCTGAGAAGGTTGTAACTTTCATCCGGAAATGGACAGTGGAGAAGATTAGGATAATCATCGTCTTTGAAATTTTTATAAATCTTGCCACTACCTGATAAATGATACTAAACATTAAAAAGTAATAAAACATGCAACATTGAGAAATCTTTAAGTGGTAAAACAAATTAAAGAGAAGAATAAACAAGTTATATATAGATAGATTACCTGGATGTAAGAAGATTGACATAAATGGCTCTGTCTTTGAAGTCGCACAATTAATATGGACATAGTATTGACATTTATCGCATTTGTAAAGCCAAAAGTAAATATAGAAGCCCTTCATACAAACTCTGCACTTGGGATAGTACTTAGCTGCTCTATCAACTCGAGGAAAGGAATAGGCAAGGGTAAGTGGATGAGAATGAGTGAAAGTGGCATCAGTATGTTGTTGGATAAGTAACTTGGCAGGCAACAAAGCACAATCTAAGTGGATGGAGTAGCAAAAACAGGTGGTGCAGTGGTAGAAGGTCCCTTGATGTTCCTCGCCACAAGCATTGCAACAGGATACCATTTTCTTGGGCATACGTTGCAGTTGGTGAGGGTGGCTTGGGTGGTCCATCTTTTGTTGAGACATAGTAGCACATATTATGTCCATATTGATTCCGCAAATGGAACAATGGTAATTAAACAAGTTCTTCCGCTTAAGATTGCAGACACCACATGTCCATTCAGAATCAGGAGTAAAATAGGGATCATCAGATCTCTGAAATCCCTCAGACAAGGTAAGATTATGGTCGGGATGCGGATCATGTGATGGGTGGTTTTGTAGGGTTTTTGGCATTTCTGCACAAATTTTGTGCAAGGAGTAGTCATCATCACAATCCTTACACTCGTAGTAACTCATATGGAATGAATAAATCCCTTCCTTACACATTTTGCACTGTCCAACATGCTTCTCTTCAGCCACAAAATCATCCTCCTCACCTTCTTCTTTCTCTTCTTCTTCTTCATCAGAGTTTTCATTTTTATTGTCGTGGTTTGGTTGCAGATGGACAAGGTTGAGCATATGATCATGAGTGAAGTGCAGAAGCTGCTCCATTGCAGCTACAACAAACAAATACAACTACAAACCTAAATCTTTAGGTCGTCATAACAAACAATAAAAAGAATAATTGATCCAATGTTTATAGACATGTATGCGTAAGACCTTAAATTTAAGTAAAAATCATGCTATTAGCTAGTGCTTTCAACTTGCACTTTTTTTGTCAAGGACATGATTTCAACATCGAAATCTTTGAAGCAAATTGATGGAAAGTAAAAATAAAATTTGAGATAATAACACAACACAAACATGCCCAAGTCATTCACAGCTAATAAATAGAATAATCTATCTACAAAAGTTTGAATGTTATGCAATATATATATATATATATATATATATATATATATATATATATATATATATATATATATATATATATATATATATATATATATATCTCAAAGTTTTATGATAGAAGGCCATCTGATGATCAACTCCTCCTTACTTATCATGGAAAATATTCTACTTTCACAATCAATAGAGAATTAGTTTTGCTTTAAATTCAACTTAGCTTTGTGAACTTTCTTTAATTCCATAATTAAATATTAGAGTATGCTATTCTTAGACACTTAAACAAATGATGTTAGCTTCAGAATATATGCACGTAGAAACCCATATAGTAATATTGTATTAATGATATGATGTCATGAAAGACCATATAAATTTTTGGTGTTTTCTGGATTAAACCTCAATTTAATTTCTTTTTTTTCTTGATAAAGACCTTACATTTTTCCATTTATTCCGATTTGGCCCTTTTAGCAGGTTTACCGTTAATATTCCGATTTTAGACAATTTTTCCAAAAAACCCTCAATTTTTTTATTCTGAAAAAAATTGTCAAATGTAAACGCTTTTTAAGGAAAAAAAATCTGAGGTTTTGTTCGGAAAAAAAAAAAAAAAGGAGAGAGTTTTTTTAGAAAAAATTTGTCTCAGTAAACATACTAAAATAGCCAAATTGAAAAAATAAAAAAATATTTTTAGAAAAAAAATAAAGTTGTGGTTTAATCCGGAAACAGCCCAAAATATAGGGTCATTTATGATATCAAAACTCTTTGCTTCTAAGTTTTTAATCAACCACTTGGTTGGCATGTGGATATTTTATAAAATACGTGTTATTCTGTTTCCAACTAAGAACGTATCTTGGTATATTATCTACACGAAACATATACAATAACCTAAAATGAAAGACAAGAGACATACCTGTTATATAAGTAGGAGGAATTGGATATCTACGTTGCAAAGGTAGAAGTTTTGCTGTTAAAGATGAATTGAGCGCATTAAAAAGGAATGAATATGAATATAATGGGAATATATTTGGTTGCAAATGTCAAGCAATCTCTACTTAATTGGCTTTTGCAACAGAAAGATTATGTTTATGACTTTATTCCCATTCCTAGGTTGATTTCGAAGCAAATTAAATTCGTTATAAATATTCCATCATTTTTATTTGAGAATATTGTTAAAAACATTCTCTAAGAAGATAGTGCGTACGTTGCTCCCTTAATGGAATTGAAGAAACAATTCATCGCATTTGCGAAGGCCATATTGAATTTGGGGGTTTTACATGCTATGTGAATTTAGAATTTTAGAATAAATTAGTGTTTTCTTTTCTTACAAATTGACTTTTTAAGACTTTTTTGCAATTTTTTTACAACTAAGTGATTCATTACAAGATAACTTAGCAAACACTTGCATCTTAAACTTAGCATCATCAAGTAATAGCATATATTTGTCCCAATAGCAAACTTTAACTAGCTTCCTAATCATACACTTGAAATTCTCATTCTTTACCAAAAGTCAACGTTGTACACTTTTACTAAATTACTTTTACCAAACTCAAGAGTTCAAATTGTTTGGTTCTTTTATGTTTCTAACTCATCACCAAAGGTATTTCTTGAGTCCAAACTCAATTTCAACATATTTTGAATGTAAGCCAAGTAATCCCACTTTTATTCTTGATGTTTGACTGCTCAAAAAAGTCAAAGCTGTCAAATTGAACTAACTTGGCATTTTAATTGATTATTTATACGTTATAAACTTTCTAAACATTTTCCAAGTATTCTTTATCTTACATAAATGCAGCAAATTTCATTGCTTTCTTCCATAGTTGTGTAAACTTATTTCCAGTAGTAATTATACATCATCTTTTTAACCATCTACACAATAGCCATGTCGTATGACAGACTTGACTAAACATAATGTTAACGAAGTGAATGCCTACTCGTAACCACATTTGCTTGCTTTTTTATGTTCTTAAGGGCATTACACAATAGGCTTCAAGACACAGAAATCTAATTTTGATATGCATTTGAAAGCCCAATCCTTGGGGTCCAAAGAACACCAACGGATAGTCAAAGGTTGGAGCTAAATTCGGGGACGGATGGACTGAATCCAGAGCACTCTCTTTTCCATTTGTTATGCATGCATTAGAAGTAGGCCACGTTTCCCTTAATTGTTGCAGTAAATAAAATGCATGATAGGAACATTAGTTGCAATTGTTTGGTATGAAGGTTTGGTAATACCTTTTGTTGAGAAGGTTTTTGATTCCCAACAGCAATTTACATTCAATTAATGTACAGAGAATATTGCCCCAAGTCTTCTTTTCCTTCCTCATTGTCTTCTGGAGATTGACCATCTCAAACTAGGTCTATCAGTCGCCTCCGTGGATCACCACTTCCGCCAACAGTGGCGGAGCTGCCATGGCTGCTGTACTCCTTCCGCATTCTTTTCTCTTAACCCCAGCCCTCATCGACCTTTATCTTTCTCTTTCTCCCTCTGGTTCTGTCTCTTGTCTCTTATCGAATCGCACAAGCACCCACAATTTCACGTACACAAGAATTGATATCTTTTCTCCTTTCCAGGTCCAGTTTAAAAAACATGTACTCTGATTAATAATAAATGAAATTAGATTTTTTTTTTAGCTTATCAAATTTTATTTCACACTCTATATAATTTTATGGTTATTTTGAATTAATTTTTATTTCACATATTATTTTATATAGTTTTCTATTTTATTAATTCTACAAAGTATTTAAATGCAATAATAAATATATATTAATTTTCTCAATGAACTTTCCTTTTTAATTTTAAAATTACTAAATTAAAGATTAATTTTCTTTATTTATTTATCTAAATTATTTGTTTAAATTTAAAGAAAAAAAACACTTTAATTTTTATAATTCAATATATATATATTTTTATTTTTCTTATAAATTCAAACTTCTTAAATATTTAGAATTTTATATTTAGTTTTTTTCTTTTAAATAAATTCATATAATACATGAGTCTCATACCTAGTTCAGATTATTCCCATCTATTTTGACTTGATCAACACGACCAACTTTCATATATCCCCCTCAACTTTTATTTATTTTCCATTTGTATATTTTTGGATCAAATCATCTTTTGGGCTAAATGTTTTGTGGGCGGGTAAATTGCACAAATGGTCCCTATGGTTAGCTAAACTTTTCATTTTGTTGCGAGTATGGTCCGATTTTGTTTGAGCTTTTTTTAAAGACGATTTTGCCCCTTATTATTTAATATTTTAATTCTCTTTTATTACAACAATTAAAAAGAATTTAAAATAAAAGAAAAAAAAATACTCCCCCCCACGAATATGAACTAAGTCTATCAACAGACTTTCGTATCTAGAATTCAACAAACACTCATTCTTCATTCCACCCTCATCTTTTTAGATCAAATGTCCAGTTTCCACTAAAATTTATTGTTATTCGCATGTTTTTTTTTTCAACAAAAGCACAAATTTAAGTTTTTTTTTTATTATTGTTCCGAGAACCTAGAATGCATCGAACCAGAAATTCAGTTAGGAGCTCATGTATCACTTTGATAAACACCAAACAATCGTCATCATCAATAATTTTCAGATCAAACACCATACCTAAAGAACTTTCATGTTCTTGATTGTTCTTCAAAGATAGTTACACCAACTTCAAGGCTCAAAGCTTTCAACCAAACAAAAAACTCTCATTCACACACACATACACATAAACAAAAAACCTAATTAAGCCTCCATATCCATCTACCATCGATCTGTATAAAGATTCAAGTAATGAACGTCTCAGAAAACCCACTTCGTTTGAGCACTTCCAGTTTAAATTTTTTTACTTGAGTTCATGTAACGGAACAAAAGTGTAAAGTATTACAGAGTGAATCCAAGTCGTATTGAAATACCCATTTCTTTGCAACAATCATCACTGGTGTCCTCACAGAGGTGGGTTTACATGGTTTTTGGATCTACGACACATCATAGAGGTGGGTTTACAGGGTTTTCAGATCTACGAGAGGGGGATACAAGGGTTATCAGAAAAGATGGAGAGAAGGGCGGCGATCTGAAAACACCGTCCTATTTCACCAGAGCTAGGGTTTTCGGCGGTGGCTTCCTACATTGGAGGTGGAGATTTGTGAAAACCCTAGTAGCGACAACTACAACTTATGGTTTCTGATAGACGATATCGGAGAAGGTAGAGGGTGACGTTCCAGATCCGGCAACGAAGATAATAAGGCATGAAGAAGATGTTGGTGGTTGCGTTCTTAAAGGTTGTATGATGGTGGTTGTTGTGGATACGACGACGGTGGCTGATGGTGGTTACGACGGCGGCTGACGGTGTTGTATCGGCAATTTTCATCTTCCATGGTGCATCGATGATTCTACTGTGTTTTTTTTTTGCACTTGATTGGGTGGACAGTTGACCGGAAGAGAAAGAAGATGGTGTTACAAACTTTAAGAGAGAGAGAGAGAGAGAGAGAGAGAGAGTATTTTATTTTTCTTTTATTTTTAATTGTTGTAATAAAAAAGATGAGTAAATTACACGAATCGTCCCTCATGCAGATGTCAAAAGGCACGTTAGGTCCCTATTTTCAAAAATTAACTCGGACCGTCCCTCGTTTGGTTAAAAATTACGCGTTTCATCCCTCATTAATTTAAGTTTTCATGTTTCATCCTTTGTCAGATATAAAATGACTATAATTCATTTATTATTTTACTTTTAGTTTATTTTTAAACTATTCTGTATTTTTTGAAAAAGAAAAAAATAAATTCCAAACCCACTACTCTGGTCATCTTCTTCGACTACCCCCGATTTGCACCCTTCCACCTCCGGTTCCAGAAATCGAAAATCAAATATAAAAAAATCTGAAACGTGTAACCCAAATGATTATAGAAACCGAAAACCATTTCAGAAATCCCCAAACCGCTTCAAAAATGAAACTCAAAATGAAAATCAATTTGAAATCGAAATAGTTCAAGAAATCAAAAATCACTCATATCTCTCCGTCTCTCTTGCGCTCTTCTTGAAAACCTGCAAAATCAGAGGTTTTTGAAAATGGTTCCAAAAACGCCCCTGCAAAAATCTAAAATCACTCGTATCTCGCTCTCTTGGTATTGCACTAGCACAATTTCGATTTCCAAATCGGACCTTTTTCAAAACCTGCAATATAGTTTGATGATGGACATAAAGAAGATGGAGATGGAGTAAGCACTAGCAATACCTAAACCCAATCGATTTCCCATTGATGTACAATCCCCACCCCTCCTGTCGATTTCTTGGAATCAATTTCATCATCTCGCATTTTAAGATCTGGTGTTGCAGGTGTGATATCTCCTTCTACCATATATGTTGATGTTGGGTTCGGTGTTGATGGATCCTTAGGTTCATCAGCAATTGGCGACGATCCTTGAATCAGTGGTAGGGGAGGTGGTGTTGTCATCGTCAGTATTAGTTCAGGAAATAGAAGCAAAGAAGAGAGGTTGAAAGAGAATAGCGGGTAGGTGGCAGATGCTAATGATCTCACTAGTTCTCTTCTTTGGTGATCAGAAAATAGAGTAAGAGAAAAAGGAGTTATTCTTAACCTCACCGGAAAAGGGAGGAAGATGATGAGGAGCTGAGCTGAGAGCAGGAGTTGTTGGTTGTCGGAAGTGGGTGAGAAAGAGGGAAATAAAATTGGGAAAAGGGAAGGGGGTGGGTAGAAATATTTTTTTTTTCTTTTCCTTTTTAATCTAAAAGTAATAAGCAAATTAAAAAAATTATAAAAAAAAATTATTAAGAGCAAAATAGTTTTTTTTATGTCTGGAGGGAGGGATGGATTGTGCAAGTTTTAAACAAATGAGGGACTCCGAGTTAAATTTTGAAAATAGAGACCGAACGTGCATTTTAACACCTACACAAGGGACGATCCGTGTAATTTACTCAAAAAAGCTCAAACAATATTGGACAAAACTCGCAACAAAATGAAAAGTTTGGACATTTGATGCTAGTTCAAACTTTTTTGGACCAAAATGACAATTTCAGCTAAACACATGAACCATTCGTACAATTTTGTCTTTGTGGGCTAAACGATTTTAGAATCCAATATCATTTCTTTGTGACTAAACAGCACAAATGGTCCTTGTGGTTTGCTCAAAAGTGTCACTTTGGTCCAAAAAGGTTTGGATTAGCACCAGATGTCCAAAGTTTTCATTTTGTTGCTTTTTAGTCCAATCAGTTCTGATTTTTTCAAAATGACGGATTTGCCCTTGTTAATATGTTTTTTTTTCTTAATTGTTTTTTCTGATTTTTAGATTTAAAAAAATAAATCCCTCTCTCTCTCTCTCCACTATTTCTCCTACCTTCATTTGTTCTTCATGGCTCTCAAGAACCCTTCATTGTCGACTCAACTATCATCATCACCGTTAACCATCACTGCTTTTAGCTCCACCTTTAGCCCCTATCGTCTCCGCCATCACCAACCTCCGACATATTTGAAAGTCGCGATTACCTACAAAAAAAACATAATCAATTCCCACCACTTGCCATGGATTCCCACCAGTCCGAAACTGTCTCAAAGGTTGCTATCATTCAGGCCACCCAGTTCCCCCCTGCGGAACTTTGTTTTCAATCCTCACCCTCGTCTTGTTCAAGAACCAAATTCCAAGATTGTTTCATTTATCGGCATTAAACCAGATGATACACCAAAAATGAAAGGGTCGGTGACAGGAGTGAAAAGGGGTCAAACCAAATCCATGAGTCCACATTCAATTGAAGCAAAATCTCCAAAATCAAAATGAAAAATCGTTGTGCATGTTCTTCAATTAATCTGAAGCCCTAGCTTCGATCTATCTGTCGCCGCCTTAAACTTTAGGGTTAGGTTTTTGTTGCGGGAGCTTCGTTTTGAAATCCCAATGGAGGAATAGCTCCGCTTGACAGTCCCAGTTTTTACAAAATAAATTAGGGATTTCACAACATTGGCGTTGGAAATCAGTGGATTGTTGTCTTGAGTCCAAGGATCGACATACTCTTGTAACGGCGTGCCCTAAGCGAACTTCAATCGTGGTACCGGAGACGGTGGTCGTTGATTGCTTTTGGTGGTTGATTGTGGTCTATAGACCATATGTTGAAGATTTCCCATGGTACTAGAGAGTGTGGTTGGAGTGGGTTTTTCTGTAACAGTGAAAATCGAGAAACAGACAGAGAAGATGAATTGAGAAGGGGGTGGTGTGGTAAACCGATACTGACAGTGTTGAAGAACACAAACAGATATAAAAACAGATGGAGAAGACGAACGTATCTGAAAACAGATGGAGAAAACTAACCCTAGATATGATTTCTCATTCTCTTTTCTCCATCTCCATTGAGAATCGATGAGTTCAACAATCTGTTCAAGGTGTTTTTTTTGTTCTAGGTGTTTTTATTGTTCATCTGGACAATTTTCATGAGGAAGAAGTGGGTATTTGGAGAGAGAGGGAGGGAGAGAGAGAGAGATTTATATTTATTTATTTATTTTTTTTAAATCTGAAAAAAAAAACAATTAAGAAAATAAATAAAATCATATTAACAAAGGCAAATCCATCATTTTGAAAAAAAAAAAAACAGAACATATCGGACTAAACAAACAACAAAATGAAAACGTTGGACCTTTGGTGTTTGTCCAAACCTTTTTGGACCAAAGTGACAGTTTTGAGGAAACCACAGGGACCATTTGTGTAATTTAGTCTTTCTTTATTATGTGACCCTTTTTAATTAAACCCAGTTTTTTTTTTTTTTTTTTGATAATGATATTTTGAGATATAATAAAATCTCATGATTCTTTTTATTTATTTACTTAGAAAACAAACCAAGACCCTTATATTTCTTGTGATTATATAATAATTGATCGAACCATCCTTCATCCTTCGATATAATTTGTTATAAAAATTTGGAACGTTACAATCCTCTTGAATCATCAATTCCGGTTCCGGTTCCAAACTGATTTTGGGTCGGTTCGAGCCGATTCGATCCGGTTTCTCACCCTTAAATATTGTAATGCATTGTTTTCTGATCTTCTCATAGTTTGTTGGAAACTATCTTTTAAATTGATTGAGGATGTTCAGGAGTTTGAAAAATAGTAAAGAAGAATTATGTAATTGAAAAATAGTTGGTACAGATTAGAGAACATTTTATATTTTGGAATCTTGGAACAAATAAGTGTTTGTATTTGAATGCTGTATTAAAGAAGTGTTTATAAATTTATTATAATGACTATGTTTTTGTTATTATCCACATTATTTTAATTTCTCAACCATGTAGTATGTTGAAAATAATATATATTTACAATCTCATATTTATTGGATGAAAGTGGAAATTATTTTTTGATAAAGGGTGTTTTATGTTCAAAATATATTCTTTTGGTTGTTAAGATAAATTGCAGGGTTAACACGCGGGTCATGAACTCGGGTAGTTTATTGTTTGGGTTATATATCCATATCCATGTATCTGAAATATAAAGGAAGAGAGAGAGTGAAGAACTCTTCATTCATTCAATCGTTTACCCGATCAAAGCATTAGGGTTTCTCTGTTAGGGTTTTCTCATTCTCTAACTTCATCTCTCTTGTTTTTGTTCATCTGTAACGTTTAAATTCTGTATTTAGATCAGTTCTTTGGTTATAATAGATTAGGATGAGTGATTTGTTAAGAGAGTAGATTAGGTTTTGTGTAGTGAGTTTTGGTTTGTAAGTATCTTGAAACCCTTCTGTTTCTTGATCATCAAATGGTATGACAAATAAAGATGTTGGGAAAGTTGATTTTGTCCATTTTAACATGGTATCAAAGTTGTAAGGCTCTTGTTTCTTGATCCTGATGTTTGTCGGTCACTTGACGTTTGGTTTCGACGACGATCTGTGAAAGGTACTCTTCTCCTTTTGTGTTGATCCTTGTAGTTAGGTTCACAGTTATATATAGTCTGTGTTAGACTAGGTTTTTTGTTTCTTTAGGGTTTTCGCTTTAATTTCCCTAAAGATAATCACTATTCTATTTAGATCTTGGTACTGCGAATTTCTTTTTGGTTGTTTTGCAGATCTTTGGAATTGTTCACTATCGTTGATGTTTTGTTAACAATTCGTGGTTGGTTTTCCAAAGACAAAGTCGATTAATCCTTCAAATATGAAATAACTCTCTTGAGGACGGGTTTCATCACCAATAAACTCTTGTAGAGAACGGATTCAAGTAGTCGACTCTCAAACTTCTATTCTATTGCACTGTGAGGGTTTCTTGTTCCCTTTTCTTTTTAGTTGTAGACGTGGGAGATCCTGGTTGTCTTGTGTACACCAGTTATTGTTGTTTTTTAATTTGTTTATGTACTGTGTTGATTGTCTTGGGCCCCGACATATTGTGGTGTCACAACTGTAAATTTTGAGCCATGTAATCTATACATTCAAGTTAATGTGAATCAAAAACTTCAATCAAATACATCATGCAAGTACCACAAGTAGTCATCAAACAATTGGAGACCCCAGAAGTTCTTGTTAAGTCTAATTTAGGCTAGAACTTCCTTATTGGATCCAAATGGGCCAACAAGCTTCCAATTAGACTATCATGGGCTTAGAACCCTAATTGGGCTCTAATTGGACCCACTCTTATTTATTTTAACATTTTAGGTCATGTTGGACCTATGATGAAATGAATTGGAAGATTTGGGCCAAGGATAACCTAAACTAGCCCAACAAAATGTAAAAATCATATTATAATTTTTTTGGGCCAAAAATCATTCAACTTAACTCCTATGTGGGCTTAGGGGCAATAGAGCCCAAAAATCTTTTCTTCCTTCCCAAATTTCGGCCCAAGAAAAGCCCAAGAGGAGGAGTTGACTATTACCATGCCACCTCATTTTTATCTCTTGGTTTTCCATGCAACACATCTCATATCTCTATGCATATATCACTTCATGTCTATTTCTCTCTCTTTTTCTTCTTGCTCTCGGCCAAACACAACACACACACACACAAATATCTCACAAACACTCTTTAGATTACTCAAGAAACCATCCTCCCTCTTCACTTAAAATCTCGAAACTTTGCTTGTGCATCAAGAGGATTTCAAGAAAATATCATCACTTCTTGGTAAGTTACACATATCTAAGGAATTTATAACTCTTTTTCTCATTACTAGATCCTCTCTCTTAAACAATTTTGGTAATCATGCTCCTAGAAAGCTCCTTAAACTCGAGATCTACATCAAGGAAAGCTAGGGCCGAAAATCACTTCATTTTCCTTCCATTTTCATTGCAAAACCGAGCCCCCACACCCAAGGTGAGATTCATACCCCTATTTTCTGTTTTTATGAGTTTTTGTGGGGGGGAATACAAGTGAAAGTGTAGATCTATATGTATTTGTATGCCTTGTATGATTTCCATGCTTATATGTATGCTTTTATGTGTTTTTATGTTGGATCTAGCCTTAAAACTCATCAAAACCGAGATATATCTTGTGTTAAATGATTTTATCTTCAAATATATTTCTAAACCCAAAGAGCTTCAAGAAAAATGTCTAAGTGGGTTAGTGATAATTTTCTTTGGGTTAAAAACACAAATTTTGGGCCTAAAATGTGAAAAATGCAAAAATAAGGGCCCAAATTGACATTTCACAGATTCTGATGGATGAAGTGTGCCAAAACAGTTTCTATAAATAAATTTCTGGAAATATACTCATTTGGGGGACTAAAAACATAAATTTCAAGCTTATTGGGCTAAAAATGAAAATTTCGGCCCAATAAGGCCCATTATGCGAATTTTTCTGTTTTGGAGGGCCAAAACTGTAACTTTCTGTAAAACAGTGGACTATAAGTGTTCCAAATCCTTTTCAAAGGTTTAAAATGCTTTTTAAATTTAAAAAGGACCAAAGTTGCAAAATTTTTCCATTTTGGGCCAAAATTGTCAAAATTGCGAAAAGATGGGCTAAAACCGAGAAAAACTGCATTTTCAGGGACTTAAACTGTTTTCTTTGAAAAATATGCTGGAAAATATTAATTTCAATAATTTTTGGTGTTAAAATGTCAAGAAAAATAGTTTAAGGACCAAATCGGGAAATATTTAAATAAAAGGGTTGAAAATGTAAATTTTACAATTAATGAGAGGCTGAAAACAGAAATATTCCAAGGCTGATTCAATGTGTACGATTTGATCAAATAATGACACCTCGACTATCAACGAAATACAACTCATTACAATACCAAAAGTCGTTGTTAAACGAATTGGCTCGGTCTCGAGCCGATGGAAATCTACAACTACTAACTCCTTGATACATACAAATAATGATTGGTAATACATATACATACGAGTGTGCACAGACGTCTACGCACCATCTTCGGGCCCCAAAAGTGTAAAATCTTGTTTGTTGGGCCTAGCTAGCCCAATGACCTGATCTTAAGGCCCGAAGACATTTTTTTTCTACGAAGTGTTGAGTTTCACCGACTTGGCACAACGTAGGGTGACTTTCAATGGCTTGTACCACTGGTCCCCAAGGGTCCATGGTATTGCTAGAAAAGTCTACACATTTTACGAGGCGGGTCGGGGACCCCTCGCACGCATATTTTCCCCAGCCGGTTAATGGAGTTACCGGGGTCTTCGTGACCTCTTTCTCTTCGGATGTGGGACTTCACATAGTCCGGGCGATTGGATAACGTGATTAGTACGGACGACGCCTTCGGGTTCGTTAGTATAACTATAAACCGGGCGTTTGTGTAATGCGGGTTTGTAGTAAATAATCAATGCTCGAGAACCTTCCAACGTCGCTTGGGACCGATACTGCTATTTTTATAATGTTTTCAACGCAACTTAATGGATTCCAAGAGAGCTAGGGGAACATCGGGTTTCCCTAGGGTTTTTATCACATACAGATTTGAAACGCATACATCTTAAATGAACATTTTTTTTAGTATAGAAACAAACAGGCATACCTATGGATCTTCACAAACGTTTTCGAAAGCTTTTCTTTTCAGAAAATATCGGATTTTCTGGTGGTTTTTCAAGAAATATAAACATTCGATTTCAAACACTACTTATGAACTCACCAACATTTCATATGTTGACGTTTTTCAAAATACTTGTATTCTCAGGGAACCAGTGAATCAAGGGAAATCATACTCAGTGACGGTTGCAGTTTATTTTTGAATGAACTAAACAACATTAATTTTTTGGAAATGTAATGTCTTAAACAATGTATGACATGTAAACACTACTGGTTGTATTATGAAATGAATGGTGACGAATGTTGTTATGTTTCATATATATTCAATGTTATGGTATGCAATTGAGTCACGACAGCCCCCGGACGTTTCCGCCGTCTGGTTCGGGGGTGTGACATGTGGTGACCATATGGACGTTAGGTCGACACAGTTGACACAAGTTATCTGTGTTCTATTATGTTTCTTGGTTGTTTCTTGTTTTTCCTCCATCATGACTAGAGAAACACCTGAGGGGAGTGGTGTTTCTAAGGATATTCCTATTGATTTTGATGATCCGTTATATGTTCATCCATCTGATAATGTTGTAACCTCCATTATAACAATTCAACTAACTGGAAATGAAAATTATCGGTTATGGCGTAGTGCTATGTCAAGAGGATTTAAGGCTAGGAATAAACTAAGTTTTTCTGACACCCCCGAACCAGATGGCAGAAACGTCCGCGGGCTTGTGCGTGGCTTCATCTTGAAATATCATTACAATGAATATAAATGAAACATAACATCATCATCACCATGCATAATATAATACAACTATCATTGTTCACATCAGATATAAGATTTTAAATTACATGACCATAACATTCATAGTACGATGTTTAACAATACACAAAACAAAATCCATATACTTGTTGATTCTTCTGCTTAACGAGTTCCTGAGAATACAAGTTATTTTGAAAAACAGTCAACATAACAATGTTGGTGAGTTCATAAGTGTAATTTAATGAAAAAATTTGTATCGATAGCAAAACACCAGAACATCCGATATTTTCGGCAAAAGAGTTTGAAAATGATGTATCAAATCAAGTATTAATGCATGTGTGGTTTCCATTGTAGAAAATATGTAAGAATAAGTTCCCGAAAATCCTATTTGTTTCTGTTGTAAATTGAAGGTGGTATGTAAATATATATTTTTCCCCAGAAAATCCGATATTTTCTAATTGTAAAAGTAATGTAGTCTTAAAACCCTAAGACCAGGTATTAGTATGTGTACGCTTTGTGTCGCCCCGATTTGTATTTGTATTCCATAGTATTCTGATGGTATTGATCTTTATGTGAGCCGTTACAACCATGCTTAATAAAGACTAATTCGCGTGTCATGGCGTATCAAACTCCGGTTTATCGAAGGTAAGGTTTGTCACCCTACATTGGCCTAGTCTAGCTGTAGCGAACAACTCAGGTGTGGGGTGTCACCTCGTATAGATCTATACACAAACTCACGCTCTCCCTCCAGGAGACTCTGGTTATAACTACAGACTACAATCATACACTCAAAGGTGTCAACCGAAAAGTCTCACCAGATCCCCAACTTGTTCACGAGCAATGTATTACAAGTATATTGTCTTACGTTGTATAATGTTTTACATATATGTTTTAAGTTTTCAAATCCAAAGTATGTATTCAAATGTACGAGACCCAGTAACAGGTATATGGGCCACCAAGGCCCAATAACATACATTGAATAACTCAGGCCTAATTAGCATGTGTATGGGCCACTAAGGCCTAATTAACATGAAATGCTTAATTTAAGCCCAAAAAGCATGTATATGGGTCGCTAAGGCCCCATAAACATGAAATGAACATATTAGGCCCAACAAACATGTATATGGGCCATTAAGGCCCAAATGAACATGTAATGGATATATTAGGCCCATTATTTTGAAATTTAAATTTATGGCCTAAATGTATATAAAATGTTATTTTTGGCCCATTTTTATAGATATTGACACTTTTGACCCAAAAAATATATAAATGTTATTTTTGGCCCATTGTTGTAAAGATTTGCATTTTAGCCCATTTTTAAATAAAATGACATATTTGATTAAGTTGTATAAATATGACATTTTTGGCCCATGATTATGAAAATTTACATTTATATCTCACTTTTCATAAGAATTTCGTTTTTTGCCCAAACTTTGGAAAAAATGTCATTTTTAACCCATGAAACCGTAGGTTTACATTTTTGGACTCAAACTTGAGTCAAATGATGATTTACTCCTTAAAATCAAGATTTTTACATTTTTGGCCCACTAAAACCGAAAAGCCCATTTTTATGGCCCAATGTTCAAAAATTTACATTTTTGGTCCCTTTTTACCCCCAAAAGTATCATAGTAACTCATTTTTGTATAAAAGTGCCTCTTTTAGTCCTTGTAAAACCGAAAGTGACATAAAATATCATATTTTTGTTTATTTGTTCAAAAATGGCCCTTTTTCAAGATTTTTGTTTAACTTCTTATGGATCTTCACATGTTAAACCCATCTAACTTCATAATATGTTGTTTGAAGTGTTTTAGTTACACATATCACAACTTTTGGTTAGAATTTTTGAGGTCTATAGTGCTTCATCAAATAATCACAAATTAAACCAAGAAAAACACACATAACATGCACAAATACATAGATCTAACACATAAGGACTTGTATCCTCCCCCCAAAACAAGATAAAACCGAAAACAATGGGGTATGAACTCACTTTGTTTTGTGGTTCTCAGTTTGAAGAAGAAATGGAAGAAGATGATGTCAATCTCGGACCTAGCAAGCTCCTTGAAAAGTTTTTGGACTTAGATGGGTTCTAAGAAGCAAGATCATGAAATAGTATGAGTTAAGAAGAGATTTTTGAATTAATAAAGAAACTAAACCATAGATCCAAGTATGAGCTTACCAAAGATGATGACCTTAGTGCAAAACTTCTTGGAGATTACCCGCAAATCTTGAAAATTAAGAGGAAGAAGGAGGAGTTCTTTTGAGAGAGTTTTGTAAGTGCTTGAAATGAGAAATGGAGGTGGGGTGGTGGGAGTCTCGGCCGAAGATAAGAAGAGGGGGAAATAGAAAGATTTGAGGTGATGTTGCATGGAGATATGAGAATGCCTTGTTCCATGGTGTATAATAAGCTTGGTTATCTCCTAAACAAAAATGAGGTGTCATGCATTAGGTTAATTAATCATTTCTCTTTTTTTTTTTTTTTTTGCATAGTTGGGCCGAGAGAGGCTAAGAAGAGAGGAAATGATGGGTAGCTTGAGCCTTACATGCTTGGTCATGATCTTATGTGGCCCAAATAATTAATTCTCGGCCTATTGGGCTCTTAAGGAGGTTCGCGACCCAATATTTTATAAAGGAATGGGTTTATGGCCCATTAGGGCTAATTAAATTATTTATGGCCCAACAAGGCCCATTAGGGTAAATGGAATCATTTTTAGGCCCACATGGCCTAAAATGTTAAGTTTTGTGAATGTAGGTCCAATTAGAACCTAATTAGGTTTTCTAGGCCCATCATAGTCTAGTTGAAAGTTTATTGGCCTAATAAGAGAGTCCTAGTCCACAATGAACTTGAACCGGGATTTCTAGGGTTTTCAACACATAGTTTACTATAAGAGATGTAATGAGTGAGCATATGGCATGATATTTACTTAGAGTACAAGTCATTACACTAGATGAATGTTTACATGAGAATAAAATTTCCTAGCTAAAATGCTAGTTGTGACAGTTTTGTAGATGGTACTCTTACTCTGGAAAAAACTGAATCTTCTAAAGCTTCTAAATGGGAGCGTGTTAATGTTGTTGTTTGCAATTGGATCTTAGGGTCAATCTCTGAAACTATATATGCCAGTCACATATATTCTAATAAGGCTCATGATATCTGTAATGAATTATTTGAAACTTATAATAAAGTTGATGCATCTGTTATTTTAATATTCATCAACAGATTAATACTTTAAAACAAAGTGGTTCGTCTCTTTCAGATTATTACAATAAACTTGATTCCTCATGGAAGGAATTTGATGGATTAACTAGTTTAACTGAATGTGTTTGTGAGGTTGCCACTAAGCTTAATGATCACTCTAAGCTAATGAAGCTAATGCAATTTCTTAGTGGTCTTGATGATGTTTATAATCAAGTCAAAAGTCACATTCTTTTGATGGAACCTTTGCCAAATGTTAATTTACCTTCTCTATCCTTTTCTAGAGAAGAGTCTCTTCAAAAGAATGGGTCTTTAAGTTCCACTAACTCATCAAAACCACATGTTTCTATTTTTAACAGTAAAGTCGCTGATTTTAAAAGAGGAAAATGTCAAAATAGGTCCAGGAATCAGGGTTTACAATGCAAAAATTTTGGACTCAAAGGTCATTAAATAGAAAGGTGTTATAAGTTGATTGGATGTCCAAAAGATTTTAAACCAAAGAATGAAAATAATAATCAAAATAAGTCTTTTTCTGTGAACTCTTCTTCTGTTAGATCTAATAGTAACACTGTAGTTTCTTTTGAGTTTGTTCCTGGTAGTGATGCTCACTATCTTACTAGTGAACAATACTCTAAGTTTCATCGTCTCATTAGTGTAAGCTCTACTAGTGAGGATGTATCTTCTACTACAAATACGGTAGGTACATCTATGTTTCAGTGTTGTAATTCCTTTGTCAATTCTAATATTTTTCAAAGATGGATTATTGACTCAGGGGAAAATTAACATATGATAGCCTCTGAGTCACAACTTCGAGGTGAAGTGGATGTGTCTAAACTTAACCTACTTGTAAAACATCCTAATGGTTCTTCAGCTCCTATAAATAAAACAGGAAATCTTCAGTTATCCTCGCATCTCACTTTATTTGATGTATTTGTTGTTCCAGACTTTAATGTCAACCTTTTGTCTGTACATAAACTTTATAAGGATAGTGGGTGTGAAATTGTTTTTTCTGAACATAACTGTAAAATTCAAGATTCATTATCAAAGGAGATGGTGGAGAATGGTAGAGAATCTGGGGGGGCTGTATTATCTTGACTATGTTCCCTCAGGTACTTCAACTAATATAACTAATTCTAAGTGTTGTGTTTCTAAATTCACTTGGCATAGTAGACTTGGTCATCCAACTGACCAAGCTTTAAGTTCTTTGAAAGAAAAGTTAAAACTTGGTAATGAGTCCCTTCCTCCTT
Organism: Lactuca sativa; assembly: GCF_002870075.4. Lineage (NCBI taxonomy): Eukaryota > Viridiplantae > Streptophyta > Magnoliopsida > Asterales > Asteraceae > Lactuca > Lactuca sativa. Next base: position 35,468,700 of record NC_056631.2, on the reverse strand, counting down.
GTGATGTCTGTCATAAAGCAAAACATACTAGAGAATCTTTTTCACATAGTCAACATAACTCAACTAAACTAGGTGAATTGATTCACCTAGATGTTTGGGGACCTTATAATCTTGCTTCAGTTGAGGGTTTTAAGTATTTTTTGACTATTGTGGATGACTTTACTAGGTCCACTTGGGTTTTTCTTTTAAAATCAAAAAAGTGAAGTCTTTGATTGTTTTAAGTCATTTGTTAATATTCTATTAAATCAGTCTAGTGTTAATATTAAGGTGGTATGTTCAGATAATGAAACTGAATTTGTGAATAATCAATGAAGTATTTTTGTGTTGAACAATGTGTTATTCATCAACCATCTTGTGCTTACACTTAGGGGTGCAAACGAGCCAAGCTACTCGGGATCGACTCGTTAAAAGCTCGACTCGAAACCGATTTTAAACGAGCTCGAGCTGAGCTCGAGCTTAATATTAAGCTCGTTTATTAAACGAGCTCGAGCTCGAGCCTATGTCGCTAAGCTCGATTAGGCTCGCGATCCTAAACGAGCCTTTATATAATATAAATATAATTTATTATTATTTTCATATATTAAAATAAAAACCTATTTGGGAAATTATGGATTTCGGGTATTAGTAAACGAGCTTCTTTACGAGCTTGAGCCGAACTTAAGCTTATTTAGGCACATTAAACGAAAAACGAGTCGAGCTCAAGCCTAAGCCGAGCTTGTATAACTCTTTACGAGCTCGAGCCGAGCTTAGCAAAAGAAAGCTCGAATCGAGCCGAGCTAGAGCTCGAGCCTCATATAACTTAAACGAGTCTGAGCCGAGCCTGGCCAGGCTCGGGCTCGGCTTGGCTCGTTTGCACCCCTGCTTACACTCCACAACAAAATGGAGTTGTGGAGAGAAAGCATAGACATATTCTCAATGTAGCACGATCTATTATGTTTCGATCAGGAGTTCCTCTTAAGTATTGGGGAGATGCAGTCTTAACTTCTGTATTCTTGATAAATAGGATGCCTACTTCTGTCTTAAATGGCTTGTCTCTCTGTGAACTTGTTTTCAAAAGAGCTCCTAGTTTTGATCATTTAAGGGTTTTTGATTGTCTATGTTTTGCTTTTAAACAAAATGTTACTGATAAGTTTTCTGAACGTGCTGAGAAATGTGTTTTATTAGGATATTCTTCTGATAAAAAGGCTTATAAACTTCTTAGTCTGGATACTAACACTTCTTTTGTATCTAGGGATGTAAAATTTTATGAGTCCGTTTTTCCTTACAAGTAAAAATCAACTACTGTTGATAAAACTTTAGATAATTCTGGCCCTAGTGATCTTTTTTCCTATGATGTTTTTGACATAAATGAATATTTTAATGATTCTATTAATATTGATGAGTTGAGAGTAGGGTCCCAGTTAGATGGTGCTGATGCAACCATTAATTTGGATGATGTTAGCTCTAGTGAGACCATCAACCGGAGTGGCGAGGCAATTGTGCCTCCTACTGTTGGTTATGTTCCTTCTTCCTTAAGTGTGTCTGAGGAAAGTAGTCATTCACCCTTAACACCCTCTATAGAGCATTCTTTAGGTGCTTCTAGATCTAGGCGTGAGTCACATATGCTAGTTAAATTTGCTGATTTTCTTGTTGAAGGGAAATATAAATATGGTATTGAAAGGTCAATTAACTATTCTTGTCTTCATACTAAAACTAAATGTTTTATTTCTAATCTCAATAAATCTATTGAACCTACGAATTACAATGAAGCTTTGTCTAATCCAAATTGGGCTAAGGCAATGAATGAAGAAATTGAAGCACTTCATCGTAATCATACATGGGAAATAATTGAATTACCTAAAAACAGAAAACCAATTGGATGCAAATGGGTTTTTAAAATTATATATAAGTCAAATGGAGAAGTAGAAAGGTATAAAGCACATTTAGTTGCTAAAAGATATAATCAAAGAGAGGGTATAGATTTTGAAGAAACTTTTTCTCCAGTTGCAAAAATTGTCATTGTGCGCATTATTATTTCATTGTCTTTGCATAATTCTTTGCCTTTATATCAATTAGATATAAATAATGCGTTTCTTTACGGTGATCTCATAGAGGATGTGTATATGTCTCTTCCTCCTGGTTATTATTCTGCTAATGACTCTAGGGTCTGTAAGCTTCCTAAGTCATTATATGGCTTAAAGCAAGCTCCTAGGAAATGGAATGAAAAACTTTGTGCAACTTTGTTTATGTTTGGTTTTCAAAAAAAGTATAAGTGATTATTCTCTATTTGTTAGGAAATTTGAGGGTTCAATAACTGTGTTATTAGTATATGTGGATGATATTATATTAACTGGAAGTAGTGAAATTGAATTGAAAAGGGTTAAAGATTTTATGAAAAGTCAATTTTTGATTAAGGATCTTGGAATTCTTAAATATTTTCTAGGAATAGAGGTGGTAAATTTTGATAATGGCTTGTGTTTAAATCAAAGAAAGTATTGTTTGGAGTTGTTGCATGAATATGGTATGCTTGGTTGTAAACTTGTAAGTACACCCTTAGAAACAAATGTTATAATAAGTACATGTGAGGCTGATAAAGGAAATGATCTGTTGGATAATAAAAGAGTTTCAAAAGCTTATTGGTAATCTCATATATCTTACAGGTACCAGACCTGATATTTCTTATGTTTTTCAGGTACTTAGTCAGTTTATGCATAAACCTAGAAAACCTCATTTGAAAATTGCGTTCAGGTTGCTAAGATATTTAAAAAGTAGTCCTAGAAAAGGAGTTGCAATAAATAAGTCATATATATTTGAATTAAAATTAAAGGGTCTGTTGATGCAGACTGGGCTAAGTGTTTAACTATAAGAAAGTCTGTATCAGGTTACATGGTTTATTTTAACAATTGTTTGATTTCATGGAAGAGTAAGAAACAATCTACTGTTTCTAGGTCTTCTACTGAATCTGAGTATAGAGCTCTTGGCTCAATTACTTGTGAGATAATTTGGGTTTCGAAGATTTTGTTTGAACTAGAAGTTAAAAGTCTTATTCATGTTTCTGTTTTTTGTGACAATGATTCAACAATTAAGTTAGCTCTTAGTCCTGTGTTTCATGAAAGGACAAACCATTTTGAAATCGATCAACATTTTGTTAGGGAAAAAATTCCTAATGGAGTTTTAAAATTGGTTGGGATAAATTCTGTCACACCCCTGAACCAGACCGCAAAAACGTCTGAGGGCTCTTGTGACTTAAATTGAATACCATCACAATGAATATACATGAATCATAACATAAATCATCACCATGCATTAAAATAACACAACTGATATTGTTTACATCTAGTACTTTGTTTTTAAACATTGCAAATTCATAACATAATTGTCTGGTAGATATCAATGGCAAAACACCCTGACATTACTTGGTACTTATTCTTCGGTTTACCTGTTACCTGAGAATACAAGTTAATTTTGAAAACATCAACATATGAAATGTTGGTGAGTTCATAAGCAATGTTGTGATAAAATGATTTGGTGTAGTTTGTAAAAACCCATAAAATCCGATATTTTATGAAAAGATCATTGTTTATAAAAAAAATGCGAAAATCCGTAAATATATGCTTGTTGATTTTAAGTCGTGTATAAATGTTGACCTTTAGTATTAATCGCACAAGTGAAAATGTTGAACTTCCCAGGAAAACCTGATGTTTTCCCAATACATAAAATACAGTGATTTCTCAATTGTTATATCGTCACGACAAATGATTTTGATTTCTCGGGTGGCACTGGATTAATTTGGGTTGTGAGTCGTTATACTTACGCATTAGATAATGACTAGTTTATAACTACAGTATCGAACAATCCTTAATGACGTCGCCCGTTACTACTCACTTAATCCACGACCCTGGTTACTCTTGATTTACGTCCTGAATCTGTTTACCTTGATTACTCGTAAGCCTAACAAACGAGGAAAAAAAAGGAGTACGAAGTCCCGTTATTCCCGTGAGTTATTTAGGCTGTCGGGAATGCGAAAGGCACGTTGTCCCAACTCGCATTTGATTTCTTGACCTCACTAGCAATACTAGTGGACCACTAGGGCCCAATAGCACATCATAGCCATTGAAAGTCCTTTTACATGAAATCGGGTCATAGAAGGCCCAATAGCACATAAGCACATTCCCTTTGGGCCCAAAGATCATGTTAATGGGATAGCAAGGCCCAACAAGCATGATTTGCAACTTCCAAGCCAAAGTTTGTAAATTTTCTCATCGTAGTTATCGCACATTTGTTTAGATGGTTTGTTCAACGCTTGTTGTCTTGTATTGATTCGAGACCGAATCACTTCGTTTGTAACGATATTTGTTGTTGAAGGTGTATTTGTTTTTCGTATTGTCAGTAGTTTGTGGGTTTTGTATTTTGTATTAATGAATTAATTAGTTTAAAAGTGGGATTTGACCCCTTTCACTACCTTTTCTTTTATAAAAATAACACTTTTGGTCATTTTATATAAAAGAATTTCATTTTTAGTCCTTAAAACATTTTTATGACACTTTTGTATCATTTATTTGATGAAAACATAGTTTCAACCCAAAATTTATCTTGTGAACAGTTTCATCCCTCCCAGAATGATGATTCTCGGTTAGAACCCCATTTTTCACAACTTTTACAGTTTTGGCCCAAATTTCTAAAACTTTACATTTTTGGTCCTTTTTTTATAGTGAAAGCATTTTTTACTCTTAAAATGATTTTGTTATGCCATGTACTCCTTGTTTTATCAAAAAATTCATTTCAGCCCCTAAAGTTTGTCATTTTTTGCATTTTGGGGCTTATTGGGCCGAAAAGTCCATAATTAGCCCATTAAGCTAAAAAATTACATTTTAAGTCCCTAGAAAATTTTAGTATTCAGTAAAACGATTTTAGAATCTTTTTTTGACACTTTTGACCCTCAAGAAACCATGACTTATCGATTTGTAACCCAAGTTTTGTATTTTTGACAATTTAAGCCCAAAAATGGGTTTTATATTAGAATATGTTCATCATGACCTTATAAGATATTATTCTTGACTTGTTTAGTGGAAAATAACTTAGATTATGCTTGTTTCCTTTCTCATGCCATAGATCTCGGGTTTACACCCCTTTTGTTAACATATTCATCACAAAAACATATGAAATCACACACATGCATGCATAAAATCACACATAGCATACACATACACATAGATCTACACATTTTCTTGTATTCTCCCCCAAAAACTCATGAAAACCGAAAAAAAGGGGTATGAAACTCACATTGAGTTGTAGTTTCGGTTTTTGAAGAAGACTAGAAGAAGGTTTGATGCTAATTTTCGATCCTAGCAAGTCTTCTTGGTAGATCTCGAGTTTAGTGGCTTAGATGATGTAAGATCACAAGTTTGAATAGATTTAGAAGAGATTTTTGATGAAATGAAGTAGCTAGATTATGGATCTAAGCAATATCTTACCTTAGATGATGAGTTTTGTGGAAAATTTCCTTGAAAACCTTTTAGATCTCGAAAGTATGGAGAGGAATGGAGAGAGTTTTCTTGAGAGGATTTTTGAGTGAAGTGTGGGTGTGTGTGTTTGGATTCGGCCGAGAGCAAGAAAGAGAGGAGAGAAGAGAGAGTGAGTGATTGGATGGTGCATGGAAGTATGAGTCATTTTGCATGGAAATCCTTTGAACAATTGTGAGGTGGCATCTAAGAGTCAACTCCTCTTCTTGGGTTGGGCTTGGGCCGAGAATTAGAGAAAAGAGAAAAGAGTTTTGGGCCTTTTTGCTTAAATCCATATTGTGGTCCCAATTTGATGATTTTTCGGCCCATTTGGCTCCCATGATGGTTTACGGCCCAATTTGTCAAAAATAATTGGCTTCATAGTCCATTAAAGTTAATTCGGTTAATTATGGCCCAATAAGGTCCATTAGGGTATTTTATTTCATTCTAGGCCCAATATGTCCCAAAATGTTGAAATAAATGGAAGTGGGTCCAATTAGAGCCCATTTAAGAGTTCTAAGCCCAGAATAGTCAAATTGGAAGCTTATTGGCCTATTAGGCCCAATAAGGAAATCCTAGTCCATAATGGACTTAAACCGGGATTTCTAGGGTTTCCAATTCTTTGTTGATTATTTGAAGTGCTTGCATAGAGCGTTTGATGGACAAATTGTTGTTATTGAATAAGCCTCATATGTGTTTTCACATTTTTGGTTCACAATTGTTATTATTGTTGTTGTTACATGGTATAAAATTCCTAGTTGTGACAAATTCTTCTGAACAGAATGCTGATATTCTTACTAAATCTTTGAGCATAAAACAACATGAAATTTTGTCTAACAAAATGGGTCTTATTGATGTTTTTAAGAATGAAAAATAAATATTTCGATTGAGGGGGGATGTTGAAAATAATATATATTTACAATCTCATATATATTGGATGAAAATGGAAATTATTTTTTGATAAAGGGTGTTTTGTGTTCAAAATATATTCTTTTGGTTGTTAAGATAAATTGCAGGGTAAACACGTGGGTCATGAACTTGGGTAGGTTATTGTTCGGGTTATATCCGTATCCATGTATCTGAAGTATAAAGGAAGAGAGAGAGAGAGAGAGAGTGAAGAACTTTTCATTCATTAATTCGTTTACCAGATCAAAGCATTAGGGTTTCTTTATTAGGGTTTTCTTATTCTCTAACTTCATATCTCTGGTTTTTGTTCAACTGTAATGTTCAAAGTTTGTATTTAGATCAGTTCTTTGGTTGTAATAGATTAGGATGAGTGATTTGTTAAGAGAGTAGATTAGGTTTTGTGTAGTGAGTTTTGGTTTGTAAGTATCTTGAAAACTTTCTGTTTCTTGATCATTAAATGGTATAAGAAACGAAGATGTTGGCAAAGTTTATTTTGTCCATTTTAACATAGTACATGAGTTTTAACCTATTAAAAATATAAAAAATTATAGATATGAAAGGTAAGGGTTTTAATCTCCCAATCTTCCAAAAATAACCATTTTTTTAGTTACTTTACTTGTATGCAATGCATTGTTTTTACATGTCATTGTATTTGACCAACATTGCTATTTTGTTGATACATATAATAAATCGAATAAGATAACTAGTTTTGACAAATTTTGTAACATATATGCCAAGTATGGAAGTTGTTGTGTTCACTCTTATAAGAGCATTTACAATGATAACTTTTTTTATAGGGTATTATTATTGACCTTTATATATAATCTCTATTATTTTGAACAATAATATTCATTGAAACCAACCCATATTCCTCATTAATAGAATTAAATATAATTATCTATTTATATTTATTTTTAACAATTATTATTATTGATTAAATATATTTTTACTTATGCGATCATTTTCTAATTTCAATAATGATGTCCATTTAAAATACAATTTATTTATAGCTAAATGTAATTTATAATTTGATGTTATTATCATTTAAAATTGTTAGTCATTAATTTTAAACCACTTATTATTAATAATAAGTTAAAGAAGACTTTTAAGAAACACTTAATATTATTATTAAAATGTGAAACATACACTAAATAATAAAGTGATAAGATAGGCAATTTGCATTTCAAAAGAGACTTGCATGGATAATATGACATATCCATGTAATTTGATTTTATTATTTATAATTATTGCTTATTAATTTTAAAACCTCTTGTTATTATTAATAAGTGAAAGAAACTTTTAAAAAACACTTATTATTATAATCAAAATGTTAAACATATACTAAAATATAAAGTGATAAGATAGACAATTTGCATTTTAAAAAATGCTTACATGGATAATATGGATAATATGACATATCCATGATTGTTAATTAATTATTGTTTTGAAGCAACATGAACATACAAACATGTATACAATAGTTAATTAAATATTATATATATATATATATATATATATATATATATATATATATATATATTACCTTCCATAACATATGATCGATAACATGAATCTAATCTAATTTACATTAAAATTTCAACCACAACATACAATGATATTCTTAAAAGAATACTTAAATCATGAACATACAAAAATGAATTAGTATATAATTAAAAACTTCAACATAACAAAATAGCTCGAAAAATTGTTCAAATCCCTCAAACCAACACAAAAAACTTTAAACTTGTTTTCTTTATGAATTTTGTATGTGATTTGTATTTGTGTGTCTACTAAAAAAGATTGACATTTTTATAGTATAGTATTCACTAATTGTTTATTAAATGTATTATATAAGTTATAAAACCTTTGAATTGTTAATCATTATTAAGAGACTTTTGAGTGATATTCATTAAAATAGGAGGTTTCAAATGCATGAGGTGTTTGCAAATTTTTATGGGGGTTTCAAATGCTCAAGGAAAAATGCTAGCTTTTTAAGTATGTATGATTTAGTGGTCAATATACTTTTATACTTTGTCACTTAACCCCCTCATACTTTAGTTATATTTCATTTACATTCCTAATATATTTTATTTTTAAATCTTTTATTTATTTATTTATTTACTAGTTAATTATTTATATTAAATATCTAATGATGTTTCTTTTTATGAAATAAAAAATTATAATGATTATAAATTTTTTATCACTATTTCATAATAGTTTTTTCGTATTATTTTTCCGAACGATATGTTGTAATATATTTTTTAGTTTGAAACAATGTATTCTAATATTGTTAATAAAATTAAAATAAAACGTGTGTTTAAAAAACAAATAATTAAATAAAAGGGTTTTATAGAACATTTTAGATAGATGTGGATAAATTAGTTAAATTTTTATAAAAAAGCTATTCAAAGGGGTTAACCATTGGAGTGATTATTTAATTATAGGTTAAGTTATTAAAATGATGACATGGCAAAAGTTTTAAGTCATGTTATAACTTAACCATGAGATAATGACTTAGGAGGGTAATTAGGTTTTCAGTTTGTCTGTATTAGGTCATTAAGGTTTTTTTTTTTTTTTTTTTTTTTTTTTTTTTTTTTTTTTGCGTATTAGACCAATATAGTTGTTATTACCGTTTAGAAATAGTTCTTTTACCGATTTTAACCGGTAAAAATGACTATTTGTAAATGGTAATAACAACCACATTGGTCTAATACGCACAAAAAAAACCTTAGTGACCTAATACGGACAAACTGGAAACCTAATTACCCTCCTAAGTCATTAACCCTAAATTTAAAGACATTGAGAATATATGACCATCAATAGTAAACTAGTTCGTTTAGAACTCGCATCGTCACATATAACCTGCTACTTTTCTATATGGCGAAGCTCTTCATCTATGGTCGTCCCTTTGGGGACATCCGATAAAAGTGAAATGATACAGAGAAGATTAGCATGGCCCCTGCGCAAGAATGACAAACACAAATCGAGAAATGGTCCAATTTTTTTTAACCCTTCATCGTCTTCTCTGGAACCCTAATTCCATTTTCAAATGCTAATAGAGTTCAATTGGAATTCTTACGTTTTTGTAGTTCATCTACTGAAGTCATGATCAGACACATGTGGATTCCATGGTCAGATTGATCTTCTTGTTGATGTCTTCAACCACTCGTGGCAAGTAAGGGTGATCTTTCTTTTTATAAAGTCTCCTTTAAGTTTTATACTTTTCCTGTCACTAAGTTTCATGCTTTATAAACTTCCGTTTATTTGTTGTATATAGTCTGTATGTGTTTGTTTATGTGCTGATTTTTAATTAATTTTGCGACTTCAGTTTCTTAGTTCATGTTGTGGTTTTGCTTTTTATAAAATAATTGATAACATACATCATCTGCAAGTCTCTGTTGGTTTTACATTTCCATTCGTTATTAAATGTAGACATTGATGGGAGGTTAGTGAGATTGTATTTGTACATATGGACGTGTTCATGTAAATATTTAAATGACAAAAAAGAAGTTATTGATAAAATGTTGCATATTTATGTAATGAAGATCATCAATCATATGAGTTTTTGGACTTAGAAATTATGGAAGGGTTGTAAGATAAGTTTAAATGAAAGCAACTATTTTCAGTCAAATAAGTCAGTCACATTGATTAGTAAGCATGTTTTCTAAATAATTAGGATTAATGACTTAGGAGGGTAATTAGATTTCCAGTTTGTTCATATTAGGTCACTAATGTTTTTTTGTGCGTATTAGACCAATATGGTTGTTATTACCGTTTAGAAATAGTCATTTTTACCGGTAAAAATGACTATTTCTAAACAGTAATAACAACCATATTGGTTTAATACGTAAAAAAAATATTAATGACTGTTTCTCGCTGGATATTAATCGTTAAATACTCTAAGTATCTGACTGTTTCTCACTGGATATTAATCGTTAAATAGAAAAATATAAAAGTTAAACCATTAGTTGATACGACTAATGTTTTTTATCAACTAATGTTTTAATGCTGAATTTAATCCATTGTCAACCTATCCCATAGCCTTAATATATACACGTGTTTGATTTCATGTACACGTGGCCACGCATGAGTATGGTATAAAGTATAAACGGACACTATAAAGAGGAGCATGAGATGATTGAGATCGGAAGCAGAGGAGCAACTCATCGGCAGGTAAATCTTTAACCCTAACTCTATTTCCCCTTTCATAATCTTCTTACATATGAATTGATTAGTTGTAGATTTGCGATACATCAGCCGTTCAAATTAGGAACCCTAAATCTAATTCACCATACCTCCAAGCTTTCTGAGTTTCTACCTACTTCAACAGACTCGATGAAATCCTGCTCTCTTTGAGTTTCTACTTCAATTCATCATCAAATTCCACCAATTGGATTAAATCGAAGAATCTTCTAACTTCCTTGTTTGAGCTTCTATTGTTTATAATAATTGTTGCTATATATATTTTTCAGTCGTTTTCAGAGTTGTTTTCACAACAATTGGTGAAGTCTGTAACTGTAAAGAGATCTTCCGGCTTATCTCGTGGTACAAGTTCTGATTTATGATGGAGATTGACTCAGTCAACATAGTTGATGGTACATATTCTTATATCAATTTTTAACAATTACTTATGAATCAAATCCTTGCTCGTAATCTCCTAAATTTTGTCTTTGCTTTGATCCTTGTGAGATACCAATCCATTGCCCTTCGCTACCAGATTTATTCTCTCTAATCTGAACATAGTAGATTTTCACAGGTCACCAAGTCGGCACAAAAAATGAGACTTCGGAACCTGTTAAACAGGAGAGGGTTTTGGCCGGTGACGGAAAATGTTATTCCTCTACAGACACTGTTCAGGGAAACAAAGCTGATACCGGCGAGGAGGAGGGAAATGTATCAATGGATTCCGGTGGTGGTGATGTGAATATGGAGGCTTCAATCTCAGCTGATGATGTAATGCGGGCAGGTGGGTTTGGTGCTAGAGACGACATAAGTAATTTTCTTCCTGTTGCAAGTGATTCCACCGACTTTGAAGCTTCGTTACGTGATGCCAGAGATTATGAAGAGCCACAAAAGGAGATTTGCAGACCAGGGCTCGGCTGGAAAGACGTGAAAGAGTAAGATTGCGGTTGGTCCTTTTGGTGCTTCTTCCGTGGACGCATTTATGTCATATTGGAAAATGGAAACTTGAATGTTTGGCGATGTAGTTGTCGATGAATGTTTTCTATACTAATGATCATGGACGGATAGCAAGCACGGATCTTTGTAGCTAACGATGTGTCTTTATATCCAATATATCAACTCTTATTTGAAAATACTTTTAATTAGAATTTGATTATCTCAAAAAAAAATAGTCTTCAAAAGACGAATACGAATCTTTATGCTCATAATTTGGTTTATGTTTAGTCCATAAGGTAAGGCTGGAGCGTAAGGCCACAATTTCATTTTGCCATACTCCTTTACCACATAGGATTTATGTGTGTGGTATACCACATGGGTCTTGAGTTAGTTAGTGTTATGTTTTACATGTACGTCTTGAAAGAGTTGAGGTATGGTATAACTTACTTTTAATTCTATTTAATATTTATATAAATAATATAAAAATAATAAATCATTGGATGTGAGGAGCAAATCGAGTTTGATAAAACAAGCAAAAAATCGTTGTGAATCCACAACGAAATAAAATATGGGATGAGAGGACTGACCATATCGGTTTACATGAGCGATCAAATCTACAATAAACTAAAATCATAATGACAAATTTGCAACAATTATATATTTAGGACCAGACATGTAACAAATGGTATAGTATAGGGACTAATCTGTAATTTATTCTTGCGAAAAATTATGAAACCTGGTTTGTGTGCGCGGGGAAAATATCAAACGGAGGTTTGCGGCTCCCCCTCGAGCACCGGCCCTTGCTCTCCGTGACCGGCGTCTGCCGACTAGTAAACCCCGTTAATTTTGTAGCTGTGTGAGACTAGAGGAGGCTTTGAGACATCCGGCGAAGATGAAAATTTGACAAAATGGTTCGTCAGAAACCCTAAAGAGCCCAGCTACAAGATCAGAAGCTAAATGAGTTCAAACATTCCTTTCTTAATCAAGTCTATTGGATCCCATAATGTCTTCCGACCGAGTCTACTCTTCAGTTTCCTTTCCACCTGCAAACAACAACAGGTTCTCTGTCGCAGTCACCCTAATCACCTTATTTCTTTTGCATTTGTGCCGTTCCTTATGTAACATGTTTTCTAAGCTATATTTGTGTTTTGCTTCTTGGTGTTTATGAAAAGTTCAGAATCTCAGAGGAAGAATCACCGGGAAAAACATGAGCCATTGTTATTTTTCATCTACAGGTAATCAGAGCCCCCTCCCCTTTTTATGCATACCTTTTGAATATAGTATAACCCGCCGTTAAATTATATATTTCTTCGGTATCAGCACATATTTGATTGTCTTTATGCATCTCCATGAAATATCTAATATAATATATGGATAGACATTGACTCGTCCACAGTTGTTAGGGATGATACAGTTAGATTAACCTACATCTCAAGTTTATTAGATTAACTCTGTAATAATCTGTAGTTGCCATGTGGAATTGGATTCTAATTCCTGCCAAATCCCATGGAGGGCATTATGAAGTTGTGATCAGCTTATCTGAGGGTGTATAAATCTGTCCATATCAGTCATAATCTCATCTTGGTCTAAATTTTCTTGTCATTTACTATTATATTCTTTCAGTTGAAGCTTCAGACCTAGAAGATGATAAACTTCATGATGATGTTAAAGCTGCAGAAAAGCATACAGCTCTTCATTCAGCCCTATCAGAACTTGCAGGTGATTTTGATGGGGAGTCTATGTTGTTCTTGCAGCGATTTTTTCGCACAAGAGTGAAACCTGTAGTATCCACAGGCTCCTTGAAGCTTGATCTTGCTCTTGGAATTGGAGGATTACCAAAGGTAATTAGTAGCTTCTTATATGGTATTAGCAAATTACACACATACATAATAGTTAATCATTGTGAACCCTAGAATAATAACAACCAAAGTGTACATGACAGGGAAGAATTGTTGAGGTTTATGGGCAAGAGGGATCAGGCAAGACAACACTTGCTTTGAATGTAATCAAGGAAGCTCAAAAGCTTGGAGGTGCATTCCAATATTGTCTAATTCCACATATAAACAATGCTGGTGTTTCACATTTTATGATGATTGTAAGTTATTTTTGGTAGGTTATTGTGCTTACTTGGATGTGGAGAATGCACTGGACCCACTGCTGCTTGAAACAGTTGGTGTAAATACCAAAAGTCTTCTCATCTCACAGCCAAATTCTGCTGAAAATTTGCTGAGTATTGTTGACACTCTCACGCAGAGTGGAGCAGTTGATGTGATTGTCATCGACAGTGTAAGGAAAAATCTTTGCAAAAGACATGAATGCCCTCCTCTCTTCATCATCAAACTCACCCTTACAAATCTTTTGTCCAATTGTTGTCTTGGTTTTCTAATTCATTGACTTTGTTTTTATAGGTTGCTGCACTCATCCCACAACGTGAAATTACAGGTGCAATAAGTGACAATATCATTGAGACACAATCACGAATAATGACACGGGCACTTCGCAAGATTCATTATTCTTTATGTCGTTCAGATACTCTTATTATATTTATAAATCAGGTTAGTATATTATATATATATATATAGTTATAAAATCAGTTTAAATATGTGATAGCCAACTGTAACTCTTGTTTCTAGGTGAGATCAAATTTGAGATCACGCCAAGAGGGGCTTAGAGTAAACGAGGTGACATGTGGTGGAAACGCCTTGCCATTTTATTCAGCTGTACGGATGAGAATTGCTAGAAAAGGATTGCTCAAGACACAGGAAAAGGTTAAAATAAAAAATAATTATTATTATAGTGATAATAATAAAAGTAAATAGATATATCTATTTTCAGGTTACTGGTCTTGGTATATGTGTGGAGGTGGTAAAGAATAAGCTAGCACCTGCTATGAAAAAGGCAGAGCTGGAGATTGAGTTCGGAAGAGGCATATCTCGTGCATCTGAGGTGCTACAATTGGGTTGTGAACACGGGGTTGTGTTAAAAGAAGGAAATAGCTACTTCATTGATGGAGAAGTTGTCAATGGTAAGATGCAAGCTGAAACTTATTTGATTCAGAATACACTAATTTGTGATAAGTTGGTAAAGACTCTAAGAAGACATTTGTTTCGTATTGAACAAGATTCTGAATCATGATACAAATACTTCAGAAAGATTGAGGACAGAATAAGTAGCAATTTGTTTGACATGCATTGGATTAGGATTCTGGTTTAGAGTATTGTATATTCCGGGAACATTTCAGTCATTTAGTTATTGTTGGCAAACTACTAGTAAAATGTATTTGTAGTATGTGAATTTTTAACTAATATATTTTCCAAATTTGTTTAGTTACTATTAGTCTTTGTTGATTTTTAACTAAAATATATTGCAAATAATTTAGTATCACTGTATTAAAATAAAATACTTATGAGACCATTCAAGAGTGCCAAACTGTGGAGGAGTCATGGGAAACTTTTGTTTTTCTTTTTGAAAATGTAATGACTAAATATATGTGAGAAACGGTATAAATATTAAATAATGTTTATATTATTGGCCAATTTGCAATTCAAGTTTTGTATGTATACCTTAGGAAAGTGTGACTATTTAAATATATAATTGATTTTGAACTATAATAACAAACAATGAGATTACCTTGGAGACTCCCAAGTTGTATGAGTGAAGATTAACATTATTTCCTCGAACAACAAAAAAAGAAAATAGATGAAAGTGAGAAGAAAATTAAAAGAAATTGGTGTTTCTAAATTTCATTAAAAGAAGGAAGTGAAAAGAAATAAAAGGAAAATTTTTTCTCCTAATTTTCCTTCCAATTTGGAAGGATTTGTAGAGAAAAGAACAAATATTTAATTTTTCTTTCAATTATTCTCCAACTAATAACACAAAATGCAATTGTTGGTCCCAAACCCTAACACTTGTGTACGAATCTAATAGAAACGCGGAATAATAACACAAGTATTTCACAAACATGTCTTTCACTAAAAAAGGGTTTCACAAAGAGAACGAGTACACGAAACAGTTGACACAAAGTCAATAAGTACAATCTAAGAACTCACCAAGAACTCTCAAATCCATCTCTACATAAACTTTAACTCACAGAATACAATACAAATCATTAACTTTCAACTAAGGAGAGAGGCTAGTATAAATACTAGTCTAAACCTAAGAGATAAAACTTCTGTAGATTCACCAGATCTTCGTTTATATCAAATCCCTTATTTGATGGGATTGATTCTTAATTGATAAATATAGATATGGTATATAAGAAATGGATAAGACCAGATCTTCGGAATACTTTTTCACTTAGTAAATCTTATTTGCTCCATATTCGAACATCAACGCTAGTACAACACTGATGAGAGCATCTGTGTCAACGTCTGAGAGTCACACGTTGATCAACTTCAGCTTCAACTCATGCAGAGCAGAGTATAATCATCGGCGAGTGTCACCAATGTATCACATGATCAGTGTGTCATCAGTGTAGGACTTTCAACGTATGGACACACTGATTAGTCTTCAATGAATGATGTCTTCGTGCCTTTGGTGCTGATAGATTCTTCAGGTTCTTTTGCTCATCAGGAGATGATCTTCGGTCTTCAACATATGAACTTCCATCAGCATATATTTAGATTGACTAACTATACAAGCTCTGACAGATCAGCTTGTCTAAGTTGTATTATTTACACTTACTTAGACAAGACTGACTATCTACAATGAGCAGATAAACTATATTTATAATATATATATATATATATATATATATAAATATATATATATATATATATATATATATATATATATATATATATATATATATATATATATATATATATTTTACATCATCAAATCTTTACAAATATGTGGCCCAATAACAATTTTCTTGCACTTTCCTTTTTCTTCTTACTTTTTTTTTTTGCTTAAACCCAACTAAACGTAAGATCCTAATTTATAGGAAAAAGATAATCCCCAAAGTTGCAGAAATACCATGAAACCAAGAGTAGTTATGGGAGAGAGGAGTAATAGAGCTTGGGTTAAATACACACAATTGTTTTACAAACTGATTTAGTTTCATGCTTGGGAGGTTGACAATTGAGTCGACTCATCTCCTTATGGTGTTCATTGGCCTATAGAAGGCGTATAATAGTATCCCCCCGTGAGGTGATTTCGAGGACATCATAAGCTAGAGAAGTCCTCGAGAGATGTCATAACTATGTGTGATATGTATTGCCGATCTACAACATGTTTTCAAACCTCTATCGGAGACACATTATCATTCTCGATAGAAATTAGGCTCCATCAAGGTTCGGCCTGAATATATATTTGCCTTGATATTGGGGATGAGATGTATCGTGAGATCGTGGGGAAAGTACCTTATTGAATGCTTCGTGTTGGTGGCAGAGTGTAGGACTATGTTGAACGCCTGGTTGGATACCTAGAGGTCAAAGTTAGAAGATAAAGGACTATAAAATTAGAATCAACATTGTTAAGATAAATTATCTTTAGGGTCTATGACCCGTAAAGAAGAGGATATGGAGGTAAACGTCACAATTAACATTAGTGTGGGTTGTTTTCAAATGAAGGGCAACCTTAAGAGTCTTGTGTGATTGGAAAGTTCTATTGAAAATTAATCGGAAAATTTTATAGGGTAGCTGTTGACCTATCATTATGTCTTGAATGTTGGTCAAACAAGAAGCATGAGAGAGAGGAAGAATCCCATTTTTTTTTGTTTGCCTCATATGAAGGTCCTCTTATTCTTTTGCTTATATTATTATTTAGTATTAGTATTTACTCATGTATATGTGCTATTGCTCAGATTAACTTACCTTCTCTTTGCTTAATTTACACATGATTTTCGTTTTGCACAGTGAAGTAGTCGAAGAAGACTCAAGGCTTCAATGTGGTAAGTTTGAGACTTGTAGTTGCTGTTGTATAAAGGTCGAAGAAGATAGAAGGCTTTCTAGTTCTATGTGTCTATTTTAGCCGTAACGAGGTCTAAATCTAATGCCGACATTATATTTTTTTTTTATCTGTGGTCTATTTTTCTGTAACGTTGGCCTACCAATAAAACGTAATAAAAAGTTGAAGTCTGGTTGGTAAGTGAATGTGGGTCCATTCTTATCCTTATCCAGGATTGGAATATGGAACCCTCAATATCAATGGACACGAGAGTATGATCCATGTTACAAAACAGCACACTGGTCTCCAAAATGAACCAAACAAACAAAAATGGCCGCCATATCTCCCCTACCAACTCTCTCCGCCTCCAACAAACCATCTGTTTATGGTCGCACCACGTCGCCCTCACCTACACTTCAATTTCTGAACCAGAACCAGAAGAAACGGGGATCTCTGACTGTGGTCTCCGCCGTGGGTGATGTATCCTCCGAAGGCACAACTTACCTGATCGCCGGCGCAGCTGCCGTCGCACTGCTGGGAACAGCATTCCCGATACTTTTCTCACGCAAGGACACGTACGTTTAACAAATCTTATCCACCAACGATTCATCATTTATATGTATTAAGTATATATTATATATGTATTGTGGTTAATTGATGATTTAATTCGATTATGTTTGCGTTTGGCAGGTGCCCTGAGTGCGATGGCGCAGGGTTCGTCAGGAAATCGGGTGTGACGTTGAGGGCAAATGCAGCCCGGAAAGACCAGACTCAGATCGTTTGTGCTCGTTGCGATGGTTTAGGCAAACTCAATCAAGTTGATAAGTAGGCTGCTTATTGTCTTTTGTTTCTTTGAATCTGGCATAAATGTTCTTTGTTAACTCACAGTCTAATTGATTATATATATAAAATGGTTTCCAAGTGTTCATGTAAATTAAGTCAGTTAAATCATGTAAATTGCGATTTGTGTAACAAACTTGTTCTTGAAGATCAAATGGTAATTACAATGCGGATAATATTGATAAGCATCAATGGTTTTTCTATAGAATAAGGGTAAGAAAAGATGGGATAATACCGATAAGCATGTTGATTCGTTAGAATTCATGGGATTCAACTCGTATTGAAATTCACTAACATTTTATTACGGCTTTTGGTTACAAATTAGCGTAGAATTGAATTCCATTAAAAATCCAATTAAGGAAGGAATTTAACTTTCCTTCCATAAAGTTGTGAAATCTAATTCAAATCCGCTCATATATGTAAATAAAAGTCAATTGAGATTTTTTTTTTAATTTTTTTTATCTATGATCATTTTAAGCTTTGCAAGACGATGCTTGTAAAGATCCTACCAGGATGAACTAATATTAGAATTTGTTTACAAGGACTTGTTTGTGCAGTATTCGTGTTTGTAGTTATAAAGATGTTGGAATCAACTTTAACTCATCAAACAATAACCAATACTTTTTAAATGTACAACTTTTTAGGCGATGCATGGGAATTTTTAGCACAGGTGACGAATCTATTGTGTTTAGAAGAACAACTAGAAGAGTGTATAAATACCTAGGTTATAACCCGTCAAAACCACGGTTCAAAAAATAAAAAATATATTAACTAAAAATAATAATCATTGTTCATTACATTACAAATCATTAATTTATTTACTAAGTGTTAAGTGTTAATGTGTGATACATAGGTTCATAACTTAAAATAAAAAAAATAATATGTTTTCATGTTTGATAATCCTTAAGAGATATATTTTCCCACTTTGACCTAGTTAAATCTTCTTTTCGAAAAATGACTTTTGGAGTTAAATCTGGACTTTCAAATACAAATTTGTAAGATTTCGATATAAATGTAGAGCTTCAATGTTCTATTATTTTATGATGTTTTGGTTCATGTAGGAAATTGGGCTTGATTATTTTTGTATTTCACCTTGTTTAATTTATTTGGTCTAATTATAGAGAAGTCTTATTCGTTACTCGATCACAATCGATAGAAAATATAATATTAGTGTTAAAATAAAACTAAAAAAAAATTTAAAAAAGCAAGGTACTTTTCAATATACAATGATATAATAAAATTTACATGAAAATACAACGCTATTGTAGGAATAAAAAAATATATTCCAATAATAAAAAGAAAACAAATGAAAAAATGATTGGTAATTCTTGTATTTAGCCATTTTCTTTTTATCTTTGTTTCCCCTGTTAATACAATCATACATTTCTTCTTCTCCAACCTCATCTTCTAACCTTCGAAGAACAAAATCAATTATGGCATTTAAGTTGGTAAAATCAAACCCAACACTTGCTAGGATAAACATTTAAGTTCGTATTCTACTTACTAAAATGTTTGTCGTATTAGCCATTTTCTTTTTATCTTTGTTTCCCCTATTAATTGAATCATACATTTCTTCTTCTCCAACCTCATCCTCTAACCTTCGAAGAACAAAATCAATTATGGCATTTAAGTTGGTAAAATCAAACCCAACACTTGCTAGGATAAACACTTGCTAGGATAAACATTTAAGTTCGTATTTTACTTACTAAAATGTTTATCGTATTCTACTTGCTAAACCTTTTTCATTCAATTTATTTAGCAAGTAGAATACGATAAAGATTAATAGACAAATAAATTGAATGAAAAAGGTTTAGCATCTGTATTAAATAAAAACTTATGAATATAACAAAGATGTGAATAAGAAAATTTAAGTAAATAATGAATAAGCTCATGAAAAGAGTATCAGGATGCATCTTACTTAGCCATTGGATCCACTTATGGAGAAATCATAATCCAATTTCATCATTACATAGTAAATCTTTTTTTTTCTCCCACCTTTGAATCTATAAAAAAACACCCATTTATAACCAAAATAAACATTGCATGGTGGCGACGATAGAGAAAGGGAAGTTTGGGTGCGACCCTACCTTGTATGTATGTAACACCCAGAATCCGAAAGACCAAGAAAGGAAGAAAAGCCCTTAGTCAAAGGAGTCAACTCGTCGAGTTCAAGGAAGAACTCGACGAGTCGGAGCGGGCTCCGTGTGGAAGAGTAAGTGACCGACTCGATGAGTCGGCGAGTCTAGTCTGGGTTGGGAAAACCCTAATTCCGGGACTTGGTACCCTATTTAAGCATCTTATTCCCTTCCCTAGGGTTCATTACAACCTCTCTCGTCTAGAACCCCAAAACCCTAGCCACCCAACATCATTTTTGGAGCTTTTGGTGAAGATTAAGGTCCATTGGAGTGGATTTGAAGGCTTGGAAGAAAGGAGCAAGGAAGGAAGTGTAGATCCAGCCTTCACATCGATTTGGCAACTGTTAGAAGGTAAAAAGTCTGGATCTTGAGATTTCAATTGATTGATCCCCTTTATAGCTTGTCTTTGGTCACATTTGGATCATTTCCAAGGTTAATCCGAGTATTAAGCCTTTAAGGATGGATTGGACACATATCTGGACACTCTTAAGCTTTAGAAGCTCAAAGTTGTTGACCTTATCCAAGCTAGGGTACCATTTCACGACCTAGGTTTTCTTTGAAGCTTGGATTAAGTGTTTAGCCCCATAACACCTTGCATGCACGTAAAGTTAGCAACTTTACGTGCAATGCTAGCTTAAGGAGTCCAGATCTATGAGTTGGAGGTATTGGGATGGACTATAATCGACAAATAGAGATGTCACAAGATGAACTCGACGAGTCAGTTCATGGACTCGGCGAGTCGGGCCGCAAACCCAAACCCATTTGTTTATGAGTTGGATCAGTGAGTGGGGTTTAAGGACTCAACTAGCCTGTGTCCATTTTGGACATGAAGATCATGGTACTCGACGTGTTCAAGGAGGAACTCGGCGAGTCCAAGGCAATCTCCTTAGCTTTTGAAGATGGACTCGACGATTTGAAGAACAAATCGGCGAGTCGGTTAAGGATAGCCCCAAATGGTTAATTGAAGGAGAACCCGTCGAGTTGTTACTAGACTCGAAGAGTAGAGTCGAGGTTGTTTTGGGATTTGAGGAGCATAGACTCGATGAGTGGTAGAACAACTCGGCTCGAGTTAACTGGAAGTTGACTCTGACCGTTGACCTTGACCTTGACCTTGAGAAGGATCATGACCAGAGTTGACCTAGTTGGCTTTTGGAGGGCAGTTAGGCTAAGTGTTGTTATTGGTATTGGTAGCTCGGGGAACTAGAGGAGCAACGGTTCGGGGAATTGTCGGTTAGCAGCCAGAAGGTTATCAACAAAGTTCAGCAGTGCAGGTGGGTTACATTTCCAGTAGGAACGGGTCTACGGCTACAATGCCGGCCCATTTAGTTAGCAGTAGTACCGGACTTCAGTCCGTTGCAGTAGTTCAGTGTGCTTGATGTCTTTATGATTCAAGCATGTCTTTGTGTTATGTGTTCCGGACTTCGGTCCGATGCAGTATGCAGTATATGTGTTTATGCTAGTAGTTACGATTATGTTATGCTATGTTCAGTCTGTTTCTGGACTTTGGTCTGATGTAGAAGGCAAGGCCCTGGTTAGTTCCGGACTTCGGTCCGATGCAGAGGGCAAGGCCATGGTTAGTTCCGGACTTCGGTCCGATGCAGTTTCCGGAC
Organism: Lactuca sativa; assembly: GCF_002870075.4. Taxonomy (NCBI): domain Eukaryota; kingdom Viridiplantae; phylum Streptophyta; class Magnoliopsida; order Asterales; family Asteraceae; genus Lactuca; species Lactuca sativa. The sequence continues at coordinate 35,446,722 of NC_056631.2, read as the reverse complement.
TTCGGTCTGATGCAGTGGTCAAGTCCCAATATGTGTTATATGTTATTGTATGGTATGTGGTAGTTTAGTGGAGCTCATTAAGCTTTGTGCTTACAGTTTCCAGTTTTGGTTTCAGGTACTTAGTTTTCAAAAGAGGAGCTCGGGAAGATTGCAGTGCACACACACCATTTGTTTAGCCTGGGATATTTATACTCTGATGTATTTTGATATGAGACTTGATACATGACTTATGATTTATATGTGAAGAAGTTATTTATGGTTTTTATTATTAAATTAAAATGAAATTTTTAGACTGTATTTTTGGGATGTAACAATGTATGTGTGAAAGAAAGGAAGATCAATTCTTTTTCTTCCATAAAAATTAGGATCTTACATATAAGAGAAATATTATTGGATATAGATGGAAACTCTATCAAGTATCAATTAAATCTTTCAAAATTCAAATTTAGGATCAATTGCTGATTTATAGGAGATTGCTCTGCAACGTGGAAGGAAATAAGGATGAGCGGGAATCAGAGAGAACGCTTCACAAGAAGATGCCAAGTGGCAAAATAAAAGTGTAGAAAGGTGACATGTGGACTATTAAAGAGTCTTTTAGAAGAAGAGAGATTAAATACTAATGATAAAGAGACTTGTCATACTTAACAACTTATTGGAATCCTTAAAACATATTTCTTCATCATATAAAGATTCTTCTTGTAACAACTTATTGGTTTACCTTGTTTCCCTTAAAATATATTTCTTCATCATATAAAGATTATTCTCCTTTAATGCACCCTTAGATGAATTTATCATTTATAAGAGTATATACTCATTTCCAAAAGTATTTGATAAAATATTTAACATTTCCTTAGATGAGCAAATTTTAATCATGAGATAAATGTTATTATTGATTTTGCTATAGATAATGTAGCTATAATATCCGAATCAACTTGACGTTTATCTTCATAATTCTGGTAAAGTGAATTTTTTTAAGTGCAAGAGTGAAATCCAAGTTGTGAGCACAAACATAGGTTCATAAGGACATTCATTTAAGATATCATTCATGTGATGATTAGTAGTGTAAAGAGACATAACCGATTGTTTCTTCTAGAAAAAGAAAGTGATTTCTTGCAAAATAAGGATTTCTTGAGAGATTTTGGGCGTCCTTGACAAAAATAGCTAATAGTTGATAGCGGGTAGCGAGTAGCTTCTAGCTGGTAACGTTTTGTTAAACGCTACGTGAAGTAGCATTTGGATTTGGAGCATTTTTTTTTTAAAATTAAACTCTTGAATCTTGTAGTGCCAAAATAGACTTTTTGTTAAAAACGGAGCGTTTTGTCAAACACTAGAAGCTCTCAAACGCTTCGTTCCGAACACGCCCTTTACATTTGATATAATTAGGAGCATTTTGATGATTAAGATTAGGGAAAGAATTTAAATTAGGTTTGAGTAGATATTGATCATTGAATAGAATCTTCTCTAATACCATTTATTATGTTGATGATGACATATACAATTTTCAAGGCCTTTATTATGACCAATACCTTTCAATGCAACTATTCTTATGTTCTTCTAGATATCCTTTTTACTTACATAAAGGATCAAATGACCTGTACACTCTTGAATCGGTTGATAAATGGCAACACTTAAATATCTTCACAAATGATTGAATAGAATCTTCTCTAATACCATTTATTAGGTTGATCATGACATATACAATTTTCAGGGCCTTTATAATGACCAATACCTTTCAATGCAACTATTTTTATGTTCTTCTAGAAGGATATATTTTTAACTTACAAAAAGGATCAAGTGGAGTGTACACTCTTGAATCGGTCGATAAATAGCAACACTTAAATATCTTCACAGATGATTTGGATCGGTCTTGAAAAACCAAGCCCGATTAATATATTCTTAAACTATTAGGTATAAGCAACACGTTAAGTCATTTTATCATATGTCATGTCACCCATGGTGTTATAACACCAACTGAGGAAATAGTGTTGAAATGTTAGACCATAAGGAGTGGGTGCGTGTCGTCTCTCGTTATGACAGGGCCTTCCTTGACACGCATTTGCGCGTCGTCTGAGCGTTTTACGACACACATTACGCATCGTAAAAGGCTGTTTTTCTAGTAGTGCTATGTGGTCTCCAATGCAGTCTTGCCACATTGCGGTCGAATTTGGCAGCGCTTTGCTCATTCCTTTGACCATTTGAACGGTCAAAATGTTTTCAATTATTTTTATTTTATTATTTTTTTACCTATATATAAAACTTATCATCTCTTAATTTACCAAACTTCAATCAAATTTCTTTATCTTTCACTGTCTTTTTTTTTCAAAAACTCTCAGCATGTCTTTTTCCAACAACCCAAACAACCAAAAAACACCCATTAGAAATACCCCAACACCTTCTTATGATCAATCGATTTATTCGCCCCCTTTTATCACTATGGCGGTATGTTACCGTATTATCCACAACAATTCTCACAACCGTAACGACCAACACAAACACAAACACAACTACAACCTGTAACCTCGAATTTTAATTCGTTTGAATTTTTGTCTTAACCTGAATTTGTTTAACAAACAAAATCACAACCACAAACATCCATTTTTGATTCCAAACCTGAATTCGTTCAAGAAACTGAACCCACTCGAGCACCAAATAAAAGAAAAGAGAAATCAGTGGCTAAAGGATGGGATCCCAAACAAGTGTTCGTATTGGCACAATCATGTATCGATATTTCAGAAGATGCGACAACATGAAAATACCAAAAACATGATCGTTTTTGGACGTGGGTTACAAAAAGGTTCCACAAAAGAATGAAGTTTCTTCAGTATCATTCAAAACACCAAATTTACTCAAAATGGGGGAAGACAAACAAGTAAGTCATGTTGTTTAAGGATTTGTATAACAACTTGAAACGTCAATGGAAAAACATAGAAAGTGATGAAGTCATTTTGAAGAAATCTCTAAAAGTGTACCAAAAAGATACAAGAAGACTTTCAAGTTTATTGACTTTTCAAATCTCGTGAAAGATAACAAAAAATGGCAAGTGAGCAAAACATCCGAAGAGCATATCGATAGTGGTTCAAAACGCTCAAGAACATCTGAATCCAACCACACTACATTTGATGCTCGTGTTGGTTTCAACCTCAATGATGATGTACCCATTCAAGTTTCATCACCTTCCCAACCAATGGGAAGGGACACAACAAAAAGCAAAGACAAAAGCAAAACGTCAGATTCAGATGATTTGAAAGAAACCGGTGACGATATGAAGGGTATAAAAGAAAGAACGAACAAAATTTTGCAAATTGCTTCCGAAAGAGAGCTTTGGAAACAAAAAAATAGTGACATGAAGACACTAATGATGGACACATCGAATATGACCAAGGAGGAGCTTAAAGTTTTTATGACGATGAAAGCCGACGTCAAAAAACGTTATGCTAAGTAGGTATGTTTAAGATTGTAGGTTTTAATCGTTTGATTTTTTTTGTAGGTTTAAGATTTCTAGTCCCCCCCCTCCAAGTGTTTAGGCGTTTTTTTTATTGTCATGTTATATATATTTTTTATTAATACAATGTAATGTCTGTTTTTGTTTTGAAGTAATGAAATGTCATATATATATATATATATATATATATATATATATATATATATATATATATATATATATATATATAATTGAGTTTTTATTTTAATTTAGTTACTAAAAAAAGTGTGTTACCACTCCTAATATGTGGCAAAGAACCATACTTTTACGGTAAAAAGTGACATCACACATATATGACACTGAAGGGAGTATGGTAAGATTCACACCACTTCTTCTAACCTAATAACATGGAGAGAGAGAGAGAGAGAGAGAGAGAGAGAGAGAGAGAGAGAGAGAGAGAGAGAGAGAAAGAGAAGAAGAAGAAGAAGAAGAAGAAGAAGAAGAAGAAGAAGAAGAAGAAGAAAATGAAAATGATGGTTAGTTGATTTCTCTTGTTGAGGCATGTTATCACATCTTATAATATACCCCTTAAGATGAAAGAGAGTGATGTTCCCCATGTTATAACTAGGTTAAGAGGTGTCACCTCATCCATAAGGACCATAACACTATATTATGTTGCCCATACCCAACATCCTTATATGTAAATATGTCTTTTTAATAGCAATAAAAATAACATGTGTCCCTTTTGAATGCTAAAACAAATACAGTTTGACTGTTAACATGTGTTTCCCTTTTGACTACTAACATGTCGATCACACAAAAATATGCTATTAAGATAGATTGTGTGAGCTTATAGCGTGACAAATAGTAAAATGTTTCCTTATTATAAACTATACAGTTTGTCACCATTTAATCTAATCAAGTAGGTAAGGACTTACAACTTCTTGCCAAACAAAGAATATGATCTTTAATCGAGTCCTATGTCCAAATCTTTCACCATTAAAACCTTTTAAATTTCTCCGTCAAATTTATTGGTTAAACTTGTTATTTTGCTCAACTGAGAACTGGGATTTAAAGATATCAACAAAATTTGTCTTCTTTGATATATCAAATAACTCAAAATCTAAACAAGGAGAAGATGTAAATGAGATGGATTGAGATGGACCTGTATCGTAATAAAACGTTAAATCATTAAAAAAAGTACATCATATATGAATAATCATAAATTACACCGTAACAATTAAACAACTTATCCTGATCATATGTAATAATTTTTTGTTCAAAAAAGTTAGAAACTCTATTATTTGATTGAAAAAATTAAAATGTTGGTAGGCATGAAATCGTTGAACTTTTGAAAATATAATGATTTTCTAACTTGCTATCTATGAAAATGTTTAATCTTGATTCTTAATTAAATACTTAAAATTAAAATTAATAATTTCATATAGGACGTGTTTGGCATGAAACTTTTGGAAGCGTTTGGGAGCTTCTAGCTTTTAACTTTTGACAAAAAGCTCTAGTTTAAACAAAAAGTTTCGCTTGGTAGTATGAACGTTTAACTTTTAGTTTAAACAAAACGCTTCAAATCTAAAAGCTACTTCATGTAGCATTTACCAAAACGCTTCTGAGCTTTTGAAATCAATTTTCATAATTACCCTTAAAAATATATTTATATATTTATTTATTTTTAATCAATTGTCCTTTTATGTAATTTTATATATTTCAAAAGCTTCCAGCTACTTTTTCCAAACACTCATATAAAAAATAAAAGTTACAGCTTCCCGCTAAACACTATCAGCTACTTGCTTCCAGCTAACAACTATTTTTGCCAAACACGCACATAGTGATATTTTATGAACAAACAATTAAATATAGATTAAGATTCTTGAAGAAAATAGGAAGAAATTAAAATAAAAATATATTTATAGAATGTATAAAATCATTATATATTCAATAAAGAATATTCCTTGTAATATTTTATGGAATTTGTATAGAAGTCCAACTAAATAAACAAGAAAGAGAAAGTAACCCGTACAATACCGCAAGTATTTATTAAAAAATTGAATGTTTTGTTCAATAAAGAATATTTCTTGTAATATTTTCGGCAAAACTAGTTGATAGCGGGTAAATTGTAACGGGTAGCGGGTAGCTTGTAGCGTTTTGTTAAACGCTACATGAAGTAGCATTTGAATTTGAAGCGTTTTGTTTAAACTAAACGCTAGAAGCTTGCAGTGCCGAATGAGACTTTCTGTTCAAAACAGAGCATTTTGTCAAACGCTAGAAGCTAGAAGCTCGCGAACGCTTCCAAAAACTCCATGTCGAACACACCCAAGACCGCAAGTATTTATTAAAAAATTGAATGCGTATTAAATGATCAAATATATATCTAACTAGTAATGCTTATTTCTTTGGTACGTTATGTAATGATAGATTTTTTATTGATTTATTTAATTTGAGGGATGTATTTCATTTCAAATCTAATTTTCCATAAAAATTAAAAAATACAAATATATTATAACAAATATTTAACCTTGTTAAATAATATGTTTTCATATAACTCGTGATATTACTAAACTTTTTTAATTTATTTTTATTCATATATTTTAAAAAGTCAATATTATTTATTATTTTACTAAATATAGTTAAAATGATATTTAGAAATAAAAAGAAAAAAATAATATATATTTACATAGTCGGCTCATGGCATGTGCACCAAGTACCCATGAACAGGGCCCAAAAAATTATAGAGCTTAATTTTTATAGTATTTTTAGTATGGTATACTCATTTAATGGCCCAAAACAAAAAAACTAGGTTATTCTTTTCATTTGTTCGAGTGCACGCAAGCAAGGATGAGCGGGAAGAAATTTCGGGAAAAAAATGTTTGGGTTCTTCACTGATTACTCTGCAAGCATGGGACATTCATTATAGAGCAACGGTATTATTGATCTTTTGATTGCTTCTTTTATGTTTTATCCATCGATTCCAATCACCACGAGCAATCAACATAATCTTACTTCTTCTTTATTTCTTCTCAAAACTTTGAAGCGAGCTGCAAGTCAAGGCTTCAAGCCCTTCATTCCTTCAAGCAACGATTCATTCACAATCAAAGATTCAGAGGTTTCAAAATCAGAAGGTTTCGATTTTTGAAATTAGAAACAATCTACATACAACAATCTGAGATTCTGAGGTTTAGACTTTTGAAATTAGAAGGTAAAATTAAGACAATTCTTATTTTTTTTCATGGATTTCTTATTTGTTAATTGTTAATAATAAGTTCTTAGTTTTATATTTCTAAATTCTAATCAGATTTTTTTTCTTCTTCTCATATTCTGCTTCCAATCAGTTCTTAGTTTAATAATCTAAATTTCTAAATTCGTTTCTGATTTTGAAGGTGGTTTCTGATTCTAAATTTGTAAGACAGAAGTCAGAAGAAACAAGGAAGTGAGGAAATTAGTTTCTAAATTTTGAAGGTACAAACAATTTCCGAATTATGTTTTGATTTATGGTTTCTGAATTCGTTTCTATTTTTGGTTTCTGATATTGAAATATATCATGCTGATTTGGAAATTGGATTATGTTTTTTTTTTACATTTTTGATACCCTTTTTGGCTTTCTTGTTGATTTGAAGAATTGAAGTGTTGAAATTCTAGAACCAAGAAGAAATCTACAAATCACAAAAAAGGTCGTTTCTTTCTTTTCTACAATTTGCAATGCCTCCTAGATTAAAAAAATATGCATCTGGATATGAAAAACGTAAGAAAAAACAAAAATTGAAGAAGATAATAAAACTCAAGCAGGATCTATGCATAAGTTTATAACAAAAAAAACACAAAACTTTTCGGAAAATGAAACACAACCCGTTAATGAAGATATTCTTGATGATAATGATAATGTTGATGCTAATGCTAATAATAATGTTAATGATAATGTTGATATTAATGATAATGCTAATGTTGATGTTGATGATAATGTTAATGTTAATGATAATGCTAATGTTGATGTTGATAATAATGTTGATCTTTACACTTTTGATATATTTGATCCAAGAAATTAGGATGTTCTTGATTCTAACATGATAAATATTTTAGCATTGAAAGGTCCTAAAAGAGATTTATACATTATAAAAGGTCCAAAAGATAAATATTTAAGAAGATTTTCTGCAACATATTATACTAAAACTTTACCAAATTGGGAAAAATGTGATAGAGATTGGTTTGTTTATTCTAAAGAAATTGATAAAATTTTTTGTTTTTGTTGTAAAATATTTCGAAAAGGGTGTGGAAAAGGTCAATTAGCAAATGAGGGGTTTAGTGATTGGATACATCTTAACACTAGAATTATAGAGCATGAAACAAGTATGGAACATGTTAAAAATATAAATACTTGGTATGATTTACGTTTAAGATTACAAAAAAATAAAACTATCGATAATGCGGCTAAAAAACAATCAAAAAAAGAAAAAGTTCATTGGAGACAAGTTTTGTTGAGAATTATATCTATTGTGAAATTTTTTGCTAAACATAATCTAGCTTTTCGTGGTACTAATGAGAAGTTGTATGAAGATAACAATGGAAATTTTTTTAGGTTTATTTGAAATGTTGGTTGAATTTGACATGGTTTCTTATGATCATATACAACGTATTACAAATGAAATTGGTATCCATAAACATTATCTTGGGCATAGGATACAAAATGAATTAATTCTTTTGCTTTCTTCAGAAATAAAATCTATGATTATCAAAAAGATAAAAAATGTAAAATATTTTTCTATAATACTTGATTGTACTCCCGATGTAAGTCACAAAGAGCAAATGACTATTATTTTAAGATATGTAGATGTATCATCAAATGTTGTTTGCATTGTAGAATCCTTTTTAGGGTTTTTAGATGTAAATGATACAACCAGACAATGACTTTTTGATGTTTTACAAAATGAATTGAATTTGCTTGATCTTGACATTAATAATATACATGGGCAAGGTTATGATAATGGATAAAATATGAAAGGAAAACATCAAGGAGTGCAAAAAAAATTTAGATATAAATTCTAGAGCTTTTTATACTCCTTGTGGTTGTCATAGTTTGAACTTAACTTTGTGTGATATGGCTAATACTTGTGATAAAGCTAAAGGTTTTTTTTGGAACAATACAACGTATCTATACAATTTTTGCAAATTCCACTAAGAGATGCCAAATTTTAAAAGATAATGTGAAAGGGTTAACTTCTAAAGCTTTGTCATCCACTCGTTGGGAGAGTCGTGTTGATAGTGTTAAAGCTATAATATTTCAAATTTTTGATATACAAAAAGCTTTACTTCAAGTAGCCAAAAATGATAATGATCCAAAAATAACAAGTGAAACTAAATCCTTAGCAAAAAATGAACTTGGCAACTTTGAGTTTATATTGGCAATAGTAATTTGGTATGAAATGTTAAATATTGTTAATTTAGTTAGCAAACAATTACAATCAAAAGATATGCTTATTGATGTTGCTATGAAAAAAATAAAGGGGTTGATTTTGTTTTTTAAGGAATATTGAGAAAATGGGTTTTTAAATGCTTTAGAAACTGCAAAAGATATTGCCTTGGAAATGGGCATTGATCCAATATTTCCTAAAAAACGTGAACCTAAAATAAAAAACTTTTTGATGAAATTTCAAACGATATTTCTTGTATTGCTTCACAATCCGCACAAGAGAAATTTAGAGTTAAAAATTTTATTTATATTGTTGATCAAACAATTATTTCTTTAACTACAAGGTTTGAACAATATCAACAATATGATAAAATATTTGGTTTTTTGTTTAATTTAGAAAAATTGCTTTCATTAGATGATATTACATTAAAGTCTTGTTGTATGTCTCTTGAAACTGCACTCAAGAAAGATGACCAATCGGATATTGATGGAAATGACTTATATGTTGAATTAAAATTACTTTTACATCTCTTGCCTAAGGAAAAAATTACAGCAATTGATATTCTAATTTTTTTAAAACGTGTTGATTGTTTTCCTATTACATCTATTGTATATAGAATTATGTTGACTATTCATGTTACTGTTGCATCTGCAGAACAGAGTTTTTCAAAATTGAAGATTTTGAAGTCTTACTTACAATCTACAATGACTCAAGAACGACTTAATGAATTGGTTTTGATGATGATTGAGCGTAACATGTTGGATAAAGTTACTTATGAAGATATTATTGAAAAATTTATTTCAACAAATATTAGGAGGATAGCTCTTTTCAAGTAGAAGTCAATGTCTTTTGTGTATTATTTTGAATGAAAATTTAATTTTATGTATTTGCAGTAGAAAATTAAAACTTATAGTTTTTTTTTGTTTATATTTTGAGATCTTTCAAAATTTAGGGCCTATTTTTGTTAAATCGCACAAGGTCTCCAAAATCTCAGGGCCGGCCTTGATGATTATTTATCATGAAACTGGAATAAGGTGTTTTCTTTTAAATTCAACATTTGAAGCTTTACATTTTTAAAGATAAACTATTACATTTTTATTTTTATAAAATAAAACAAGATATGGATTTTGAAACAGAAGGCAAAATCTAATGATGCAATCATACTTTGTTTTATTGTAGAATTTTACTTTTTTTATTACAATAGTTTATATTTATTTTTATTAAGAATTTAACTTTAAAAAACCTACATAATTATATCATTATACTTTCCTTTGTAGAACATTTATGATAATGCAAAAAGGTAAGGTATATTACTACGTATTAATTGTATTTCAAATGATTTTCGGATATCTATATTAATAAATAAAACTCATTTTCTGCCATATGTCATGTCCTCATTGATTTGGACACATGACATTTTAATAGATTTTTAGAATTTATTTATTTCCACATGTAATTTTCTGATTTGTTCACATATCATAACTTATTTCGGTTATAATATTGAGAGAAATAAATGTTTCCTTAAAAAATAATTAATATATTTATAATGTAATAAATGTCATAATTAATGAGAGCTTTAAAATTGATATTGATATTAAATTTAATGTTTAAATATTGATATTAAATTTTTATTTTTAATAAACCCATATATTACACGGTATTCCACCTAGTTTGAAAAATAAATAAATACTATATTCTTAAAAACACTTTTGTGGTTATGCAAACTTGCAAAGCTGGAACTCCGAACACAATTTAGTTTCCTTAACACACAGAAAAAGCCACGCCAAACCCAAAGTAAAAAAGAAGCATAAGAAACGTGTTCCAAAAACGAAAACTTATAAACGTTTTCTCTCCTCTGATCATCGATTACTCACGCCATTCACTCCAGCAATCCTAAATTCACAACACCCATTTCCCCAATTCCTCTTGTTTTCTCTAATTTCAAGTCTAATCGCAGGTACCCATCTCTGTTCGACTGTTTCCTGTTAAATTTCGGTCTTGTTTCCCTAAATCCGTCTTCATTCTCTCAAGAACTTTTCGATTTTGATTTGATGTTTGAACGAATGTTTGATTTTGTGTTTGTGTTCTTCGTGTTGCAGTGATCATATGGAGAATTGGAGAAAGAAGGGTAATAAATATAATCAAGAGCCTCCAAGATTAAATTCTCATAATTATTACGGAAACCCACCTCTTGGTATGATTTCGTAACCGCTGTCAAGAATTTTACAACTCTTTGCATGCCGATTATCTGCTTAACTGTTGTCGTATAGATTTTCTGTATCTTCAAAAATCATGGGTAACTGTTTCTTGTTTGCATGCATTTTAGTTGCAGTTGATGTTCGATCATTACTTGTATGCATTTGTTCATAGCTAATTGTTATATTACTGGGTTGAAAGTTTACAAAGCCCTCTGTGTTTTTAAAGCAATGTTTCTGTAATTTAAGATTTCCACGTTTTTGGTCTTGACTGCAAGATTCATTAGGAATGCCCTCTGGTTAACATTAACAAACGGAGGCTTTGAAAAAAAAATCCCTTGTTTGTTTTCGCGTTTCCACATGGTAGTAAGCCAGAATTGTTGTTTGGTATTCTAGGGTTTTCCTTTTTAGTATGCCTTTGATAGGCTTTCTTCATCTTCACTAGTTCATAGAACTGTGGGACCAGTTGGTTTGGGTGCCTAGTGGTGGCCTTTACCCTTTTCATTCTTAGAAGTTACAACTGTAAGTTTCCTATGGTGGTTCTTTCTTAGGTCTCACTTTTATCTTCCATTGTCTTTTGTGATGTTTTTAATTGTCCACATGTTTGCCATAGCAGTAAAGAGGTGAGAATCCATATATAAGTGAGGACACTGTGATTTACCTCTCTCATGTTGGCCGTGGAACTGTCATAATCTATTTTTCCCTCATTGTAATAAATCAACAATTTGGGAAGAAAAAAGTATCCTCAAGTAGCTCAATTAGTTATGTGTTCCATATTAGAATGTTTTTATTTATATGTATGCGTTAAGAATAAAACTCGTTAGGAACCTTGACCTTTCACGTGGACGTGACCACCAAAAAATTTAACATACAAGAAGGCGTAACGGATACGTTAATAGTTTAACAAGTTATCATGAATAATAAACACTAAAGCTTACACATCCCTACATAGGGCGTGTACAATGTTTGGCATGCATTGGACCAGGACTCATATTAGAAAGATATCTACCGAATGAATTACTAAATTCCTTCTTAGTCAGCCTCTTTTAATAACTTTCCACCATTCATACCCTACAGAAAGTGTAAATTTTCTTTAAACGTAGTTTTTACAAGATTTTGTTTTTATCACTCATCCGAATAAACAATCAACATGTTTTCAGGTGGGAATTCAAATTGGCAACAGAGTGTTCCATCGTGGGAGAAGAGATTCGTGACATCCATCGGAGCAATGTCATGGAAGAAGTTTTTGGAAGCAAAAGCATACGCACATCTCTATGAAAACATAATGAAGTGGAACGATTCTGCTGGAGAAGAAGCATTCCAAACAGCAAAACATAATTTCCATGCACAAATTCACGGTCTTCCATGCGACATTAAACCGCATAATCCCAACTTGTATATTGATCAAATAGATTGGAACGTGAAAACCAACCACGATCTAGTTCTAGACTTGAATTCCGATTCTGTGGCTCCTAATTCCGATTCCGGCAGCAACCGTGAACCGGTCGTGATCTTTGGGGATGCCCTCCCGGATCCATATAAAAACTACTCCCCCGCCGGTTGGGGTGATGAAAGCAAAACTCGGGATTTTCAGAATAAGATGCCGGAAGACTGTAACTACGGGGTTGTTTATGATGATTATGTGAATAGTTGGGATGTAGATTTAGAAGCTATTAATCCTCAGTTGTTTTCGAGTGAAAATGACAATAAAGCCCATGGAGAACAAGGTTGGAACAATGACAATAACGGCTGCCAGGGTTGGAACAACAATATTCATTATCGAAATGTGAATAATGGGGGAGGGAGGCATAGAAGTTGGAGGTTTAATGGGAATAATGATCGTTCTTGGAGGAATAATGGGAATAGGAGGAAACCAGTGGTTCAAGCCCATGGGAATCAATGGGTTCATAGGGTGCACCCGTGAGGTTAATTATGCCAAGAAGAGTTGCAGATGGTTTTCGTTTTCTTGAATGTTGTTAAGAAAACGTGTTGGCTTACCAACGCTTTCTGCTAGTTTTGTTAGTTAGTTATATTGGGGAAATGTTAAATTAAATTTTGGAGAGTTTTGAGTAGGAGTTTGCGTACATGTTTTATTGTGATGTTGATAAGTTTAGTCGTCATAAAACTTTGTTTTTTGGGCACCAAATGCTTGGACAAATCGGGTCCTTGTTGTTACAATACAACCCATCAACATCATTTCCTGATATGGATTAGTAATTAAATATCTAAAGTTCTGCAAGGTTTACTTTTTGGTTAAGTGGTTTCTGTTTGGAGAAAATGCTACATAAATAAATGTTGTTTTTTTAGTGTTGAATGAAAAATGAACTCTATTTTTTTTTTGAGCCACTCGAAATAAAACATGTCGCAAATTTTGAATGATGAACTATAAGATTGTTATCGTTCGTTAGATAAAAACCAAAAAAAAAGTTCTATGAACATATTTCAATCTAGATTATTGAAATTAACTTTGCTTTTGACATGTTAAAGTAATTTTATGTTAAAGTAATTTTATATTGAGATGAAATGCAAATGTAGTTTATCATTTTTGGATGACAAAACTAAATTTTTTAAAAACTGTATTCGTAGATCTTTGGGTCATAATATTATTATGTATGATCTGTTAGATTTTTTTGAGAAACTTCACAAAGAAACCAAAGGTATCAAACATGGATCATATATAGTTAAACATTAGTTGTTTTTTCTTTCTAAGTATGTGTGTTCGTCATTGGATATCTAATGATTTTTTTATACAACTAATTCAATACAGTCATCTATTGGATAGCAGATATTGTCAACCAATCTAATCAAATTGGCTATGGTCAACCGAACCTAACCAATCCAATTTGACATTGTATTTGATCGATTTTATCCATTGAATATTTATTGTTGGATATTCAATATGTTCAATCGGATCCATCCGGCGTCCATCAATTCTTTCAGCAATTTTCTTCCAGTTTTAAAACCAACCAAAACAACATAGGTAAATTATTAAACAAATTAGACATTTCAAAATATACTTCAAATTTCAAATTCGATTGTTCAACCAAAATAAAATAGTTTAAAAATAATCCTATAATCTACGAAGTTAAAGTTCAAATTTTCAAGTATCCAACCAAAATACAATAGCTATTTCAATACAACTAGTGTTATGCCTTTCGTACGTTGCGACGATGCCAATACGTTTTGTAAATTGGAATTTGACGATTGTATTAATAAAAGTTAGGCATCGTTCTATGTGTTGATAAATAAATATACAAAGTTAATACCATTGAAAAAACTTTTGGTTGATGGGGTAATAGAAAGTTGAGGGGATGAAAATGATATTTTATAAAAGTTCGAAGTTGAGGGGGGTGAAAATATCATTTGACAGAGTTAAGGATGGTACTTGTAGGAAAATCATATTATATAAACTATAGAGGTTAAACATGAAACTTTAGAAAAAAGAGCTGTGAAATTGACAATTGAAAAAGTTTTAAGGTGAGGGACTAAAAGATAATTTACAAAGTAGAGTGTTGGAAAGTGCCATTTCACCAAGTATCGTTGCTAATATCCACCGAACGTCGGTACAAGTTACCATTTCTAATTTAAAAAAAAAAAATCATAGGGACTAAACTTGCCAAAGAAAAAGTAAGGAGCAAAAAAGAAAAAAAAATCACAGGGTCTAAACTTGCGAAGGTAACGACCAAAAAAGAAAGAAAGAAAAAAAATGTCACAAAGACTTAGGGATGTCAACGGGGGCAAACGGGGCAGAGATTGTATCCCCCGCCCCCACTCCCGAAATTTTTCTGTTCCCCCGCCACCGTTTGGGTTGACTTTTTTTTGGGCGAACGAAGGTGTTGTTTCGGCTAAAAGAATTTGAGCTAAAAGAAACCATTTTGGATAAAAATAATTATTTATAGCATAAGTTTATATATTTCAAATATAAATACTATAACATCTTAAAAACGTTATACTATAAACTTAAAAACATAATATTTAATTGAATTTTGAAAGTTCAAAATCATTGCTATTATTTATTATTTTTTTATAATTAATATATATTAATATAAATAATATATTAACGGGGTCCCCATTGGGGGTTCGGTACGAGACTACCCACCCCCACCCCAGCCCTCGAAACTAAAACGGGGGTTAACATTGCCCCCCGCCCCCGCCCCCGTCCCTGATTATTTAAACAAATATTCCCTATTCGGGATCGGGGTCCCACGAGACTTTTTGACATCCCTACAAAGACTAAACTTGTTAAACAAACCCACCCACGGATTGAAATTCCAAGGACCAAAAAGGAAAAAAAATAAAATCACAACTCAACTTGCCAACCAAGGATAAAAAATGAAAAAAAAAACTATTCATAGGGTGAGGTACTGAAAGTGAAATTTTACAAAGTAGAATGGTAAAAAATGTCATTTCACCAAGCTGAAGGATGGCAGATGTCGTTGAAAATATTCGGTTAGCGTCGGTACCGATTATTAACTCCAATCTAAAAAAAATGACAATGACTAAGGTGTTGTTTGTTTTTTCGAAGCAAAAATTCAAAAAGTCTGCGTACCACCTCTGCAAACCTCTGCAGCAGAAGAGGTGGATCAAACGGTTGCAGACTGTAATAAGAAGCGTGTTTGTTTTTATTAACATCTGCAGACTGCTGCAACCATTAAAAAATTAAAATAAACTAAATAATAGACACTTATTTAAAAAGAAAATAAAAAAATAAAATTCTAGACACTTATTTAAAAAACAACATTAAAATTAATTAACTTATGTAAATTAAATGGGAGAAAAGAATTAAAGAGATATAAATTTAATGTATTAAATGTTAAAGGGATGAAAATAGAATTTAATATATAACTAAAGGACCATAAATGTAAATTAAATATACTTCATGGAGAAATGTAATATTAAACACGTTTAATTTTTGGAAAAAAAAAAACACCGATGGTTTTTTGGGGTTGGATTTTTTTAGTTTAGGTTTGAAGGGGTGAGAAGAGGAGGGAAGAGGTATAACAAGTGCTTCCCCAAGAAGCACACGGGCAGAGGTTTTAAGCCCCGAAGACTTCCGAAAAAACAAACTGTTGCGGGACAAAAAGTGTTGCGCGTGTGCTGCGCCGCGCAGCAATAAGAGTTTTGAAGAAGTTTTTTAAGAAAAACAAACAGCACCTAAACTATCCAAAGGAAAAATAATAACTTAAAAAAGAAAAAAAAATCAACGGGGCAAAACTTGTCAAGAGAAAACCAAAAAAGCTAAAAAAAATTCACAATGACTAAACTTCTCAAATAAACCCATGCATATATTGAAATTGCCAAGTAAGGACAAAAAAGAAAAAAAAATTATATTCATAGCGACTAAAGTTGCAAAGTAATGTCTCACACACACACACACACATATATATATATATATATATATATATATATATATATATATATATATATATATATATATATATATATATATATATATATATATATAAGGTTATGTTATTTTGTTTTCACTATCTATTGTGTGCATGTATGACTAATTCTGGACCAATCATTTTAGTTATTTTAAGAAAGTAATTAATGCATATTACATGTTGAAGATATAATAGATATTAATTACATCTTCAGCATTTAATATGCATTAATTGCTTTCTTAAAATAACTAAAATGATTGGTCCAGAATCAATCATATATATATATATATATATATATATATATATATATATATATATATATATATATATATGAGACGGTTCATTTGAAATTCAAAAAAAAAAAAAAAAACATCTTGAGATTCAACCTTAGCCACATATTTTTCATTTGTCGCTCTAACCCTCCAGCATACCGGCAAGAGCGGGGTATGTCTAATCATAAATGATTATATTGCAGAGAGGTATAATCATATATGATTATATATGTTTCTGCCACCAACCATGCGTGGTGGTAGAGGTGACGGTGATATAAGTGACAGATGTGATAGTGGTGGGGTCGGCTGGTGGCAGAGGTGGAGGTAGTGATGGTGGAGAATGTGGCAAATGTGAAAGGAACGGACGATGCTACATAATCATTTATGATTATATATGTTTATACGTATATGCCTCATCATAAATTATTATACATATATGTTTGTTCACAGATTGGATTATAATATATAATTATAACGGTTAGTGACAAAAGATGTGGTGGTAGCAAAGGTGGTGGTGGTATAAGTGATGGATGTGACAGTGGTGGGGTCGGCTGGTGGCAATAGTGGTGGTAGAGGTTGTGGCGGTTGTGGTGGTTGTGGTGGTGGAGAATGTGGCAAATGAAAAAGGAACAGGTCACGCTATATAATCATTTATGATTATCACTGACCCGCCGCGCCGCTACGCCGGAGGGTTAGAACGGCAGATGTGAATTATGTAACTGAGATTGAATATCAAGATCTCTATTTTATTTTGAATCTCAACGAAATATCTCTCTCACTCTCTCTCTCTCTCTCTCTCTCTCTCTATATATATATATATATATATATATATATATATATATATATATATATATATATATATATATATATATATATATATATATATATATATATATATATATATCGGGTAAATTAGATAATATTTTGATATATTCAACTCAATGATAATTGGATATTCAAGTTAGGTCGGTTCACTTTTTTATTGGATTTGGCTTGTTATCCAACAACAGACCAATCCAATTTGAATATCGAAATTTTGTTACCAATCCAATCCAATCATAATTGGATATCCATGTATATCGGTGGATTTAAATTGGACCGGTCGTTTTGAATTGCATCAGGTTGTTTTCCTATACATCACTATTTCAAACAGAATCTCCAATCATGGACCTTTTGTATAACTAGACACATCATATTTCTAACAAATTTATCAAATAGAAAAAAAACTTTATAAAATTAAGTAGATTGATCTTATCTTTGTGAAATATTTAATAAACTCCCATCATCCAATTGTTATTTTTAAGTATATATAATATTTATATAATTAAAATGTATTTGACAATTACATCAAATAAAAACATGATATTAAAATACATAAAATAAAAATAAAAATTATTAAACCCTTTATGTTTCACTTTTATCTTATCACACAACATTTGATTTTCTTCAAAGACTTAACTAAGGTTTTGTTTGTTTTAAGATGTTGTTTGTTTTTTCGAAACGAAAACTGTTGAAATTTACGGACCACATTTACAACGCTCTGCAGTAGAAGAGGTGGGTCAAACGGTTGTAGCCTATAATAAGAAGTTTGTTTTGATGACAAAAACTCTTTGAAGACGTTCTCGCTCTTTTTCTTCCTTTGCGTGAACGTGATTTCCTCCAAACCGATCCCACCTTTTGTATCCCAAAAAAATCTTTACCTCCTCCTCATTTCATTAGGCCTGACAATCGTGTCGTGTTCAGGTTGGCGTGTCGCGGGTTGGCAGGTTGGCGGGTCAAAATATGCCAACCTAAACACGACCCATTTAAATATACAGGTCACGGGTTGGCGGGTTTGGAACATAAACCCATATATGACCCACCAACCCATTTATTTATACGGGTTCACAAGTTGGCGGGTTCGTGGGTCAGATTTGGGTTCGTGGGTCTAAATTTTAGATATTTAAGTCTTAAACATCCAAATAAAAATTAAAAACATTCATAGAAACATGTTACAGACTTAGCCTTATAAGTTACGACTTATGACATTAGACCGTCCACCACGAGTAATAACGTCAAAACAATCAAATGGTCTATGAATAAATGGTATATATTACATAATACTTATTAAATATTAATACTTGATACATAAATACATTTAAAAATATAATAATTTTTTTTATTAAGAATATAAACGGGTTGGCGGATCAACCTGTTTATTTTTTGAGAAACCCATATATGACCCGTTTAATAAACGGGTTGGCGGGTTAGCGGGTTGGCGGGTTGAAAAAATCAACCCAAACCAATTTATTTCATGTCGTGTCGCGTGTCGTGTCGAGAATTGCCAGCCCTACATTTCATAATAGAGAATATGGGCTAAATCTTTGGGGTTTGGGTCGTTTATAATTGAACTATGGGCTGCCGAGCAGATTAGAAAAGAATCCAACATTTTGATTTTTAAAATCAGCTTTTTGGGCTCACTTTGGGCTGCCATATTAATGTTTATTGGACCGATTTTCTGCTGCTGTTCATGAGGCCGCCTAACACTGATTAAGCTCCATCATACCCTATCTTCACTGTTCAGAATAAAAATTAGTGAGTTAGGTAGACATTTGTCAATCGGATTATGTTTACCCCTCGACCGCTTGATGAAGACCATGCAGTGTGGTAAAAAATTTAAAATTCCAAAACATCATCAGTATCGCTTTATTTTTCTTCTTGATCACAAACATGATGGCAAATCTTTTCATGTGATTTCATTAATACTAAAAAATATTGTCATCCGTTTGTGTAATTCTGCATAAACAGAGCTTAAACGAGCAAAATTGTTTTAGCTATGTAATAACTAAAATAAAAAATACATAAATTATGCAAAATCTAATATAATCCGCATGCTAAAATAAAATAAATAATTAATTAATATAAATCTAAAATATAAAAAAGTAACATACTAAATATATAAGATGTCATGAAAAAAAATTAAAGAAAATATATAAAAATGAACTTATCACTAAACATCAACTTTATTTTTATGGTTTTTCTAAAAACATCGATATATATATTTTTTTATTTTTTATTTTTAATTTGGCACTTTTAGCAAATTAACAACAATCTTCGGATTTTACAAATTTTATTTATGAAAAAACCCTCACCATCTTTTTTCGAAAGTATCCCAACTTTTTTTTCCAAATAAACCCTCACATTTGTCAAACGTTTTTGTTTGGACCAACTTTTTTGTTCTGACGGTTTTTCATGTTATTGTTGTTTATGGTGTTGTTAACAGTTTTCAACATTAAAATCTAAAGGAGGCATTTAACTTTTATTTTGAAACATAAAGAAAGGATGTCGTGTGCAATTCTTGTTTTTAAAATACATAATCAAAACTTATTTACATGATGCTCAGAGAGAGATTGTAACAAGTGAAAAGTAGTTGTCTACACTAACTTGTATCCTAGATTATGCTTTATAAAAACCTTCAATTAGATAAACATGAATGTTTAATTATTAAAAAAATCTTTCAAAGAAATATGCAGTGTAAAAAGTCATTCAGATGGTACATTTTACCATTTTTTATATTATAAAAGGTTTTTAAGATAGATGATATAATAAATAAGCTTCTTAATACTTAACCATTGTTGATGCTATAAGATTTACATAATAAACAAATTCATTAATAATGTTTTTCGAACATGTAACAAACAAATTTTATTTAATTGCAATAAGTGATTTATTGATATCAATTTTTGATCTTATACTTTGTACATATATAGGGTTTTTCTATTGCATTACATTAGATTACATGACCATTTGAGATATGATATAATTGCATCGTGATGCCTAAAAACACGATCTAATAGATCGTTGGATCAAGATCTCTTATCATAAAAATGGTTGCATGGACAACACCAACTATAATAAATCCACCTATGGTGTGTGAAATTTGACAGTTGTGTGTTATATAGCCAGTAGTAGCTAGATATCGAAAAGGGGGAATGACATACATATTGTGTGCTGCAACAATTATTTAAGAGCCTAATATAACTAGGTTAAAAAAATAATTAAGCATGTCATGATGTTGTTAGGATCTCATATAAATTTGTCGATCAAAATAGTTTTATTTAAAACGAAAAAATAATTATAATCATTTATTCTTTTATCACACAAAAAATTCAAATTTTGACCTATAGTTAAATATACATAGTGAATAACTATAAGTTCAAAGTATAACAGTCTAAATACAAGAAATAATAGTAATGTATTTTATATTTTCTTAGAAGTTGTTTAATAACTTATAAATCACATCTTAATCGAACATTCAACATGTTTAATATATCCTTTGAACAAATCAAAAGCCTTTAAAGAGCCTTGAAACACTTAAAGAACTTTATCTTCTCTAAAGGATTAAAATGTATGAATTATTCAGCACTAAATTGTTTAGTTTTATAAGTTTTATTCGGAGCAAATACCATAAAAACCACAATTTTTTCACACATAATTGGGAAAAGTTCTTTCTTTTGTTTTTGTTGGTTCTGACCACAACTTTTACATAGAGTTATTACTTTAGCCCGCTTAACGAGTTTAATGGTTAACTCTATTATCTTTCTTGCAAAATCAGTCCTAAAATTAGGTTTAAAATCCAAATTTGGTCCTTGTAGTTTGCAAAAAAAAATACAACACATGTCCAAAACTCGGTTTTATGTTTTTTTTACTATTTTTTTTGTTTACTTTTTATTTTTAGTCATAACTAAACTTGGTTTTATATTTTTTTTCGTTTTTTATATCCTTTTATTTTTTGTTTTATTTTTTGTTTTTTTTAGTTTTTTCTTTATTTGTATTTTTCTGGTTTTTAATTATTTCCTATTAATTATCAATCGTAAATATCACACATTGAATCAAAATAAAAAATATAGAAAAACCATAAATTACCCAAAAAAATAGAAAACCAAAAAAAAACTCAAACACCGAAAATATAATATACTCCAATATATTCATATACTTTACACTTTTTGAAAAATGTCAGAAAGAAGTTATCAAATTGATGAAAAACAAAACCGAAAAAGAAATATATATATATATATATATATATATATATATATATATATATATATATATATATATATATATATATATATATATATATATATATATATATATATATATATACACTATAAAACCAAGTTTAGTTTCGACTAAAAATAAAAAATAAATGAAAATAAAGAAAACAAAAAAACATAAAACCGAGTTTTGGACATGTGTGATTTTTTGCAAACTATAGGGACCAAATTTGGACTTTAAACTCAATTTTATGACTAATTTTGCAAGAAAAATAACAGAATTAACCATAAAACTCATTAAATGAGCTAGAATAGTAACTCTGCATAAAAATTGTGGCCAGAATCAACCAAAAAAATAAATAACAGGGTTTCTTCCTGTTACGCGTGAAAAACTTGGGACTTTTATGATATTTTCCCTTTTATAAAACAACTCTTTATAGTTTCATTTACTTTTATTATAATACTAAGTTTACATTTATTCATATTACATAATTGCTCTGGTATTAATCATTTATTCATATTTATTCTTTTATTATATTGTATTGTGAAAAACTTATCCACTACAACAATATGTTAATTAGTTTAGCTGGTACTCAGAGTCTGCAATTTGATGGATTTTTCAAAGGACAACGTGTTAACAAAAAAAACAATATAAAATATAATGTTATAATAAAAGGAAATAAATTGTCTAGAGTATAAACACTTATATTCCTAGCAATCTATCTGTCCTTGGTGATGAAAAGGGGAGTTGAGATTTTAAAGCAAAAGCCTTACATAAGTGCTATTTTCTCGACTTAAGTCCTTCAGACAGTTTGGATTACAGCTTAAGAACAAGGCCAATTGGACAGTGATCACTGCCTGTAACATCTGGAAGAATGAAAGAGTCATGGACTTTATCTGCAATCGACTCTGATACAAGGAAGTAGTCCAGCCTCCATCCTGTTTCACAATTCACATTTAGGTTTACCATAACTCTTTACATTTGAATGCAACAAATAGCAACCTACTTCTATTAATTTGTTTATAATAGCAACCATTTCACTCTTTCTCCATGATTCCATCATAACAAACACTACCTAAAAGGCTAAAACATTTTTAAAATAAAATCTTATATATTTATAATATACAAATAAAGACAAAAGTACCTCTGTTATTTTTTCGCCCACCATGCCTGAAACCCCAGTAAGTATAGCCAACAACATTAGGATGCTGTTTCCGGAAGGTATCAACAAAACCTTTTTTTAGGAAATTTTCCTCAAATGACATTCTTTCCTCAATTGTAAAACCAGCACTTCGCTTGTTTCCCTACAGACAATAACAAACAATAAACAAAAGATGAATCTTAACCTAACTTCTTATATACACAACTTACTGCAGGATTGTAGATGTCTATTTCTTGATGAGCACAATTCAGATCACCAGTTAAGATGACAGGTTTTGACTTTTCCAGCTCCTATATGTATAATCAATAATTATTGTATACAAAAATTATCATAATAGACAAAATCAAAACAAAAGTTAACAACAATATGTAATTAATTACCTTCACATAATTGCTAAGAGTAGGATCCCACTCTGTTGTCCTGTATGACTATAGATATAAATGCATCAACACAAATTATTACTAAAGATAACACATAACAAAATGGTAAAAAGATGAGTAGTTGTTTTACCAGCCTTTTCAGACCATCACCAGAATTAGGAACATATCCACTTATTAGATAAAATGAATCAAATTCTGTTGTCACAAGCCTTCCTTCATTATCATGATCTGATATCCCAACTCCATATCTAACAGAAACTGGTGGTATCTGTCAGGAAAGCCATTGTTTAGGTGATATAAAACATATACAGAACCAAATATTTTTCTTTTTAAAAAAAAAAAGTTTTATAAAGAGATGAATGAGCATACCCTAGAGATAATTGCAGTCCCAGAGTATCCAAGCTTTGAGACACTACAAGTCCAAAAGCTATTCTCATATCCTTCCAAAAGACGTTGTTTGATTGCTTCTACATCTTTCTCCTGTTTTCACAAAAAAAAAAAAAAATGCAATAAGCCACCGATACATTATACAGAAACAAACTGTTTCTTGTATTGATAAAATTAATGAAGGGAGGAAACAGAAACTTACCTGCAATTTTGTTTCTTGTAAGCAAAGTACATCAAAATCTTCTCTTTGTGCAAGCTCTAAAGCAGAAAAGCTCTCCAGTTTTAGCAAAGCCCTCAAACCATTGACATTCCAAGACATTAGCTTCACATGTTTTGCATCATCAGCAAGAGGAGGAGGTCTCATAGTTCTAGGGTTGTAAGGTATCCAATCTTTTTGTGGCTTCTTGTGAGCAAGAACAGTCCATGGTTCAACTGGAAGTTCAGAAACATCCATCTTATTGCATGTTTCAGAAACAACTTCTGATGTTAAGCAGGTTGCTTTTTTACCTGAATTCATACACATACCCCATGTAAGATCAATTTGAGTTAAGATAAATTGCAGAAAATAGCAACATGTAAA
The DNA here is from genome assembly GCF_002870075.4 of Lactuca sativa. Taxonomy (NCBI): domain Eukaryota; kingdom Viridiplantae; phylum Streptophyta; class Magnoliopsida; order Asterales; family Asteraceae; genus Lactuca; species Lactuca sativa. The sequence goes on along the minus strand of NC_056631.2, from coordinate 35,422,487 downwards.
ACGAAACTTGTAAGCATATTACAATTTTTTTCGTTTTATAAATTGTATTATATGAGAAGATGGAAGAAGGTAGGTATAGGTTAAAGTAGTTAAAGAAGTACCTGACACCTTATTGGTGTTCAGAGGAGGCTCTTTCTTGGTATTACTTTTAGCTTTAGATTTTGTCTTTGCAACTCTTGACTGCATATGTCCACAAGTCTCAACAGTGATGTTTGGATCTGCATGGGTTTGTTTTGCACGTCTCGTGCTCCTTTTATCTACAGAATTAACAGTGCTCATAACCTCAGCATGTTCTTCAGCAGACAAACTTTTTGCCTTCCTTTTGGAAACCTTTTCACCATGAACATCATTCACTCTGGTGGATTTTTCATCTTCAACAACCTCTTGAAACTCTTCATACAAAAAAAATACATAAAGATTCTTAATGAGCCACATGAAAAACTTAAAAACTACATTTGTAGCTCCAAATTGTTGAGTGTGTTCAATAGATTCATGACTAGTAGACAACATTACCATCAACTTCTTCAGAAAAGAATTTGTTCCAAGTGCATACAAGATCATCTTTAGAACCTGCTGTTGGAACCCCCACACTCCTACAATTCAAAAACCTCAATAAGGAGATTTGATCTCATAAACCATAATGCTGTAGTGTAGTTCTCCACAATGATCGATAATATGTTGAAGTTTCTTTTCTTTCAACTCAATCATGACATGCTAAAAGGGAAAAAGTTTCTTCCCTTACAAGGAAAATGAACTGATAAAAGGGTTATAACAGTATAAGCATTAATCAGAATGGTTGATCTCATTTCCAGCAGCAATAAATCATGAGTGTTTAATGGAAATAAGACTAGGCATAGCATAGAGGTAGCTACCTCAATTTAGTTTTAAGCTCTTGAACTGTCATTCCAGCAGAGGTTTCCCCATTGTTGTTGGCACCTTCAGCTGTAGTTTCCTGCAAAACATTAAAAACTAAACAAAGATGATGAAACTAATAATGACAAGAGTGATATGTTCAATTAAAGAAAAACGTGGAAAGAGTAGAAGGGATGTGAAGAAAAAATTGTATAATAACATGATGAGTACACACAGAAGATGACAGTATAAAGGAATTCACAATTCATTATGGTACCATTTATGGTCGATTATACTTTTCATGTAGTTGAACTCTTCTAAATTTTGAAAAAACTCAACTTTTTTCAATTTGCAGTGCTTCGATATTCAATGAAATTGCAAATTTCCCTTTTGGATATTTCATGAACGCAACAAGGAAAACGCACATTCAATGGAAAGTGGAAGTTCATAAATCCGTCTAAGTTAGATGAATGAATAACCTCTGGCTGGCTGCTTAAGGAACATTTCGACTTTGAACTTGAAGAGAGTTCTTGACACCCCATTCGTCTAGATATCCCAAAATTCAGAGCTCCAATTTTCAAGTTCTTCGGAATTACTCCGATCCTATTACCAAAAAAGCTGGTAAGCCTTGAGAAAGTGAGTAAAACCTGCTACTATTTCAAGCAAATAAAAAAGGGGGGGAAATAACTGGACCATTCGAAAGATGTATAAGCTTTTTTGTCCAGAACAAAATGAAAAGCATTGTTCTTTGGTCAAAAAAAAAAAACCCAGTAAAGGAAAACAAGTAACAAATGATTTAGGCACATAAAAGATAAAAGTTTGGTTACAAAGGTAAAACTGTTTTAGGAAATGCTAACTTGAGACTTGTGATACCTTTGGGGAATAAGGAAATTGCGAAACCCTAAATTCAACGTATAATTCATTAGATTTAAAGAAATGCGTACATAAGAGGAAGGCGGGGAATTGTGTTGGAGTTAATGGTGATTCCCGCTCATGACGACGGTATAGGAAGCACTGAAAGTCGGGGTTAGAGGCCACGTGTGGATTCAAACTCGTTCAGCAGAAAATAAACAAACACTTGATGATTGACTTCTTGCTGGTGGCCATATACTCCAATGACTAGGGCAATCTATTTGAAAAAAAAAAAAAAAAAAAAAAAAAAAAAAAAAGGTTAAAACCGTTAATGTTTATGCTAGAGGATCACAAAAAGGTCCGGTTCATTCTTTAGTTTGATGCTTGGGTCTTTTGGTTTTTCTGAATCTGGTATCGATTTTCTTTATTCGGTGTTCTTTTGGAATGATCTTTTCAAAATGATCATGTTCTGTATGAATCCGGTCTTGCAATCTATTCATTTTCTTTTCTTGGTTTGGAATCTGGCTTTTCAGTTCGATTTTGGGTTTTTTTTTATTTTGTTTTTAATTGAACTTCATTGTCTTGTGCAAAGGCTTTGACCTTAACTCGAAATTTTGTGGGTAGATACATGTTGCAATGTGGCTTTTCAATTACTGGAAGTGAGAGGTTGGGGGATAAATAGTTTGCCGGAAGTAGGAGGTGGGGAGACCGATCATTGGAGATGAGGAATAGGTAGATCATGGCTCCGATAATTGTAAAGTGTGGGTTGAAACCACAAATGAAAGTTTTAGTAACTATAAATATTGAATGTGGTTATCAAGCGTGTGAAGGGGGGAGGGGGTTACAGAAAGTGAGAGATGGAGAGTTAACATCTGGACATGTGGGGTGAAGAATGGTTATCATCCATTTCTCTTGGATGAACAAAATAGTTGTACATAGTGCTTATTCATTTGTACCTCTTAAAATTCATCGTTTGATGAATATGTTTTTTTATAGTAATAAAAGATATATACAACTATAAAGATAAGCTTATGCACAACAATTATCCGACTGTAAAATTGCATGAAATGGTAGTGTACTTTAGGCAAATGACTGTTTTGGTTTGTTCAATTCTGTTAAGAAGCAACATACTTCCCAAAAACTTGTACCTAAAAACCAATATATGAGCTGAGCCAACAGGGTTTCCAAAAGAGCAAGAAATAAAGAAAGGCATATAAAAAAAAAAAAAAAACAAAACACCAAAGGTTTCAAAAAGCCGAATCACAATGGAGATCTTACTTTGTATACATGAGAAATCAATTCACAAATACGCCAAGTGCATGAATAATGCTGTAAATACCGCTACTACCTCTGTGAATCTAACCTCCTATCTAATCTAATCTAAAATGTACATCACGCTTGGTTAAAGATCGGGAACATTCACACTAAACAATCATCACTTCATATATCATCATCCATGGTTGGAGGAGGAAGTGGTGGAACCGCCAATAAAACCACCTCAGATGCTTCTAGAACTTTCCTACCAGTCATTTCAGTCTTCTTTGAAAGGGTATCTGATCCTTCAATGGCTTTAGAGGAAATATTAGCATCATTAACGGATGACAAAACCTCGGGTTCTGGTAGACTACTTGTTTGTGCAGAGGCAATTAAAGAAGTGAAGGTGCCAGATTCTCTTAATCCTTGCATGATCACCTATTCAAGTGCCAAGATATGAACATATTAAATAAACTTGAGGCAGCAGTGTTTGGTACATGCATCAAAACTATCAAAAGTGGAATGGAATCCATTTATCTGTGATTCCAACAAGTCACAAAAGGGAGGGTATACAAGGGAGAAATAAAAATAAAAACTACTGACCATAGGAGCATAAATGCGAGTCAAAATTCCCTTCCTCATCAGTTTCATATTTAAAGCTTTATCAGTCCATACAACATGTTCACGATACCTGTAGAATTTAAGTGTCAAGAAGTAGTAAAGGCCCTATTCACATTTTTTGCAACATATATATATGGTATTACTTCATCAAATCTATAGCTGAAATCTAAATACAAACTATATAAAAAAAGCACAGAAATTCTTACCAGCTTAGCATCTCCTCCTCTGTTGCAGTTGATGCAATTATAAAAGCCTGCAGCCAGCACAATTAGTGAGATCATCAAGATGATATGACAAATTATCCCAATTACAAACTGATTAGGATGTTCTAATGAAGTTGCAACATTTACATTCTTGAAAAGTTTTCAAGTTAAAGTTGGTTATTTGCTCATTATCGTCATGATAATTCTAATATTTACAAGTTAAATTTTCTCACTATCTTTCAAAATCAATACTCACAGATCTGTCAAATTCCAACATGAAGCATCTTTTAACATCTTCTTTTGTAGGCTTACAGCCACATCGGTCACGCCTTGATGTCAGATCTGAAAACTTGGTGTATGTATAATGCAGAACAGCAGCCTCATCCAGTTTGATCTCACTACATCCAGTCCACACATACATAAAACTTATTAAAGATTCAGTTGCTAAGCTGCTGTTTCTATTCTACTTAATGGGGACAAATACAATACTTGATCCAGTAGGCTATATATGTGTGTGTGTTTCTTTATGACTTAATGCAGAAAGAACGACTCAATAGACAACAAGTAGTAGTAGCTGATTTGATGTAATATGGCTATAATATGAGTAAGGGAAATGGTAGGTATTACTTTGGAGTCTTCATGTAGTTGTGCCATCTATGTGCACCATTAGGACGCAAATGATGTTGGATACGTGCAGCAGACTTCCCATTTCCATATGTCAAAAAGTAGTTAGGATTATTACGAGTTGATTCCTTATAATTACCAAAGTATGTATCCTTTGGTAGGTGATCATAATTCTTCTTGAACATTGACACCTGCAGAAATTAGGAATTAGAAAGGAATTGAATTCCAATTCCCATGGAATCCAGCAAAACAAACAAGTTCTATACCTCACTGAAAGGATCCTTTATGTCATCTCGTTCTACACTGCTCTCCTACAAAATGTGACACAGAATATCACTAAATCAAAGTGTCTGCTTAAAGTTAAAATAAAAAAGAAAGTATCAATCAATAGAAAGCCATAATGAACATAACTTACATAATTTGGAAACACAACCATATCAACATTTTGAGGGACATCTGACAAAAGCTTTCTAAGAGAGTATTCACGAGTGCCAGCTGGATGTATCAATTCATCAGTGTCCAGATGAAGGATCCAATCCAGGTTAGCTTCCTACAAGTGAACAGAAAAGACCATGTCATTAAATGTACACAAAGATTAATCACAATAAAAAGAAAATACAAGTTTTTCTGTTTTTTAAAGATAAGTAATGATTTGATACCCTTGCCATGACAATAGCCATTTCCATATTGAGGGACTGCTTGACAAACAGCTCATAGTTGCATGGTTTGTAGAAGAAGCTTGAAAGCCATGTCTCATTCCATATCCGGCTGAAGATCAAAATATGGTTTTCATAGGAATTTATAAATACAAAGTGAATACTTAAAAAAAAAAAAAGGGTAAATGTAACTAACCTCTTGGCTTGTTTTTCTTCAAGTTCTCTTGTCCTGTATATCACCTTGACCTCCTGTGAATAAATTATGGTGAATTTTTTTATTGGAAAACAAACAAACACATATCATATATGTTATGAAAGATCAAAACTTTGTAGTAGATGTAAACTCACAGGGATAGACTCCAAGACTTTAGATACACCTGGGGATGCGGCTTTTCCTTCCACAAACAAGAAGAAGGTTGAAACACCAATGATTTTATGATAGAAGATCCATGGTAATATTTGATCTAAGCCAGCAGAAGTACTTGTAGTAATGCATATCTGTAATAAAAAGATTTTTCAGTATAATGGCTGTTAGTGGGTCTTAGGAGTTTTTAGTTAGCGGTCTAACATGTTACAGTTATTAAGTTAGTGATCAGGTCAGGTCGTTATATAAATATGGCCTATCTTTTAGTATTTTTTTTTTAGTTATCACAAGCTCTACCTAGTTGCTGTTTCTTTTTGACTTAATGGATTTAAGCACCTAATCTGGACAACTATTTATGGCTGTTTCTTTTTGACTTAATCAAGACAGAATGGCATCCTAGCCCATCCTACTAGACTTAACTGGTTCATTTATTGAATTGGTTATAGTTTATTTTATTTACGAGGTTATTGTTTTTATTTTATTGATCATGAAAATTTGTGTTGAATTTAAGGTACTAATGATGCTGTAGTTAAATATAATTACATTTGTATCATTACTTATATAAAATAAAAACTTCAGTCTATAGCAACTTCTATATAGACAGATTATTTCATCATCGTCATTTCTAAATAGAAAGGTAAAATGGTTCTTTACTATATTCAGACAGTTCATTCAGGTTTAAAAAGAAACAACCCCTAACTTGATCCAGTTAGACATCATTTACCAATTCAGCCACTTTATTTACATAGGATTTGATGAGAAATGAAAGAAACAACCCCTTAATCCAGTATGTTATATATGGGTGCTTCTTCTTGACTTAGTACAAAAAAATGACTTAATAAAGAAAATCAGGGAAATGTGACTTAATAAAGAAAGTCTGGGAAATGTGGCATACCACAATTAAGTGCTAGCTTTTTACAAATTAGTCATTTATTTTTCTCCATCCACTTCCCAAGTGTGGAATTATTTTCTACAATGCACCAGAATGGAGATGAGACACCCTTTTCCTTTGGCCTATACACTTATTTATTGCGTTTCCTATGGAAAAATAGCAAAGGGTTTTGTAGATTCTTAGGTTACTATATCATCGGTTCACAATTTGATCCCACTTTTATCCTACTAGCTTCAGGAAGAAACATTGTAAATGCCTCTGAATTATGATATATCAGATACGATATTGAGCCCTAACCCATTGAGACAAGCATACACCTTTTTTTTTCAAAATTTGAATCGCAGTTATCTTCAGAAAACCTAAAGATTCCACGACAAATATATCCATGAAGATTAACATACCAATTATTTGAAATTCATATAGTAATAGACTATGACTTTTTGGGTTCAAAACGGAAGTTGAAGACAAGTACATGATCAATAAAAAACAATCTCGTTTTCCCAAATCAACCAAAGAATTAATCGAAGATAAAAAATAAAATCTGTGGATGTCTGGATGATACCTTAGGTTTTAGATCGGATTTGTAGTTGAATTTCCAATCCCTATAATAAGGGAAGGAAATGGAGCGGCTTTGACCCAATAGATCCGCACAATTCGAGGAAGAAGTTCGCGTAAGCTGTTCGGAGGAGGTAGAAGCATCCATACCCGGGAACTCAAGACGATCTTTGGGGCCCCACCGGGTTGTTGGATCATCGATTTCGCCACGCCATTGGAGAAGGAAGGCGAAGGCTGCTAGAGAGAGAGGAAGAACTGTGAGTAAGAGCAAGATTTTTGAATTGAAAATCTGAGAAGATTGTGCTGAAGATGACGACGAGGAACCGGGTCTGAGAGAAGAATATAGACCCGCCATTGATGATCGATGATGATACTAAGAATCAAAAATGCAAGGAGATGGAGAGCGTTTGTTGTGGGCTTTGGGTGTGTGAAATACTGAAAGAAGGAGAGCCGTTTTGTTGTTGCCTGTTGGTGTCTTGGTGTTGCCGTCTTATATTTAAAGTTTTAAACTTAAATATTAAAGTTTGAAGCATCCTACAACTTCTATATATTTTAGGGGTATTTAGATTCTATGTTTTGTAAATTCGCCCCCAAAATCCAAACTTTCCATCTCCCTATGTATGACTTTAAAGCTTCCTTGTGAAATACCTTGGATCCAATATCATCGTTGTGACTTAACCTATGAAAGCTTTGTATACGTACCAATAATTAATAGTCATGTGTAAAGTCATGTCGAATGTACAAAGCATGTACATTCACATCAGACGTGGTTTTACCAAAAACTCAACTCCATAATCCACTAATTCGACTCTAGGATCAATAAAGATGAAACATGACGTCTAAGACTCATTCAAGGCATTGGAATGAAATACAATGAATGCAACACATGGCAAATAAACTCATGCATATTTGGAAATAACCATCATGTTTATCCACTGATTTGGGATGAAAAACGCACATTGATGATCACCAACTTCCCAACAATCCCTAATCATGAGTGTCTTTAAGGGTGTGCGAGGTGGGTGGCAGCATAGGTCCATATCGTGGAGGGGGACAATAGTATATATGATTCGGTTCATTGTCTAACAATCGACAATCTAGTAATCAAAAAGACAAATGGTCATGTTTTTCCCAATTCTAATAGTTCATGTTATAATTAAAAATTACAACAACTCACATTTTGGAAAATTGGGCTTAACACTAAAAATTGCATTTGGGCTAATGTAAATTTATTGCAACAAGAGCTCAAACAACGATTATGTTTCTTGGTTTTCTGATTCCACTAGACTCTATCTCTTGTTTTTTATTGCACTCTGGCTCCGATTTTTATTGTCAATTGCAATTAAACAAGTGTTTCATTATTTATAATTTCTAAATTTGACGGCCTCTCATTTTTATATTTTGATTGTTGTCGTGGATTAACGAATATAATATGGTAACACACGTATAATGAATGACTGAATTTCTAACTTCACATTAGTGCATTATGAAATGTGATATCTGTTTTGAGTGATTTCTCTAATTACTATTTCTCCTTAGTCTTTGTAATTATATTTTTGTTTTGAGTGATTTATCTAATTATTATTTCCCCTTAGTCTTTGTAAGTATATTCTTGTTTGTGGCATATGCATAGTTGTTTTGAACAACATTTATGACTTTTCATATTGTTGTAAATGTTATATCATATATAATTTTTAGAAATTGTGTCTCCTAAGCATCTATTGGTAGTGAAAAACATTAAGAGAGAGAGATGAAGAATTAAGGTCACAAATTGGGGCTCTTGATAGGTTTATCCAAAATAAACCTCAACCTTCTTCTTAGAATAAAAAATAATATTGATAATGCAGGTATTGATAGAGATCAAAACTAAAGTTGTTAAAGTCTTAATTACAGTCTACAAAGTCACAAGAAATATTTAATATTTAATGGCTTGACAATGATAGCTATTGAGAATGAGATATTAGATTATATTGATTATGAAGAGTTGAAAAAGAGTTTTGTTTGCAATAACGCTATGATAGCATCCGGATTGGATTGATGTAACTGGGTAAGTTTATATATTGTATTATCGTTCATTTGTTTCAATTGGGCCCCTATATATATATATATATATATATATATATATATATATATATATATATATATATAAGGCCCAATTTTTTTTTCGCACATGACTTTCAAAATCAACGTGACACCCTTGTTCCTAATGTTTTATCTAAAGAGCATAGTTGCTCATTATATATGTTTTTTTTTACTAAGAGAATAAGCTCATTATAGATGTTTCGATGAAGAGCTTAATTGTTCATTATAGATTATTGCTATGAAAAGCATAATTGTTGAATTTGATAAAATCATTGTATTGCTTCTGCCATATATCTTACTCGCTAGACTTTTCTCCAACTTTATTCTTTTATGTGTGAGACAAATGAATGATGATATGATATTAGAAGTTATGATGAGGAGATAAGTACAAATTGAAGACCTTTTTATATAGAGTAGAAGTTGACAAACTTGTAAACTTGTCTCAGTGTTATTTTTTATGATCCTTTGAGATGTTAATTAAGAAACAATACATTTTTGAAATTTGATGAACCATGGGACTTTCGCTTTAATATGGTGGAGTTATTTCAAACAAGCCTAAAGAGTAATGTTTTATTGTTTTACTAATTTGTATAACATAAGTTTAAGTAAACTAGGTAGTAGGTACTAAGATTAGTGTTTAACTTTAAATTAGAATGAGTTCAGGGAAACAAGTAGAATGCATGTAGGTTATACTACCATTGTGGCATTGTCTGCTAAATTGTTTTATGTTTGGAACTACAGTTTATGATTTTCTTTTTCTTGGATTAACATTTTTGCCATGCATGAAATCATGGTAAATACTAGAAGTAAGAGAATTCCTCGATATGGACAATCTACTAGCTAGTGTGACACCTAGTAGATTGGGGAAGGACAAAGCAAATGTGCTCATGAATTTTCAAACCATAGTGGACTGGGGCAAATGCATACAACATAATTAATTAAATAAGTAATATCTATTCACCATAAGATAATTAACAAAACGTCGTGCTTTTATTTACGTATGTAACGTTACTCTCTCAGACCTTGTAGCTTTATTCGAGGTATTCCTACATGCATAAATCAAAGGCTCAAAAAGTTGGTGTTACAAGACAGATATTTTGTCACTAGCAATAAACAAAAAAGGAAAATAAGGATTATCAACACAATGTCAGCATCAGATTAGTGACTAAATTAACGATCACAAATTAAATACTCAACCCACCGTTATGATGGTGTAACGAATGGATAGTAATTGCACAATGATGACAATTATTAACAACTGTTTACTTACCTATAAAGAAAAAGGATGTATTTTCTAACATTGATAATAATGATTTCCTAACCACTCATACAAGTATATGAAAATTCGAGGGGATCGAGAATTCTAAATTTGGCTTTGATAATTATTTTGGAGTATTAATTAAAATCCATGAGGTGTTGTGATATTTGTTGTTATTACTTATTGATTAGACTGTGCATACCACGTTTCAAAATCAAATACACCGCTAAATCAATCACATGTATGGTTGAATCACTACGGAGTGAAGGACGCCAGGTGTAAGAACATGACATGTTGGATCTAACCTATCATGTTCTAAGTCTAACTAAGAAAAAACAACACTTGTTTTTACTCAAAGCTAAAAGAAAACGTCCATCACTTCTGACTTTAATTTATTGGTTACGGCATTTTGTTTCCTATTACACATAGATCACAAAAACACAAACTAAAAAGACAATCACATAATACCAAAAAAATACTTTCATTATTTAATGGATTTAATAATTTATAATTATTTTTTTATTATTTCTTAAAACTGTTCTAGTTTTAGAGATAATTGTGCCATTTACAAAACTAAAATATGATAACATGAATATTAAAAACGATTCAAAGCAGAATCATAAAATATCAAAAATGGATGAGATCATTTTACAATGATCATATAAATTTATTTATAGTTCGCATAAAATAATCAATGAATTGCGAAATAATTTTTTTTGAATGGTGTCTACCAAAAAAAAAAGTGTAAATCAGCTGATATATTTTAAAATACACGTTTATTAACGGTTTATATATTACAAAATACATTAATAGATTATGAAATACATTCACATGTTGCATAATAATAATATAGATTTTTTCTGTTTTGTTTTTCTATTTTCAAAGATATTTGTGCTCAAAAATATTATGAAATGAGTTGTCATTATAAATACCAAAAAGGTGGCCGTTTTCGTTTTGTCAAGTCGACCACTCATTTAACCATTTTTGTTATTTTTTGTGATTTTTCTTAGATTAAAATTCATTGTTTGACTCGTTTTAATGATTTGGATTTATTTAGTGATGTGCTTTGTATAAATTATTTTTGATTTTTTATATTAAACATTAAAGAGTAAAGTGAAATAACAGTTTGAGTACGTTTCTGAAGATATAAGTGGTATAACATTTTCTTTCAAATTTAATCAAAACAATACTCATATAACTCACTCATTACCATTGAAAAAAAAAATCAAATTTGGTGTTTACATCAAGTTGAGTAACATTTGGTGCGCAGATTGAAGATGCTATTATCCCAACTTACAGTTTTATTAAAGTTGGGGGTAAATATAAAATACCGAAAAAAAAAGGTTAAAAACCAATACACTTGAGAAAATGAACAAGTACATGCTTAAAATGTGATACAAGATAGTTATACAAGACATTATAAATTATTCATCATCAACTAAAGTCTAGAAGTGTTGCCATGACTTTTCCTTCAATTTGTATAAGTCAAAAATAGTTATCGTCATGTTTACAACTGAACATTTAAATGTTGATAGCATTTTTTGTATAAGAATTTTCAAAGATGACATAATAACTACCTCCTCAGTAGCTTCAGGACATCACCAACAAGATGCAACGATCCAGTTACAAGAACCTGTTAATAATTAATTTTTCCATCTTTAGTCACTCAACAAACAGCCTTTTGGTAATATTTCATTTGTTTAGAGAGAATATTACCTGAAGCCTAAGTGAAGGGTTTTCTCTAGCAGATTTTCTTAACCATGAAACTGCCAAGGGTAGTGATGGAAAAACTGCACTGCAACTAAAGTTTCCATTTGCAGGATTGCAGTGAGATATATCATCATACAGGAATTCAGGAGGTGGTAAATTTTCAGCAGCTTCCGTCTTCAGTTTCACACTTTTGTTTACCCCAATGTCTGCAAATTGCAATGCATCAAGTATGTTAAAATCTTTGTAGCCTATTCCTGACCGATGATAAAGATGAGAAAGGGCATTCTCATCATTTACACAAACACACACACACACGAGAGAGAGAGAGAGAGAGAGAGAGAGAGAGAGCGTTTTGGGCAATTTTTGTTTCATTGATATTAGTCTCGGTCAATCTGTTATGTCATGTCAATTGTCATGTGTAACAAATTGGGCCTTAAAGATTAGTGGGGTCTGCTAGTCTCTAGAATTTGGGATTTTGTTTGTTTAATAAAAAAAAGTAAAAAACCTTTTCCATGAATAATTCTTTCCCAAACTCTTTGGAGGTTGAACTGCCATGTCAGATCCTTTGAGGGGATGCTCAAAGGGATGTCTGAAGCACCAGAAGTAACCTTGCTGTATGTTGAGATACTTGGGACAAAAATTGCTTTTGAGAAATCAGAACCTGCTCATGTTAATGAAAAATATTTTTAAAAAAAAAATGATATTCAGCAATAGTAAAAAAAAAAAGGATATATAATATGAAATACCTGATGAAGCACATATATCCACAAGTCTTGGAAGAATAACTTCTGGATCTCTCATATCCATGCAATTAAATAACAGAATCTGATAAACAAACATAAGCAGCTGTGTTTTAACTAATATAACAAAATATGCAATCATGATTTGTAATGTGATTTAATTTACCCTTTTGGATATTGTTTTAGATTCTTCCTGTTCCTTTGAATGTTGAATAGAAATATCTTCCATGTTTTCACCTTTAGAAAAGGAAGATGACACTGGTCTATGAATCTTTTCCTTGACAACATTAGAAAACCATTTAGCACAAGCATCCATGCTCTCAGGACTATGAGCTCCATCCAAGTAAAAAATCAACTCCCCACAACAACTTTTATCAGATCCCATTTGATCATTTAACCCCAAACACGAGTCATGAACTATTTGAGCCCTTCCTGGAAGATATGCACTTGAAAGACCCCTCAAGAACGCCTCAGGTAAACTGTTATAACTCACATTTGGGAACAATTTTTCCCAGTTTCCTCTAGTATTGAGCCAACTTTTACAAAGAGAAACAGCAAGCCCAGCATTTGCAAGCTGGTGATCACCAGATAGACTTAGCTTCACCCCTTTCAACCTTTCATATGTAAGTGGTGCTACTATTTGCAATGGAGCCTAACATTCATTATTGAAAAGGAAGCTATTTAGTTTCTTATTGTTTCCAACTTTATCCATACAGAGAAAAAAAAAAAACAAAAAAAGAGGGTCCAAGGGTACCTCCACTTCATGTGCCCTCTGGTTAAGAACATCCATTGCTTCAGGAAGTTGAGGTACAGTGAATGCAGGAACTTGAGGCTTTACAAAACACATTAAAAATAAAAAGACTTTAACAATGGAAAACTATCAGAGACACGTATGTAGAGTAGTTTGAATGTACCTACTTCTTTGTACCTTAAATATCCCAGCTTTATGTGAAGCAATCTTTTCAAGAGTATCTCCTACAGTTAAAGCACTAACCACTATATCAGACTTGTCAAGAGTTGAAGAGATGTGTATTTTGACCATTTACTTATGAACGTTTTGATTTGGGTTTATTTGGTAAAAAAGTTAGTTACATTGTGTGAAGAAAACTCACCGAGAATTTCCATGTGATCAAAACCAAGAGAAGTAATGCCACACACAGTAGGATCTTGAATCTGCAATGGTGACCAGATTTCAGGTAAAAAAAGAAAGGGCTTTTTTAAAAACATTTTCTACCAAAAAAAAATGATAAACAATGAGATGAAGAAAAAAGTAAAAGAAAGGTGTATTACCACATTCGTTGAATCGTTTTTCCCTCCAAGACCAACTTCAATAATAGCAACATCGACCTGCAATGAACAGAGTAATGGAATAAGCAAGGTAATGGAATGAGTCATTACATTCCATTGTCATGTTTGGTTGGGAATGGATCATTAAAACATATTGTATGCTATGCACAATTAAAAACCTAAATGAAACTAGAGATTTAAAATTTTATACCTTTTCGGATACAAATATCTTTAATCCCAGTAGAGTAAGGAACTGAAAGAGTGGAGGCATTGGCAAGTCTTCTGTGACTTTATCCTGCCAAATTACATATCCAGGAAAAAAAATATATACATATCAGAACCAGCTATTACAGTTCATAAAACTATCTTTAGTAATGATGTAATACCTTCAACTGATGCCAGCAACCCCAAAAATATAATAAAAATTGCCCTTCGGATATTTCCAACCTACACATTCAGCATTTAGATTTAGAACAAAAATGTTAAAAACAGATATACAGGATAATTCTATATGATGTAAAAAGAATGAAACAATGGAACACAACTAGATACATACCCATTAAGACGGAACCTTTCTTTCACATCAATTAAATGTGGAGAAGTAAACAAGCCAGTTTTAAAACCACTCTCCCTTAAAATTGCTTCACAAAATGTGCATGTTGAACCCTGATATATTATGAACTTTATCAGAAGAAACGAAAAAAGAGTGTCCAAAGAAATATTAAAATTTGTCATTATAACAGTTATAGTCGCCTGTTGTTCACCATCACTTCTAGAGAGAAAGGGTAAAATGGTCGTTTACTCAGATTTATAATCATTTATACATACAGCACTTGATGGAAGAAAACAAGAAACAAGCACCAAGAAAAAATAAATGGAAATCTCTAAGTATTGACGATATGACTTGATAACAGTTCAGAAAGATATAAACAAATGGATGTAGATGTACCTTTCCTTTGGTTCCAGCAACATGGATAATGTTAAGGTCAGCAATTTGTTTCTCTATGCCTAATATCTGAAATACAAAATCATAATAATGTTTAGGCGGATATCTATGATATGCATTTCTCATGACACATTTCCATATTATCAAGTTACCTGGACATACATTGACATCCTCTCAAGCTTCTTGTATTTAGCATCTGTATTTGCATTTCCATCACGTCTTTTTCCTGTGATCAGAGATGAAAGCGCTTCCATGGCAGCTTCGTATGTAAATGGTGATTGCAACTCTTGCATGCTTTCACTGGCTACACTACTACTGTTTCTTGTTAGCACAGTTTGAGAAGACATGTTTGCATATTGTAATCCTGAAACATTTGGATTTTGCTAGGTTTTAAGTTTCTGTTTAAGTGTTTATTCCGAGTATCAGACAAAATATATGTAAGGGTCATGTATACCTTTCTGATGTCTCTTCTCAAGTGAATGAAATGCTTTAAGTGCAGTGAGATTGTAGGCATTCAGAAAATGAGTAGAATGTTGAATTTCCCATGTTCTTCTATCAACGTGCAGGAGTTCCCTCCCACCAAGTATTCCTCGCCTCATGTAAGTGTTCGAGTGTACATGCATTAACTGTGCCCACAGCCTCAATAGCGGATAACTATAATGTTAAAGGATGTTGGAATCAGAACAATCCAAGTAACAAAAGTGGATTCTAAACCAAATTCGTAAATTAAAAAGTAGAACTTGACAATTCACAACTCTTCTATACTTCGCAAATCATATCCAATAGTAAAAGCCACGCCGAGGATTCTTAGCTTACAATTAGGTATTGTGCATCGACAAAAGAAAGTATATTTACAGTTAAGGGGCCCAAATTCATGATTATAAGTTGAAGAACTCACTTGGCAAAAACAGAGGAGAACCTAGGGCTCCGGGAAAGGAACTTGTGTTCGATCTTTTACTCGGGTGACGTGAGGCTAGAGCCGCCGAAGAGGGATAGGATGAGACGCCATTAATGGGCTCCTCTGTCCTTGGTGAGAGATCAGAGAAGTGTCCCGAGCCCCGACCGAGTGAACGGAATCTATGCTAGGCAAGATTTTGGGGCGGCAAAAGCGTTCCATCGGTGTGGTGCTGATTTATGTCAGAATGTGTATCCCACTCGCGGAAGAATCTTATCAAGAAGTTGCAGAAGTGGTCCTTGCACTATCAACCTGTAGACAAACCACACAGGTTTATTTTAGGGGTTTGATATCAAACCGAAAATACCGAGAAGCAAAATGGCTGAGATGAAGGTATTGAATACTGAACCAAACTGGATGTACCGGTACTACCTCTTAGATTTTGAAGAGCCCGACAAGTCTTTGAGGCTTTGTATAAGGGTCAAAAACCGAAAATTTCGGTTTGAGTTCGGTTTTACAATTTGGTAAAATCGAAAGAAACCAAACCAAATCGATTATATAAAACTTGTACAAAAATATATATTTGATATAAAATATAAATATGTTTTGCTTAATAGTGACACAAGTAGCAGATTGGTTCATGTGGTCTTGCTCTTTTCCTTTGAACGTAAGGTCTCATGTTTGAAACTTGGCATGCGCGTTTTCTTAATTGTGTTTTCTAAACACACTCAAGTTATCTCACATCCTTCCATGAATGGAACCTAAGGCCTTCTTCAACTTATTAAACAATATCTATTTTTTATATACTGTCCCACATCGCAAATGAGAGGAAACATTAGTGCTTATTCATGCTTACATAATGGTATCGCATGCACAAGCCTACATTCTATGGTTTGAGTTGGGTTTAAAACAGATCAACCCGAAAAAAAAAACCAAGAAACCGAACCCGTTGGTGTTGGGTTGGGTTCTAATTTTATGAAAACCAATAAGTTGGTTTTGGGTTCGGTTTTAGGTCAAAATCGACCAATGCTCACCCCTTTATTTTTTAGTCTAACTTATAGCCAAGTCATCAAATAATATGCATGAAAAAGTTAACTCGTTCTACACCGATAAGAAAAAATTATTAAGGTCGAAATATGATAAAAAAAACAATTAAAAGAGCTGAACCAATTATCCCATGTAGGAGGCTTTGAAATTCAATCATTACTTATCAAATTAGGTTAATTATTAAGTCTAACTTGTAGCCAAGACAAAGAAAAATATGTTGGCTCTAATGAAAAAGTTATGAGGATTGGAATCAGTATTGATAGTCGGTTCCAAATTTCTCCTAACCTGATGGTACAACCAAAAGTACCAAGAACTGTTTTTTGCGATTTGGAGGAACCGAGTACCAAACTGATTTACCTTATATGGTACCAGTTTGGTTCGATACCAGTGATACTTTTGCTTACCCTTATTTCAAAAGCCTCATTATGGCAAATCTTTTTAAGGACATCTCACATCTCAGTAATACCATCAGTCAAACCAGACATCAATATTACTATCAATAACACCAAGTTTGCAACATAATATTTGTTTTACATATAAGTTATCCCGCATGGAATCTTGCCATTGTTTTATTTTACATTTTAGAAATTTAAACTTATTTTTAAAGTAAACAAACTTGCTTACCCCCGTTTTTCCTTTGAATGAAATCAGGGTTGAACGGTAATATCAAACTCCGTCATCCCCAACCAATGATTAAACTACTTGAAAGTCGTAGGGCCATAATCACACTCCTCATTCACAAGCAATATAGGACAATGATTAGGACATATATATTTTCAATAATCATAATGGATAAATTAGGAAATTAATCAATCCACTATCCAATAATTAAGAACCAATCCAACTTGTTCATTTTTTAGTCAATCCCTGGGTAAAACGTTCACCGGTCATAAGAATATCAATCAAGTTAGAGTTCAAAATAAAATTATTAAAAGTATTTGTAACAGATTTAGAAAACACGAAGTCAGGTCTTTCTAGCACATTCCTAATCACATTAAAGTACCCAAAAACC
Source organism: Lactuca sativa (assembly GCF_002870075.4). Taxonomy (NCBI): domain Eukaryota; kingdom Viridiplantae; phylum Streptophyta; class Magnoliopsida; order Asterales; family Asteraceae; genus Lactuca; species Lactuca sativa. Next base: position 35,404,637 of record NC_056631.2, on the reverse strand, counting down.
ACATAAAGCCTCGGGTTCCGATCCATAAACGTCAAAATATAACACGGTCTTTGTTTCACTGGTAAGTCTTAATGAGAATAGACATTGACCATATAACATTCCAAGTTGAGAGAAACCCACATGCCTTTAACAATTAGAAGATTATCCGTTCCATGAATATAAGATTTTATGAATGTTAGAATTTTGGCTCCAAGTCTTCTTAAGTTATCCAATTGTGCACTTCATGTCTCGGAAGATATTCACTTGTTGTAACACCCATACTTTTTAACTTTCAAAATTTACCATGGTTGTCCAATTACTGTAAAAATCGACAACAGTAAATATATGCTGTTACAAAAACTTTTTTTCCATTTTATTTACTACAGTTACAACTGTTTAGTGCTATAACAAAATATTAACAACCATAGTAAAAGAGAAGGGATCAAACCACCTAAAGACTTCACTAAGCCTTCTATAAACCTTCTTTATCAGCATCTCTCTATGTTTTACTCTTATACTTGAGTACATTGCACATTTAAAAATAACATGTAAGTCGAAAAAACTTGTGAGCTACATGGGTTTTAACCCATCAAAACAATCCAATTTTGCTTTCAATATAACAATTAAAACATATTTGCAACATTTTAACATTTAACCTGATATAATAATCAAAGATGGGAATCCCACATCCCTAAAACATAACCTTACAGATAAAACTATACATACTGGAATTTCATATCCCAAGACAGAATCCTACAGATAGAACTGCACTCTAAGACATAATCTTGCAGATAAGAAAGCCATTATAGATATAACTCTACAGATAGAACCGCATTCACTGATATAACCTTGCAAATAAAATTGCACTCATGAGACTTAATATCCTAGAACATAAAATTGGACATATGGCAATCAACAATCCTAATTACTACATAATCAAATATTTATTATCTTCGAAAGTACAAATTATCCTGAAGCTAATGACTAATGAGGACTAATTACCTCTTGTCACTTTGTCCTGCTACAAGGACCTATGAATTGGATTTCTCTATATGAAACTACAATCATAACCTATTAGTAGGTAATTTGTGAATGTAACTTGTCACTAGGTAATTCATGGTCGTAAATTGTCACTAATTAACTTGTGATTGTGACTTGTCACTAAGTTCTATAACATGAATACATTCACTGACAACTACTACGTACGAGAAGTAAAATCTCGATAATTGTCATGTATATCAAACTGTGATTTCCAATATTCATTTTGGAGTATATCACACCACTAGCATATAATGCATTCTAATATTATTCGCTTATAGCCAATATGCTCATTTATAATTATTCACATAATAACATCAATTGTCCCAACAGTTGGTATCAACCATATGACATGCTAAAACTTTCATAATAGAACTAGTAGCAATGCCCTGTAACAATAACCTTAATGTACACTATAGTTTTCATATTAAAACTATTGGCCATATCAACTAAATCTCAAACTTGAGAGCATAATCATTTAAGTGATAAAACACTTAATATAAAACATTTATATATAGAAAACTCATTTGCTGTGAACTCATAAACACCCACATGCACTTACTTGTCCAATCAGTGTAAACTAACTTCTCCTTTGGCATCTTGTCTATGTTGTATGACATCTCAACCACATGTCTAAATCTGTTTGGACAATATACCAAGTTCCTTAGGACTTGTCCCAAATTATTAGGAGTTAATCTTAGTAACCATTTGTCACCATGCTAATTAAACTCCATATCACAACTGCTAAACGACCTAACCCCATAAGTCGTGTGACATCCCCAATTTCACAGCCAGAAAAGACCGATTTGTTTATGCTTTGTTTTATAAAATCAGAGTAATCTTTTGATTAAAAGAGTTGCGAAATTTGTTCCCAAAATAAAATATGATAAGAATTTATCAAAAGCATTCATTAAAGAAAATGTATTTTCCTTAAATAATAAAACCTCGGGATGTCATGTTCTGATACAGACCAAAAGCATAAACAGTGTAAAATAGATCTTACAATAGTTATTTATGACTACTGATCTATAATCCAAAATCTCTCGTCAAGTCCACCAACTTATACTCTTGTGCCATCACCTGTAATGCAAAGAAAACTGAGTAGGTCAGGCTTAGGAGCCTGGTGAGCGTATAGGGTTTTCAACCCACAATAATATAATCATTATATTTAATTACCAAACAATCAACCCGATTACCCATCCCCATTATCTTCGTTTAATATTCCCAAAAGATATTATCCTAAGGGTCATCTCCTATATCATGTTTACCTCTCATATCCTTACATCTTATTTCCTTATATGTTTGTTCCTAAGAACTTTTCCTAAGGATCATCGCATGCATCATATAGACAATACTGATTCAGGGGTCACTTCCTCAATATGTGACTAGTAAGGGTTAGGGTATCATCGCATGATTACACAGCCACAACATCGCCTGGACTCGTAAATCATAATAAGCGTTAGACTATAATCGCATGAATACGTAGCCACAAAATCGCCTGGACTCGTAATTCATAATAAGGGTTAGACTATCATCGCATGAATACGCAACCACAACATTGCATGGACTCGTAATTCGTAATAAGGGATAGACTGTCATCGCATGAATACGTAGCCACAACATCGTCTAGACTCATAATTCATCACCTATCTATCATCACCTAATTATCATCACCTATATATCCTCACCTATCTCTTATCACATTCTTTCAACACACATCAACTATTTCATTTACCCATGTTCTACCCAACATATTTGTAGATATAAATTACATATATAGTTTAAATCATTTAACACCCATATAAAATATCAATTCCAAGCCCATCTCAAATAGACAAATAATATATAACACATAGCACATATTTCATAGCTAATACTTTATATTTATGTGTTAGAAGAGAGTAACCACACACTCACACATATAAACAACATTATATGTACACATAGCATGTATTTTATAAAATACTTCATATCTATGTGTAAGATGAAAGTGACTATACACTCACTTGATTAGACGATGCTCGGACAGCACTATGACTTATAGAAGTAATATTCTTCGGTAGATCTGGAAGATCTTCACAAAAACGGGCTTCTCGCGGGTAGAGCTTCGGCTCGGGAATCTCACTTCTCGGGATCACCGGGGCTTCGGAACTTGCTTCGGGGCTCGGGAATGATATCGGGGCTTCGGGATATAATTGGCACGCAAAACGATGCAAAACATAGAGAGAAAGGAAGAAAAATGGCAAGGCAAATGGCTGATATCGATTTCTATTTATAGGTTGTTGGGTCTGGGATTACGCTGGGCATAATTTTAGAGTACAATGGGCGTAATTTCCAAGTACGCTGGGCGTACTCTTCGGATAAGCTTTGGTATGTGTGCCACGATCTTCAAAAATTCATAACTTTCGCATACGAGTTCCGTTTTCAACATTCTTTATATCCACGCGAAGGTGAGATTATGCTCTACAACTTTCATTGAGACTCCGTTAGCTAATTTTGACTTTATTTTTATTATATTATTTTTAGTAGGCCGGAACAGGAAAACTTCGTTATAAAATCATAACTTCTTCATCCGACGTCCGTTTTCGTCTGTCTTTTTACCGTTGCACTACTAATCACGAGATCTTCGATTCTCATTTAGATTGTTTCGGCTAAAAACCGCTCGATCACTAAGGCTAAATATCACTCTAACGTAAATTCATTTTTTACGTCATTCAACGTCGTTTCGGTTCTGTCGCGAAACTTCGACATGTCATAACTTCTTCGTTATAACTCGGATTTCGGCGTTTTTTATTTGTACGTAATCCTTGTAACATATACTATAACTTAGTTAAAATTATTTATTCTAAATAACCTTTTGTTGAAAAGTCATTTTCGACCCCTATTATCTCTAAATTGACTAGCCCGGATCTACGAGCGTTACAAGAAAGTGGGTTAGATCTGATCCCACATCGGCTGGGAAGGAGAACTAAGCATTCCTTATAAGGGGTGTGGATAGCTTCCCTATCACAACGCGTTTTAAAGTCGTGAGGGCAACAGATCCCATAAGAACTCTGCAGTTAAGCGTGCTCGGGCGGGAGTAGTACCAGGATGGGTGACCCCCTGGGAAGTCCTCGTGCTGAGTGGCCCAAAGTGGACAATATTGTGATACATGCCAGAGGGGGATGTTACAAGTCGTTAGCTCAATTGCATATATCTACAGACTAGGTCCCACAACCTTGGTTATCCAAATCGAGAGTCATATAATATAATTCATGTGTCAACATTACCATTGAGTTCGTAATAGCACCATATCATGACTCTAGCAATAACATTGGGTTCTAACAACCCTACATAATTAACGCTACGAAAACACAATAACATACTACCAGGTTCAAGAGAATATTTTAGTGTGTTCAACAATCGTACCCTCACTAACTGACCTCATGATCTCTATCTCTTAGCCATAACCGCCGCTCCCCGACTTTGAACTTAATTCACATATATTGACGTTAAAACATGCTTCCGAAGGCTATGCCATTGCTTAACGTTCAATGTTCTCTCGGAAACACACACACACACACACACACATATATATATATATATATATATATATATATATATATATATATATATATATATAATCCTTTCAAAACCGCGTTGCGACAAACATGTGACTGCGTCGTAGTCACATGTTGAACTTTGTACATGTAATGTGTCCTCATGGCTCACTTCATCTCCGCATCGCGACAACCATGTGACCGCGGCACGTAGCACCGAGCTTTGACCATTTGACTTTGACTGTTGACTTTCTCAAAATAGCAACATACTTTTATCTCAACTTTGAACGACCATAACTTTCTCATACGGACTCTGTTTTTGACAAACTTTATATTCGTGGAATCGTCTCGGAGCGAACTACAACTTTATTAATACTACTCCTACATAGAGTAAAGAAATTTTCAATTTTGTTGGTCGTTACACTTGTCTTAGATAGAATTTCGACTACATTAAAATGTTGATGACACTAAAATCATCAACAATGAACACTGTAGGATCCCATACGGACAAATGGCATCAGTCTAACCCATTCACTACCGAAAAAAATTAAATAAGAATTGTGCCACGTACTTTTAACTAAAAACAGGTTCATGTTAGTCATTAGCGCCTCTTGTCAACCCAAAAACAAAGTTATATGGGATGTTATACGTATAGTTTGGATCCAAGAAATGATGCTTTCAATGTAACAATCTTTGCTAAGAGGGAATCACCGGTCATAATGACACATAAGAAAAAAGTTGGCTTATATTAATTACTATTTATAATAGGTAACCACACTTTTACGTATGAACTTTAAAAGCAACATGCCATAATTTTTTTCCGAGCAAGTTTGTGATTATAAATCAATTAAGACAAAACTTCAAAAATGGTCCTTCTGGTTTCATGAAATCTGAATTTTGGTTCCAACTTTTAAAACCTCACAAATGGTCCCTCTGGTTTCAAAACTTTTAATGTTTAGTCCTTCCGGCTCACTCCGCTACCATTTAGCCGTTAAGTAAAGGGCATTTTCATCATTTCACTACCCAGAGACCATTTATGAGGTTTTCTATTATTATTATTTTTAAAGAAAAAATAAAAATTAATATGGACCCCTCTCTCTTTCTCTCTTTCTCGTGTGTGTGACAAAGTCAACTTATTCTTCCTTGACCTGCAAATTCATTGCCATATTTCAAAACATCACCGAATCAACATAGTGAAATTTGTTCCAACAACATGTCCTCTTCGATTCAACCTATTAATCACAAACTAGAATTTTAGATCAAACACAAAGTATCAAAGTATCATGTCATCCCAAGCTAATTTGGTTTTCGATAAGGTTACATACACTCATCAAAGAGTAATTCTTATTCTGTAACCTCTTTTAATTTTTCTTCCAACACTATTATTTGATTTTTGGAAGCAACTAACGATTGATTTTGCTATAATCTCCTTTCACTTCAACAGAACTCATCATCGAATTTCCCCCAAAATTACTCAAAATGTGTGTTTGCAATTTGTAAATCAGTGTATTTCAGATCCAAGCTCAAATTCACACAAACCTTTACTGTTCCGATTTGCAGACAAAAAAAAACACCATCAGCAACAATGGCGTATGAAAGAGGCGACAAGGTAGAAATTACAAACAAAGAAGAGGGTTTCACGGGTTCATACTACATAGCAAACATCATATTTTTGCTGTCCAGAAAAGAGTACATAATCTGGTACAAAACCCTTTTGAACGATGTCGGTTTTGCTCCTTTGAGACAGATCATCACCGCCGATCCAATCCAGGCGCTTCCGCCGGAGGTTATGGCGACTGAGTTTTCGTTGTTGGATTTAGTTGATGCTTACGACAAGGATGAGTGGTGAGTGGGGATGGTTATCAGGAAGACGTGATCGAATTACTTGGTGTATTTTGGGGAGAGAGAGGGGGGGACCCCTTGCATATTAAATTTTATTTTATTTTTTATTATTTTTTTAAAAAAGTAATAGAAAGCCTCAAAAATGGTCATTGGGTAGTGAAATGACGAAAATGTTTTTTATTTAACGGTCAAATGGTAACGGAGTGAGCCAAAATGACTAAACATTAAAAGTTTTGAAACCACAGGGACCATCATGAGTTTTTTTTTTTAAATTAATAACCAAACTTCAGATTTTGTGAAACCACAAATCCATTTTTGAAGTTTTGTCATCAATTAATTAAGTGTCTGAACATATCAAAAGAATTTTGTAGAACCGATTGATGTTGTTACGTGAAAGGGGTTACATGTTACATATGTCTATTAAAAAAAGGAAATCATTTATATTTTCTCGAAAAAAGAAGAGTAAATTATACGAATGGTCCATATGGTTTAGGGTAATTTGTGCGGTTGGTCATTAACTTATTTTTTAGCTCGGAATGTCTCTACTGTTTGTTTTTGTTACGTGATTAGTCCATGTCATACCTAAAAAGATTATTTTTCCCTTGATTTTTTTGTTTATTCAAATAAACACACCCCAACCCCACCATCACCTTACCTTACTTACCTCACCGTTTTTTTTTCTATTTAAATAATAGTTTTTTTAGGTAAGATGGGGAGCAAGCGCGTAACAAAAACAAACATTATGCACCAAGCGCGTAACAAAAACAAATAATATGGACCTTCCGAATTAAAAAAAATAATAATAAGTTAGGGACCAAATACACAAATTATCTCAAACCATAAAGACCATTCGTATAATTTACTCAAAAAAGAATAATAATTTGTTTCGGGCTATATGGAATTACTTTTTATGCTATAGTTGTAAGAGATATTTAGATTTATTTTGAGGTACATGTTGAAGAAACCCCAAGTGTAAGAACACAAAACAAGATGTGTTCACGGGCATGAGATAAAGAGATAGAAGAAGTGGCATTGGTATAAATGAGTATGACAGCAATATTAGTTTTTTTGTTCGTTTTGTGAACCCATTTAAATTTTGGTGCACATGTGACGCCACCCAGTAACTCTTATCACTTTCCTCTCTAGCTTCACATGCTTCTTGAAAAATATATCTTTTCCAAAGTTTTCTTTACCAATCAATTAAAATAGTATTTTATACAACTTCTGGGTGTTCGATATCAGTTAAATGTTTTATAAAATTAGTAGCTAGCATTGCTCGAAATGATTATTCTTAATTAGGTCTTGTTTTTCCAGATTTTTTTAATAAGTTGTTATGTGTTTGTTTGCATAGGAAGTGTTTTATGAACAAATGCTTGTTTTATACAAATACACGAATATCAAAAAGTTATAACTTAATAAATAGTTTTTGCACTTGAAGTGTCAAACGGATATTTGTTTAATTTGTACTAATAAACATTTATAAAAATATAAATTTGAATAAATAATTTTTTGTGACTTTTTCTATTAAATAACTAGATAAAAAAAATGTATCATTCATTGTTTGCTTTTAGTTGATCGCATAATTAAGTCAATTAATAAGAAACATCTATCATCTTAGCCATTATTGATGATTTATTTTAAGATTTTTTCATTAAACTGTCATAACCATCACTTACTAGTTACTATATTCTCAAAACAACAAAAATAATATAAGAGGAAGCATGTTTAATTGAGTCGATTAATAAGAAACACCTTACTATATTCTCGATAATTGTGGCAAACTAACGATTTTGGAAGGCTCTTTACACCTTTTTGTTCTTATATCTTTTCAAAGGCGTTTATAAATAGAAATAAATATTTCTATTGCATATATAATTTGGTGACTCATCTTTGTTGGTATTTGTGGAAGCTAATGTCTATAAGTCTCTCCCTTAAAACACCAAAACATACATACATACACACACACCTTAATTGGGGTTCGAGGGATAATGGCATTGAAAGCAAGTGGTGTGATGATATTCATTGGAATGATGCTTCTTCTACATATCCCAAACAACCATGTAAGAAACACTACATTTCTTCTTTCTGTTGCTAAAAAGTATGTATGATAAGAATCTGTATATACTTTTTAATGTTATTAACCTGACTTAAACCCACAATCTCATCACCTATATTGACTTGGAAAAGACAACATAAATGTCATTAGCCAAAACCTCTGGATTTGTGGATTAGAATTGTGCATTAAATATAAATAAACCAATTTTGATTATATTTTATTCTGAATGATTAACAGAATAAAGAATTTAGATAAAAACGAAATTGATTAAATTGGTTTATGTATTCATACTTTTACCAATTTAAAATAAAAATGTCAAACAACCCAGTAACTTAAATGAAACATGGTTGCATGTTTCATTTATAAAACTAGTTTCTTGCATAAAATAGACAAATGTGAAACTTTTTCACATAAACAAGCATTAGACTCTTATGAAAAATGCTTTATTTGATTATTATACTACTAAGATGGTTGGGTTTAATATATATATATATATATATATATATATATATATATATATATATATATATATATATATATATATATATATATATATATATATATTGTTTTATGGTTTAGGCAAAATTGATGTTCTCACCATCTCCGGCACCTCAACCACAATCGCCAGGAAACTTTACCATGGTACATTTTATTGCCTCCAATTCCACACTTAACATCAAACTAAGTAACACTTGTTTTAACCTCTTCTTTAACTAATAATCAATTGCAGTATGGGGCCACTCCAGGCAGCCTTCAACCTCAAGGTGAGTATTAAATCTTTTTTCCAATAGATACTAAAACCCATAAGTTATTTGTTCATATTTTCCCTCGCATATTGAAATTTGAACATGTTAGGACGTGACACCATGAGTTATTATTATGTAACAACACAATGATTGTTTTGGGTATGTTTGATTGTGATGTAGAATGTGCACCAAGATGCACGAGTAGGTGCTCGAAAACCGCTTTCAAGAAGCCATGCATGTTCTTTTGCCAGAAATGTTGTGCCACATGCTTATGCGTACCTCCAGGGACCTATGGGAACAAACAATTATGTCCATGTTACAATGACTGGAAGACCAAAAGAGGAGGCCCTAAATGCCCTTGATTTATCTTTTTTTCTAATTTCTTACCATAACTCCATCATGTTCCAATATTGATGACATTATGTCATGGTAGTTACTCTTGGGCCTTTTTGGCATAAATAAAATAGTTTATTGTAATTTAAGGTTTGGTAGACCATAAAAGTAGCTTATCGTAACTTATAAAGTAGTTTATAAGGTAGTTTGAGATAACTATAATCTAGTGCATCAAAAATAATGTTGGTATATAGTTAGTTCCCTTTTATTACATTCTTCTTGGTATTAGCATATGTATAGCATTGGGATTTAGGATTACTTTGTTGTTGTCATTTTTATCTTATCTCTTTAAATATTATAAAGGTGGATGAGATCCACGTAGTGCCTCACTTCAATGCCGGAGGTTTGAAAAGGGCAGAGTCATGTTCCCTTCAAAGCCACTTCCTTCCAACCCGCCTCCCCTTTTTCCTTATTTGTGCCTAAGCCAACTTTGTAACACCGTGATTTGTCATCTCGTTATTTATTTATTTATTTTATTTTGAAACACGATTTGACAAATTTTAGCAATGGAAGTCTTAGTTTATTATTTAGAAAATATTACTAACATTATTTATTTCAAAACTGTCAAATTCAACCCATTAAAATTCAATGTATGCAAAACTGATACCACAACAAACATAAAAAAGCAAGTGTAAATGAAACATCAACGGCATGTCTCCAACTGGTATCATCAATAATATAAAACTAAGTAACTACCCCATAAGAGTCCCAACCTTACCAGACCATCAAATCAAGCTACATGTTCCAATGCATGACCCAAAAACAACAAGCTAACAAAGAAATAAATATTATCATCAACATAATGAGTCAATCTCAAGTGCAGCGTAGAGGTATGGAAACAAACATACTTCATACATATGTTTATTTGTGCAGTCAATTCATACCAAACAACAAACATGGCTTATTACAATCAATACATAGTGTAATTACCATCTTTTATAAGTGTAATTACCATCTTTTGCTACTTCACAATAATTACTTATTATCATTTATACATCGCTAGCATCGCTTATCATTGCTAATATTTTTAAAATATAAAGCATATATTAATCTGTATATTCTTTTCATCACAGTAATTATTATATTATTTACTTCGTTATGATTCACTACTAGAAAAACAGCCTTTAATGACGCGCAAACAATGACACGCAGTGATTTACGATACGCAAAAGCATGCGTCCAAAAATTAATGTCATCTCTTATAAAATTTGAAGGATAGAAGACACACATTTGTGCGTGCCCTGAAATTAGTGTTAGAAAAGAAAAAAAAAGAAATGCGGAGGACGCCTATTATAAAATGTGTGTCAAGTAAGTGTGTCGCTTTATATTTTTTTTAATGAAACACGCGTTTTGAGCGGGAAATGAAATCCCCAAAAATTAAAACCCCGCCTTTGTAAAAAAATAACCCCCCCTCCCAATCAGCAAGAAAGAAAGCCTAGGTCTTCGTCTTCCTTTCTCTCTCTCTAACCTAAAACTCATCTTCTTCGTTGTAGCCTTTCTCGCCGTTACATCCATTGGCGCCATTGCCACCACCATGCCGCTCTATCTCCCTCCGTTTCTCACCCGCCTATTGGATCCCCAAAATTAAAACCCCCGCCTCTTCCAATTAGCAAGAAAAAGCCCTAGGCCTTCGTCTTCATAGCATAATTGCTCTTGATTTTATGATCAAATGCATCGAGACTGAAAGGTGATAACGATCTGCATAAAGAATCCAAATATGTGAAATAGAGGCAAGGGACGATTCTACTTCTTTTTTCAAGAACCCTATTCAACATATGCCGACTCTCACACACGCATAGACTTATCACTATCTTTATCTCTATCTCTCTCTCTCTCAAACACACACACACACACAAAATTGAAGGGACGATTCTAGGGCTTTTTTTCAAGAACCATTCAAAATGTAAAGGAGTGCTCTCTACAATAGTTTGGCGACTTCATCTCACCTCACCTCGTCAGCGACTGTGACTCCTCGAACCCGCCGACGTTCGCCATCCTCAACTTCCATTTGTTCATGAGGGATAAACTGAAAACAGGGATGCCCTGTTACAGTTTTTCATGTCAACCATCGTATTTAGCTTTAATGGCTCAAGATGATTTTGACTTCAATCTCTGCATATATGATGGTAACCCCATCTCTTCTTCTTCCTCAAAATAGTCTGAAATCTGATCAACATGCTTCTATCTGAGCCCGCTTTTCTTTTACTCTCCCCTTTAAGGTATATCTTACTTGTCCATAGCACAAGAATCAGCAGCAAAAATTCAAATCGAGGATATGATGTTTGATGATTGTTCTGTGATGGAGAAATAAGGAGAGTGTAGCATCTTCCAAAATTCCAAATCTGTCCCCCATGGATGCTGCTAACTACGAATCATCTGAGCATCTCCTTCTTCTTAAACAATCCCTTTCTCTTTTACAAGCTTCTGCGGATGTTTCTAGAAGGAACGAATTCCTCAAATCTTTTCCGGTAAAACACAAAGGAGGAACAGGCGCGAATCTTGAATCTGTGGTTCATTTACTACACGAAATGTATTTTCCAGGAAATGATAAAATCTTAGGATCAAGTCAATTAAGCGACTCAATGATCATGTGGGACACACTCAAGTATTCCCTTGTGTCTACAGAAATTGCTGCAAGATCTGAAAAAACTTCACATGCCACCAATTATAGCATTAGTTCATTGTATGAGGAATTAAGATCTTCTAGTGGCTTCATTTTGTCATTGTTGCTGAAAATTGTCCACAACATTCATGCCCAAAATTCTCTTGATGTTCTTTTAAGATTAAGGTGTATTCAACAGTTTGCTAAGTCTATACACGCTAATACTCTAAATGAACTACCTGGTCATACAAACAGAGTTGAAGGTATGTTATTTCTTTTACTTTAATGAGTTTGCATGTTTTTTGTGAAATTGATTTTGTTGATATTGTTTTCTTTTGTTTTCAGATAATATGATGAGCATATTGGAAAATGCTGACATGGGCATACGATTCTCAGCTTAACATATGCAAATCATCTAAAGTCTAAATGATGTAAGCATATTACATATGCTATCTCTTTAAACATAATACATATACATATTCATATACATACACATATATGGATACTTATTTGTGAGTGCTTTCACAGGTTGTTCCTTATCTGCTGAAGTTCATTGACAATTTGACCAATATATACGTAAGATTTAATCGTAAGAGACTTAAAGGTCGCACTGGAGAAGATGACTGCAGAACTGCACTTTCAGCTCTATACCATATATGCTTTCGTTTTAACATTCTTTTTTTTTTTTTTAATTTTTAATTGGGTTTCTTAATTGGTTTATATTACATTCTTTTTAGGTGCTTTTAACTTGTTGTAAAGCAATGGCTCCATTTACACCCTTCTTCACTGAGATTCTTTATCGTAACTTGCGAAAAGTATCGAATGGATCAGAGGAAAGCATTCACTTTTGCAGTTTCCCTCAAGTAGAAGGAAAGGTACTTTTTTTTTGCTTATGATAGCATCTTACATTCTTACTTTCAAATCATTTTATTACAACATTGTACTTTTAAACTTTTTCTTGATAAGCCATTGTACTTTGAAGTTTGAAAATTCTACCTTATTATAACAATCTACTTTTTTCAAAGTATAGGAAGAAATGAAAACAGATTCATGCTATAATAAACAAAAATAAAGGAAAACAGATTCATCTGATTCAAGATATTGCCACCTGTCATGAAGAGATTGCTGAGCAAGCAGTCGAGCATAATCACCATAAGTATTCTCATTTCTCTCTAAACCCTTCTTCCCAAAAGTTGTTAATATAATATTAATAGTCAATATATTAAATGAAAAAACAATTATTTGCAGTGAAGTTATATTGACCTTAGGAAGTTCAAGAACTGTCATTGAATTTCTTTGTGCTGCAAAGGAGAAGAAGAGATCATTTCGTGTTTTTGTAGCAGAGGGTGCTCCAAGGTCTGTGCTACTTTCTTTTTTAGAGTATAGAAAAGTTACATTTTTGGTCCCTGAATTTAGCTAATTTTTTCGCTTTTGGTCCCTAAAGGAATCTGTTTTCAAATATTGTCCTTAATTTGATGTTTCATAACAGTTTTGGCCCCTGAATCGTTAATCCTACCTACCCAGCTGTTAATATCTTTAAAATGACCATTTTGGTCCATGTGGTACACTATTCTTTTTGGTTTTGGATCAAGGGCAAAATGGTCTTTTAAGGATTAAGGGACCAAAATCATTATGAAACATTAACCAAAACTGCAAACTGATTCCTTTAGGAACCAAAAACGAAAAAAACTGCTAAACTCAGGGACTAAAAATGCAATATATTCTAGAGTCTAGACTAAGTTAAAACTTTCGTCCCTGTGCTCTTTCAAAAGTTACGTGTTCAGTCCCGGTGTTACATTTTTTTGCATGGTTGGTCCCTAAAGTGTAGTTCCATTGCACTTTAGCTGGTTTTAGAAAAATTGGAGAACCACTTTCAGATAATATCACTTTGAAGACATCATCGATACTCTTCCCAAGACCGTATTACACTCTTACTTATTAATTTTTATCCTTTTTTATTTGAACATATTCATATTTAATACTTTTTATTTTTTTTCTCAAAAGGTATTTGAAATTGATAACATGAAAGCATGGAAATCTGTTTTGATATTTGCCACTTTATATGCATTGGGGCTTTTCATGATTGCTAAATCCCCATGGTATTTTCTTCCATTAGCTTGGGCATGGACAGAAACTGCAGTTACAGGGGTAAAATTGTAAATAAAGTTACTTTGTTTTTTTCTCTTCATTAAATAATCCTTCAAATACATATTTTTAATATTTTTTTGTTGTATTTGTGCTTTCAAGGTCTTTTAGTTGTTTTTCTGGACAAAATGAAGAAGATATAGAGAGATTGGTGCTGATTTGATGCTATTTAAATATGATTAGGCCGTTCAGATATTTTTTTGGACAGACTTGCCCCTGTTGCTGGTGGGTTTACCAAAATACCCTCCATAAGATAGTTTTATAAGTGCTTTAAGTCCCTAGTACAATCTACTGCATGTAGATGGACAAATTACCCCTGTTGTTGGTGGGTTACCCAAAAGAAACTGCTTTGCATTATCCTTGATTTAGTATGTTAGTTCAATGTTTTGATGGATTTTAGGTTAAACAGGGATGTATCTTTGACTTACCATTTTATTGAAAATGGAATTATGGGTTTGGTTAAAAAAATAATAATAATAATAACTACATGAAATAATGAACTTTTCAAAATGTCTCATTCCATTATAATATCTTTGTGACTTAATGTTTTAATTTGGAACTTGATTGCTTACTGATAGTTGTTTGTCCCTTTTTCTGGATCAGGTTTAATTTGGATTTCAAGCTCACCAGCATCTCCAAGTAATGAGGGATCCGTTACACTTAAGAATATCAGCTTATCAAGAGCATCACTTGCATTACTAAAAGAAGGTTTCTTGTTAGAACTTTTGTTTTTAAAAACGATAAAAGATGGAAATCAAGCATGAAACATGTAGACTGTAGAGATGTTTTTACATGTAAATTTATATATTGTAAGAAATAGAATTGTAAGACATTAAATTTTATGAAATGGATTATATTTTTTGTATATGATATTTTATTTTATATTGTGAGGCATTAAATGCAAATTTAATTTGAAAATTAGTAAATCTATAAAAAATAAAATTTTTTTTAACATTTAAAATTATGATACGCAAACATGCGTGTCATCTTCATTTATGACATGGCCTTTCTTGACAGAGGCTTTCTTGATACGCATTGCGTGTCATTAACACGCGCGTCGTAAGGTTACGACACGCGAATGCGTAACGTCTTCCTTTATGACAGGGCCTTCCTTGATACGCATTGCGTGTCGTAACCGAGCGTCGTAAATGCGCATCGTAAATGCGCGTCGTCTCTCTTTATGACAGGGCCTTCCTTGACACGCATTTGCGCGTCGTCTGAGCGTTTTACGACGCGCAATGAGCGTCGTAAAAGGCCTTTTTTCTAGTAGTGATTACTTTTAATGTCCCTCGCTATCTAGGGTCTATAATATCGCTAAAACCCCAAAGAAAGACACATCAAAATTTAGGAGTTAGGAATGTGCATGCAACTGCAAGCTTGTATGCAAGAGCGGGAGGTGGAAGCTGATAGAAACCTGTTAGAGTAGGTTAATCTCCCAAGAATAAGAAGAAGACAGAGAATCGTTTGGAGCAATTTTCTTAATATTCATTCATAATCTCAAATGATCAATAACATGGGAATAAATATGCAAGACTACCACTACTCTAGAAAACAGGAAACATGCATGCAAACGTGGACTACTACTGAGAAGTACTAACTTCCATTATTGACCCATGAGGAAAAGACCAAGTATTCCTCCTAAAACTATGCAAACGTGAAGACTACTTCTAATTGTGACTAACTTCCCTTATTGGATCGTATCAATACTCCGCCCCTGAAAAATGGCCTTGTCCTCAAGGCCAAAGTCAGTTGGTGTCATGTAAGGCCATGGGGGATCCGTCTCTGATTGAAGAAGAAGAAATTTTGGTGGGTTACATTGGTTGCCCAGTTGATATTTGGCGAGGCAATTGTAACAAAGGCCTTTAGCTCTACGTTTTTGCATTTCAGCAGGGGTCAATTTTTTTATCGGGAGTGGGGGGGGGGGGTCGGTGAAGATGGGGCAGCCAACAAAGGTGGGTTCGTTGGTGGCAGGTCGGGGGGACCATCCGGCGCCAGTAATTGAGCATGAAGCTTGTCTTCCACTAGTTTAGCAAGACCATAGGCTTGATGGAGAGACGTGGGGTGGTGTAGAGCAATTTCATTTTGGATGTCGACCTTTAAACCGGAAAGAAAACAGTTAAGAAGGGCGTCGTTTCCCAAACCTGTGACATAATTGCTAATTTTCTCAAAGGTCGTCTGGTAGGCGGAGACGGTGGTCGTTTGTTGGAGCTTGAACAAGGTGGCTTGGTGATTCTCGTACGTGGAAGGGCCAAAGCGAAGTTCTAGAGAGCGGGAAAATTCTGGCCAATTTCCCAACAGTTGATTGTTGGCGAGATGCTTATACCAACTTAATGCGTCTCCGGTGAAATAGAACACGACAAGGGCGACTTGTTGAGTGACAGGAACAACATAATACTCAAAATAGTTGTTTGCTTGGAACAACCAATCAAGAGGGTTGGTACCGTCGAAGTTGGGAAGAAGGATTTTGGGTGGTCGGATGTTTTGGTTGTTAGTGTGTGGGGGCGGTGGTGGTGGCGGCGGTGGTGGTTGGGCGACGAGTTGGTTGGTCATGAGTTGGATCAATTGATCCAACTTAGCATTGGTATCGATGGACAATTGAGCGATGTGGATCATGTGTGCGTGAAGAGCGGTGATGGGATTGCTGGCATTGTCGTGGTTTCCTTCTTTTAGAGGCATGGGGTTGTCGGAGGTGGAGCTGAACTCGTTTTTTGGAGGCATTGAGATGAGGATGAAAGCACCAGTTGATAGAAACCTGTTAGAGTAGGTTAATCTCCCAAGAATAAGAAGAAGACAGAGAATCGTTTGGAGCAATTTTCTTAATATTCATTCATAATCTCAAATGATCAGTAACATGGGAATAAATATGCAAGACTACCACTACTCTAGAAAACAGGAAACATGCATGCAAACGTGGACTACTACTGAGAAGTACTAACTTCCATTATTGACCCATGAGGAAAAGACCAAGTATTCCTCCTAAAACTATGCAAACGTGAAGACTACTTCTAATTGTGACTAACTTCCCTTATTGGATCGTATCAGAAGCACACATCAAGATTTAAGATGAAAAATATATATACCAAGAACAGGCAAATTTTAATGCAACAAAATTCCATAATACAATCATATAACAAGCATGTAACACGTTACAAATGACTAGATTTCAAATGCAACGAGAATGAAACATGAATGATTAAACCTCTTTAAAAAACAGTCGTAGCTAAACAAAACAAATATCAATTATTATAGTAAAACGAATATATATGACGAGGACATGAAACCACCTAACATGTCCTTTTGGTTTCTATTAGGCTAAAGGGAGTGGTGCCACTTTTTCCACTCCCTTTTTTGCCGGCACGTAGGCTCAACATCACATTTGCCACACCTCTTCATGATTTTGTCATTTAAAGGGTCTGGTTTTCCATTTTTGCCACGAGATTTTTTTCTTTTATTTAAAAATTAAATTAATTATAAAAGCTTAACCATGTTATGGGTAACACGCATATCTTTTCCGCTTTTCCCTCTGCCTTTGTATCCTTCATCCCCTATCACACTTCTGATCACTTCATGACTCTTCTCTCTCATACCCCCTCTACACCGAAACCTTTTAAAATTTCCAACTTTCTTACCTTTAAACCCGATTTCAAAGAGACCGTTGCTTCCAAATGGAACCACGACATACCTTGGTACTGTCACACCCCAAAACCAAGAACGACGGAAACGTTCTGGGATGTAAAGTATCACAACACAGTATAATAGTAAACAAGTAAACAACATCATCGATATCATTATATATATATATATATATATATATATATATATATAATTTTAATACAAGTGTGTTTTGTACAGTAATAGACACCAAAAAGTGAATCAAAATAAAGATGAGTCTTGTAAATGCTCCATCTTCTCAAAAGCTGGCATTGGTACCTGTCTACTAATGACCTGAGAATACAAGTTATTTTCACTACTAGAAAAACAGTCTTTTACGACGCTCATTGCGCGTCGTAAAAGGCTCAGACGACGCGCAAATGCGCGTCAAGGAAGGCCCTGTCATAAAGAGAGACGACGCGCATTTACGACGCTCATTTACGACGCGCAATTACGACGCGCGTTTATGACACGCAATGCGTATCAAGGAAGGTCATGTCATAAAGGAAGACGACACGCATTCGCATGTCGTAACCTTACGGCGCGCGTGTTAATGACACGCAATGCGTATCAAGAAAGCCCCTGTCAAGAAAGGCCATGTCATAAATGAAGATGACACACATTTTTGCGTATCATAATTTTAAATGTTTAAAAAAAATATTATTTATAGATTTACTTATTTTCATTTAATGTTTCATAATAGAAAATAAAATATCATATACAAAAAATAGAATCCATTGCATAAATTTAATGTCATACAATTATATTTCTTACAATATATAAATTTGCATCTAATCTACTATGTACATCAAATTCCAACTAAGTAAAGTTGCATCTTGCCTTTCATAATTCTTTGAGACTAATGCTCCAAACAACTGATTATATGGATAAGCAGTTGTACATTGGCCCATCTCACTCAATAATGACTTAGCCAAATTCAACTCCAAGTCTTTACTGCATAATGCTGCAAGATTTAAATCAAGTGACTTTATATTCCTTTCTTCCATCAACTTTACCTGATGCACAAAATACACTGTTAAGTTATGATGTACCTCGATGTAGATGAAGTGTTCAACTTTTTCAATAAGAGAAATGTAAGCTTTGTGAATGCTCTCTTCAACTTGACTTGTCCCAGCTGACCATTAACTCACACTCCTTAAAACCTACAATTGAGAAATGTAAAACCAACAAATCTAATCTAATAATATATTTAATCATAAATACAAAAATACCTAACAACGACAAGCAACACAAGGACCAACTTGACATGTTTCATCAGCAGAAACATCCAAGTTACCTAGCATATCTGGAGTTGAAGTTTAAGATGATTAGTTTACTTGGAGTTAGCATCTCTTCACATTTCATGCTTAGACCCTTTTAATTGTCCCACAAAACAGAAAAAATGTCACTTGATCAGAAAACTACATTAAAGATGGTCAGTTGGTCGCATCACAATTTGTAAAAGTTATCCCAATTCACGCTTATATATATATATATATATATATATATATATATATATATATATATATATATATATATATATATATATATATATATATATATATAATGACATTTCAAGCTAACTTTAGAGATGGATTGGAGGGATAAGAAAATTGGGCACAAGGCGTCTACTCCTTTCATTATTTAATATTTATTTATATGCACAAGGTTAATTAGGGTCTCTAGTAGTCTAAATCAGCCTCTAAATGGCTTGACTATTATTAGGCATGGGTAAACTCTACACTGCATCACTAGGTAGGTTATTATGTTTACAACTAAGATACACTGATAATAATAATAATAATAATATGATCAATTTAATTATCTATCCTTGACATCAGATGCATGTAATACAAGTAGTATAACATGCAGATAGATATTAATACCTTACTAAGCCCCACATCCACAAGAGTGGTGACAGAAGTTGGAGGTTGTAGCGCGAGTGTGACACCTATCAAGTGATGAGTTAAGATTTAGTAATTACAATGACAATGAATGATTATATCAGGATAACATTTTTTTGTTATTCGTTAGAAAGAACAACTTCTTTTCTTTGACTAACTAACTAGGGGGGTTTGCGATTATTTTCCTGGAGACTCAGTGACATGAATTCCAAATGTTGAGGTTGGTTTTCCCTTAAATGCATATGACCATGAAGGATACTGAATCCCATGTGTATGTGTGAGTGAAAACAGGATCACTACTGTCAAGCCTTTTCACAAGAGCACAAGTCAGAATGCACATCATTTCAGTTTTTTCAACAAAAAATAAAACTAAAATAGAAAATGGCACGGGTATGAGTTTGACTCTTATTTTGAGTGTTAAAGGGGGGGGGGGGTGGGGGTCTTGTCTTAGTGTTCATTCCGCAAACAAGCCTTGTACTTTATTGTAAACTCTTTCTCCCTCAACAATTACTTTATGGCTTTGGTCTTTATTTTATGTGCTCTAAGAAATCTAAATTCTACAAGCGTTTTGACATTCATGAACATAAATAATGCATTTAAAATGATATGTTTATGTTTATATGTAAGAGGGAGAAAACAACCTTCTTTGTATGGAGCCCATTCATGCTTTCGAAGATGATGTGGGGCATCAAGCGGTGGCAGCAGACCCTACAAAAGGTCAAAATAATAATAATAATAATAATAATAATAATAATAATAATAATAATAATAATAACAATAATAATAATAATAATAACTGTTGCTGCTGTACACAATATTGCATGCATGCACTTTGAAAATGTACCACAAATCTTAAGCTGTTATGCTTGGGGAAAAGAGCCTTTCTCAGATATTGTGGCGTCTCCCAGATACTTCAAGATCCTAATTATGAAAGTAGTACCACTCTCATTTTCATCACAAGTATCCTCAGCTGTCACATTGGATGATTCCCTTTGGTTATCAAATACAACCACCTATAAACACAAGCCCAAATACACATCGGTAAATCATTCACAACTTTCTACATATCTTTAATGATGATTAAACAAACATAAATGATAAATGTTTTCCATCCATCTAGAATTCAATTTTCTGTGTGGTCTATATATATATATATATATATATATATATATATATATATATATATATATATATATATTAAAACAGGGGGGCGGAGGAAGGAAGGTAATAGTAGACTTCACAAAGTTCATGCACCACATTTTTTTTTGGAAAACCTCACCAAGAAATCCACTATTGGATCAAACAGAGGTTCAAAGAAAGGTGCAAAGTCGGAACCCATGGCCTTGGAAAAAGCAGGAAGAAGATTTGTAACAGCATCCATGAGCATTTCACTGTGTCCATGAATGGCTAAAACGATAAACAAAACGTACGTTGTGCTTTATGTAGTTTAGGAAAATGATTTGTTTAAACGACAAAAAGAAAGTAAAATGGTTTAATTAGTAAGTGATGGATTTCTACTAAAAGACCAAAATACCCTTGTTATGCTACAAAAGAGACATAACTAATAAGTGATGGATTTCTACTAAAAGATCAAAATACCCTCATTATCAGAAATAATACAAAATTACCAAATCTGCTAGAGCTTCAAATTCTCTTTGAACCCTACTATCTGGAGCTTTTCCAAGAACAATCATTTGTCCACCCTTCAAAAAAGATTAGAAACCCTAATTCATACAGCTTTTACCAGATCATCAGAATGTTTCTTTTCTTTTTCTTTCATTAAATGCTAAAAATAACATTTCAAACAACTTACAGTTTCTTGAATATGATTGATGGCATGTCTAATTAGATGAAGACCTTTTTGAGCAACTAAACGAGAAATGCAAACAACTAAAGGCACTCTTTCACACCCTTCTAGAATCAAACCAAATCCCCTTTGGAGATACTGCTTGCATACTTTCTTTCCACCAGTGTTTTGAGCTGAAAAATAATCTCAAAAAAAATTTTGGTAAATGAAGTTTCATTAAATTTGCGGAAAAAAAATGTTTTACATAAGCTTCAAAACAGGTCAGTTTATGGAGTTTTTTTCTATATTTTATATAAATTATAAAGTAGGAGACTCACAATCCTTACCCTTATAAGTCATTTTCCCTGCAAAGATGTATGCAGGGGGACTTTACTCATATCATGTGGTTAAATTTTAAAGGAATTAAGATCTAATTTTGAAGTTTAATCATATAAAATGAATAAAATGTCTACAAATTTCTACCTTGATAACAGTCAAATGGTATGTTGATTCAGATTCCTATAAGAGTGGACTAAAAAGTCTTCACAAAACTTCAGAAGGGAGTTTGCTTGGTACACTGAAAGAGACAGCTGTCCACTCTATAACCATCAATTGGACTCCATAGTTTGCTATGAAACTTCTGAGTTGCCCTAGTTTCACATAACAGTAGTTACATATTAGGATGATAAGAATCTACATCATATTTGATAAAAGAAACTTTTGATAAGAATTTACATGCCTAGACCATGACCAAGTTCTGTTTGTGCATAAAAAACCAATAATTTGCATCTTTTGGGCCAATGGCAACCATTTCTGTTTTTGTTCCTCAGTTCCTTGTCCTTCTATGGCTGGGATGAACATTCCCTTACAAATCATAGAGCACAATCAACTTCCATGCATATGCAACTTTTTTAAGCATGTTCTTGAGCAACTCTTTCCTACCAAGCAATCCTTGCACATTGAGTGCCCTTTCCAACACCAGGGCCTCCTATCATATATACATATTATATTATTAAACAAACAAAAACATCTCAACTTTAAAATTTCTTCATACATGTAATGTGTTTTTAATTACCTAATACAAAGTTAATGCTTGGAGTCCTTGCTTTTGACAGGATTCCACCTTCTGCCTACAGATCAAAATATAAATAATTTTTTAAAATTTAACTTGAATTATATAAAATACCTTTAACGATCTAATTGTACATAGTGACATACCAGTTTCAGGAATGTTGTTGTGTTGAATGCTTCAAGAAAACTCAATCCATATGTCACTTTTGTCAATAAGAAAGATAATATAACCAATTTATGTAAATAAACTATTATCTAAATTCCCAACTTAGAAACAAATTGCTACAAAAGGGAACCCTAGTTTTCAAGAGGCTAGTTCTCTGCATGAGCTTCCACTCTGACAGAAATAGATCCCAGACTAAAGGGAAAAGACCTAAACACCCTTAAACCTTGCATTGACCTTTTTGCCCTTGTTTAATCAGCCTTGACTAGTTGATATTTCCTCACTTTGTATATCTGAGGCTCACAACTCACCATAATGTATCCATTTATGCTGGAGTGGTGAGTGACAAGATTCAGAATCAATAACTTGCATAACAAAATCATCTATATACAAATACAATCTTGTGAATGTCTATATGTATCTATATTCATTGTTCTACCTCAGGTGAAGATTATAGATCCCTATATAACAGAACCAATGTTTTGAATCTTCAACTAATAAATTGTTAACTAGCTCCAAATCAATATTTCCAACATCAATACAAGATTGTCTCATACATATACATCACTGCAAATGTATCAACATCTAATCACAGTAGCGAAATCGAAGATTGTTCATACATAAAATTAACTTCAAATCTTTTGGTAAAACTATAGATATAAACAACAGCAAAATTGAAGCATTCTCATAACTAATCAAATGAATAAACTCCTGTACCTGATTAAGCAGAGACGATTTGGCCGCCAACAAAAAAGTTGACAGTAAACTAGGTCACCTCAACATTTCTCGATCTCAAATACACCTCTATGTATGTATGTACTTGCACTTATGATATTATATGAGCACTTGGTTTGAATTAGAAAGTCAAAACTAGGACCAGTTAAGTTGTAGATAGTAGCATTTCTCAACGACCACTGAAGATGGAGTGGCATCCGGCGAGACCAAGAGGCTCCCACTGTTTTCATCGATCAGACCTCCACCCAAACCTTTCCTCCCTCCGTTTATTTCATCAAAATCAGACAAGAACCCGACTCCCTGATTTCTAACGATGACGGAGTGTAAGAAGCCAAGGAAGGCTCACCGGGGACCGATAATTTCCTCCTCCTCCTCATGAATAGATCGATCGTCCTGATCTACCAGTCGATACTTGCCCTGCTCCATCGAACTAGTTGAGTCCCCTCCCTATGTGTAATCTGCTGGCGACAAGGAAGAATAGCCAAGGAAACCGCCAGAGCGTCCCGTAGCTACGGCAGACAAGAGAAGCGTCGTTGCTTCTCCCTTCTCCTTTCGTCAAATCGATCCCACACCAGAGGTGCTTCCCCTTTCTCGATTGATTGCCATCATCGAGACACCATGACTGCTTGCGTTCCCATCTTCCTTGCTCGATAGATGAACCACGACCACCGGACCAAAAATCCCGCTACCTTCGTCATTCTAATTCCCCTTTTTCGATTTATCTGTGGGGAATAAGAAACAAACGAGAATCAAGATTTGCATTCTAATATTGAGACTTGAGAGTATAATACTGAATTAGGGCTTTTTCTGACAATTTCAACATCGAGTGGGAGATATGGTGGTTCCAGTGGGTAGAAGATGTCAACGAACATGGAAGAATCGGTGGCGGCGGTCGGAGTGCATGGGAAAGAAGCAAGCAACACTCGATTTAGGGAGGCGGAGGAAGACTGAAGAAGATTTTTGTGGTCAAAGAACACACCTAGAGCTAAAGAGGGGAAACAAGGAAGGGCGGGTTTTCTAATTTTTTTTATTTCCTTTTCCCGCTGCTAGTTGCTGAAGAGCGCGTTTGTAAAATTATAAAGCGACATTTCTAGTCGACGCGCCTTTAACATTAGCGCCCTCCGTGTTTTTTTTTTGTGAGACGCTAATTCTAGGGCATGCAAAAATGCGCGTCCAAAATTATTTAAATTTCTAAAGATCTGACATTATTTTTAGGGCACGCCCTTTTGCGTATCATTAATCAGTGCGTGTCGTAAAAAGCGTGTCATTAAAGGTCTGTTTTCTAGTAGTGTTTAAAAGAGTTTATCAGCATTCAAGCTGGTGAGTCCATAAGTATTTAGTGTCATGTTTTGTATGAAAAGTGTTTGTAAGTATTCAAATGTAAGAGTACGTAAAATGTTTGTAAGTGTTTGTTTGTATTTCCTAGAAAACCCTATGTTTCCCATTAAAGAAACCTTCTAGCAAGGCATCAAGTGTACTGTATGTGTGTTCATTGTAAAAGTGAGTATTTTTCCCAAGCGTGACTATCATTAGTAAAATATCGTTTTACATTACCTTTCACGTGAGGAGATCACAAGGTAGATGTAATGGGAAAATAAAGAAGTACTATAGTGTAATAATGTTATAATTATTATTGTACTTACTACCTTAGTCCAATTGTTAATTAGGGTATAAGGTGATGTAATTTGTAACCATACTTGATCGACCTAGTGAAACATGACGCTCGGAGACATCGAGATGTTATGACATGCATCACCCGAAGACCTGCAGGTCCCACTGTAGCTAGCAACAAGGTGTAGGACGGTCAGTCCAGTATAGATCTGTACACGAATTCACGCTCTCCCTTCAAGAGACTCTGGATACAAGACAAGCCATGACGGAAATGTCGGGCCCCGAAGTAGTGCCTCGCATTTATTGCATAGTGTGTATATAGTGTATGTAATAGAGTAGTGTATGCCTTTCTTGATCCTCATCATAGTGAGTTCTCTAGTATTGTATATAGTGTGTATGAATAGTATGTATTTAGTGTATGTTCTCTCTGACTTTCATTATAGTGTGTTCTATTGTATAGTGTAATGTATGTAGTAGTGTAGTGTATGTATTGTTTACAGTATGTATCGACTCATGTATGAACTGACTCATTGTATGTTATGTTGTACTAGGAGTAGTAAGTAGTATCACTAAACTATACCTATTATAGTTTACTAGAAAGATTGTTTGTATACTAAATGTATTGAAATAAGACAGAAAGCTTTTATGTCTATACATATACACATTAAATATAACTAAGGATCAAACAACACTCGGACAAACAATATGGAATTCTAAGTCCACAACCAAACAAGGAACAGGAAATAGAGCGTATTATCAGTCCTAAGTCCTTCAAACCTTACTGATATAACCATATATGTATTGGACATGATTTGACAGTATATAAGTTTAAAGAGTTTTGAAAGTAACGATTTGGAAATTACAACTAAGTTTTATAAAGAGTTTAACACGTAAAAGTGTTCGGAAATCATTTTGAAGTAGTTTTGTTGACAAGACAATTTAAAGCATAGTAAATTCATTTGTGTACTGGTTATTAATCACATGTGATTGATATAATAACTAGTATGATTCAACTTGTATCCCCCCATAAAAACATTTAAAAGGTTAATTAATGGGTATTAATCAGATGTGATTGATATAATAACTAGTATGATTCAAATGGAGATTTTGGTCCAAGTGGTATTCGGTCCTAATGACCTTTTGGTCGTGGAGGTTTTCAGTCCAAATGACCTTTCGGTCATGGGGGTTTTCGGTCTAAGGAGATTCAACCGAAAGCTCCTCCAATCTTGTAAAATGATGTTCTTCAAGGAGCCTTGCTCAATGGGATCGGTCTCTAGGGTTCATGCTTAGCCTTAGGAAAGGTTTAAGGCCATATTGCACCCTTCATGAGGGTTTTCGGTTTAAGGAGATTGATGAGAATGAAAACTCAAATCGATTAGATCTTTCATAAGTAAAGAATAAAGATCAAACAAAAAAAAACAAACACAATAATATAAAGAACACATAATAGAATCAACGTTGTGCTTATGATTCAAATATAGTCATGCCTCAGCAGAGCTCAATGAAGAACTTCCACTATAGAGGCGTTCTAGGGTTTACAAAAACTGAATCAGACTAATAATGAAAGCGTTAACTACAAAGACTGCATGCATGCGGCTTATATACTAAACCCTAGAACAAAACATGCATAGTTGGACAGACCCAAACCGGCAATCAAAATTGTGCTAAGGATCGACCCCATGACGCAACATTTATAAGCCCAACAATCTCCCCCTTTGCGTCAAATGAGGCGAGAGATTATTACTTCTGAGTTGGCTTCACAGTTTTTACCACTTTGAACAACCGAGGGATTATCGCAAGAAGTGTCTGCCAAAACTGGGTATACCACCTCAGCATATCAGTGAACAACTTCTTGTCAGCTACCCTGTTCTGATCACACCTCTGAATAATCTCTAAGATATGCTCCAAGCAAGCAGTTGAGAAGAAGTGTTTGTCAACAAGAGCGAACAGACATTTCTGACCTTCGCCCCTGATGAACATCACCGTGTTGTACCTCGAATCAATCTCCCCCTTTACCATTGTATTAACATTGCCAGTTTTACCCATAGGTTTGATCGTGGTTCACTTGTGAATGGCAGAGGCAATCTCTTGGTCTATCTTCGCTACCTCATGAATGTAGCACACAAGCATTCGATTGACATGGTTAATTATTGGCTGGTACTCCTGTGCATTTGACAATAAAATATTGTTGAGGAGTATCCAATCATGGGGATTAAGGTTCGGTAGATCAGCAAGGGTGAAATTGTGAACAGAGCCTTCGGTGCCTCGAGTCACTTTGAATTTAACGTTAACAAATTTCCCCGCTGAGTAGGGCTTCAAAACCTTGACAGTTGTAATTTTCTTCGAACTCCAGGTCAGGTACTGGGGTTGAGCGAACTCTAAGTAGAACTCCAACAGATCCCTATCTACCTTCGGGTCTAGAGAAGGAATGGCAACAGTTGAATTAAAGCAGTGAAAAATGAATGCCTTTCGCGTGATAGGCATGTCAAACTGTGCATCCTTGGAGTTGTCAAGCCCAAATGACATCATAGGCTCAAGCCAAAGTATGCTTGGCTCATCAATGGCGCATCTTTGAAGCGAATCTAGAGTCCAAACAAGAAAAATGGACTTCTTCTTTTCTAGGAGCTCCATCTCCTTTCGCTTTTGCTCAAGTTCAGCTTGTTGTTTCTTGATCTTTTCTGCTAGCTCTTTATCAGAGAATTTTACCTTCTGAAAAGGCTTTTCTCGATCCTCAGCATAGACGTCATCTTCGTTATCAGTGTCATCCTCCCCAATCTTCTTCTTCTGTTTGTCTTTATTACTGATCGAAGCTTCATTACCCTTCGGTTCAGTGGATGGTTTTGGTGCAAGAGGAGGTTGTGTTGCTTTCTCTCTCCCCTTGTTTTGGCTGGACACCAGTCACCGAAACACCCTCAATACGACTAAGGATGTCCAATGCTGGCCTGAGTTTGTCAGCCAAGTGTCGCCTGATAGTGATGGGGATGATGGGATCATGCGCTTCAAGGAGATGATGGAGGATGGAGTGAACATCACCAGCAGAGCTTCGTATAACCTCCCTCTCAGACTTTAAGTCATTGAGTTCAGCTGTTGCAGTGCGAAGTCTGAGATTCTACATCTTCAGCTGAGAGGTTCTTTTGTCAAGCACATCCATGATGCGATTATCTACAGCTAATTCTGCCTCAAGTTGAGTCAGGCGATCATTAAAATTAGCATGCAAAGATTCGTAGGCAGCTTCGATCGCTTGGTGTGCAACTTCAAGGTTGGACCTTTCAGATTGAAAAGACTGTTGAAGTTTATCCACCGAAGCATCGACAGTTTGAGCATTCTTCTTAGCAGCCGCCTGCAAAGAATCTAGAAAAAGGTGAGCCTTAGAAACTAGTTTATCGACTTTTGCGGTTGCCTCCTTGCACTCTTTGGTGGAAGCCTCAACAGCGAGAGAGGCTTGCTGACATTGAGAAGTGGAGGCTTCAATAGCCTTAGCTGCCGCAGAGAGCGAGGCACTGTGTTGTTTAACAACAGATGAGAACAAAGCCTTTAATGCAGCTTCAGAGTAAGTACCCGATGAAGAAGAGGAGAGTAGTTGATCGAGTTTTTCGTTTACGGCTTTGAGATGACGCTTGGTAACAGGCTCATCATCATCTTCATCACTCTGTACACGGTAAGGACTAAAATACGTGGAATCAAATTCCAAGTCCTCACCGCCTAGAACTGGGGTGGTGTCTGTAGATGGAGTAGGAGATAAGGGTTTGGTAGTGGTTGGAGGTTCGGTGGTAACTGGTGGTTCGGTTGTTACTGGTGGTTCGATTGTAACAGGTGGAGTGAGAGTTGTAGAATGATCCCCTGTGGTGGTAGTGGTGGTAGTAGTGTCTGTGAATATAGGAGTACGTATGGGAATTGTAGTAGATGGTTGAGTGGTTGGGATAGGAAATATTGGAGGAATGGAAACTGGAATGGTAACATGTGGAGGTGAAGGAGGTAGGGAACGAATCGGAATTTCTGGAGTAGGGGAACGAGGCGGGGTATCACCACGACCCGAAGCCTCATCATCGGAGCTTTCATTTTCAGATTCTGAAGAAGGAGCAGATTGATGTTTGGGAGGAACATACCCTGAGTCTGATTCACTTGAAGATTGGAGTATGAGTCTCCTAGCAAGCTTCTTCTGCTTCTTAGGTTTAGACTGGGACGGAGCAGCCTTGTCAGACTTTCGCTTCGTAGAAGTGTGCCCCTTGGTTGGTTTGATCACCGTCAACTCCTTTTGAGTGTCAGTCTTCTTTCCCCTTTTGGCTGGCTTGTCAGCCTCGTCAATGGAGTGAACCATGGATGGTGTTAGCTCCCTTGGACCCGAGGAAGGAAGCTTCATGTATTGTTTCAATACATTACTTGCTGCAGACACACAAGCAAGCATGGTATCGGGAATGGATCCAATAAAGGAGTACTTGGTGGGATCTGTGACGATTATCTTGGTTGTGTGAAAAGTACTGATAGAGGAGAGAAGAGAATCCACCATGATTGGAACGTGAAGACGATCCATGGCCCATTTGGTGATGAGTGACCAGTACCTGCCACACGATTTTTCTGAGTGTCTTGAAGAGGACTTCAAGCTTTGGACTAACTGTTGCCAGATTATGGACCCATAGTCCAGATCTATCCCATGATATAGACCATAAACCACAGTCATGAATGACTTGCTTGCCCCATCTGAGTCGACGCTTTGCTCAGAGAGCCCTTTGAACAATATAGTAAATAAACCATTCCATTGAGGAGGAAGGCAGGACTTCTTAAACTTGGTTATGGTGGTTAGGGTTTCAGTGTACCCCATTTGATAGAACATTGAGAAGATCTGACCAGTGGTGATTGAATCAGGGTTAACCAAGTTTGGTTCTTGAGAGAGACTGATTAGGGCACAGAAGCGATGCTTGGAGATAGAGGCCTTCTCATTATGGACTTCAAAGTGAATCCTTTCAGTAGCTTTGTCATAAAAGGCAGTGGAGTAGAGGAGTGAGAGGCATGACATGGGAACAACTTCAACTTTGGTCAGCACGTCGACGAGAGGCGAGTATTTGAGACACTCGACAACATAGAGCATGTAAGGTTCATAGATGAAGGGAGTAAGATCGATGATCAGGTTTTGCTGAGGTTTGATGGTAAGAAGGTTGGGATGAACAAAGGTATCATGAACTGAAGAAGAGTCTACCATTGTAGAAGCTTGGTGAAGATGATGAACAGTAAGAGAAATCGCCTTTGTCCTTTGAGAGAGTGTTGTAAGTGATAAAAAGGTAAAGAGTACCGTTCCAATTCCTTTTATACGTACAAGGAGGAGAGAGAAAAATTCGTCTAAGATCTTGGATTATTTAAAAAATAGCGCCTGACTTGACGGATGAACAGTTGGCATACTGATGATGACGCAGGAAAGAGAAAGGACGTTTCCTTTTTACAAGCCATTCCGTAAAATTCGCTTTTTCAAATCGCCAAAACGATTAGATAACCGCTGAGTCAGCTTTCACTTTATCCCAATCGTCACCCTAAAATCCATTTGAATCTCCATTGCCTGTTGTGCGTTATTGAACAGCCTTAAAAGAACCAGAGTTTGGAAAATTAAAAATTTTCGTGCATAGAGTGTAAAAGATAAAGAAATACAACAATCTTTTTGTGATAAATTATGATGTCTTAAAGAGACATAAAACAATTGATTTTGGGCACGAATCGCTTCCTTCAAAGTCAAGAGAGACATTAAAGTGCTTGTTTGGTTTCCCATTAAATAACGATCAATAACTTGTTAAGAAGTATTGAAAGGCATCTTTTTGATGGTTATAAAGGGTGGCTTTCGTTTCAATTCATAATTTCGATACTTGACATAAGACTGAAACTGATTGAAGTACTTGTGAGATCAATGTGATCTGTTGAACAAGTAGGTAGGATATATTCTATAGTGACAAAGGAAATTATAGAAATCTCAAAAACAAAAATAAGGTGGATCTTTAAGGGAAGAAAAGCCTTGGTTTTAGACAAATTCATAAAAGATCACTCAAAAATAAAAAGAGATTTCATTAGGTAACAAGTAAGATCTTGAATATGATAATTCACCGCCAATTCATTATTGGTGTTGGATTGTGGGTTTTACTTAGTTCATATTGGCACGAAACTAAGATCATTAACACAAAATTTGTATAACCATAAACCTCAGTGGTATATTCTGAGAGTCTCAAGGGTTATGTTGGTGAGATGAGGTATAATGGAGAAAAAGGATGGAGGTGGTAAAAGAAGCGAATGTACCTCTACTTATAAGAAAAATGACCAAGCAGAAAACTCTAAACTCAATGTGAGTAGAGTAAGGTAGCTCATGATTAGAGTGAATATTGCAGTCTAGATTGGGAAAACATGATTTGTATATATCATGTTATTAAGGTTTCACTCAAAATCTTTTGAGGCTTTAGTCAACATACATCAGCATGCTTCTAGGGACGTGTGGAGAGGTGAAAAAGAGAAATCATACCTTGTGGATCTTCAATATTGAGAGTAACATAAAAAAAAAAAACTAAAAATATTTTTGTATTTTGTGAAAAGAGTTAATTGAACAAAAAGGAAAATATTTTTGAGTTTTAGAAATATAAAAGGAAGTATTAAAAAAATATACATGAAAAAGAAAAAATATACATATAAATACTATCAAAATGCCTTGATAAGAAAAAGAAGCGAACGAGTTCAGAAGGACCGAACCCAAAATAGACCGAACGCTCGGTTCATTTTGGTTCATGGTCGAACATCACCCAAAATAGACCGAACCCAAAATAGACCGAACGTTCGGTTCATTTCGGTTCGCTCTATTTTGCTTGTTACTTTTATTGAAGTGAACACAATTTTGGTACTGATTCTGCTTCCATCATTCCTAGGCCTTGTAAAATCTTGTTGAAACTCGCTTCAGGTAAAGCCTTAGTGAATATATCTGCCAGTTGATCAGTTCTCCTTACAAAGTGAATTTCCACATTGTCATCTTCCACGTGATCCTTAATAAAGTGATACCTCAGTGCTATATGTTTGGTCTTTGAGTGTTGCACTGGGTTATGACAAATCCTAATTGCACTTTCAGAGTTGCAATATAATGGGATTTTCTTAATGTTCAGCCCGTAATCTCTTAGCTGACTTTGAATCCATACAACTTGAGATGTGCATGATGTTGCAACAATGTATTCGGCTTCTGCAGTAGAGAAAGAAAAACAAGTTTGTTTCTTCGATTGCCAGCTAACCAATTTACCATCTAGAAGTTGGCATCTTCTAGTAGTGCTTTTACGATCTAATCCACAGCCACCTAGGTCAGCATCTGAGCACACTTGAATAAAGAATCCTGAGTTGGCTGGATACCACAGACCAAGAGAGGAGGTTCGCTTCAGATAGCGAAAGATGTTTTTCACGGCTTGCAGATGAGGTTTGCGTGGGTTAGCTTTGAATCTGGCACAGTAACAGACTGAAAACATGATGTCAGGTCTACTGGCTGTGAGATAAATCAGAGACCCAATCATTTGACGATAGAGCATCATGTCAGCGGCCGGCTTCTCCAATGAGGGCGTAAGCTTTGTCCCAAAAGCCATTGGAACTTTCACTTTGGAGTCCCCCGTCATACCAAATTTAGCCACTAATGTCTTGGTGTATGCCTCCTGATTAATAAAAATGCCTTCGGGTCCCTGTCTAATGTTTAAGCCAAGGAAAAAGTTAATTGGACCCATGGAGCTCATCTCAAATTTAGTTTCCATCAACTTTCTGAATTCCGCTGTTAAGCAGGGATTCGTGGAGCCAAAGATGATGTCATCAACATAAATTTGTACTATCATAAGGTGGTTACCCTCTATCTTTTGAAAGAAGGTTGGGTCAACTGAACCGTGTTTCAATTTAGACATTTTCAAGAACCGAGTTAGAGTTTCATACCATGCCCTGGGAGCCTGTTTTAGGCCATATACCGCTTTATAAAGTATGTCGCAGTGATCTGGAAACTTCTCGTTCACGAAGCCTAGCGGTTGCTCAACATATACATTTTCTTCAAGTTCTCTATTGAGAAAGGCACACTTGATGTCCATCTGATAGACTTCAAAGTTTTTACGTGCAGCATAGGCAAGAAAGATACGAACAAACTCTAATATTGCAACGGGAGCGAGGGTTTCTTCATAGTCGATACCTTCTTCCTGAAAATAGCCTTTCACAACCAACCGAGCTTTGTTACATATCATGTTCCCTCCTTATCCATCTTGTTTCTGAAAACCCATTTGAGACCTACAACCGAAGCATCCTTTGGAGTTGGAATAAGACGCCATAATTTATTTCTTTCAAATTC
This sequence comes from Lactuca sativa, assembly GCF_002870075.4. Taxonomy (NCBI): domain Eukaryota; kingdom Viridiplantae; phylum Streptophyta; class Magnoliopsida; order Asterales; family Asteraceae; genus Lactuca; species Lactuca sativa. Next base: position 35,371,053 of record NC_056631.2, on the reverse strand, counting down.
ATTCAACTCATCTTGCATGACTTGCACCCAATCAGAGTGATCAAGTGCTGAATTAACAGTCTTCGGTTCAACTTTGGAAACAAAAGAGTTGAACTTACAAAACTCCACTTGAGAAAAGAGTGCAACTTGTTTTGCTTTGATCTGGGATCGAGTTAACACGTTTTCAGAAGATTCCCCAATAATTTGACTTTGAGGATGATCTTTTGTCCATTTAATAAGTGGCATGTAATTTGGATCACTGATGTGTGCAAACTCACTTAGTTTTAAACCTACTTTTAATTATCAAATAACACACAAAAGGCAGTGAACCTATCAATTGTGGTATAGCTAAATAAGCAGGGTATCGAACACAGGGAACGACAAATTAAACTAAAAACTAATTTAATCTAAGTTAATTAAGAAGTAGAGGTTTTTCTCTAGTTTTACAAGACTAGAAACTTACTAACTATTACTAATTTAAGACTAGAAAATAACAATTTAACTAGATTCAATAATTGGAAAGGAACTTCTGTTTAGTTCAACTTGGTTAACTCTATGGTTGATTTCAAGGTAATAGTGCAATGGATTAATTCTTTCGTTGGTTACCGATTCAAGTGATTAGATTCGTGTTTACTACCCTAATCCTTAGCAAATAAACTAACTCAAACAGTGGCCAATTGTCTAATTTAATTATATTCACTAGATTAATTATTCGGGTTAAGTTAGACTTGCAATAGTTAACTAATTTATTATTTTTAATTAACCTCTTGTTTGATAGTCATCTTACAAGCTTGCACATGAATTTACTCAATTTTCTTATTAATTCTAGTTTCATATTCATTAATCCTAGACATATAGCATAGTGATCACATAGCATATGAGGTCAATAATCAATAGATGTTCATGCTAATCAATTATCTTCCTATTAACAGAAAATTAATTATTATTCACACACAAGGTTCTTTAGCAAGCTAAAATAACAAAAATTCACCAACTTGGAATTAATCCTACCAATCAATCAAACCATATTGTCAACTTTGTATCCCCAAACAGAAGTCTAAAGGTTTTAGCTCATAATTAAAGTAAATAACAACAAACAAACAAAGTCAAGTTGCTTAATCATAATGAATAAACAAAAGAATAAGTGGAATGATGAAATTTTGCCTTAATTACTCTCCGGAATTGAATTCTAGCTTCCTTCGTCGTCTTCTAGGGTTTTTCTGGCTTCTCAATTGTAGCAAAGCACTTCTGAATCGTCCCAGAACTCCCTTCTATCGATCTGTGGAATTATCTTTAAATATACGAATCGACTTGTCGAGTCAACTGGTGACTCGTCGAGTCCCTCTCACATTCCCCGTATTGCGATAACTCTCTGGGATCCCGAGTCATTATCTTCTCGATTCTTCGATTGGACTCGCCGAGTAGCCGATATGACTCGCCTAGTAGATGCCATTTTTAGTGTTTTTCTTCTTGATTCCATTCTCGATCTTCTAACTGTTTCTCCCGCTTCCTTTCGCTTCCGAGCTTCATCTTAGGACTGAAAAACATAATTTAACACTTTTATGTACCTTTTGTCGATATGACTCGCCGAGTAGATGCCATTTTTAGTGTTTTTCTTCTTGATTCCATTCTCGATCTTCTAACTGTTTCTCCCGCTTCCTTTCGCTTCCAAGCTTCATCTTAGGACTGAAAAACATAATTTAACACTTTTAAGTACCTTTTGTCCATAATATGCGATAATTAAAACTAATAAATGAATAAAAATGTATACTTAATATGAACTAATTATGCACATATCAATCACAAGTGGGATCCAATTCTGCATTAATTTCTTCTTGTTCCAATTCTGACAGACTTTCATCATCATGGACGATGGTGTTTTCCCCCTCGAAGGATGACATATTTTCAGTATCTAGATTGGTGTCACCTCCTTCGATTGAATTTTCAGAGGACCTTGAAGATTGTGATGATAGATTCTCCCCCTGGAACGATGAACCTTGATCATGTTGAAGAGATGGACCCTCCCCCTGGACATTAGGAAGATCATTTAAAGGTTCGCTTGCTTCTGGCCTTTCGGTTTCTTTGGGTTGATCACCAGCCATCTTTTGAGCAACATCGTCGATAATTTTTTTAGATTATCAACTTTGTTGTCTTTTGCCTTTGATTCAGAATCAATCGCCTTTTGAGGCTCATCAAATAGAAGCAAATATTGCTCGAAAAGATTTGACATAGAAGTAGTAACTTGACCATTCTTTGGAAAGATTTCTTGCGATGCACCTTCTGTTGACTTCATTTTCTTAACATAGCTATCATCAAAAGTGATATAATATGTTTCTTCAATCTTCTTAGAGCGCTTATTTAAAACTCTATATGCCTTAGAGTTTAGGGAATAACCTAAAAATATTCCTTCATCAGCCTTAGCATCAAACTTGTTTCGATTCTCTCTGGAGTTGAAGATGAAGCATCTTGAACCGAACACATGAAAGAGTTTCACATTCGGTTTACGATTGTTCAAGATCTCGTAAGGAGTGATGGAGAATCATTTTTTTAGATAAGATCTTTTCTAAGTATAACAAGCAGCAACAATTACATCAGCCCAGAAATACAAAGGCAAGGATGCGAAGCATAGCATTTTGCGATCTGCTTCATACAGAGATCGGTTTCGTCTTTCAATGATACAATTCTGCTGTGGAGTGTATGGGGCTGAGAAATTATGAGTCGTTCCCTTCTCAGCAAGAAAGTATTCAAAATCTTTGTTCTTGAATTCCAAGCCATTATCGCTTCTTATGTTACGAACAACTTTCCTTAGTTGAGTTTCTACCTGTTTTATGAAGAGCTTAAGCTTTGGAGTAGCTTCAGACTTTTGCTTCAAAAAGAACATCCATGTGAATCGAGAGAAATCATCCACTATAACCATAATATACTTGTTTCCACCAATGCTTTCAATGGACGAGGGGCCACACAGGTCAATATGTAACAACTCCAATGGTTTTATCACCTTTGTATTGATAATAGAAGGATGACTTTGCCTACTTTGCTTTCCCATTTCACAGGCAGCACAAAGATGATCTTTGTCAAATTTTAGAACTGGAAGACCTCAAACATGATCACCTAAAACCAACTTGTTGATGTCCTTGAAATTCAGATGAGAAAGTCTTCGATGCCATAACCAACTTTCATCTGAGTGAGCCTTCGTGAGTAAGCAAACTGTTGGTTTACCTCGAATTGGGTTGAGGTTCAAAGGATACATTTCCCCTTTTCGCTTTGACTTCAGCAGAACGTTATTTGATTTCTTCTCGACAATATCTGAGCCTTCATCATCAAATGACACCTTCAATCTAGTGCCAACTACCAGCTGTGATACGCTGATAAGGTTGTGTTGGAGCCCTTCAACATACGCCACTTTTCTTATAGAGAAATCGCCATTAGTAATCATTCCATAACCTTTGATAGTGTCGAATGAGTTGTTGCCATACTTCACAATACCACCATCCTTGAGAGACCGAAACTCCCTCAGTTCTTCCTTCCTCCTTGTCGTGTGACGCGAGCAGCCACTATCAATATACCATTCTTCATCAAACTGCTCGTCACGTATAACCTGCAAAATATTAAGCAGATTTAGGAACCCAAAGTTTCTTGGGTCCTTGTGAGCCTTTTACAAGACAGGGAATAGTAAAAGAAATGTCAACCATGTAAGTACGTTTAATTAAAGTTGTTTCATCTTTTCTTTTTATGGTGAAAACTTTAATTTTGGTTGGTTCAGATTTAGTTGGATTGGGATTTGAGGTGTTGACGTCAACATCCTTTTGGATCTCTTTTGGATGTCTGTTATCTTCTGGAAAGAGCTTTCCTTTTCCCTTCAAATCTTTTGAAGAAAGAGAATTATAATGAGAAGTGTTGGGTTTAAAAGTGGCATTGGATCCTCTGTGAGTCTGATCGGACTTGTAGGGATGAGGACCGAAACTACTCTTTCGGTTGTTATTGGGTGGAGAACCGAAACCGCTCTTTCGGTTGATATTGCTCTGAGGACCGAAACTTTCCTTTCGGATGATGTTGTTCTGAGGACCGAAACATTCCTTTCGGTTCCTTTCGTTTGAGGGACCGAAACTACCCTTTCGGTTCCATGATTCCTCTTGAGATTTGTGCTTCCTTTCGATCCTTACAAAGTGAAGATTTTGTGATCTCCAAAATAGTTTTCTTTCTGAGAGATTCTTCTTGTATCTCAGATTTCGTTGGTGTTTTCGATCAGCCACCTGTTTTGGATTTCTGTGGATGTTAGCCTTTTTCTTTGAAGCAAGAGCATGGTAGTCACTTTTAGCTGAGGATGATTCACTGGTGGTTTGCGCAGGTTCGCCCAATGGAGTTTTGGTTCCACTTGCGCTTGGCACATCATATCTTGCAGGCTCATTTAGTGGTTCGGGTATATATCTACCTTTCACTCTCCATGAGGTCTTCTGAGATAGGCCCTTCGTTTCATCAGCGTTGTCTATTGGTGCTGACCAGAAGAACTCGTCACATCCGACAACATTATCTTCTTCCACCATAGCTGTCAATTATGCATTTTGTTGTGGAGTGACACCAGGGACAGTGTAGAATTGATTTGGAGTGGTTTGTACATTTTGGTATATAACAACTTTTGCTTTAGGAGTTTTGGTCCTGTCTATTGACGAGCGAGCGAACTCAACAGAATTTTCAGAAATCAAATTTTTATGTATTTCGGGTTCGCTTTTGACATATTCTTAACAGTTCACCAAATCTTCTACAGAGATTTCACTCTCATCATCATCCTCATTAAGTTCAGATGCATTTTCAACATCAATTTTGTTTTATGAACTTAATTTGGCATTCAATGAGTCAAATTTCTGTACAGTTTCGGTCCTTAACTTCAATTTATCATTCTCATCTAACATATTTTTAAGCATGTCCTTGTGGTCTTTGGACTTTATGTAGGACTCAATTTTGTCAAGACCGATTTTATATGTAGGAGAGACCTCGTCCAAGGATACAACACTTTCACAGTTGTAGGCTTCAGCATCGATTTCATCCTCCTTTAACTCAAGGAAGGGTAAAATCATGCGATGTATCTTCTTTCCTATTTCACAATCAAGATGTAACTGAGTGATATTAAAATAAAGTCTTTTTGCAATCAAACAAAACACATTTCGCTGTTTTAGAAGTTTAAGATCGTCTCTTTGCAAATAAATCGAATCATCCTTAGACCTAATCAACTCTTTCTCCTTCTGCACAATCCACATCCTCCTTTCCTCACTCTTTGACGATATCCTTCTAATTTGATCAGTTAGGTTAGAATTTGTGACACGGGTTTGGGTGAGACAGCTACTTATGCTTGAAAATTTAGATTTTATGTTACTTGATTCCTTTTCATAGTTAGTAACAGGTATATTTAGAGAAACAAGTATATTTTGTACCTTCTTGATCAACTCATCACATTCGTTGATCTGTAAACTGACAGGTCTAGCAGCAAAACACTTGTCCTCTCGCTCCTTATCGCCTTCTACCCCACCATCGGTTGTGTATCCTCTCATTTGAGACACGCCTTCGGTCACCATAAAACACCTTCATGTAACAGTTTCTTCTTTTACCAGCATCGCCTTCCCATGTGTGGGCTTTCTGACTTCTTCATCCTCTGAATCTGTGGACCATACTTCTACACCACCAAATTCATCACGATTGTCTGTATCCTGCACAATTAAAGCATTCATAGTAGTATTGTTAGCGGCATACTTTCTTTTATTGATTTCCTCCAATCTTCTCAGGAGGCTCGCTTCCTCATCGTCATCATTTATCTTTTCTGCTTTCTTTTTCAGCATACAATCTTTTGCGAAATGGTTCTTGCCTCCATAGTAATGGCAATCAAATCCTGAGTCTCCACCGACTTTCCCTTCTTTCTTTGACTCTTTAGACTTTGACCCGATCTTCGGTTCCTTCTTGATCTTTTCGGCGCTGTAACTTCCCTGCCAATTTCAGTTCTTGTTCGATGAGAATTTCCTTTTAATGAATTTTCTAGGATTGGAAACCATGATGGAATATTCTTCACTGGTTAGATCATAATCAACAAGATCCAATTCCTCCTCTTCTTCAACATAGCTTTTTCCTTTAGAAACAAGGGCTAAAGAACCCAAACTGGAAACCACATTCGTTTCCTTAGATAGTGCACTTTCGTGGGATTTCAAAATACCCACTAGTTTTGCCAGAGAATGATTGTTCAGAATAGCAGTGAATGATTGTTCACATTCGTTTCCTTAGATAGTGCACTTTCTATTGAAGTGAATGATTGTTCAGAATAGAAATTTTGGGTTGTCACATCATCCCCCCGTTAGAAGGAATTTCGTCCCGAAATTAGAGTTTAAGCAAATAAGTAATTACAAATAACTAAGCAAATATATGAGGATATTTCAATTTCATTTGATCCTCACGCTCCCATGTGAATTTTGGTCCTCTCTTGGCGTTCCAACGACCCTTTACTATCGGGATGCGGCTTTGCTTCGTCTGCTTGACCTGATGGTCCATGATCTCTACATGTTCTTCCACAAAGTTGAGGCTCTCGTTGATCTCAATCTCGTCGAGTGGGATTAAAAGAGTCTCGTTGGACAGGCACTTTTTCAAGTTTGATACGTGGAATGTAGAATGTACGTTACTGAGTTCGTTGGTTATATTTAGTTTGTAAGCTACAGGGCCGATTCTAGCAAGAATCTCGAAAGGCCCAATGTACCTTGGATTTAGCTTTCCATGCTTATCGAAGCGTATCAAGCCCTTCTAGGGTGCGACTTTCAAAAGAACGCGGTCTCCCACCTGGAATTCCAAAGGTTTTCTTCGTTTGTCTGCGTAGCTTTTCTGTCAGTCTCGAGAGGATTTCAATCATTCACGAATTTGAACGATCTTCTCTGTCGTTCTCCGAATGATCTCCGGACCAGTGAGAGTGCTTTCAGGAACTCGTCCTTTAGCTAATTGTGTGTCACCCACTTCCGCCCAACACAGAGGGGATCTGCACTTCCGGCCATAAAGGGATTCAAATGGAGCAACCTTTATGCTCGTGTGGTAGCTGTTGTTATAGGAAAATTCGACAAGGGGTAAATGAGTATTCCATGCCTTCCCAAAGTCAATCACACATGCTCTCAGCATATCTTCCAGCGTTTGTATCATTCTCTCACTTTGTCCATCGGTTTGTGGATGATAGGTTGTACTCATGTCCAGCCTCGTTCCAAGGGAGCTTTGTAGCGACTTCCAGAACCTCGAAGTGAACCTACTATCCCTATCGAAGATAATGGATATAGGAACACCATGTAGTCGAACGATTTTCCTAATGTATGTTCTCGTAAGCTTCTCCATCTTGTCAGTCTCTTTGATAGGCAGGAAGTGTACAGACTTGGTCAATATATCGACGATGACCCATATGGTATCAAGTCCACCCGTTGTCTTTGGCAACTTGGTTATGAAATCCATAGTGATCTGCTCCCACTTCCATTCTGGTATCTCAGGTTGTTGTAGTAAACCTGATGGTTTCTGGTATTCAACCTTAACCTTTGCACAAGTAAGGCATTTACTCTCGAAGGTAGCAATTTCTGCTTTCATGTTAGGCCACCAATATTGCTTTTTAAGATCCAGATACATCTTATCTAAACCTGGGTGGACGGAATACCGAGTGTTGTGCGCCTCGGTCATGACCAAGTCTCGGAAGCCACCGTGTTTCGGTGTCCAGATCCGGTCCATGAAATATAAGGCTCCGCTACCCTTAACTTCCAAATTCTTCTCCATCCCTCGCAGGGATTCACATGCCACATTTTCGGGTTTCAAGGCTTCAAGTTGAGCCTTTTTGATTTGTGTGGACAAATGCGAATGGATAGTCATAGTCATTGATTTGACTCTTCGACCAGAATATTCCGTCCGACTTAGGGCGTCTGCTACTACATTGGCTTTACCCGGATGATAACGAATTTCACATTCGTAGTCATTGAGTAGCTCAACCCACTGTCGTTGCCTCATATTGAGTTCCTTCTGGTTGAAGATATGTTGTAGGCTTTTGTGATCTGTAAATATCGTGCTTTTTGTACCATAGAGGTAGTGTCTCCAGATCTTCAAAGCAAACACAAATGCTCCTAGCTAAAGATCGTGAGTGGTGTAGTTCACTTCATGTGTCTTCAGCTGTCTAGAGGCATAGGCGATGACCTTACCTCGTTGCATCAGAACACATCCGAGCCCTTGGTTTGATGCATCGCAGTAGACTATAAAGTCTTCTATTCCTTCGGGAAGGGATAGTATCGGTGCGGTGCACAAGGCTCGTTTCAACGTTTGGAAAGCTTTCTCTTGTTTTTCTTCCCAGTCAAAGGCCACGCCCTTCTGGGTCAGTGTTGTAAGAGGTTTCACAATTCGGGAGAAGTTCTGTATGAATCGGCGGTAGTAGCCAGCGAGGCCTGGAAATTGACGAATTTCGGTAGGCGTTTTCGGTGCTGACCAGTTCTCAATGGCCTTAATTTTGGATGGGTCCACGTGGATTCCCTCTTCGCTAACCACGTGTCCTAAGAATTCGACTCTTCGGATACAAAATTCACATTTTGAGAACTTCGCATAGAGCTTCTCTGTTCGTAGGGTTCCTAGGACTTGCCGCAAATGATCGCTATGTTCCTCCTCACTTCTAGAGTAGATAAGTATGTCATCGATGAAGACGATGACGACATACTGCGGGCAAATTCATTAATCCGAATGGCATCACCACGAACTCTTAGTGTCCGTAACGAGTTCGGAAGGATGTCTTCGGAACATCCTCCTCTAACACTCACAACTGGTGATACCCGGATCTCACATCAATCTTTAAAAAGTAATTCGCTCCTTGCAGTTGGTCGAACAAATCGTCTATACGAGGCAGAGGGTAATGATTTTTAACCATTAGCTTGTTTAGCTCTCTGTAGTCGATACACATACGGAACGATCCGTCTTTCTTCTTTACAAACAAGACCGGTGCTCCCAAGGTGAGAAGCTTGGTCTAATAAAACCCTTGCTGAGCAGTTCGTTAAGTTCACCAGACAGTTCCTGCATCTCGGTTGGTGCTAGACGATAGGGCGATTTGGCTACTGGGTTAGCTCCTGGGACTAAGTCGATTCGGAATTCGACTTGTCGTTGCGGAGGTAAACCCGATAGTGCTTCTGGAAAGATGTCGGAAAGTCGCATACTACTGGAATGTTCTTCAGGTCTTTGGTTTCTTGGCTCGTATCAACAACGTGTGCAAGGAATGCACGATATTCCTTATGCAGGTACTTTTGAGCTTGAATACTTGAGATGATGCTAAGGCTCGTGTCGGGTTTTTCGCCGTAGATAATGAGAGTTTCGTTAGACGGAAGATTAAGCCATACGACCTTTTCGAAGCACATAATATCGGTACAATGAAGACTCAACCAATCCATTCCGATGATAACGTCGAAGCTCTTAATCGAAACCGGCATGAGATCGATCAGAAATGAATGGCTATCTAGAGTTAGAGTACATCCTATGTATATACTACTAGTGCTCTCAGTTTTCCCATTAGCCATTTCTATAGTGAATGGTTCTTTAAGTGCGCGTAGTTGTTGTTTAAGTAAGCATGCAAATTTCTGGTTTACGAAACTCCTTTCTGCCCCACTATCAAATAGTATGCATGCATAAGAGTTTTCAAGGAGGAACGTACTGGTCACCACCGTAGGGTCAGCAACTGTTTCCCCGTGGCCTATAGCCAGTACCCTTCCCGCTCCACCTGCATTTCCTGCTTTGGGGCAGCCCTTTTGTAGTGGCCCACCTCGCCACATCCATAGCATGACTGAGTCATGCCAGTACCAGGAACCTGGTTGATTGGCCTTGTCGGGGATCTGCAGCACCGGATGGTGTGTCCCTTCTTGTTGCAGTTGGAGCACTGCAGGTCCCGACAGGGTCCATTGTGGTGAAAGTTGCATTTGTTGCACTTAGGTACGTTCCCATCATACTGCTTCACCGAAGCAGCAGTGACGGGTGCTATCGCGGCATGAACCGCCACAACCTGCTGTTTTTTGGCAGCTTTCTATTTCTTCTTGTCATCCCAGAATTTCCGCTTGTTATCAGCGGGTTTGGAGGGTTCTGAGATGGACAGGGTTGTTGTTGATGATGGGGATTGGACTCCATTATTGATGAGCCGTTGTGCCAGTCGCTTAGCACTGTCAAAGGTAATAGGGTTTGAAGATAGCACATTTCCTTGATATGGAGGCACCAGCCCCCAGATGTACCTCTCAATTTTCTTTCCCTCGGTAGGAACCATGTTGGGATAGAGGTCCACCAGTTCGGTGAACCTGGAAGTATAGGCGACTATGTTGGAGCCCTTCATTTTTAAGCCTCATAGTTCCTGTTCCAACTTCTGGATCTTGCCCCTCGGGCAGTATTCCTCTATCATGAGGTCTTTCAAATTCTCCCAACCCATGTCATTTGCCACTACGAGAGTTAGTGACTTGACATGGCTATTCCACCATGTCAGGGCTTTTTCCTCAAATGTGCAAGCGACAAATTTGTCCTTGCTCGCTGCAGGGCAGGAGCAAATCTCGAAGATCGACTCTGTCTTTTCGAACCATTGCGAGAGGGCAATGACTCCGCCAGTCCCTTTGAAGGATTTTGGCTTGCAGTTTGTGAAATCTTTGTAGGAGCACTCTCGCGAGTGCACGGGGATTTCACCATGAGTAGAATGAACCGGCGTTCCACCTCCGCTGGCACTGGTGGAGTGATACTGAGCCATGGCTGTTGCCACAGCCGCATCTACTGCAACATTCAGGGCTGCTGTATCGATTACCGGAGGAGGAGGCGGTGGTGGTGGAGGATTATGTCTTGTTGATTTGCGAGGAGGCATCTTTCAGCTATAAGTTTACAAAGATTAACACAATGGTAAGAATCAATTGTAAGCAGTGTGAGAGTGACCCATGGACTAAATCGCTATAGTCCAACAATTGAATGAGAGTATGTTTTGAAATAACAGTATAGTAGGAGAGTAAGGAAAACAAAAGAGTGTAGATTTTTCCAACAAATTAGATAACTGCCAATATTACTGGTATTATTGATGCAACAAGTTCAGGAAAAATTGACCTAACAATAGGTCTTACATCATACCATAATGGAAAAGGTTGACAGTTCTTAGAATTCTAGTTAGAGTACTTGGGGCGTAGGAATATTTTACAAACAAAAGCTTCATAGAGCATAGTTAAGAAGGCTATTCCTTGAATCAAAAGAAAAGATGCACTAAACATCTTCTAACGGTGATGAGAATTCCTCAGGCGAACCCTCAGGTCTGCTAGTTGGCGAACCACTTCTTGAAGGTGTCACTCATGAGCCCTCTGACAAACTCGAAGTTCTATGAATTCGGCTCGGGATGCGGTTAATTGTTGTCGCATTGTGTCATTGGCTCTCCTCGTCCCTTCGACTGCTTCTTACAGATGTCGAATGCGGATGGTGTTAACGCCTGAGTTGGCATCAATTTCCATGACTCGGTCGATGGCTGCTCGGACTTGTTCGACATTACGAGCAATTCTACGGACCATGACAGGCAGAGCTCGATCCGCAGAGCCACCTTCGCTAAGGTTGTAAAAGCTTTGGTCCCCATAGTAAGGTAAGGGTTGACCCTGTTCGTCGCTCCAGCGATTCAAGTTGGTTTCCTACAAGGGTGTGGGGCCTGGAAAAGCTGGTCGGGGGTTGTTGTTTGGGGCTTGACCTACTTGGAGTAGGTTGTTGACTTCAGGCTTAGAGTCAGAACTATCAGAAAAACCTTCAGCATGGTGATCACCCAAAGGAATTGGGTGATCATCTTCTGGTTCTTCCTCCAGCCATCCAACATTGCCTTCGTTCGGGAAGTACGGGTCGCCATGATGGAATCCAGCCATGATATCTACGTGAGAAAAATGGGTATAAGAATCTTATATAAAATAGACGTACTATTTAAGATAATTATAAGATGATCTTTAACAATTATTCCAATACGTGTATAGTGTATACTAGTTATATAAGTCAAAAGTATGATAGACCTTCGAATATGTGATCCTAACTCCAAATCCACAACCAAACAAGGAACAAGAAGTAAAGCAAAGATCACAGATTCTTAGTCTATGATACCTTAATTTCATATAACCTTAGTGTATACACATAACAACTATCGACCTACTTGATAAAGACCTTTTTAATTAGTTTTCAAACAAGTAATTATAGTAACACAAAATACTCCTATAATATTTTTAGATCTATGTTTTGTTCTAATGTTTTCATTGTAGTAGTGTTGGTAAGTTTTTAGACTTGTTGCCATATCACAACCATTCTTGGGCATATGCTAATCACTCCTCGGACCAGCATAGTTGATCAGGCTATGCCACTCCCAGTACTGACCATACATCCTCGAGCTTACTTGTGATATTCAACAATTGGAATACATTTGTTCTTGTCATTGTGACACTGATTTTAGTATGAATGCATGTATGTATACTTAGTTAAATATTTTATTATTTAAAAGTATAAACTCTTGGTTAGAGTATTTTAATCCCATTGTGTTTATAGTTAGTATATCTTTTATGGGTTGATATACTAGATTCACTATAAACGATGCTCTGATACCAATCTGTCACACCCCAAAACCAAGAACGGCGGAAACGTTCTGGGGCGGAGGATGTTATGTAAAGTATCACAACACAGTATAATAGTAAAAAAGTAAACAACATCATCCATTGCATTAAATATATATAATTTTAATACAAGTGTGTTCTATATAGTAATAGACACCAAAATGTGAATCAAAATAAAGATGAGTCTTGTAAATGCTCCATCTTCTCAAAAGCTGGCATCGGTACCTGTCTACTGATGACGTGAGAATACAAGTTATTTTAAAAGAGTTTATCAACATTAAAGTTGGTCATAAGTATTTAGTGTCATGTTTTATATGAAAAGTGTTTGTAAGTATTCAAATGTAAGAGTATGCAAAATGTTTGTAAGTGTTTGTTTGTATTTCCTAGAAAACCCTATGTTTCCCATTAAAGCAACCTTCTACCAAGGCATCAAGTGTACTGTATGTGTGTTTATTGTAAAAGTGAGTATTTTTCCCAAGTGTGACTATCATTAGTAAAATATCATTTTACATTACCTTTCACGTGAGGAGATCACAAGGTAGATGTAATGGGAAAATAAAGAATTACTATAGTGTAATAATGTTATAATTATTATTGTACTTACTACCTTAATCCAATTGTTAATTAGGGTATAATGTGATGTAATTTGTAACCATACTTGATCGACCTAGTGAAACACGACGCTCGGAGACGTCGAGATGTTATGACATTCATCACCTGAAGACCTGCAGGTCCCACTGTAGCTAGCAACAAAGTGTAGGACGGTCAGTCCAGTATAGATCTATACACGAATTCACGCTCCCCCTTCAAGAGACTCTGGATACAAGACGAGCCATGACGGAAATGTCGTGCCCCGAAGTAGTGCCTCACATTTATTGCATAATGTGTATATAGTGTATGTAATAGAGTAGTGTACGCCTTTCCTGATCCTCATCATAGTGAGTTCTCTAGTATTATATATAGTGTGTATGAATAGTATGTATTTAGTGTATCTTCTCTCTGACTTTCATTATAGTGTGTTATATTGTATAGTGTGATGTATGTAGTAGTGTAGTGTATGTATTGTTTACATTATGTATTGACTCATGTATGAACTGACTCATTGTATGTTATGTTGTACTAGGAGTAGTAAGTAGTATCACTAAACTATACCTATTATAGTTTACTAGAAAGATTGTTTGTATACTAAATGTATTGAAATAAGACAGAAAGCTTTTATGTCTATACATATACACATTAAATATAACTAAGGATCAAACAACACTCGGACAAACAATATGGAATTCTAAGTCCACAGCCAAACAAGGAACAGGAAATAGAGCGTATTATCAGTCCTAAGTCCTTCAAACCTTACTGATATAACCATATATGTATTGGACATGATTTGACAGTATATAAGTTTAAAGAGTTTTGAAAGTAACGATTTGGAAACTACAACTAAGTTTTATAAAGAGTTTAACACGTAAAAGTGTTCGGAAATCATTTTGAAGTAGTTTTGTTGACAAGACAGTTTAAAGCATGGTAAATTCATTTGTGTACTGGTTACTAATCACATGTGATTGATATAATAACTAGTATGATTCAACTTGTATCCCCCCCCCATAAAAACATTTAAAAGGTTAATTAAGGGGTATGAACTCACCTGTAGTGAGTGGTTTGGATGAACGGATTGTATAGGATGTTAAGTGTCAAGTGAAGACTTGGGCATACACACGGATCCTATATAACATATAATAACACATATATGTAACCAATTAATCATTTAACAATTAATTAACCAAGTTAAGACACCTTAGGACATGGAACACACTTTGATTCAAGTGCTAGAAGTACCCAGGGTTGCATCTAAGGGTTGTATAGCTACCAAATGGAGCTTTCGGTCCAAGTGGTATTCAGTCCTAAGACCTTTTGGTCATGGAGGTTTTTGGTCCAAATGACCTTTCGGTCATGGTCATTTTCGGTCTATGGAGATTCAACCGAAAGCTCCTCCAATCTTGTAAAATGATGTTCTTCAAGGAGCCTTGCTCAATGGGATCGGTCTTTTGGGTTCATGCTTAGCCTTAGGAAAGGTTTAAGGCCATATTGCACCCTTCATGAGGGTTTTCGGTTTAAGGAGATACACCAAACCGAAAACTCCTCTTTTTCATGGATAAGTGTCGATTTCAAGTCTTAAATCAAGAGTTTTAACTAGATAACAAGTATAGAAGAGTAATACTTGCGATTTAGTGGCTAATAGAGTTGTTTTTGGACCAAAACACTAGTGTGTGTTCTTGGTGTAACTAAGAACACTTGAAGATCTACATAAATGGAATGATTTCATGGATGAAATCATGTAAAAACACTTGAATATGGAAGGAATCAACTAGATAGGGTAAGAAACACTAACATTTTAAAGATTTAGAAGGAAAAATCGGATGATACTTGAGAAGATTTCGGTTCTTGTTCTTGAAAGAGTGAAAAGTTAAAAATATAGCGAAGTGTCATATATATATATATATATATATATATATATATATATATATATATATATATATATATATATATACTCGTGGGGGTTTTCGGTCCAAACACTATTTGGGCCGAAAACTCCTAACTCTTGGAGTTTTTGCGAAAATGATGCACAATGAACCTAGGGCATCCTCTCTCCTATTATTCCTCAAAGTACTAAGCTTTAAAACACTTAAATTGACTCCAAAATGCTTAGTAGATAGCAGGAACAGTTCTGATTTCTATTGAAGTGAATGATTGTTCAGAATAGAAATTTCGGGTTGTCACAGGTACCAGATGTATAAATTGTCTTAGAATCTCAAACACCTGAAAGGTCCCATTAGAAATCTCTTACACAAGTAGGTAAACTTAACCCTCTGCACTGAGCTTGATAAAGTCCAAATCGAAATTGACTGGGATCTGCACAATAAAGATCTACGTGAAAATCATAACCTCTACATTAATGCTTATAATGAAGCTTACCTTGATGAATAGATACCCCTTAAACAAAAAACAAGGTTGATTTTCTTAGGGAAGGAGACATAAATTCTTCTTTCTTCCATAAAACTATGAAAAGTCGCCATACCAGGAACCATATCAATACTATCCAAAATAATAACGACGACTGATTACGTGGGGATGATGTCCATAACATGTTAGTTACCCACTTTCAAGATTTCCTTGGTACCGCACACCTCATTGCTCCCATTCATGACCATATGTATCTCTTCCCCAACCAGCTTAGTGATGCCCTTGCTGCTTCTATGCTTCATCTTATCACAGATGAAGAAGTGAAGAAAGCAAAGTCCTGGTGGCATCACGATCAAGTTCTTCAAATCCACTTGGGATGTTGTTGACTCTGATGTTTGTTCTACGGTTAAAGAGTTCTTCCACTATGGGAAACTTCTTAGGACCCTCAACATCACCATCCTTGCCCTTATTCCTAAAACTAACTTGTCGGCTAAAGTTACTAATTTCTGCCTTATTGTTGTTGCAACGTTGTCTATAAATGCACCAGAAAGATCATTACGAATCGTATAAAAGACCACCTTCCCACTTTGGTAAATGAAAACCAATCCGCTTTCATCCCCGGTCGCCTTATCGTTGAAAATGTTCTTTGATGTCAAAATAATTATGCATTAGTTTATCCTACTATTAGTTTTACCAACTATTTAACTAGTTACTCGACTAAAGGCAGTGAACCTTTTTGCAAATAGTATAGCACAAACAGTCGGGTATCAAACACAGGGAACATATATAATTAACTAATTTAATTATTAAAGATTAACCTAAAACTAGCAAAAGTTAAATTGGTTTTTATTTGATTTTGCAAGTTCATACAAACTTAAACAGAAAAGTAATGAATTCAATCGATTATTAAAAGCACTTCCATTTAGTTCGAATCCACTTTTCCTCATTGACTAGCTATTAATTATGGATTATTAATGTTGGTTATAAATTTATTTTTATTAGCAATTTTAAGTCCAAATAATGTCTTCACTAATTCATGTAACACTATGTATGGTCATACACTAGCAAACACATAATTAGTTATAAAATATAAACAAGCTATGTAAGATTGATCTAAATAAACACGATTATGGTCACAATTAATGTTCTCCAGCACAACTAAATTTGCTACTTTTATCACTTATCAAAGATTGGGTCGATCGTAGCTCTAGCAATTAATGGTCACTAACTACCAGGTAACAAGTTCATGTAAATTAATGTTCACTAAGCTACACAGAACCTGAATTCAAGTAATTAAAACATCAAATATTAACATGCTAGGTAGAGATAATCAAACACAACCTAATAACCAACAATTAAGATCCATGAATCAATAAACTAATCCATAGAGTTTAAAGTTTCATCTAGCTAAATGAAAGCTACTAGATTCAGCTCCTCATGGATGATAACACAAACTCGAATCCAATAAATAAAGACATGATCAAATTGTACCAAAATAAGATGATGAATATGTTCTTCAATTTCTCGATCTTTTAGTAATTCTCCTTCTTTCAATGCTTTAGACTTGGTTTCTCTGATTAAATTCCCATAAGAAATCATTCTCTAAATCCTCTAAGTCTCCTGAATTTGTAAGTGCCAAGGATTTTATATAGTTTTTGTAATTATCATTCTCACGTCGTGAGATATGGCATCTTACGTCGTGAGCTTGGTTGTTATCTATATCGAACACGGACTCTGACTTTCCGAATGTATCTTCTAGAATCTTGAGGCTCACGTCGTGATAAATGATTCCTCATGTAGTAAGGTTGAATTTTTAGCTAGAATCTTCTCCTTTTAGGCTCTAACCCTCCAAAGTTCCAATTCTTGTCGCTTTTGGTCCTTTATCTTCAAGAGTGTTCCTTTTGGCTATAATATATAATTCAATCTCATAAGTACCATATATCTTTGCAAGTAACCAAAATATCAATTAAAATGTATTAAAATATTGCCTAAAATTTGTATAAATATGGCAATATCAAATACCCAACACTTATCCTTTCCTTGCCCTCAAATAAAACTAATTAATGTTAAGTCAAACTTTCATCACCAACATCACATAGGACAATCCATTTTTAACTCAACCATTATATCAAGACCTCAATACGCATATCTATGTCTAAAATTCTAATAACTTCCCAATCCTAAATACTTACAATCTTATGAACCTTCACGCATTAGTTTATACGACACTCATTTTTACAACCATCTGAATCAATCCTCATAAATCTTTCTTACCTCAAGTTATTTTTGGTTAAGCTATCCAAGCATACATAATCTAGAAAAATTACAACTTTAGATACCACAATGGAGCTCTTGAAATTCTTCACTTCTTTGAATAATTGATCTTTTATTTCTTTGAATTCACCACCTTTATTGTTTGATTTTAGGTATCCTCGACTTTTTTATTCTTTAGAATTTTGATCTTTTGATCTTCATACTTTGATAGCTCCAAAATTCTTTCAACCTTTTTGTAATTCTCTCTCTCTCTCTCTCTCTCTCTCTCTCTCTCTTTCACTCTTTCTTTTAAAATATCTCACTTTTTTCGCTTAAATCCTTCAGAAGTTCCACTCCTAATTCCTTTCGCTCCATCATGTCGAGGATTTTGATACTCATGTGAATGCTTAGAAAATTCTTCTATTAGCTCCTTGATTTCAACGAGATTTTTCTTCGTCAATGGTCCTTGAGAATCAAAGAGTTGTCTTGTCATCACATTGAACCCATCATAAAAGATTGATACTACTTGTTTCACATTAAGATCATTTGGGGGCATTTCTAAGTAATCCCTTGTAATGCTCCCATGCTTCGTAAAGTGATTTACTCGGTTGTTGCTCAAAGTTGGTTATTGCCTTCTTGAGTTTGGACACTTTTGATGGTGAGAAAAATTGCTCTAAGAATGGTTCACGCATATGTGCCCATGTAGTAATGGCACCGGATAGGAGTGCCTTCAACCAATCCTTAGCAACACCTTTAAAAGTGACTGGAAGCATTCTCAATAACACCGTCGTGCGTAGAACATTTGGAATGTTGAAATAATCAGTGATGTCACTAACTTCATCAAGGTGTTTGTACGTATCCTCATGATCTTTCCTGGAAAAAGGAATGTCTTTAAGTGCTGAAAGAATATGTCCTTTAAGCTCGGATGTGGCGGTGGTTGGAATCGCGAGTTGCACTAAGCCTGGACCGGTGTCCTCTTGGTTTCTCTTATTGTAAGTCTCCATCGAAATGTCGACAATGTCCGCAATGTTGCTCTTTGGATTGTCTTCGGTACTTGTGTTGGTTTCTGATTCGGTTTCGGGATCGTATGCGGATTCTTGTTTAGTAGGAGTCTTCTCAAAGAATTCGATTTTGCTCTCGTTTTTCGGCTTCTTTTTTTAAAAGACCGACTCTGGATCGTCAAAAGATGGTGTCAATGGTGTATTTGATCCGCGGGTCATATACTACTGTAACAAAAACAAAAATAAAAACAAACAAAAACTACTTAAAATTGCCTACTGACTGTTCACCACGACGTGGTAATGGGAACCACCTCATGTTGTCGCAGCTAAAACGAAAGAAAAACGTGAAAGAACTAATCTCACATCATGAGACTTATAACTCACGTCGTGAGTTTGGTTATTCAGTAAAAACAATTAATGCTAAAAATTAACTTTTTTCAGGTTTAACCCCACAAAAAGGATCGATTAACATAAAACAATTAAATCAAAAACTAAAATAACTGTTCCCCGACAATGGCGCCAAAAACTTGATGTCAAAATAATTATGCACTAGTTTATCATACTATTAGTTTTACCAACTATCTAACTATTTATTCGACTAAATGTAGTGGACCTTTTCGCAAATAGTATATCACAGACAGCCGGGTATCAAACATAAGGAACAGATTTAATTAACTAATTTAATTACTAAAGATTAACCGAAAACTAGCAAAAGTTAAATGGATTTTTATCTGATTTTGCAAGTTTAAACAAGCTTAAAAAACAAACTAATGAATTCAATCAATTACTAAAAACATTTCCATTTAGTTCGTATCCACTTTTCCTCGTTGGCTAGCTATTAATTATGGATTACTAATGTTGGTTATCAAATATTATTTTTATTAGCAATTGAAATAGAAATTTACTAATGTCTTCACTAATTCATGTAACGCTATGTATGGTTATACACTAGCAAACACAAAATTTGTATAAAATATAAACAAGTTATGTAAGATTGATCTAAATAAACACGATTGTGGTCACAATTTATGTTCTCCAACACAACTAAATTTTATACTTTTATCACTTATCGAAGATTGGGGCGATCCTGATCTAGCAATTTAATGGCCACTAAACTACCAGGTAACAAGTTCATGTAAATTAATGTTCACTAAGCTACACAGAACCTGAATTCAAGTAATTAAAACATCAAATATTAACATGCTAGGTAGAGATAATCAAACACAACCTAATAACCAACAATTAAGATCCATGAATCAATAAACTAATCCATAGAGTTTAAAGTTTCATCTAGCTAAACGGAAGCTACTAGATTCAGCTACTCATGGATGATAACACAAACTCAAATCTAATAAATAAAGACATGATCAAATTGTACCAAACTAAGATGATGAATATGTTCTTTAATTTCTCGATCTTTTAGTAATTCTCCTTCTTTCAATGCTTTAGACTTGGTTTCTCTGATTAAATTCCCATAAGAAATCGTTCTCTAAATCCTCTAAGCCTCCTGAATTCGTAAGTGCCAAGGATGTTATATAGTTTTTGTAATTATCATTCTCACTTCGTGAGATATGGCATCTTACGTCGTGAGCTTGGTTGTTATCTATATCGAACACGGACTCTGACTTTCCGAATGTATCTTCTAGAATCTTGAGGCTCACGTCGTGATAAATGATTCCTCATGTAGTAAGATTGAATTTTTAGCTAGAATCTTCTCCTTTTAGGCTCTAACCCTCCAAAGTTCCAATTCTTGTCGCTTTTGGTCCTTTATCTTCAAGAGTGTTCCTTTTGGCTATAATATATAATTCAATCTCATAAGTACCATATATCTTTACAAATAACCAAAATATCAATTAAAATGTATTAAAATATTGCCTAAAATGTGTATAAATATGGCAATATCAAATCTTGTTCAGGAGCTCATGGGTGATTACCACAAACACTAAGGCCCTTCTAGATGCACTTTCAAAGTTGATATCCAAAAGGCTTATGATATTGTTGATTGGTATTTCCTCCGTACTCACTAATAGGTTTTGTCTTCCCCCTCCAAATGATTTACTGGATTATCATATGTGTTTCCACTTCTTCTTACTTTGTGAGCATTAATGTTAATATTCATGGATTTTTCAATGGTCAACATGGACTTAGGCAAGTAGATCCCCTATCCCCGTCGTGTAGGTCCTAAACCTAATGCTCAAAAGGAGGATAGTTGATTCTAGAGCCTTCATATAGTACCAACAATGTGAAGAGCTATAAATCACCCATTTGTGCTTTGCGGATGATGTCATTATTTTCTGCCATGGTGATAATACATCGGTTTGTATCGTTCATGATTCTCTTACTAAGTTTGCTGAAGCCTATGGACTCCGAACTAATGAGGCTAAAAGTGAAGCTTTTTATTGTAGAGTGGATGAGAGAACTAGAAACGCTATTAACCAAATCATCAGATTCTCTAAGGATCTCTTCCAGTCAGATACCTTAGTGATCATATTATCATAACTCCTTAGGCCTATAGGGACTACAAATGCCTTATTGACAGAGTTAAATCTAGGCTTGAATATTGGAAAAACAAATATCTCTCCTTTGCTGGCAGACTTTAAATTATTCTCTTAGTCTTATCCTTTATGCAAATATATTTAACCTATATATCCATCTCCCAAAGACCACCACGAATCAGATAGAGAAACTCGTGAGAGGTTTCCTTTGGTGCCAAGGTAAGCTGAAAAAAGGAAAAGCTAAAGTATCTTGGAAAGCTGTTTGTCTCATAAAGACTCAAAGTGGCCTTGGTATTAAGAGTATATCCACCTAGAATACTGCTCTTATGGCCTCTCATATAGGGTGCTCCAACTAAAAGCGACATATGAGTAGGTTGACATAATCTCCTTGATATGCGAGAAAAGATTAGAAAATTCATTATCTCTCATATTGGTACTTGCAACACGACTTCTGCGTGGTATGACAACCGGCGTTTGGCTATTCCCCTCTCTCGACTCCTTACCCCCATGCTATTCACCGAGCGGATTTCTCCATTGATGCTACTGTTACTGACATCGTCTCGGTTGGTAATTGGGTTTGTCCTGATATTTTAAGTGAGTCCATTGGTTCTCTAAGCACCCCCACCCTCTCACTCTACCCCTGATAAAGTCTTCTCGTGTAACAATGTTTGTGTAGCTTAGCTTAGCCTTCAACCTGAGGAGCCATATGTTGTCTGGAACCACCTTGTGTGGTTCTCTCAAAACATCCCCTGCCATTTCTTCATCTGATGGGTTGCTCTTAAAGATCGTCTCAAAACTCATGATAGAACCTGTAACTAGGAGATCAACCAAAACCTTTCTTGTATCTTTTTTCATCTTTTCCCCGACCCTCTTAACCACCTTTTCTTTGAGTGATCATATCCATCTCATAACATCCTTGATAAATCTTAACAATGTTCCTGACATGTGGATTTACATCATCGACCTTCTCAAGCAGGCCACTGGAGGTAAGTCTATTTGGTTTGTTATTCTTCGTCTAGTTCTTGTAAGTACTGTCTACCATATTTGGATTGAAATGAACAATAGGATCTTCGAGGATAAGAGAAAACCCTATGAAGCTATGGCCATGATTATTACTGATGAAGTCTGCTCGAAACTCATCGACCTCCTCAAGGCCTTCCCAAATGTTGCTAAATCTAAGATGCTTTATAGGCTTCCTATAGAGAATGAAGATATTGCCACTCAGCACCCACCTTAACTTTGTGTCCAAGGTTTGTTTCTTATTTTTGTTTTTGAGGTTGATTATGCTTTGTATTGGGGTTTAGAGCATGCTCTTTCTCCTTTTAATTGGTTTTTAGTCTATTAGGTTGTGTTTTGTCCCTAGGGCTTGTCCTAGGGGCTTTTTTCTTTTCTATAGGTGAGGAGTCCATAGCCTGCTATTGTATTTATTCTTTTTATTAATAAATTTTTAATAGAGGTGCTGCCTTCCTTTACCAAAAAGAAAATTATAAAAACTAAATAATTTATATAAATTTTCATTAAAATTAAAAAAAGGCAAGTACATTTGAAATTTAATAAAAGACAAAAAGCTTGAAATTAAAACATTGAAAACATTAAAACTTGAAAATAACACAATCTCATTCGACATATTGATGCCATTTTTCACACTCCCTCAAGACTTGCCAAATCTCTATAAACCGAAAAGGTTTGTTACTTTCTGCACGGAAAGTATGAAGAGCATTGGCTAACAATATTCCATCAATTTCACCGTTTACGGAATCACGTTTCACTCTAAGAAAGACAATGTGAAACTGTACTACCACTACACTTTTGTTTCTCAATTTGGCGAAGAGTTGATCTTTAGTAGTGTGGCGATCTTGACCTATTTTGTTTATGTATCGTTGGGTGATGTTGTTCAAGAAAGAAGACTCAATTGTAAGGTAGTTGCTATTTGGATCATCAGTTACATCGACTCATTCAGATAATGTTAACTTATATTTTAAATAAAAATATGTTTATATATAATTTACTTAAACTGATAAAACTTTTATTTAATTAAAGTTTGCTTTAATAATAATACTTATATCTTTATTAATCAATTTAACTTAATTTAATTACTTAAAATTTCATTAACTCAATTTATTTTATCAAACTAACAATACAAGAGTAATCAAACTTTTTTTTTTGTTAAATATGTGTATGTGTACCTCACATGATATCGCCAAGTGATGTTACTAGATGTACTTTTTGTTGTCACTAGAAAATGGATAATGACATAAATTTTTTTAAATTTGACAGAAATATTAAAATTTATCTTTTACTGATTTTAGGTTCACCAAATAAAACTGGATGTTTGTAATTTTTTTTTTCAATTTTATCCTTTTGTGTATTTTTAGTTCATTAAAACCCTTATGTTTGGTAGAAATATTTGGTTTTACCTTTTTTTTTCTTCATAAAACCCCTTAAGTTTGATTTTTTGGTTCATTAAGGCCATTAAATTTGATAGAAATGTTAGGTTTTACAAGGTAAATCTATAAAAAAAAAGATAAAATTGAAAAAGTAATGCAGTTTAATGAACCAAAAATCTACAAAAAGGTAAATCCGCGTATCTATGCCAAACCTAAGGGCTTTTATGCCATTGTCCCAAAAAAAAAAAACAGTGTCAAAGGAAGCGTTGTAGCACAAATTACCCATTCCAATCTCAAGAATCTTTACACCTATTCAAATCTCTTCAATCTTAAGGTATGGTTGTATAAATCCTGTTTGCTTGATTTGTAATTAAATTTATATTTTTTTCTACTAGTTTAGAGACACATGTAACACACGGGTTGATAAATAAGAAGGTGTAAACATAAAAATTTATAAAAATGAAATTTTCTAATGATACATGCCCTTAAGCAATTCAACTATTTAAAGGAAATTTGACTTGGGCCTTCTATACCAAGTAAATTTATATTCGGCAGTCCAACAAAGCTGTTTAAACCCAAAAGACGCCGTAGCCCAATTTAAGAACTTAGCTTAGCCCAGAGATAGATGCTTAAGCCTGCTTAAAGTAACTTGCCAAATTGTGCACTATTTCTTGTGTATTCTTTTACCTGCAGCCGTCAAAACACAGGAGCACTTTTTTTTTTCTTCGATGGTGAGGGGCAGGTGAATTCGTTTGGTAATTCAAGGTGGATTAGAGGTGGTATAAGGTTGGTGAAAGCAGGTGATGAAGGTTTCGGTATTTCCCGTAGGTTGATTGGTTCCCGGTAAAACAGGACTGGAGGAGGTCTAGGTAGATGGTGTTTCCGGCAGGTGGTTTTGGGTGTTCACGGAGGTGGCAGTAGGTACGTGTGGTGGTAGATTGTGATGTAGGAGGTGAAACAGAGGCGGCACACAAAAAGAAACACACACTTCCTTCTTTTTTATTCTAATAATAGGTGGTGAGGTTGAATGTTGAGTTTGACGAGGTCGTGGGTGGCTATGGCTTTGGACTTCTTGTTTTGCCGGTGGTATAAGGTGGTGATGATGGTTTCGGCTGTGAAAGTGATGAATTGTTTACGGAGGAAGGCTGTGAGAAAAAAGAAATCTGGAACAAACATCGGAGAAAAAAGAAACCTGGAACAAAGATTGGAGAAGAAAACAGCTGCTACGGGAAATCATGAGAAATCTAAAATCGTGTGAATAAAAGGAAGAGCATCAATCGTTTTTATAGGTTGTAAATGATAAAATTTGATCCCACAAAAATTGGGATCCTATAACAACAAATCACCAGAAGATTGGCTGGAAAATAAAAGAAAAATTGTGGATTTACTTCACTCAAGTCTAGGGTTTACCAAGATTTTAATTTTGGTATTACCAAAAAATAATGCGAGTTATTTGTTGGGTTTATTTGTAGTCTTGATGAACTTTCAATTACCACGACCAGAAGAAGAGTTTGATTATTATGCCAATAGTGGTCAGGACGATGAGACCTCCAACAACTTGTTGTATCCATTGGAAGGACTATTATACCTATTATTGAAGTTAAATGATTTGGTAATCAACAAGTGGGGAAGCAGATCATAGTAATGGAATGATGTCTGAAAAGAAAAGGAGACGAAATAAATATAATGTGTACAGTAGTGATGAAGAACACGATTCTGAGCAGTCTAGGATCAAATACAGGATTGAAATAGCCTTGCCTACAGTGAAAAGCAGATTTGGACATGGATCGGTTCGTTTGTCATTTGGATCTTGCTTATGTGAATTGGATGATACTTAAACATGAATCCAAAGCGCAGGTACTCATTTATCACCAATCCATGGTGTCTTCACTTTAGGGCAAATTTCGAGAAACGACGGACTTTATTCTTTTCATCGATATAGGCAATGTCTTTATTATTTTAACCATTATACCAACATAATTACACTTTTTTTTTTTTTACCCACAATAGCAACGTATTTACCTTTTGTTTACTGATGATAACTATCTTCAAGCCATAATAACAAAGTATACTTACATTTTTCACAAAACAAAATAGCAACTTTAACCATAATTGTACTTGCATTTTTTTTATACTAACAATTAAAGTACATTGCTTATATTGATAGCAAAATGTAAGCATGTTGCTATTCTAGTATCAATGTGTTGCTAAAATAAAGTACATTGCCTACATTGGCAAAAAAAGGTAAGTCCGTTGCTATAGTATCACCAAATTGCCTTTTGGTTTACTAAGATGGCACACAACAGATACATTATTAGCTATTAGATGTCTTGTTATTGCGATTAATTGTTTCCATGATTTCATTTAACAAACAAGTATATTGATAGAGAAATGAATTATTCTCAAATAAAGATGAGGGAATATTACATTTTTAATTTGCTTTGCATGCAATCCAAGAATAGAATAAGAAACAACTTTGTATTGGAAAATCAAAGCAAAGATTCCGTAAATAAGGGTTAGTTCTTTGCGTGTAATCAAACATATTCTTTTTTGTTGTTTTTAATGGTCAATTTCTTTCCCATCTTACCGTCAAAACATAAGTCCAATTTGTTGTTTGTGCAATACAAGAGGTATATCTCTTTTTCTTTCATTTTTCAGGTTAATAAATATATTTTGTTTTGGATAATTGACAAAGATAGTGTGCTTATTAGAAATCAAAACGTACATCAAGAGAATGTTTCACTAAAAAGATAAATGTTGACAACTTTTTTGTGAATTGGTGATGACATCTTTGTTGGAGTATTATGAATCCAAAGCTTAATAAACTGTTTAGAATAAAATATAGATTGTTATGGAGTTATTCTTATATTACTAGGACACATATTGCGATATTTAATTATGGATTTTATAAAAGTTTACAAAGATTGAGTTTACTAAGAAAAAAAAATGGTTTGATTATGTATTTGATGATTTGTGATTTATGAATGCTTTAGTTTTAGTTTACATATGTTGGATCTAATATGATTATTTTTAGTTTTGTTACGATGGTGTAAAGCTTCATGTATGTGTATATATATATATATATATATATATATATATATATATATATATATATATATATATATATATATATATAGAGTTAGGTTCAAATGTTTTCAGTATCTATTGTGTGCATGTATGATTGATTCTGGACTAATCATTTTAATTATTTTAAGAAAATAACATTTTAATTATTTTAAGAAAGTAATTAATGCATATTAAATGTTGTAGATGTAATTAATATCCATTATAATTTCAACATGTAATATGCATTAATTACTTTCTTAAAATAACTAAAATGATTGGTCCAGAATCAATCATACATGCACACAATAGATACTGAAAACAAAATAACCTAACCCTATATATATATATATATATATATATATATATATATATATATATATATATATATATATATATATATATATGTTTTTTTGGTAGTTAGAGATATCATCGACATAGCTAGCTACAATGGAGCAACTTTTGCACTTCACTCATGATCATACGCTCAGCCTTGTCCATCTGCAACCTGCTAGCCACGATAGTGAAAACTCTGATGAAGAAGAAGAGAAAGAGGAAGGTGAGGAGGATGATTTTGTGGCTGAAGAGAAGCATGTTGGAAAGTGCAAAATGTGTAAAGAAGGGATCTACTCATTTCATATGAGTTACTACGAATGTAAGGATTGTGATGATGACTACTCGTTGCACAAATTTTGTGCAGAAATGCCAAAAACCCTACAAAACCACCCATCACATGATTTCCATCCCTACCATAATCTTACCTTGTCTAAAGGATTCTTTTGGATATATTCCAGTGACGAATGGGCATGTAGTGTCTGCAATCTTATGCGGAAGAACATATTCAATTACATGTGTTCCATTTGTGAAATCAACATGGACATAATCTGTGCCACTATGTCTCAACAAAAGATGGACCACCCAAGCCACCCTCACCAACTGCAACGTATGTCCAAGGAGTTGGTATCACATTGCAGCGCTTGTGGCGAAAAACATCAAGGGACCTTCTACCAATGCACCACGTGTTTGTGGTACTCCATCCACTTAGATTGTGCTTTGTTGCCAGCAAAGTTACTTATCCAACAACATACTGATGCCACTTTCACTCATTCTCATCCACTTACCCTTGCCTATTCCTTTCCTGAAGTTGATCAGAAAGCTAAGTATAATCCTAGATGCAGAGTTTGTAAGAAGTACTTCGATTGTTACTTATGGCTTTACAAATGCGATAAATGTCAATATTATGCCCATATTAATTGTGCAACTTCAAAGACAGAGCCATTTATGTCAATCTTCTTACACCCCGGTAATATGTATAACTTGTTTATTCTTCTCTTTAATTTTTTTACCATTTAAAGATTCCTCAATCTTAGTTTTTTACTTTTCATTGTCTTATCACTTATGATCAGGTGGTGGCAAGACTTATAAAAATTTCAAAGACGATGATTATCCTAATCTTCTCCACTGTCCATTTCCGGATGAAAGTTACAACCTTCTCAGACACTATTTTATAAAAAATAAGAAAGAGTTTATTACTATGATTAAAGAAGAAGAGCATGGCGGTGAAATGCTCAACCATTTTAGTCATCAACACCCACTGATTCTTTTAGATACACACGCGCGACAAACATCAGTACTTGGAAACAAATCAATTGTTCTCCACGACCCCATGAAGAAAATTCAAGTATTATGTGACGCTTGTTTGAAACCAATTACGGAAATGCCATATTATAAGTGTTCTGAAATAAGTAGTTGTGGTTTTGTTCTTCATGAGTGGTGTGCCAGGCTACCTTCCAAAATACAAGACCACCCTGGCCATCCAGAGCATGTGCTTGTTCTCGTGTCAAAGAACCCTCAGCGGTTAATGGGTTTATTTTTCTGTTACAATTGTTGTTTATATGGCAATAGTTTCGCATATGGATGTGCTGAATGTGAGTATTATGTAGATATCAATTGTGCATTCCTACCTAAAGAAATCACACATGAAGCTCACCCAGGCCATCTCCTCTCAAGAATCAATGCTTCTTCAGCTGATCTATCAAAAAAATTATGCAATTCATGTCGTTGTTACCTCGAAGATTGCAATATCGCTTTCCATTGCCCCTCTTGTGATTTCTACTTGGATACGGAGTGTGCTTTGTTGTTGCCTGGAATGATGAGGCACAAGTTCGATAAGCATCCATTCAGCCTAAGATACAATCCAGTTGAGAACCACTCTAGCGACTACTTCTGTGAAATTTGTGAGGAAAATTTTAACCCTGAATTGTGGTTCTATCATTGTAGTTCTACTTGTGCCCAGTCTATGCATCCTGCTTGTGCGCCCTTAATCCTTGAGTGTGAGCAACATGTATATGCCAAGTATGGAAGAGGTGTCTTTGAGTTTGTGAACGTCAAGTTTGGAGGGACTGTTGAGATCAAAGGACTTCACCCACATCGTCTATCCTTTCTTCAAGGGATTCAGTCCCATGGTCTGTGCAAAGTGTGCACCGAAGAATTACAGTACGATATGATCTTTAAGTGCTTGGAGTGCGATGAGTATGCACTTCATTGTTTTTGTGTTTATTACTCTGACAATTATGTGTTTAATTGATACTTTACACACTTGTACCTTTGTTATTTGTACCTTTAAATCATTCATTTAGTTAGTTTTCATTTATGTCTTTAATTTTATGAGTTGGTGCCAATCATTTGCTTTGTGAGCTAGTTTATATTCTCTTGTAAAAATCCTTAATTTCATTTGAAGGTTCAATTATTAAATAAAATACAGATCCTTCATATGATATTTTTTTTAGAATCTTGTCATGTACATAAGTGCATTAAAGGTGTTTTCCTGTGGTCTCTCATTGTCTAATGGTATTGGATAAACTTGGAAATTTTTGTATTTCTCTTGCAACAGATGATATGAAAAAAGATACTAATTTATAAAATTTATTTATTTTTTTTATTTATTATTTATTTTTTGGTAAATGAATAAATGGTAAATTGGTTTCTATGCGATGGATCTTGTTCTATTTATTTTTAATTGTCATCGTACAATGAGTGAGAAAAAAAAACAAGAATGTCCGATTTTTTAAAAACATCAAATAGAATAAAATGTCATCATGTATGAGATTACAACACCAATTGACCCGCTTCAAAGATGTACCATTAAGACTACTAGTAATCTATATAAAAGATAACACAAGAACTTCTTTGGCAATCAAATTGTGAGACCCAAGATTTTAGCGATGGACTTCAGGGTTTTGAATTTCCACATGAAAGAATAGCAAAGTGACTCCATGTAACTTTTAATGGTTATTTCACAATGAAACTATAGTCATGTGGCTAGAATTTCTTATTATCACATTTAGGTGGTTTTTCTATATTATGGTTAGTATAATTCACTTTATACAATAATACAAACTAGTAAGTAAACCCGTGGTAAACCACGGGACATTTTTAATTATTTTTCTATATATATATATATATATATATATATATATATATATATATATATTTGTAACGGTGAATATAAAAAATATGTAATTTTTGTTGAATTACTGTATTTTATAAAAAATAGTTGGAGCCCTTGGTTAGAGAGGTAAGGGTAGGATCAAAAAACTTCTTACTTGGACAAATAACCATTTACACCAGTTACAAATGTCCAAATTGCCCCTAAATTCAATCTGATTGAAAGTAGTTGTATTAAGGGAATCCGTTGTTTCGTTGGAGAGATGAACGATTGTTAGTCGGAAAGAAGGAAAACTAAAGAAAGCCCGGTGCTAATTTGAAATGTTCTTTTAGTAGGTTAGTTTTTATTATAAGAGTAAAATAAAGGGTATATTAAGATAAATTGAGTTGTTTAAAGGACCTAAGTTGTAATAACTTGAAAATGTTTAGTTTTGGGTAAAAATTAAACCCGAGTCGGGTTACTCGTCTCCAATATTCACGAAAATGGTTTATCAGAAAGGGGTCTGGTATGTCTACCCTAATTTCGTTTTACATATGTAATTGGAAGAAGGTAAGAGGCATGAGAGAACAGATTTAGATACCGTTCGAAGAATCTGTTACGAATTTCTTGAATAGGATAGATCGAATATGTTAATTTCGGTGTCGGTGGAGTACTGTGAATAACCCTTTAAGCCGTATGACAAAAAGAAACGGGCACAGTTGAGTTGGTGGATTCAAATTATGATTTGCTGGAGCTTATGATTGAGAATAGTGAGGAACGGAGCATTTTCGATCAATGGTGACAGTTTATCGAAGAGAAAGGTAAATATGTAGTGAATTTAAAAGTCTTTGTTGTCATGTATGTGCGTTAAGCAATACCTATGCTCTGCACATGGAAATAAATGTGTTATTGTGTGGATTTATAACAATACAACAAAAGAAGTCTTATGTTTCATTGTACATATATTTATAGATGACATTGTGATTTTATTGTTGATGGGTGGGCATGTTGATGCTGATGCTGTCATCTTCTTGTTGGTCTGTTATTCTTGCTTAGTCTCTGTACCTTTGTCGTTTTGGACGGGGTCTTTCAGCTGCATCATCTGTGAACGGATATAAAGTGGTTATATATCTTTTGCTATATAGGTGGTAGTATGATGTTGTTTACCTGTTTCTTCATAACAAAGTTGTTTTCCACTTCTGTGTGATGTTGCAGTTGTTTGCGTTTTTGTTTTTCGTTTATTTGTTTGATCCATTGTTGTTGATGGTGTTACTGGTACATTTGCTGGTGATGTCAATGTGGACTTTATACTTTCAATATTGGTTGTTGATGTGATTGCAAAGCGTATGTTATTGGCGGTGGATGGATTTTTACATTGTATATAGACTTTTTTAGTTGAACCTTTAGATTTCTGAAGTGGTGGTGGTAGCTTGTTCATGTCTTCATTAGGATACATGTTGATGATATCTTGTGAACTGATGTTTGTTAGGGCACGCGCGGCCTCGTCAGTCATGAAGATTGTTGCTGAGTCTGTGATATCCGTTAAATTGCCGAAACCTTGTAACTGTCAATATAAATGTTGTTATGCACATACTGTTACTGATAATAAATAATATAGTATCGTTTGGAGCAGTGCGTACAGAAGCTTGGGATCATTGACAGTTCCGTGTTTTATGCAGAACCAATCGTTGCCCTTTTTATTTGTTGACTTTCCACATGTATTGCAGGTAACATGAAACCAACAATCTTTAAAGACAAAGTCGGATATTGTAGCCTTTATAACAAATTTTTTATCCTGATGTATTTTTTGGATACTCAGTAATAGTTATTACAAGTAGAATCATGAAGTTACATTTGTGTATGATTTTTTACCACAATTTGAGAGTAGTCTGAGGCTTTTAACTGTTGTAAGGTTATTGTTACTGGTGATGGAGATGGTATTGAGTGAAATTGGTTGCCAAACCTGATGATGTGTAAATGTATGTAATAAGAACTCAATATGTTGTATCTGTTTGTGACTATGAATCCAAATTGAAATTTTAGTTTTAGTTTTTGAGTGTAAAGAAGAAAGTGTGTGGGATACCTTTCGATCAAATCTTGTGTTTCGGGAATTTGGGGATTTATGTACATGTATGTTGCACTGGTACTTTTCAATGTTAAACTTCCTGTATAGTGAATGTTGGCATCATGTTATTGTAGGAACATAAAGATAGTCGTGTAAATGGTGTGTATGTTTGTAACTAACCATTGTATAAGGTGGATTTCATGTTGGTGAAGACAACAACGGTTGTGCCAGAGGTCGACATCAAAGCATTCCGGTTAAATTTCTCAGATGAATCAATGCACTCTTTCCACAGAAGTATTGTAGTCTCCTCGGCGCTTGTGTTATTTTTGCAATATAAAGAGTTAGGCAATATACATCTACATTTTCATATTAATGCAATAGTTGTGACTTACTTCTCATCTGTCACGGTTATTGTTATGAAAGGTTCTTTGTTTTTTTTCTCCCGGTCTGTGATGTTAATGAAAATGCCAATAAAATCTGAACATTTACATTAGATGAATCTTCATGTTAGATTCTATCTGTGTGAAGTATTTTCATTACATAAGCGGACATTAGTATCTGAAATTGATTATTTTACCTGGATAGTCAACATTCTTGTCAGCTATTATTTCGAAATGTGATCGTGGACGAAAGTGAAACCAGTGTGTTGGAAGCAAGACAGTATCTGATATGCTTTCAATTGTTGATGCTTCACCAATATTCATATGGACAGGGTTATCCAATATTTTTTGATACTTGTCAGGGGTGGTGCATGTGTAGTCTGTAATGCGATAACACTGTCCAAGTGACAATTTAGATTCAGCATGTGCCTGATTTTCCTTTTCTTCAAGTAGTTGAATGGCCTCTCCCTGATTAAACAAACTCATTATTGTTGTATATATATAAATGAGTTTCAATAAGGTATTGAACAGATGTGTTATGTAGTTTACATATTTGTCAACGACAATGAACCATAGCACGTTTTTCCTAAAATGAAATGTCCATCTTCGCAATACACGTACTTCAAGTGGGTTTCCTGGTGAACCAAAGTAGAGGTTTGATACTCTATCTAACTGCGACGTCATATGTCTGCTAAAATAATAAAATGAAAATTTGTTAGTATATATATATATATATATATATATATATCACACACACTAAGTATGATTTTAGAGCGGGTACAAAAGTTGATTATGGGAAAAATAGAGGATTTGGTAACATATTTGAGGTATATCATATCTGTGTGGATGTATATGATATGTAGACCTCACGCATGTCAACTTTTGTTAACAAATCATTGAATACGACATTCTTGGTACAGTTCACTGGTAAATTATCGTCTTGTTGTAGTAGAATCTTGATTGAGTATGGGGAAGTTGCCCTTGATATGGCGACATACAGTTGACCGTGTGTGAATACGGAGTTTTCAAGAAATAAACCAACTTTTTTGAGCGATTGCCCTTGACTTTTATTTATAGTCATTGCGTAACAAACTTTGAAGGGAAACTGTTTTCGAGTGAAGATGAATGGTAAGTCTGAACTATTGTGTACAAATCTAATTCTCGGAATGTATACCCGTTTGCCTATTGACGTCCCTGTTATTATGGAAGCCTTAATAACAAAAGGCAGTAACTGTGTAATGATTAATCGTGTTCCATTGCACAATCCTTCCCTTTGGTTAATATTTCTTAAAAGCATAACTGGTGTGTTAACTTTTAACAACAGTTTATGTGGAGGAACACCAGAGAAATCTAAATTGTTTAGATATTCTTGTGGATACAGTGCATCTAGTTCTAATGTATCTCGACCTGGTGATTTGATAGAGTCACAACTGTTGTATATAATTTGTTCACCTTTGGTTTTTGATAATATTAAAGTATTCACTCGGTCTGCTGTCTCATTTTTGGGACATATAATAGCCCTGACAGATAAATCTTCAGGAGTTGGATTGGCTAGCATGTCATAACCATAAACGAAATCTATAAGCGATTCTAATCCCATGTTTTCTGATCTGATAAGGAAAGGTTGTGGTATATGCATAATCTTTGTATTTTCTGGATCATCTTTATCTGGAGTTCCTATCTTTCTATTGCCAATGTCAAGCAACCACGAAGCAAAATCAGATGTGTGACTTGAAGAGACAACCGAAGTCTCTGTTTCAGACAGTCGCATATTACGATGTAATCTATAGACGGTAAAATGTGACCAAAGATAAGAATTCGGTAAGGTTAGATTGATTATCTGTGCTTTCCTACTTTTAGGTTGAACAGGTAGTGTTTGGCGAAAATCACCTCCTAACAACATTGACATCCCACCAAAAAAACGTGTGTCATCCTCAAGAACATCTCTTAATGATTTGTCAAGAAATTCAAAATAACGACGATCGCTCATTGGAGCTTCATCCCATATAATCATAGATGTTCTCTTTAGAAGCTACACTAACTGTGTTTTCTTTTTAATGTTGCATGAACGTTTGCCGTTAAGATCAAGTGGAATAACAAACCTGGAGTGTGCGGTACGGCCTGAAGGTAACAACAATGATGCAATACCTGATGCTGCAACAGCCAAAACTATTTTTCCTATAGATCTGAAATACGAAAGAATGGTTGTCCACAAATACGTTTTACCTGTACCTCCGTGTCCATAAACAAAAAGGAGTAATTGCTTTTTGTTTTCTTCAGCGGTGACAACATGTTGATAGATTTTGAGTTGATATGGATTCAACTTAGAAACCATACAAGCATGTTGAGTGGATAACAATTCTGTGTTGTAGTTTGTTTCTTCAAGAAGAAGTCGATTTCTTAGAACAGCTAAAATAGATGGGGATGGCACGGGCAATCCAAAATCTATAAGAGATCTTGATGGAGTTGAAGCAAGAAGAATTTTCTGAATTTCCAAAAGCACTTGCTCTTCAACAGTGGTGGCATTTGGTATAAGTTCAGAATCTGAGGAAGCATGAGTAAAAGCATGACATATGTCATCGCCCATTTTGCTTTTTGCTGACTCCCACAGTAATACGGGACTGCCTACCTCGCAGAATAATAGCAAATTTTAAAAAAGTGATCGTAATTCAGCAGCAGTTGCCCAAGAAGCCGCCTCATCGAAAGCTCTTAACCATTCTCTATCATCACCGGTCAAACCCAATACCTCACATGTGTCACAAAAAGAAGAATATGTTCTCCCATGAACAGTTTTGATATCACTGAATGACCTGCATCCTTTTTGATGGGAAAGTAAAATCCGTAAGTAAAACAACTCTCCTGCAGTTGGGTGCACGTATGCAAGTCTGCCAATAGTTGTGTTGGTTCTTTTAGTTGTAATGGCTCTATGAATCCAGGCTTTAGCAGTAGTGTCCCATCGGTATATGCTCGGATAATCAGTATATGTAAGGTTAACACCTCGTGTATCCGCTTGATTATTACGGAACCATTCCGTCAATGTTGTTACACCAAAGGTTGGAATATCAATTATTGTATCAAGCCTTGCATTTTCCTTGAAAATAGTAGTTTGCATACCTTCTAGGTGAACTGCTAAAACTTGAACCGTCGGATGACGTTCGTGAATAGGAAAATTTAAGATCCTCCACGATGCTTCATGTGGGCATATATATCGACCATCCAAGAATTCTTTGATTTCATTAACAGCATTAGATGTAGTAGAGGAGGAGGTAGCACAATCAATTTCTGATCTTTGAAGAGTGAACCGAACACGATCTACACCTTTTGAAATGTACTTGAATAGGTACTTAATCATCATATTCCAACCACAGTACTCGACATTTATGTGAGCATCAAAACGGCTACATAGACACTTGTTGTATGGAACCACATATCCGTTATCAATCGTGATGCCATTCCCTAACGTATGATAAGATCCTTGTCGTCTTCTATAGCGAACATAACCGTTTTCATCGAAAGTTGTTGATGATACAAACGGTCTCGGAAAATGTTTGGTGCACTTCATATCTTGCATGCAAGGAGCGCGTACATTCAACAAACCACATGGACCATGCAACATACATGTAGTAACCATTCTATACAATGCGGGTTCAGATGCGAAGTCCGGCAACTCAGCAGTTATATATTTATCTACATCTTCAGCATCCCGTATTTTAAATGGTGAAGTAACCCACAAGAGTGTATGACAATGAGGCAATCCTCTTTTCTGAAATTCAATGGTGTATAGATCTACATATAAGACAAAAAACATTAATATTTCATAAGACATCAGGGACACTGAAAAGTAAATACAAAGAAGATATAATTACAAACAGAAAAAAGCAAATGAACTCACATGCATCTACCTCACCAAAAGTTTTGTCCTCTTTAAGAAAAGTAATGAAAGCGTGCACTTTAATATGGAAAATGCGAGCAATAATATCTGGCCTATCTTGGATATCACTTTGACCGACAACATCCATGTACCTCCTATATTCCGGCCTGACTAACGGAGATATATGTAGGAAAAAAGGATACGGGGATACGGAGCCAATTTTAACAATTGAAAACTCATGAGGAGTGAACGTGTTAAACAAAAAGTTAATTTGGCCATACTTGAAAAATGGTATATAATATAATTGTTAGAAAACGCTTACTTCACTCATAATTAAACTTACAAATCTGAGTCTGTTGCTCTTAGTGATTGGTTGGACCCTTGTCATAAAAGATAATTACATGTATGAATTGTTGGTATTAGTTAATGTTTTAACTTTTACGTTTTTCTATTTAACAATTAATGTCCAATCAAATACTTATAAGAGTGAACGAAACCAACTGACTTTGTTAGACTTCCGATACTTAGCCTACATGTTAGAAAATTTGTCAAAACTAGTTGCTTGATTGAGAGGTAGCCGAGGTAGGCAACTTTA
The DNA here is from genome assembly GCF_002870075.4 of Lactuca sativa. NCBI lineage: Eukaryota > Viridiplantae > Streptophyta > Magnoliopsida > Asterales > Asteraceae > Lactuca > Lactuca sativa. The sequence goes on along the minus strand of NC_056631.2, from coordinate 35,333,968 downwards.
AAGTTTAAACACTTGTATCCATTAGAAGGAATAAGAGTTTATTAAAGCGTCCATCGAATATACCTATTGAAGTTAATGATTTGATAATCAACAGGTGAGCAAGCAGACCGAATTAATGTAATGGTCTGAAAAGAAAAGGAGGCAAAATTTGTACAGTAGTGATGAAGGCCAAGATGGCAGTTACAATACATCCGTCTCTGAGGAGCGATATAGAGCCATGCTTGGTGATTATGTAACGCCCCAATTCAGGTATGTTATTTAAATAATTATATAATTTCTAAGTTCTCAGGAGGAACTCGACGAGTCAGTAGCCAGACTCGTCGAGTTGAGTCGGGGTTTTGAGCACGTGTAAGTTGGCAACTCGACGAGTCCGTATTCCTGACTCGGCGAGTCCGCCCGTCAGGATGAAACCCTAATTTCAAGGGTTTGCATCCTATTTAAACAACTTTTGGGACCTCAAGTCAGCCCCCATCACCCCTCAGAGCACCATTCTCGAAACCCTAAAACTCTCTTAGCATTTTGTGTGATTTGGTGGGTTTCTTTGAAGATTTTGAGAAAAGAAGGAAGGTAGATCAAGAGGAGAAGAAGGAGATTCAGAATCTTTGTGTCATTTCAGAGAATAGTGAGGTATAACTCGCCCCTTTTCTGTTTTCATGCTTTATTTAAAGCTATTCTTGAACCATTTCTTGACTTGGTAATAATATAGAGGACTCATTGAGATGAATGGCCTTCGGATCTGGATAGATTTGAGTTCCAGAAGCTTAGATCTAGTACCTTTATGGAGCCATTTTTGCAGGAAAGCTCTAGATCTACTCTTATATTGTGCTTTGAACCCTAAAACCTTCATTTGATGTTATTTACACGTAAAGTTGGAAACTTTACGTGTTAATCAAGTCCCAAGAACCCAGATCTATGAATGTAATGGACTGGTTTCAAGCAGAATTGAGTATATAGTGTTTGCACGCATGCGACTCGGTGAGTAGTCCTTCAGACTTGGCGAGTCGAGTCGTGAGTCCCTTGTTTTCCCCATTTCGAGTTATGCCGAGTGGAACCAATGAGTGAGAGAAGGACTCAGTGAGCTAGAGGGTTAAACTCATTCGTGGAAGAACTCAGTGCGTCAATGCCCTGACTCGGCGAGTCCAAGGAAATCTTCATGCCTCAAGAGCAGACTCTACGAGTTGTTCATACAACTCGGCGAGTCACAGCTAGTGTGTTCATATGATGAAGGAGAACTCGACGAGTTGTTCATACAACTCGGTGAGTCGGATGCAGATTGTCGGAGTATTAGTAACAAAGAGGAACTCGCCGAGTTTGTGCCAAAACTTGACAAGTAGTAACGAGTAGAAGCATAAAGTGAGAGTAAGGACTTGACGAGTTGGTGACCCAACTCGACGAGTCAGGTCAACTGATTGTTGACTTTGACCAGGAGGTTGACTTGGACCAGGGGTAAAATAGTCATTTTACCCTCAGTACGGTTATCAGTAATTGATTGAGTGTATTTATGGAAATTATAGTCGGGGAGATACCGGAGCAGCAGCAGACAATTTCTAGAGCAGTTCATTTAGCAGCCAGTGCACGGGGTGAGTTTCCTTCCAGTAGGAACGGGTCTACGGCCACAATGCCGACCCGACTAGCTAGCAGTAGTTTCCGGGCTTCGGTTCGATGTAGTAGTTAGTGTGTTTGATGCCTTCGTGGCTCAGACAAGATTTATGTGTTATATGTTCCGGGCTACGGCCCTATGCAGTATGCAGTATATATGTTCATACTAGTTGATATGTTTATGCTATGCTATGTTTAGTAGTTCCGGACTTCGGCCTGATGCAGTTAGTTTCAGACTTTGGTCCGATGCAGGATGCAAGGCCTCAGTAGTTCCGGACTTCGGTCCGATGCAAAGGGCAAGGCCCTGGTTAGTTCCAGACTTCGGTCCGATGCAGTTTCCGGACTTTGGTCCGATACAGTGGGCATGGCCCAATAGTTGTTTATATGTGATTGTATGGTATGTGGTAGTTTGGGGGAGCTCACTAGGCTTCGTGCTTACAGTTTCAGTTTTGGTTTCAGGTACTTCCGCAATAAAAGGGAAGAGCTCGGGTTGATAGCATCGCACACACCACAACTTCAACAGTTTTTCCTGGGAGTTTGATTAGACATCTTCACATGTTTAATTCAGTTTGATATGATACATTTTATTATGTTTTGAGATTTATGACATACGTTTTATATTATGGTTTTCAGTATCACGATTTTAATACTATAAAACAAATTTCTTTTGGGTCGTATTTTTGGATGTTACAAGTTGGTATCAGAGCCTTGGTTTGAGGGATTCGGATACACTCTCAGGTGCATCTGAACTCAAACTAAGGAAATGGAAAAAGGTTTTCAAAAGAAAAGCATTTTCAAAAAGAACTTAGAAATGAAAAGAGTTTTGATAAGGAGAAAAGGGTGTGGTGCATGCAATCAGCCGAGCTCAAGTAAGTACTCCCAAATTACCCATACAAGTTTATATTATGATTAATTGTTTCAGTTTCAGTAGAACAGTATGCTAGTATAGGACTAAGGATCTAGGAGGATGCCTTATGTGCCTGCTTTGTGTAATCCATCTTTATTAGAATTGCATGCTAGTATCGAGTAGACAGCAGTAGGATAGCTTGTTTAGGTTATGCCTGATAGCACGAGCTTAGCATTGTATGCTAGTACAACTTCTCATTATGAGGATAGAATTGCTTGAGTAGTTTCCGTGTCCGAATGAAGAACTTCAGGTTTTATTCTTGATTAGTTCTTGAGACTTTCAAGACCTTTAAGACTCCCAATGTCCTCTTGACCTATAAGACTCCCTTGTCAAACATCCAAGAGATAGTGCGGATTCTAATCAAGACAAACACTTCACATAATTGGCCTTAGTTGGTCTTTGTTTATCCAAAACATCACAACTTGCCAATTTCAAATGTACAAGAGTAGGAAACTTTTACTCTTACATTTGACAAGTGTTTTAAACCTTCTTTAAGACATGTCACTCAAATTACAATCTTGAAGTATGACTCTAAGACTTGTAGTATGACTCATCTTCTTGATTTAACCATTTCAACAATTCAAGTTCCTCTTCTTAGTCATAAGAATGCACTAAGATTTCCTTAGAGAACTAATTTTGATATGGTTTCTTAATCATTAAGATGATCACAAAACTGATACTAAAGTACTCTCCCATCTTTTCAGATTTGAGAAACTTTTATCCTTCTGCCTAGATTGATTCTTCTTATTCGCTCTGCCTTACATTGGAACCTTTTTCCAATGTCTCAGAGTTACACTTAAGCATGTAAGTATAATCATATTTACTGAGCTTTAGTAAACTGTGACGAATAGTTTTATCAATCTTTTGTGGTGGACTTGACCAGTGCACAAGAATGTGTACTCGATCCCTTAGTCCTTCACTTGACTCACACATCCATGTGAACAAGTAATTAGTCTTAATTTTTCCAATACTTGAAAGTTCTCATTCATCATGCTATACAACTTGCATGATTCCAAGTTCCGGTCCAATTGAAACTTGGGTGATGAGAATCTTTCTTTATTTGGTAAATTTTGACATTACCACAAATGAAAGAATCAATTTCATATTTCCACTCTTGCTATTAATGGAATCATATAAGCAACAATTTTTCCTCAAATGCTATTGTAAGGATATTTTAAAATAAATAAAATCAAAAATTTTCTTTTATTTTAAAACTTTGCGGAAAAACTTATCCTTACAATCCATATGAAAACTTGTTGTTATCTATTCCTAAGCAATATCTCATAACTCCTAAGAAGTAGCTCAAGAATCCATCTTCAAACTACGCGATAGAAATCCATCTATGCGATCAGATTCAGCATATTCTTTCTTTAAGTTTCTTCACTTTTCTTTGATTCTTAAAACATCACCATGTGACCCAGTCACATCATGTATCAAGAATCTCATAATAGAAACTTAACAGAGTTAGATAGTGGACTTTACCTGAAGTAGAGTCAAATTATTGACTTTAACATCCTTAGGTAAATTTGGCAGCTTCGCAACCAATGTCCCTTTCTTTAGCAATATAAACATATGGACCCTTTGATAATGGTGCACGAGACTATCACAAACTTAGCTTTTCTCTTTACCATTTGGTCAACCGAGTTGACTATGGCCGATCCCTTTCCACTGGGAAGAGAATGCTTTCCTGGATTTCCTGTGTCACTATTGTCAAGGTCCATCAAGTTTTAAGGAAGTTGATCTTAACAAATAGATAAGATCATTAAGGGTCTTGTCATAGTCTGTTTCATAGGTGTCCCAAAGGAACTCACTATGTGACTTAGAAAGTGATTGAACCACCAACTTTCTCAAGACTTTGACACCCAACTCTCCCGGCTTGTCAATATGTGACTACATCTCCAAGATGTGATCACACCTAGACCTTGCCTTGCCAATAGGGCTTGAGTGACCTTAAACTTTTCAAGAACTTGTGGGTTGGGGAGAATAATTGGAGGAGGAGAAAGAAGTATGATATCCATGGGACATCATCTTCATTAGGAAAGCTTGTTTCAAGAGATTTGGGAAGATCATAAATGTCAAAACCAGACATGTTTTGGGAGACATTCAAGATAGTTGATCTTAAGTCCTTAATATGACACCCAATATGAAATATTAAGGCTAGGATCCAACAAACTATTTTATAACTTAGAAGAGGGATGCCGTAATCCAAGCTATAAAATATTTGAAGGTAGGTGAATGACGATTCACCAATTTCCACCAAGATAAACGAAATGTATTATTAGGTTTTAATTGGATTTGAAACTCCTAGATCTTTGAGATTCATTGAACTGTTCAAAGGCATGTTTCAATCTCGAGTGTGCCCTTCAGGTTTTGTGACTGGGATGCCGAGGATCACAAAACAAGGTGTGAAGTAACCATGCAAATTACTTGGTACCCTTAAGTGTTTACCCCTTAATCGATGTGCCGGTTAACCACACACGCTCCATCGATACTATGATAAACATTAAGTTACCCTTTGCCTACCTTGTTAAATACGAGTTAGTGTGCCGGTTAACCACACACGCTCCACTAACCGACTTAAACAAAGTGCAAAGTGTAATTTCATGGATTAGCACCTTATTCACTTTTTCCTAAGTAACTAAGATTGGGTATTTATTAAGAGTTTAGTTACTTAGTATTTATCATTAATACTTTTAATGAAGGGAGAATTATAGTCCTGTCAAACCCGTTCGGATAACGACCCTCCACCGGTCAAGCAAGCGGTGGGTGAGAGTGGACACCCATTAAGTTGCCATTTTATAGGCAACAACCTTATACCCACCTTATAGACCGGCTTCGTGAATGAGGCGTACTAGCGGTAAGACTGACTTTACTCTTATACATATATATATATATATATATATATATATATATATATATATATTATTAACTTATAATATTATAAAGTATAAGGGTTGAATTTTAACTCTTTAAAATTCTAAGGGCTAACTTGGAATTAAAGTATTCATAAGTGAAAACTTTTCAAATTCCAAAACTTGAGGGCAAGTTTTTGAAACTATTCAAAACTAATTAATTCCATAACTTATGTGTTTAAAGTAGTTTTAATCCAATAACTCTTCAAGTTCCATAACTTGAGGACAAGTTATGGAAGACTTTAAACTAATAAAAGAATTAACTTTTCTTTATTTTATAACTTATGGATTTAATTATGGTTACATATTTTATTACTTAATGAAGTGACTCTTGAACCTCCATAACTTAAGGACAAGACTCTTCAACTTTTGTAACCATTGCCAACTTTTATGAGTTTTATGAAACTTAAATGTGACTTTTCAAATAACTTGAGGACAAGTTACAAAAACACATTTTAGAATCAACTCTTAGATTAATTTGGATTGAAAACAACTATTTCACTCAACTTTTCTATTAATCTAAGCAACTCATAAGAACAAGATAATTCAAATCAAACTTTTCCATGTAATTAGAGTAACACTTTAAACTAATACAAAACATGAATCTATTGACAATTATCTTTAAAATTGGATTAGCATGAACATTACCACATCAAAAACAAGTTTATAAGTCCAAAACATCTTTGGGTAATGTTCCTAGTCCAATTCCAGCCAAAAAAGTCGAGTTTATGCTGTCTGGGGTTCCAACTCGTCGAGTGCATGAACCAACTCGGCGAGTTGGATCGAATTCATCACTTTTTAGGCATGGACTCGCCGAGTCTGATGATCAGACAGCAACAACTTCGATTTTTTTAAGCAGTTTTGCAAGTATAACAAGAAAACAAGCCTAGGCTCTGATACCACTGTTGGGTTTTGAGCATTCTAACACTCCTAAGTGTACATCCAACCCTAAATACCTTGGATCTATGTTTTCTCTATTATACATGCAAATAAGAACATCCAAGGTATTATCCTAATCTAGCATACAAAAACAATGACTATAGCAAGATAGAATACATACCTCTTTGATGTAGGAAGTCTTCATGAAGCTTGAGTGCCTAGTGCCCCAAGTGTGACACCTCAAATGGTTCACACAACACCAAATACAAATGGAATGACTTGAGAGAATTCTACACTTCATGAAAATCAGCTAGCCCTTTCTCACTCTCTCTAGTGGCCGATTTTTCCCAAGAATGTGATCTTTATATAGTGTTACAATTAGGGTAAACCCTTAATTGTCATGGCTTTCCATTTCCTTGGATCCATGGGTTCAATTACACCATGGAGCATCCATGGACCATCCTATGGGTTTTAGCCCAACTTGATTATCCATGGAGCATTAGCCCACTATACAAGTATGGATGATTTACACAATCAACCCATATATTTAATTAGTCTTCTTTTGATCACTTAATTAATCCTAGATTAATTCTTGATCAATACTAATTAAATAATCTTATTATTCTTATTATTAATATACTAGAACTTATAATATATTAATAACCACAAGTGTCTTATTTCTCTCATTTAGTCTATCCAAGTGCATGATGCCATGCAACCCAAATGGACCATGCCGGGTCGAGTCAAGTCTTACCAATTATAGTTATGGACTTAGACATTAATCCAACACCATCGCCATTGCGGCGTCGGATATGATTTGCTTCCAGTGCAACCAGAGGGGACATAAAAAGTCCCAGCTGAGACGCCAGTGGCGAAGAGGAGGGCTTTCCAGCTGACAGCAGAGGAGGCGAAAGCGACTCCTGACGTGGTGACGGGTATGTATTTCTCCTTTACCTCTGCATTTATTATTGTTTTTTTCTTATGGGTATATGTTTTGTATAAGGTCGTTCTCAGTGAACGACATTTCAGCTACCGTGTTGTTTGATTCAGGGGCTACCCGGTCATTCGTCTCTCTTGCACTTAGCAAGAGGTTTAGCAGAGCTCCATGGGAGCTAGATTGTCCACTTGAGGTCGAGATAGCAGCTGATTGGAACGTTAGGGTTGCAAGGGTACACAGAGGGTGTTCTCTGCAGTTATTCGACGAGCAGTTTCTAGTGGATTTGGTCCCTATTGCCCTACGAGGGAATAAGGTCATAGTAGGCATGGATTGGCCGAGCCCCAATGGGGCGGTGATAGATTGTGAGCTGCAGTTAGTGAGGGTTCGCACTCCCAGTGGGGGAGAGTTAGTGATACAGGGCGAGAGGCCACAACGCGGACCAGTTCTGTGTTCAGCGGCGAGAGCAAGACGTTATTTTCAGCAGGGTTGCGTCAGTTATGTAGCCTATGTCTTAGATGCCTGGGAGAAAGGCAAGATGACAGTTGACGATGTTCCGGTGGTGTGAGACTACCCGAATGTATTTCCAGAGGATTTGCCGGGAATACCTCCTGAGAGGCAGGTTGAGTTCGGGATCGACCTAATTCCTGGTGCGGCTCCAATAGCCAAGGCACTGTATCGGTTGGCACCCCCAGAGATGCAGGAGTTGTCTATGCAGCTGCAAGAGCTGTTAGACAAGGGTTTTATCAGGCCGAGCAGTTCACCCTGGGGTGCACCAATTTTGTTTGTGAAGAAAAAGGACGGTCGCACCGTATGTGTATAGATTACCGGGAGCTGAATAAGGTAACAATGAAGAACCATTACCCACTTCCGAGGATAGATGATTTGTTTGATCAGCTTCAGGGGGCGTCTTGGTTCTCCAAGATCGATTAATGCTCCAGATATCATCAGATGCGGGTCAGAGGCGAGGATGTGCAGAAGACTGCTTTCAGGACCAGGTATGGTCATTATGAGTTTGTGGTGATGCCGTTTGGACTCACCAACGCTCTAGCCACATTCATGGATCTCATGAATCGCGTATGCAGGCCGATGCTGGATCGGTTTGTGATAGTATTCATAGATGATATCTTAGTGTATTCCAAGACTCAGGAGCAGCATGAGGAACACCTGAGGGAGGTGCTGGAAGTTTTGAGGAGGGAGAGGCTTTTCGCGAAGTTCTCCAAGTGCGAGTTCTGGTTGTGCGAGGTGCAGTTCCTTGGTCACCTCGTCAACTAGAAGGGTATTTTGGTAGATCTGGCCAAGATAGAGGCCGTAATGCTGTGGGAGGTCCCGAAGTCTCCATCCGAGATTAGGAGCTTCCTAGGCTTGGCAGGGTATTACATGAGATTCATCCAGGATTTCTCCAAGATAGCAGTACCGCTCACCCGAATGACCAAGAAGTCGGTGGTGTTTCGTTGGGGGCCTGAGCAGCAGGTAGCATTTGAGACCTTCAGGCAGAGATTGTGCGAGGCACCAATCCTTACCCTGCCAGAGGGAGTAGAGGATTTCGTAATCTACTGTGACGCCTCGACCACAGGAATGGGAGCCGTGCTGATGCAGCGTGGCCGTGTGATAGCTTACGCCTCAAGACAGTTGAAGCCCTACGAGGCTAACTATCCTACACAAGATTTAGAGTTGGGGGCAGTGGTGTTTGCTCTCAATATTTTGAGACATCACCTCTATGGGGTCCGGTGTACCATCTACACGGATCACAAGAGCTTGAGGTACCTCATGGATAAGCCAAATCTGAACATGAGGCAGAGACGGTGGTTAGACGTGTTGAAGGACTATGACTGTGAGATCCTTTATCACCCTGGGAAGGCCAATGTAGTGGACGACGCCCTAAGCTGCAAGGCAATAGCGGCCCCGATTAGAGACATCTGTTTGAGGATGACGATGATTACTCCATTATTGGAGCAAATCAAGGAGGCACAGATAGAGGGCCTCAGGGAGGAGAGGCAGAAGTGTGAGAGGGTCGTGGGCCGAGTAGCTTCTTTTGACTATGATAGTAGAGGATTGTTGACCCTTCATTGGAGAGTTTGGGTGCCGTACTGGGGTGGAGTACGACAAGTGTTGAGGCTCATAAGTCTCGGTTTTCCATCCATCTAGGGGCAACGAAGATGTATAGAGATCTTCGACCTGACTACTGGTGGCCCTGCATGAAGCGGGATGTCGCCTGGGACGTAGAAAGATGTCTGACCTGCAGGAAGGTCAAGGCAGAGCACCAGAGACCTCATGGAAAGATGCAGACGCTAGACATTCCAGTGTGGAAATAGTAGGATATCACCATGGATTTCATCACTAAGCTTCCCAGGACTACGCGTGGGGTGGATTCCATATGGGTTATAGTGGATCGGTTGATGAAGAGTGCTCATTTCATACCGATCCAGGAGAGTATATCGGCCGAGAAGCTAGCCGATATTTACGTGAGAAAGGTAGTGGCACGGAATGGAGTGCCTGTTTCAGTAGTGTCAGACTGAGATGTCTGTTTTACTTCCAGATTCCGGAAGCGGTTTCACGACGAGATGGGTACTCGTCTCCATTTCAGCACCGCTTTCCATCCTCAAACGGACGGGCAGAGCGAGAGAACGATTCAGACTCTCGAGGACATGCTGCGGGCATGTGTTCTAGACTTCGGTGGCAGTTGGGATACATTGCGATCTTAGACCGGAAGGTGAAGACGAGTCGGTGATTGTACCCATGGAAGATATTCGGGTTGATAGCATCGCACACACCACAGCTTTAACAGTTTTTACTCGGAGTTTGATTAGACATCTTCACATGTTTAATTCAGTTTGATATGATACATTTTATTATGTTTGGAGATTTATGACATACGTTTTATATTATGGTTTTCAGTATCACGATTTTAATACTATAAAACAATTTTTTTTAGGTCGTATTTTTGGATGTTACAGATCAAGTCCATAAGTACAAGAGAAGAAGCAATAATAATAATAATAATAATAATAATAATAATAATAATAATTTGACATGTCCTGCTTCTGCCCTCAAAGCGATGCCAGGATTGAGGAGTAGTTTAGGATCAAAGGACCTTAAAGGAGCCAGAAAGACCAGAACAACTTCAGTTTTTTTAAATGATATTACAAAAAGAGGTTGCGTAAAGACAGGAAAGAAGATTGTTCTCCGCATTTTGACATAGATAGGTTCGTGTTGCATTTGAAGCTTATGTGAATTGGATTGTACTTAAATGTAACTATATGTGACATCCCCAAAATCACGGCCAAAAAAGACCGATTTTGTTTATGCTTTGTTTAAAAATCAGAGTAATATTTTAAATAAAAGTGTTGCGGAATTTGTCCCAAAACAAAATATGATAAAGATTTATCAAAAACATTTCCGTAGAAATGTATTTCATTAAAAAGACTCGGGATGTCATGTTCGATACAAATCATAAGCATAAACAATACAACATAGGCCTTACTACATTATTCCGTATTTACAGGCCTAAAATCCATTAATCTCTCATCCCAAGACATCACATCTATGCTCATGCGCCACTACCTGTAATACAAGAAACTGAGTGGGTCAGGCTTGGGAGCCTGGTGAGCACATAGGGTTTCAACCCACAATAAATAAGTTTATTAATTTCACCAACCAACAATAACCCGATTACCCGTTCCCGTTATTCTCACATTACGTCCCTAAACATCTATCATAAGGGACCTATCCTAAGGATTATCATCGGGACGGACACTACTGCTAAGGGGATTCCTCAGCAATAAATGTCCTTAAGGCAACCATGTGGGGGATGGAGTACATCTGGTGAGCACACAGTTCAAATAAACACACAGTTCAAATAAACACCTACAGGTTGCGAGCTTGGTAGTGTTCCACTGGACTGTCTAGAATAGTCCGTGGTCGTCATCTATACTCCGCTAGATGACTGAATCATCAATAACATCTATAACGAGGCCTCTCATTATTTCATTATATCACACAATAACTAATACATCTACCCATGTTTTACCCAACATATTTTGTAGATATAAAATACATATACAATTTATATCATTTAAAAAAATGTATAAAATTGTTCATCCAACATAGATAGCAAGTATACAGATAATATGCACACACAACACGTAATTTATATAAAATACTTCATATCTATGTGTAAGTTGAAAGTAACTATGCACTCACTTGAAAAGGTGGTGAATCCGAACTTAGACAGCGCTTCGCTTCTTAAAAATAATTTCCTTCGACGAAACTTAGTATTATTACCACTAGAGTTTAGTCTATTATTCGCCGAGACTAATTAATAGTCTAGCTATTATTACTATTATATAAGCATCAAACAATACTTATATAGCCCATAATAATAGCCCAAGTACTTATTATAAGTTCCTAATAACGTTACTATAATTAAATAAACGATATATTAAAAATAGCGTAGGCGTAGCTCACTTATAGCGGGTTTTATAGAAAACCGGGCTTTGCTTGGAGCAGCGTTCCCGAGCTGAAAATCTCTTTTTCTCGGAGCCTTCGAGCACTCCCGGGCTTCCGCTTTGTGCTAGGGAGGTTCCCTAGGCTTTTCGGGGGGTTTCGGGGCTAGAGAGAGGTTCTAGAGAGAGAGTAAAGAGAAGAAAGAATGGGAAATGTGTGAAGAAAATGAGGGTGGGAGATGTTCTATTTATAGGGTGAAAATTGGCTGAACTTGGTGCCACATGTCACCATCTAGTGGCAAGACTTGGGGAGAAAGCAATGGCCAAGATTGTGCCACATCACCCATTTTCGCACAACACACTTCCGACTTCTTAAATCCGTAACTTTCACATACGACCTCCGTTTTTGACGTTCTTTATATCCACGCGTAGGTAAAAATAATATCTACAACTTTTATTTTTACTCTGTCGGCTAATTCTCGACCGATCTTAAATTTAACAGTACAAGGAGATTATACTGTTAAACGTCCACGTAAAATTCATAACTTCTACATACGGACTCTATTTTCGTATGTCTTTTTACCGTTGAGTTCCTATTAATGAGATCTTAAAATCTCATTTAGGTCGCGTAAGTCAAAAACCGTTCGAACTAGAATTCGAGTTTCGGGTCGTGCACTGCTAAGCCGAATCTTAGAAAAATCATAACTTCCTCATACGAAGTCGGATTTGGGCGTTCTTTTTATGGATGTTCTCGATTTAACATATACTACAACTTTAGTTTAGATCACTAAGGCTAAAAAGTCCTCCATCGTAAATTCACTATTTACGTCTCCCGGTGCCGTGCCGGTTTTGCTGTAAAACTTCGGCGGGCCATAACTTCTTCGTTATAACTCGAATTTTGGCGTTCATTATATCCTCAGAATCCTTGTTTCGACCACTACAACTTTATGTAGAGATATCGGGCTTATCTCACACTTTAATTTTGACGCTTATTTTTATTTTTTATTAATTATATATTTATAATAAAGTAATAAGCACACAAATACACATAATTCACATAGAATTAAAATATTTCATCTTTATTACATCAAAAAGAGTTACAATAGTTGACCTAGACTATTACATCGTCAAAAATACTTAGCCCTGAAAACCGGGCGTTACACTATATGTCTGAGTTGTCTATCGTAATTTGCAGGTTATTTTTTGAACCTGTTTGTTTCAATATTGGAGATGGCACCAGTTACATGATTCCTCCAACTTATGAAATGTTGGCTAACTCATTAAACCTACCTCGAGTGGAGGAGTTTCACCTCAAAGGCACACTTGATTTGGGCTCATTAGCTTCAATGATGGCAGCTCACAAAAGTTTTGGCCCCAGAAGCAGAGTAGGGATGGGTGAACCTAAATCCGAATATGAATCTCTTCAAGCAAGATTAAAGTCCTAAATATCAAATAAATCACCCCAGAAATTCAGCCATAAAGTTAGTGATAATATTGAGTATCATTCCTTGAATAGAATAAATGGTACAACAAAATATATATACACGTTACATTCATAAGGGCTAGTTGTACTAGGCTAATAATGGGTTGTACAAAACTATATGTGGGCTAAATACATAGATATACTAACATCCCCCTGTAGTTTTATCGGGAGGTGAGTGGCAGACATTTAAACTGGATCAAAAATTAGAAAAAGGGTTGGCCCTTTGGTGAAAATATCGACATAATGAGCAGAAGATGGAACATGAAGAACTAGAATGTGTCCAAGAGAAACTTTGTCACAAACAAAGTGTATGTCAATCTCTATGTGCTTGGTTCTCTGATGTTGAACCGAATTACATGACATATAAACATCACTGACATTGTTGCAATAAACAATGGTAGCCTTTGGAGTAGGACAACGAAGTTCAAGTAACAGGTTGCGAAGCCATGAAGTTTTTGCAACAACATTAGCAATGCCTCAATATTTTTCCTCTGCACTTGATCTGGAGATGGTGCCTTTTCGTTTAGATGACCAAGAGATGAGGTTTTCCCCTAAAAAGACGCAATAGCCTGAGGTCGATCGCCGAGTAGCTGGGCATCCCCTCGGTCAGCATTAGAGTAAGCAACTAAGGACATAAAGGGGGAGGCATGAAGATGAAGCCCAAGAGCAAGGGTCCCTCGAATGTAGCGAAGAATCCTTTTGAGAGAATGAAGATGAGGTTCTCGTGGGTCGTGCATATATAGACTTGACAAATCTCTATAAACCGAAAAGGTTTGTTACTTTCTGCACGAAAAGTATGACGAGCATTGGCCAACAATATTCTATCATTTTCACCATTTACAAAATCATGTTTCACTCTAAGAAAGACAATGTGAAACTGTACTATCATTATAGTTTTGTTTCTCCATTTGGCGAAGAGTTGATAGTTAGTACGGTGACGATCATGACCTATTTTATTTATGTATCGTTGGGTGATATTGTTCGAGAAAGAAGACTCAATTGTGAGGTAGTTGCTATTTGGATCATCAGTTACATCAACTCATGCACGAGCCAAAACAATGTATTCTGATGTGGTCCAAAGATGAGTCAGTTTGATAAATATTGATGAATGTTGAATGTTTGAGAGAGATGAATGAAGAATGTTTAAAGGTGGTGAAAAATAATGAAGGTTGTTGGTATTTATATTAGTTGAAAAGGGTTTACATTTTGAAATAAAAAAAAAAACGATTATATTTTGAAAAATAAGTTTTTTTTTGAAGTATGCATTTTTTGAAAAGTGCTATATTTTTTACTTTCTCTCTCATCTTCACTGTATTGTCGAGACTCCCCTCCGAACTTCGCATGTTGAGCTGAGGAGGCGGTGTTTGCCCAGCCACCTCAATTCGTGCCGAGGTGAAACCGAGTCCACTACTCGTAGCATTATCATTTGTTTTTTTGATAAGTCGTAAAAGATTTAACTTCTAAAAAATTTTATAATGGTTAACATATCATTTTTTTAATATTAGCTTTTAACTATTTTTATTCATTAACATTTTGTTGTTTTTTACATTAACTTTTCACTAATTTTGTTTATCAAAAATCTATTATCATATAAACTTTGTCCATTAGTTAATCTTTTCTACCAAAGACATTATATGTCATCAATATCTCCTTCATTTTTAAGGTTGATGATTCATGTCTTATTATACATATAAATCATATTTAAGAGTAGCTTACAACGTTAGATTTACCGTTATAAAAAAAATTAACCTTTTTATTTTTTTAACCTAATCAATTCATGTTGATCTATCTATGCGAATTTAATCTAATTTGTCATTTTAAACTCATATTGTATTTTCCGAAAAAGAGGTATTGCTTGACGATAGCATTTAATTAAATTAAAGGAGAATAAAATTGTATAATTACTATTTTTTTTTCAAAATTTATTAATATTTAACATTTCATTATTATTTTGTAAACAACTTTATGATGATATAGTTCATTGTTAACTTATATTTTAAATAAAAATATGTTTATATATAATTTACTTAAACTTATTGAACTTTTATTTAATTAAAGTTTGTATTAACAATAATACATATTTCTTTACTAATCAATTTAATTTAATTTAATTTACTTAAAATTTCATTAACTCATGTTATTTTATCAAACTAACAATAAGAGTAATCTCTCTCTCTCTCTCTCTGTGTGTGTGTGTGTGTGTGTGTGTTTATGTGTATTGTTAAATATGTGTACGTGTACCTCACATGAGATCGCCAAGTGATGCTAGTAAAGGTATTTTTTATTGTCACCAGAAAATGGATAATGACATAAATGTTTTTTTTTTTTTTTTTTTTTTTTTTTTTTTTTTTTTTTTTAAATTTGACAGAAATATTAAGATTTATCTTTTATGGATTTCAGATTCACCAATTAAAATTGGATATTTGTAATTTCTTTTTTCAATTTATCATTTTTGTGTATTTTTAGTTCATTAAAGCCCTTATGTTTGTTAAAAATATTTGGTTTTACCTTTTTTTGTTCATAAACCCCTTAAGTTTGATTTTTTGGTTCATTAAGGCCCTTAAATTTGACATAAATGTTTGGTTTATCGGGTAAATTTATAAAAAAAATATAAAATTAAAAAAATAATACAGTCTTAATGAACCAAAAATCTGCAAAAAAGTAAATCCACATATCTATAACCAACCTAAGGGCTTTTATGCCATTGTCTAACACAAAAAAAAAAAGTGCCAAAGGAAGCATTGTAGCACAAATTACCCATTCCAATCTCAAGAATCTTTACACCTATTCAAATCTCTTCAATCTTAAGGTATGGTTGTGTAAATCCTGTTTGTTTGATTTGCAATTAAATTTACATTTTCTTCTACTAAAGACACGTGTAACATATGGGTTGATTAAAAAAAATAATAAATAAGAAGGTGTAATCATAAAAATTTATAAAAATGAAATTTTCTAATGCTACATGCCTTTAAGCAATTCAACTATTTAAAGGAATTTTGACTTGGGACTTCTATACCAATTAAATTTATATTCGGCAGTCCAACAAAGCTGTTTAAACCCAAAACACGCCGTAGCCCAATTTAAGAACTTAGCTTAGCCCAGAGATAGATGTTTAAGCCTGCTTAAAATAACTTGCCAAATTGAGCCCTATTTCTTGTGGTGAATTCGTTTGGTAATTCAAGGTGGATTAGAGATGGTATAAGGTTGGTGATAGCAGGTGATGAAGGTTTCGGTATTTCCCGTAGGTTGAGGTGGTGATTGGTTCCCGGTAAAACAGGACTGGAGGAGGTCTAGGTAGATGGTGTTTCCGGCAGGTGATTTTGGGTGTTCACGGAGGTGGCAGCAGGTACGTGTGGTGGTAGATTGTGATGGAGGTGGTGAAACAGAGGTGGCACACAAAAAGAAACACACAGTTCCTTCTTCTTTTTGGTTCGAATAATAGGTGGTGAGGTTGAATGTTAAGTTCGACGGGGTCGTGGGTGGCTATGGCTTTCGACTTCTCGTTTTTCCGGTGGTATAAGGTGGTGATGATGGTTTCGGCTGTGAAGGTGGTGAATGGTTTACGGAGGAAGGCTGTGAGAAAAAAGAAACCTGGAGCAAAGATTTGAGAAGAAAAGAACTGCTACGGGAATTAATGAGAAATCTCAAATCGTGTGAATAAACGGAAGAGCATCAATCGTTTTTATAGGTTGTAAATGATAATATTTGATCCCACAAAAATTCGGATCCTATACCAAATCAACAGAAGATTAGCTGGAAAATAAAGGAAAAAACAATTAAGTAGTATAAGTATAGATTTGATTGTTGAATTTTGGATTCACTTCACTCAAGTCTAGGGTTTAACAAGATTTAATTTTGGTATTACCAAAAAATAATGCGAGTTATTTGTTGGGTTTATTTGTAGTCTTTGACGAACTTTCCATTACCACGACCAAAAGATGGGTTTGATTATTATGCCAATAGTAGTCAGGACGATGAGACCTCCAAACACTTGTTGTATCCATTACCAAAGTCATGGAATGATGTCTGAAAAGAAAAAGAGACGAAACAATGTGTATATTGGTGATGAAGACCATGATTTTGAGCCATGCCTAGCTGGCATTAGCATGTCCATAACTACAAGAGAAGCAATAATACAGGAGTTTGACAAGTCCTAGTTCTACGTTTAATGGTATTTCAGATTCAACATGAAGAGCAGTCTAGGATCAAGTACAGGATTGAAATAGCCTACAGGGAAAAGCAGATTTATCTCCACATTTGGACATTTTGTCATTTGGATCTTGCTTATGTGAATTGGATGATACTTAATCATCATTCCAAAGTGCAGGTTCTCATTTATCACCAATCCATGATGTCTTCGGTTTAGGGCAAATTTCGAGAAACAACGGACTTCATTCTTTTCATCAATATAGGCAATGTACTTTATTATTTTACCCATTATACGTACCAACATAATTACACCTTTTTTTACCCACAATAACAACACATTTACCTTTTGTTTATTGATAATAACTATCTTCAAGCCATAATATCAAAATACTTATATTTTTCACAAAATAAAATAGCAACAATATTTGCAACTTTAACCATAATTGTACTTGCATTTTTTTTTTTACCGGCGAGAGCATAATATAACAAATAAAGTACATTGCTTATATTGATAGCGAAATGTAAGCATGTTGCTATTCTGAGTTACATATTCTAGTATCAATGTGTTGCTAAAATGGGTAGAAAATAAAGTACATTGCCTATATTGGTAAAAGAAAAGGTAAGTTACGTTGCTATTATCAGCAAATTGCCTTTCGGTTTACTAAGATGGCACACAACAGATACATTATTAGCTATTAGATGTCTTGTTAATGGGATTAGTTGTTTCCATGGTTTCATTTAACAAGTATATTGATAGAGAATGTCTTTTGTATAATGAATTACTCTCAAATAAAGATGAGGGAATATTACATTTTTAATTTGCTTTGCTTGCAATCCAAGAATAGAATAAGAAACAACTTTGTATTGGAAATTCAAAGCAAAGATTTTGTAAATAACGGTTTGTTCTTTGCGTGTAATCAAACAAATTCTTTTTCGTTGTCTTTTAATGGTCAATTTCTTTCCCATCTTACTGTCAAAATATAAGTTCCTTTGCAACTTTTATATTTAGTTCGTCGTTTGTGCGATACAAGAGGTATGTCACTTTTTATTTCATTTTTCAGGTTAACAAATATATTTTGTTTGGATAATGGACAAAGATAGTGTGCTTATTAGAAATCAAAATGTACATCAAGAGAATGTTTGACTAAAAACATAAATGTTGACAACTTTTTTGTGAATTTGTCATGACATCTTTGTTGGAGTATTATGAATCCAAAGATTAATAAACTATTTAGAATAAAATATAGATTGTTATGGAGTTATTTTGTATATTACTAGGACACATATTGCGATATTTAATTATGGATTTTATAAAAGTTTACAAAGACTGAGTTTACTAAGAAAAAATAAAAAAAATGGTTTGATTATGTATTTGATGATTTGTGATTTATGAATGCTTTATTTTTAGTTTACATATGTTGGATCTAATATGATTATTTTTAGTTTTGTTACAATGGTGTAAAGCTTCATGTATATATGTGTGTATATATATATATATATATATATATATATATATATATATATATATATATATATATATATATATATATATATATATATATATATATATATATATAGAGAGAGAGAGAGAGAGAGAGAGAGAGAGGTTAGGTTCAAATGTTTTCATTATCTATTGTGTGCCCGTATGATTGATTATGCACCAATCATTTTAGTTATTTTAAGAAAATAATTAATGCATATTAAATGCTAAAGATGTAATTAATACCTATTATATCTTCAACATGTAATATGCATTAATTACTTTCTTAAAATAACTAAAATGATTGGTCCAGAATCAGTCATACATGCACACAATAGATAGTGAAAACAAAATAACCTAACCCTATATATATATATATATATATATATATATATATATATATATATATATATATATATATATATATGTTTTTTTTGGTAGTTAGAGATATCATCGACATAGCTAGCTACAATGGAGCAACTTTTGCACTTCACTCATGATCATATGCTCAGCCTTGTCCATCTGCAACCTGCTAGCCACGATAGTGAAAACTCTGATGAAGAAGAAGAGAAAGAAGAAGGTGAGGAGGATGATTTTGTGGCTGAAGAGAAGCATGTTGGAGAATGCAAAATGTGTAAGGAAGGGATCTACTCATTTCATATAAGTTACTACGAGTGTAAGGATTGTGATGATGACTACTCGTTGCACAAATTTTGTGCAGAAATGCCAAAAACCCTACAAAACCACCCATCACATGATTTCCATCCTTACCATAATCTTACCTTGTCTAAAGGATTCTTTTGGATATATTCCAGTGACGAATGGGCATGTAGTGTCTGCAATCTTATGCGGAAGAACATATTCAATTACATGTGTTCCATTTGTGAAATCAACATGGACATAATTTGTGCCACTATGTCTCAACAAAAGATGGACCACCCAAGCCACCCTCACCTACTGCAACGTACACTACAAGAAAATTTCGATTTAGCTACGAAAAAATTCCGTAGCTAAAAGCTAAAATTTTGTAGCTAAACCTAAATAACTACAGAAGTTGCTACGGAATTTGTCAATGAGATTCCATAGGTATATTTCTTGTAGCAAACTGTTTAGCTACAAAATTATAGTTTCCGTAGCAGTTTTGCTACGTCATTTATTTCGTAGTAATTTAACTACAAGACATTTCCATAACATTTCTGTAACAATGGGGTGCGTAGCCATTTCTTCCGTAAGAAATTCCATAGCCATTTGTTTTGTAGCAAATTCCGTAACCATTTGCTTCGTAGCAAATTCCGGAGCCATATGTTACGTAACAAATTCCGTAGTCATATGTTTCGTAACAAATTCCATAGCCATTTGTTTCGTAACAAATTTTGTAGCCATTTGTTCCATAGCAAATTCTATGGTCAGTTGTTCCATAACAAAAATTGGTTCCAAAACAAACTCATAACGATAAAAATATTCAACAAAATCCAATTTCCATTTATAATACTCGTTGAAATATATAAAAATGCAATAAATTTAATTTTAATAGTTACATAGATTTTTATAGATATATTACATAATTGAAAATCCTTTTACATGGCTCCCTAATCATTAAAATTGAATATTAATTACAAATACACAAACAACCTCAACAAAAATTACATAACCTGCAAAATCAAATTTATAAACAACTTGATTAACATTCAAATCTTTTGTATGAAAATTCATTATATCTCTAGTTTTTGATCAACTAGAGATTTAAAATCTAAAAATAAACAAAAAATTTGAAATATAATCACAACGGATTTAAAAAAAAACTGAATTTGCATACTGAAAATTTTTAATGGTAGTGGCAGGAGTTGTTTATGATCTTATTATTGATATTGCTCCCTAATTCCAAGAAACCAATTTGTTTGTTAATTTGAATATATATATATATATATATATATATATATATATATATATATATATATATATATATATATATCAAATTTGGACTCTTTTCCATGAAAATGAGGTAGTGACTCTTAAAATTAACTGCATGTAATGTGTGTGTGTGTGTATATATATATATATATATATATATATATATATATATATATATATATCAGTCAAATTTGGACTCTTTTCCATGAAAATGAGGTAGTAACTCTTAAAATTAACTGCATGTAATGTATTTTGCATGATGAAAATTTATGCATACCTGAAGCAAATCCATCTATCTTTGACCAACTTATAAGGTAACCTAATACCAAAAAATCAATAAGCTGGATCACTTCCAATCATGATTCACTTCCAATCTTCCGAAGCAAATGCGGAACATAGAACTAGGTATCAGTTTCAAACTGATTATGAGCTTCTGAAACAGAATTATTGGATAAAGGAGACTCAATCAGAAAGACATAGCTTCAAGAAAATAATTACAATGTGACATCCCCAAAATCACGGCCAGAAAAGACCGATTTTGTTTATGCTTTATAAAAATCAGAGTACTTCATTTTATAAAAAGGTTGCGGAATTTGTTCCCAGAAAAACATGGTAAATACGTTATTAAAACATTTTTGAAGAAACGTATTTATTTCATTTTAAAATGTTTGGGATGTCATCGTTAATACCGAAACATAAGCATAAACAGAACTTACAATGATTTACACTAGTGATCTACATCTCTTTTAAATCTCTCAGTGCAATGTCACTTCACTTCGTCACCTGTGATATACATAAACTGAGTGGGTCAGGTTGGGAAACCTGGTGAGTACATAGGGTTTTCAACCCACAATAATATAATTATTATGTTCAATCAAACAATCAACCCAATTACCCATCCCCATTATCTTCTTTACTCTTTAAGGATTTAACCTAAGAGTCATCTATCCTGCATTCGTTTATTCCGAAGTCCCTTACTTCCAGGGTTATGGGACTGGCACTAAATCCATAGCTGCCAATGTTCGTTCATAAAGCACTAATTCCATAGCTGCTATAGTCTATTCATCGGGTACTAAATCCATAGCTACCAGTCTTTATCTAATAGGTACTAAGTCCATAGCTACCAATGTTCAACAGGTACTAAGTCCATAACTACCAATTCCTACAGGTACTAAATCCTTAGCTACCAGCGTCTAACTAATAGGTACTAAGTCCATAGCTACCAATTCCCAACAGGTACTAAATCCATAGCTACCAACGTCTAAAAGGTACTAAGTCCATAGCTACCAGTGTTTGTCCCATAGGCACTAAGTCTATAGCTGCCAATGTATACTCACGTCATCTTCTATCTCTCATCATTCATCTACCCATCTCATACCCAACATTTTTGTATATATAAAATACGTATACAGTTTAAGTCCTTTAAAACATGTATAAAACGTTCAACCAACATAGACAACAAGTATTCAGATAATGTGCACACATAGCACGTAGTTTATATAAAATACTTCATATCTATGTGTAAGATGAAAGGGACTATGCACTCACCTGAAAGGTGGTGAGTCGGCACTCGGACAACACTTCGTTACTCTTAAAACAATTATCCCTTGACGAAACCTAGTATCATTACCACTAGAGTTTAGTCTAACGCTTGACGAGACTAATTTAATAGTCTAGCTATTATTACTATTATATAAGCGTTAAATAACACTCAATATAACTCATAATAATAGCCTAAATAATTATTTTAAGGTCCTAACAATGTTACTATAATTAAATAAAATCTATATTAAATATACTATAGGCGTAGCTCACTTACAGCGGGTTTTTATTAAAAACCAGGCTTCGCTGGAGCAGCGTTTCCGAGCCGAAATCTTTTCTTCTCGGAGCCGTCGGGCGCTCCGGGGATTTCTTCTCGTGATAGGGAGGTTCCCTAGACTTGGGAGGGGTTTAGGGAGGTTAGAGAGAAGTTAGAGAGAGAAAGAAAGGCTTATGGTGTGAAGAAAATATGAGGAGTTCACCCTTGTATTTATAGGAAGTGTATAGTAAAGTAGTCTCCAAGCTTCGTCCGTAACTTTTGCATACGAGCTCCGTTTTTGTCTGTCTTTTTACTGTTGAGTTCCTATTAATGAGATCTTCAACTTTCATTTAGACCTCGTTGGCTAATTCTCATTCTATCTCGGATTTACAAAACTGTATCAAATTCGCCGCGCTCGAAAAGTAGGGACTAAGCTTCGTCCATAACTTTCGCATACGAGCTCCATTTTTGTCTGTCTTTTTACCGTTGAGTTCCTATTAATGAGATCTTCAACTCTCATTTAGACCTCGTTGGCTAATTCTCATTCTATCTCGTATTTACAAAACTGTATCGAATTCGCCGCGCTCGAAAAGTAGGGACTAAGCTTTGTCCATATCTTTCGCATACGAGCTCTATTATCGACGTTCTTTATTTCCACGCGTTGGTATTTACGAGTACTATAACTTTCATTTAGATCCCGTCGGCTAAAAATCGACCGATCTAAAATTCAGATTTCGGGCTGTGCACTGCTATGCTAAATCTTAGAAAAATCATAACTTCCTCATACGAAGTCAGATTTGGGCGTTCTTTTTATCGATGTTCTTAGTTTAACATATTCTACGACTTTCGTTTAGATCGCTAAGGCTAAATCTCGCTCTATCGTAAATTCACTATTTACGCTTCCCGGTATCGTGCCGGTTCCGTCGCGAAACTTCAACGGGTCATAACTTCTTCGTTATAACTCGGATTTCGGCGTTCTTTACATGTACGAAAACCTTGTAACATACTCTACAACTTGGTTAAGATTATTTATTCTAAATAATCTTTTGTCGAAAAGTCGTTTTCGACCCCTATTGCCTCTAATTTGACTAGCCCGGATTTGCGGGCGTCACATACAATTTCAGAAGAGCATGATAATCTCATATGACTACATAACAAAAAAATATTTACCGTTTCCTTGTGATGTGGTGCACATTTTTTTTACTAAACGTAGTGACAAGCTGCCAACAATCCCTTGAACATGTTCGATACTTGTTCCCTTGGACAAAATATTCTTGATTGCATCTTCAGGGAAAGGACAAAGAGAAGATAATAAGAATAGAGCATAGGTTTTAAATGGAAATATGCAAGGGTTGACTTCAAAATGAAACAAAAAGGAGATACCCAAAATAAGGTCTACAACTTGGTGAGACCAATTTGCAAAATTAGCATAATCTAGCTGCAACAATAGCACACGCAGAAAGTAAAAGGTGGAAGATAAGACTTGCTTCACATAGTCGGTAGAATAAAAAGAATGAAAAATGGGAAGAATTCAATTAATTAACAAAACACTCTTACAGATGAAATAGTATCACATAACTCCACAAGAAAATCAGCTGAAGACTTATGCTGTTCAATCTCCTCATCATTATGCTCTGCAAATGCAAACGGTATACACAATCAAGTTGCATTTTCCCGGAGTAATAAGATAATGGAAAGTTAAATAACATACGGAAGCCCTAAATTAAGAACATAATTTAGATGATAATCGTAGTAATCCAACATGATCCTTGTGTGGAATTGGAACCCTCACCTCTTCTTTTTCTTCTTTCTTTCAGTCTCATTGCAACACCAATTCCAAAAATTACCAAAAAAACACTGCAGATGATAATTTGAGTTGATGCCATACTAGCAATGAAGGCATTGTATTGGTGAGCTGTAGTGAAGCATCAACCGGAAAAGATGATGACAATGGACCCGTACAAAAATTACCAAAAGAACCCTAGTCCAGTGTTATTTAGGTCAAATAAAGTAAAGAGGCATATATACCAACACTAAAACATCATTCAGTAGCTTCATGAACAAAAACGAAAACACAATTACAAACAAAGAATTTAACAATTGTGTAAACGGAGATGGAAAAGAAAGTTTATATGGAAAAACATCAAATATAATTTCACCTGGAAGCGAATATTAGAGTAGGAGATGGATGTTGCAATAAATGAATCCTCTGAATTCGACATTCCTCTCAAAAAGCAGAAAATTAGTTGTAGGTTAAGAAAAAAAAGTCAGTCTTCTCCAATGTCGTTCTTTGTTGACGAAGGAATTGAAAGCTACCAATTAAATGGAGAAGAGAAATGAGAAATTATGCCAGTAACTAAATTCGTTGCTTACCTTTCATTTTTGCACATTATGATCATACCTTGAACGACCTGGTAACGACGAACATAATGGTCGACAAAAGAACCACCAGAGAAGGCGAGAAGCGAAAAAGGCTGATGAAAACCGACAACCAGCGGCGGCGTAGGGTAGCCATGTGGTGGTAGAAGTGGCGGCGGCGATAGTTGTGGCTGTGACGTTTGCGTTCAACAGAGGTTGGGGTGTGAAGCATTTTGGCAGAATGAAATCGATCACCATGTACATGCTTAGATGAAATCGAAGGAAGGAACGGCGGAAGCAAACGTAAAAACCTAATTTGAAGGTTAGGAGGTGTAATCTAAGGAAAGGTGGGACATTTGATTGGAAGATAATGCGGGGAGTCGATGGGAGGAGCACAGCATGTCCAAAAGGGCAAAACCATAGCAGAGGAAGAGAACACGAGAGTATGCATTGACCAGGGACGAGACCAAGGACTAAGCTGTCAATCCTCAAAAAATATCATGCCTTAATGAAAACATCACAACTACAAGGACAAAATGTGACAAAATCTTCAAAATCATATGGCTAATGTGTAAAACTGAAAAAGAATGTTTAAAACTGAGAAAATTATTGTTGCTAACTTGTTCCACTTTTAAGAATAAGTAAAAAACTTATTTTTTATATATATAACAAAGTAATGATAATAAGAATAGATAAAAAACTTATAATAATATATAAAGAGTTTTGTTAATCATAATTAAATTATAATCATAACACAATTAAAAACAATATTTTTTTTTGTAAAATATTTTTTTATTTTACTACGGAAGTATATTCCATAACTAATTGACTACGAAATATTCCGTAATCAAATAGCTATGGATTTAGACTCTGTAGCTATTTTACAAATTCAAAAACAACTTAGATACACAAATAACAACAGCTAACATTTCCATTACAAGTTACGTTGTAGATTAGCTATAGATTTTTTTTGTAGCAAATTTTCGTCACAAAGTAGCTACGAATTTCTAGTATGTAGCAAACTAGCTACATATTTTTATTCCGTAACCGATTTTGTAGCCAACTAACTACGAAAACGGATTACGTAACAAGTTCCGTAGCAAACTAGCTACAACCAACAACAATGTAGTATATTTCATAGTAAAATAGCTACAAGTTTTGATTTTGTAGCAACAATTCAAGATTTAGCTACGGAAATGCAACTCCGTAACGATTTCCGTAAAAAAATAACTACGGCCAACCATTTTGTAGCATATTCCGTAGTATAATATCTACAGAGTTTGATTACGTAGTAACTTTTTGTAGTTATTCATAGTTTAGCTACGGAATGTAACTTCGTAGCCATTTCCGTAGCAAAATAGCTACAATAAGCCATTTTGTAGCACATTCTGTAATAGAATAGTTACGGATTTCAATTCCATAGCAAGTTTTCGTAGCTATTTAGGATTTTTCTTGTAGTGGTATGTCCAAGGAGTTGGTATCACATTGCAGCGCTTGTGGTGAAAAAACATCAAGGGACCTTCTACCAATGCACCACGTGTTTGTGGTACTCCATCCTCTTAGATTGTGCTTTGTTGCCAGCAAAGTTACTTATCCAACAACATACTGATGCCACTTTCACTCATTCTCATCCACTTACCCTTGCCTATTCCTTTCCTGAAGTTGATCAGAAAGCTAAGTATAATCCTAGATGCAGAGTTTGTAAGAAGTACTTTGATTGTTACTTATGGCTTTACAAATGCGATAAATGTCAATATTATGCCCATATTAATTGTGCAACTTCAAAGACAGAGCCATTTATGTCAATCTTCTTACACCCAGGTAATATGTATAACTTGTTTATTCTTCTCTTTAATTTTTTTACCATTTAAAGATTCCTCAATCTTAGTTTTTTACTTTTCATTGTCTTATCACTTATGATCAGGTGGTGGCAAGACTTATAAAAATTTCAAAGACGATGATTATCCTAATCTTCTCCACTGTCCATTTCCGGATGAAAGTTACAACCTTCTCAGACACTATTTTATAACAAATAAGAAAGAGTTTATTACTATGATTAAAGAAGAAGAGCATGGCGGTGAAATGCTCAACCATTTTAGTCATCAACACCCACTGATTCTTTTAGATACACACGCGCGACAAACATCAGTACTTGGAAACAAATCAATTGTTCTCCACGACCCCATGAAGAAAATTCAAGTATTATGTGACGCTTGTTTGAAACCAATTACGGAAATGCCATTTTATAAGTGTTCTGAAATAAGTAGTTGTGGTTTTGTTCTTCATGAGTGGTGTGCCAGGCTACCTTCCCAAATACAACACCACCCGGGCCATCCAGAGCATGTGCTTGTTCTCATGTCAAAGAACCCTCAGCGGTTAATGGGTTTATTTTTCTGTTACAGTTGTCGTTTATATGGCAATAGTTTCGCATATGGATGCACTGCATGTAACTATTATGTGGATATCAATTGTGCATTCCTACCTAAAGAAATCGCACACGAAGCTCACCCAGGCCATCTCCTCTCAAGAATCGATGCTTCTCCAGCTGATGTATCAAAAAAATTATGCAATTCATGTTATTGTTACTTGACAAATTGCAATATCGCTTTCCATTGCCCCTCTTGTGATTTCTACTTGGATACAGAGTGTGCCTTGTTGTTGCCTGGAATGATGAGGCACAAGTTTGATGATGTTATTATTCATTTTGCCTGTTTAAAACACCAAAAGATTTTTTCTGTTGGGATTACCTTGCTTTAGTACACAACAATATGATTTTGTCATTCTTTGAATGTTTTACAAAAGACTTCATCCATGTTTTGATTTGAATTACCGAAGCACTTTGTTTTCTATGTTTTGATGCCAATGAACCATAAGACTTAGCAATATGCATTTGTTTCTGATTGGAATGGGAATTGTATCATCACAAAGACAATCTTTTTACGAAACATAGTGGAGGAGAGAATCATTGATACAGGGTACCCTAAGGTTTAGTAGACTGGAAAATTTTGAAGTATAACGTTGTACAAAACACAGTGGAAAAGAGAATTATTTTCTTTTAAATAATAGATTTTGCAGTCATCATTTTAATGTTTATCATTCTGTAAATTCAAACGTTTCCAAAAAATAATTCGTAACAAGTTTTAATATTTCAAGTTTATACCTTATGCTAATTATTTCCAATGAATATTTTCAAGCACCACAAAAGCTATTTGGTATGGTTCGCTTCAACTTAATTTTATTTGATATTCATGGGTATTGCATAATTTCCATCTTTGAGGCTTCCATTTACCTATATTTGACCATGTGTATACTTGACTTGTGTATCTATACGGTTATGCAACAAGTACAGTAAAAGTTTTAATCTATTTTATAAGTTTTTGTGAGGTGATGACAAAAAAAAATAGTTTGTAATAGAAAAAATTATCAAACTAATAATATATTTTGTAGTTAGTTAAATTAGTCCATCCATTCTTATTATTTTTAGTGCATCAATTTTCATAATTTTGTATTAATCAAATAAATTTATTATAGTAATAATCTATTTTTCTAATAAATTAATGTAAAAGATCTTTTGAATAAAAATATATTCTAAATGAGTTTTATTAATAACTAAAAATCTATATCATATGATCTAATTAAAAGATCTTTTGAATAAAAATAAATATTAATTTTATATAATCAATAATATAAAAGTCTAAAAAAACCTTATATTTTATTAGTTTAATAAAATTTTATAAATATTTTACCCGTGGTTTCACGGGTTGTAACCTAGTATTGTTATACAACTAAGGAAGGTCTGCAGCCATCCAGAGTTATTTGAGAGAAACGAAAGAAGTTGGTATTTTTTGAAACATCCGAAAATATGACCCATTTTTTTTTGTTTTATAATATTAAAATCGTGATACTGAAAACCATAATATGAAACGTATGTCGTAAATATCAAACATAATCAATGTATCATATCAAACTGAATTAAACATGTGAAGATGTCTAGTCAAAATCCCAGGAAAACTGTTGAAGCTGTGGTGTGTGTGATGCCATCAACCCGAGCTCTTCCTTTTTGTTGCGGAAGTACCTGAAACCAAAACTGAAACTGTAAGCACGAAGCTTAGTGAGCTCCCCCAAACTACCACATACCATACAATCACATATAAGCAACTATTGGGCCATGCCCACTACATCAGACCGAAGTCCGGAAACTGCATCGGACCGAAGTCCGGAACTGACTGGGACCTCGTCCCCTGCATCGGACCGAAGTCCGGAACTAGCTGCATCGGACCGAAGTCCGGAACTGACTGCATCGGACCGAAGTCCGGAACTGACTGATCATAGCATAGCATGAATACACATAACCTAGCATATACACATATCAACCAGCATAAACACATATACTGCATACAGCATCAGGCCGTAGCCCGGAACACATAACACATAGAT
Source organism: Lactuca sativa (assembly GCF_002870075.4). Taxonomy (NCBI): domain Eukaryota; kingdom Viridiplantae; phylum Streptophyta; class Magnoliopsida; order Asterales; family Asteraceae; genus Lactuca; species Lactuca sativa. Next base: position 35,304,676 of record NC_056631.2, on the reverse strand, counting down.
CCTGTCTGAGCCACGAAGGCATCAAATACCCTATTTGACAGCCATGAACAATTTAACAAATGGTTCTCTAGAGGCATAGAAAACCATGCAAAACAACGTGGAACTCTTAACGAGCACCAACTAAGCATATTGCATGCCATTTTGAAGTCTTTCATGCTGAGACGTGTTAAAAAGGATGTGGTTTCTGAGTTAACCGGGAAGACTGAAATTACAATTCATTGTAAGTTGAGTTCAAGGCAACATGCTTTTTTATCAAGCTATAAAAAAAACAAGATATCTCTTGTTGAGTTGTTTGACAACAAGCGTGGACATCTTAATGAGATGAAGATTATGAAGTTGATGAATATTGTTATACAACTGAGGAAGGTCTGCAACCATCCACAGTTATTTGAGAGAAACGAAGGAAGTTGGTATTTTTATTTTGATGAGATTCCAAATCCACTTCTTCCACCTCCTTTTGGATATTATTCTGGAAGTCAAAATCCTATTACATACAAGCTACCAAAGTTGAGTCTACCAAGAAACTGTCACAAGTCCAGATGTGTTTCCTTCAGGACTATTTGAGAAATATTTCAACGTATCCTCCTCACAAAACATGCATCTATCTACTTTCATTCAAGAGAAAGATAAAACAAAAAATGGGTCATTTGGTTGATCGATTTATCACCATTAGAGGGAGGTCTCGTTTCTAGCAAATGGTTGTTTGATCGAAAGATAGTTGTTTTTTGTTGTGAGAGGGATCAGAAATTCATAGATGGGCTTGTGGACTTGATGATGGAAACTGAGAATGATGATATTATATCCAAGAATCTTGGAAGTGAAAAAGTAAGAGCAATCACAAGAATGCTACTATTCCCATCAAAATCTGTTAGAAGGAGACTTCCATTTGAGAGTTTGGTCTTGCCACATCATGATCGGATCAATTGAATCCAGTATTGTAAGTTGACTCCTTCATTTAGATTTCTGTTTCATTCCTAAAACAAGGGCACCACCTGTAAGTTGTGTTATTGGATCTTATATACACATGCGCTTAAAAATAAAAATGTGTTACGACACTGTTTGCATTTTGTTACTTAGGTTAATGTAAAGTGTTGGGATAGAGATTTTAGTTACAGAAAGGTTTGAGGAATTGCATGAAGCTTGGAGTAAGAGGTTGTTAGTTGGGTTTGCATGCACCTTTGATTGTAATGGTCCAAGAACATCAGGTGTCCCAACTACTCACCATTTGATACAGGAAATTGAGAAACCTGCTCACAAGATCTTCGGGTCATGTCCAACAATGCAATGTCAAAGATATTACTGCAGATTTTATGCTTTAGATTAATCAGCAAAATATCTTTGCTATCACAGTCTTTTGTTGTCAATAATTGTACATAATTTATTAAGCTGATTTATAGGCTAGAAATCGGTAATTTAAGCTGATAATTAGCTTGTATATTCAGTATATATTGAGGATTCTTCTGAATGAGAAAACACATCTTTTTCCCAAAAACAGGTCTCGAAATTGTCATGGTATCAGAGCCACAATTCTGATCAGTGTCTAGTCTTGCTTTTCTCACTTGATCTGTGTGATGTAGATGTACCTTTCAATTAATAAAAGTGGTTTTTTCATGGAATGGAGTTCGAGGTGTAGCAATATCTTCAAAACAGGCATCACTTTCTTCATTTATCCTTATACCCTTTTTCTTTTGTCTATCTTTTCGAGCCTGCATGCATGCAGTTGAGTAAGTGGGAAAGAAAGTAAGATGCTATTATAAAGAAACAAATAAAAAGGAAAGTAGGTTGCTATTAGCGTACCTGTGTGGGAATTTGTTTTAGTTGTGCTTGTGCATCATCATAATTACAATCATCGATGAGCAAAGAAACAACATCTTTAGGGGCTAAGAGGTTGCCTTGTACATGACCGCCAGTCATGACAAGTTGCTGGACAGTACTTTTCTGGCTAGCTCTCTGTAAAATCTTTTCTTCAACACTCTCTTTACATATTAACCTATACACCATAACCTACATATCATAGAAAAACAAATTTATATACATATATATATATATATATATATATATATATATATATATATATATATATATAGGTAAGTTATGACTTTTCTTCTTCAACAGTCTGTCTGTCTTGGGTAAAATCTGTATGGTAAAAGTAACAAACATATTTAGTTTGACCCAAGCGATTAGCCCTATCCATTGCTTGTAAATCCAAAGTGGGTTCCAATCACTTTCATAAAAAATTACTATGTCAGAAGTAGTTAAATTTATTCCAACCCCTCCAGCTCTTGTACTCAACAAGAATACAAATATATCATTCCTGTGACTCATAACAAAAAAAAAACATCTAAATTTTAATCGGGAATAGTTATAAATAGTTGAGGAATTGACGGTATTCGTCACCGCTGCTGGAAGTCTTTGACCATGTCCTGGCGGTCCATTATTGTGGATGACCTATCAAGCCTTAAATGTTTATACTTCCTATGGTTCATATAATCCTGCATCAAATCATATTTTCCATTCAATCTCACATGTCATTTACGTAAACAACAAGATAAAATTTGAAAATGTAAGTCGTACCTCAATGATATTCAACATCTTGGTCATCTGTGCAAACAAAAGAACATGATCATTTCCTGCACGTAAGCGCTTCAACAATATGTCTATATTTGAAGCTTTCCTGAATCCTAAAGGACAAGTAAGTCATTATTTAAAAAAATCACCCAAATTGCATATAACAGTTTTTGATAGATATTCGTACAGTCAGCATTTTTGCAGGATCAAAACTCTGCATGACAATTTAGAGACTTGTTTTTGGAAAAAAAAAAGACGTGTTTTCTCATTTAGAAGAATCTTCGGTATATACTGAATATACAAGCTAATTATCAGCCTAAATTTTAGATTTCTAGCCTATAAATCAGCTTACTAAATTATCTACAATTACTGACAATAAAAGATTGTGATAGCAAAGATATTTTGCTGATTAATCTAAAACATGAAATATGTAGTAATATCTTTGTCATCCCCCCTCAAATTGATGCTGGTAAATTGACTAGCATTAATTTACTAACAAGAAAATTATGTTGTTGTCTTGCCAAAGATCTGGTGAAGATATCTGCCATCTCCATAGTGGTTGAGACGTGTGGAAGGCTGATTATTCGATGATCATATTTCTCTCTAATGAAGTGGCAATCAATTTCGATGTGTAACGTCCCAAAAATAAGAACCAAAAATTTTATTTTTAATTTAAATAAAACGGTACTTCAAAACATTGTTATACAATCCAAATAGACCAAAGTAAGTCACTACATCATATCATATCAAAGTAAATCACAAAATGCGGAAAAATGTGGCGTGTGCTCTGCAATCATCCCGGGCTCTTCCCTTTCGATCCTAAAATACCTGAAACATAAACTAAAAATCGTAAGCCCAAAGATTAGTGAGTTCCCCAAAATACCATATATCATACATAAATAAACACATACCGGGCCCCGTCCGACAACGAGTTCCACCCGGTCTCGAGCCCGCCCGACATCGAACCTCGCTCGGATTACCGATCTGTCATTCATTAGGCCCCGCCCGACATCGGGCCCCACCTGGTACACATAATAAACATATAACATATAATCATGCTAACACATGCGATAATCACAAAACGATAGTACACAATACAGTTATCGGGCCTCGCCCAACATCGAGTCTCGCTTGGTATACATACTGTAACATCCCAAAAATCGTGACCAAAAATTTCGTTTTTAATTTAATAATAAAACCACAAGTGTCGACCACTTATTCAAAACATATCACATCAGAGTATCATGTCTAAAACATTATTTTATTTTATCAGAGTACAACATCCCAGGCTAAACAAACAATGGTGTGTGTCAAGCAATCACCCCGAGCTCCTCCCTCCGCTACCGGAAGTACCTGAAACAAAAACTGAAAACCGTAAGCACGCTTAGTGAGTTCTCCAACCTACCACATACCATACATAATTACATACTACAAGCACTGGGCCTCGCCCGCTATATCGGGCCCCACCCGGCTCCGGATGAGTCTGGTATCAGGCCTCGCCTGATCCAGGCCCCGTCTGGCTTCGAGCCCCGCTTGGTATACAAATCTGTTTCTCTTAGGCCCCGCCTGTCTCTGGGCCTCGCCCACTAAACACATACAAACATATAACATAACACATAGCATATAAGCTAAACACACTCTACTTTATTCCTGTACTAAGGCCTCACCTATCTTGGGCCCCGTTCCTGTCCTGCTACAGGTGATTCATGGAACCCCATCCATGCTCCTGCTAATAGTGAGATACGGGCCCCCACCCACACTCACATCTCTCCTATCTCGGGCCTCACCCCTGCTCTGCTATTAATGAGATACGTAACCTCGTCCATACTCTGCTAGTGGTGAAATATGGGACCTCACCCACTCTCGCCTCCCTACCAGGCACATATGAGTATCAAATAGACAACAAGTATAAACTATCATACAACATTCCCCGGGCACCCTCCCGACATCTGACCTTGATCCGGAATCACATACTAGCATACATAGCCTAGAGCTAACCCACGGGTCTTCCTACTCATAAATTATATGGGCCGACACTGTGGCCGTAGACCCATTCACACAATGAGGAGACTCACCTCACATTGATGAACCCTGTTGATACTCCTCTGACTGCTGACCGGCAAATTCCCGAACCGCTGACCCTTTGGCTTCCCAAACTACCAATACGAAAAGTCACTTAGTCCAATACTATAATCCTTCTTATAGTAAAATGACCATTCAACCCCTATTCCAACTTAGCCCAAAACTAAGGCCCAATACTAGGTAAGCTTCCCAAGCCCACTAATGGCCCAATTTGTCAAATCGGGCCTAATCCCTCTAATGGGCCTTACCCTAAGCCCAAACATCTACTTGGCCCACATCATCTCACTTCTGTTGGCCCACTAAGGCCTAAAGTCCAAAGCATGGCCCAATCCGAGGCCCAAATACTTGAAGCCCAAACTAACAAAGTACGTGGGGCGTACACTCACGTACGCTAAGCGTACTAGGTAAATGGTGAGTACGTTGGGCGTACCTGCATGTACGCTCAGCGTAACCCCCTGTTAAGCCCTTTTCACATTAAGTGCTTAATACTCTGATCCAAAAGCTACTATCTCAGATCCAAGTCCTTTTTAACGTCTTAATCCATAAAGTCACTAAGTTAGTGACTTTGCATGCCCCAAACAAATCCAAACTCCAAAAAATGACTTTCTACTTCCATGGAAATGGTCTTAACTCATGCATGAACCCATTAAGACCTCAAATATGGCAACTTTACTGCTTAAGGGACCCTTTTAACTCTGAGGGTGGCAACCCTAAGCTCACAAACGATATTTCATCACAAAGATCCATCCTTTGGACTAAAAGAGTCCATAAACCCACCCTAAAGAGATCTAAAAGATTAATCATCAAGCTCATGACTTTATACCTTAAAAAGGTCGGAAGTGAAGCAACAATCCCAGATCTGAACCTTCTCCCTTGCACCAACACCTTGCCTTGACCTTTGCTTCTTTGAAGAGTGGACCCTAAACACCAAAATGTCTCACAAAGCCTTCCAAGCTCCAAGAATGCTCCAAGAGGATTAGGGTTTCCGTGGGGACTGTATGAACATGAGAGGGAGGCTGATAACCAGGGTTTTATGTTCTTTATATAGTGGCTCAACCCTAAAAGTTAGGGTTTTGAGACTCTATGCGTACGCTGGGCGTACTCCTCTCCGCACCCGCGATCACTTTGCTCTATTACGTTGGGCATACCCCAGCCTTACGTTGGGCGTACTCTTGCACTGGCCACCTTGCATGTATGGTCCTTTCTTGCCATCTTTCTCCATTAAGGACCAATATTGCCAATAACTTCAAGGTGCTATAACTCCTTCGTTCTAAGTTCGTTTCCGACGAACTTTATATCCACGAAAAGGTGGCGAGAAACCCTACGCTTTTAGCAACACACCCCGACCCCAAACCTATCGAATAAAAACTTCACGACCCATAAAAGATCGAAATGAACCTAGCCCGGTCCTATGAAATCCAATAACGGATACTTTCAGAACATGGTGTTACAACTCTCCCCAACTTAAACTAGACTTCGTCCTTGAAGTCCGCTACAGCTAACTATCCTACAATCTGCTGACAACATTTTTTCCCGGTGAATACATCTCTTACTGAGTCCGATCCTTGAGGGATCACTTCCATTGACCTTCCGCCCAGTCATTCAGCCAAAACTAAACCTTAGAGATGAAAACCTCGAGAGCACTCTGATCACCAGCAATCCTGAGAACATGGCTCTTATCCAGCCGATAATCCCTCCAATACCCCCCGAGTACTTTCACTTGGCATCCAAAGGGCTCACCCATTTACCCTGCGCCGTTACGGCCTTCCCAAGGCAACGGTACACAATCAACTCCTTTTCCTATATCTGTGAAGGACATACTCTTCATTATATCTGCATTTCCAGCCATTCCCAGTGCTAGTCACATCACTGCTACCCACTGAATGCTTCCTCCTACTATATCTCAGTGTTGAACACCCAACCCAGCGAACGGTATAGATAATCCTTCGAGTAGAAGATTCATCCCTGCAATGGTTGGACTCATACGAGAGTTGCAAAACAGGGTCAAACCCTTCCTTTTGAGATTATTCCACCCTGCTGTGACTGGCGTAGCACCTCTCGGTCAACTAGATGCTCCACCAAGGATTCTCTTATCGTTATCCCTGATCAAAGGTCTTGCTATCTCCTGTCCACTTTCCGGACGAACCGAGACCACCCTTGTCCCAACTAATCTGCCATAATCTGGGTTACCGGACTCCCACCGGTTACTGCACCCAAGCTCAATCGCTCAGTCGCTCTCAGCGACTTCCGAAGAAACTTCGGCTAACTAAAATTGCTCTATATACCTTACCATTCTGGCTCCATAAGTCCTGGGATCCTCGATCCCCTATCTTGACTCTAAGGTCTCTACCAGGTCTCACCTGTGCTTCTAAAATCTCACGGGCCTCGCCCACGGGTCTCACCCAAACTATATCTTAGAGCGGTCTCTCCCTCAAGTCTTACTTGTCTTGCCACTATCGCAAGGGCCTCGCCCACGGGTCCCTCCCAAACCATACTACTGAGCGACCCTACCCCCGGTCTCACCTATCTAGGGCTACACAGGTCCTACACTATCTTGAATCCGCAATGAACTATCCTTTCTCAATCTCTATTAGGCTGAATAGGAGATATGGGCCTCGCCCACACTCCGCTAACTAAGAGATACGGGATCTCGCCTACACTCCTCTATATAGGAGATACAGGCCCTCTCCCACACTCCTCTAACTGGCTACTAACAAATGTCGCGGCTATCCTGCAGTCTTACCACCTCTCCATGTTGTCTCTACCACTGACTACTACTCCGAAAGCATCCCATGATGGTCGATCAAATAATCTTCATCCTGACTCACTCGAGTCCTGCTGACGATCCTCCAACCTTGTTTCCCAAACCAGACATCTTCAATTACGAAAACGCGAACTCAATGTTGCGAAGTTTCTCAACTCCCAACTCACGCACTCCTTAAATCACGCAGCCACTTGGGCTGTCTTTCTTCTCGATGAGAATGCAACTCATCCTAAATCCACGCGCCCTTCTGCTCTTGAATTCAGGGAAACTCTCCCGTACTTTGGTTCAACTAACACTTTACAGTTCACTTGCTTGGAAAGGAGTCCTAATCCTTATCTCCATCCAAAGGTCGATCTGCTTCCAGCCATGCTTACCTCTGCTAGAGCCTCAAAACTAACCAATACCATGACGCTACCGCCCCTAAGAACTAGAGAAATACTTCCCGAGTCCCAAATCAAACTTGCTACAGTGAATGCATCGTGGGAACCTGCTCTTATATAAACATCTTCGAACTATTACTCTGACGTCCAAGATATGCAGATGGCATATGAATTAATCGAAAGCAGGTAATAAAATACTTCAATATATACTTACTAACATCGATGCAAAACCATAACAATATAATCATGAATAAAAACTGACAGGAAATCGAAAGATACATACTTGCACCCTCCGGTGCTGCTCGAGTCTCCACTGTAGATAACTGAATAGCCCTGCTCCCCATTGCAGGCGCCTTTGCTCGACCCTGACGGCCGTAGGTAATCCTCATGGTTGCAGGGACAGGTGCCATCACCTGTCCTGCAGGAAGCAAACTCAGACACTGGGCCTTCTTGTGGCCCCTCTAACTGCAATGGAAACATATCAGGTTTGATCCCTGAGTGGTGGTAGCAATATAATCCCTGCTGAAATGACCAGTCCGGACGCACTTGAAGCAACCCGAATCTCCACCACTGCCACTTCTGCACGCACCCTCGTGCGTCCTGCTACACTTGCGACAACGACTGCAACCCTGATAATCCCTTGATCTCACGTCCGACCCCTTAGGTATCTTGCCTGAACCTGTGGCTACCGGAAACTCCCCCAGCTTCCTCTTCCTGAGGTGCTCCAGGTCGATCTCTCTTTCCCAGGCCCGAGCAATCATATCCTCTAGCGTCTTGTAGCTGGACCTGCTCACAAACTCCCTGATGTCACTCCTCAGCATCTCGTGATATGTCTTCTTCATTTCCTCGTCCACGACATACTGCGGGACAAGAAGAGCCCTCTCCCTGAACTTGGCGGTGATCTCCGCCACTGTCTCTGTAGTCTGCCGTAAATCCTGAAACTCTCGTGCTAACTGTTGCACCTCGATTACGGGTGCAAAATCGGCCCTGAACCTGGTCGAGAAATCATTCCATGTCATCGTGTCCAACGCAGCATCATCCCCAATGGCATGTCCAACCTCCTCCCACCAATCTCGTGCTCTGTCCTTCAGAAGACAGGAGGCAAGTCGGACCTTGTCCCCTTCGGGACACCGGCTCGTATGGAAAGCGTTGGCGACATCAGCCAACCACCTGCTGCTAGCGATGGGGTCCCTGGCCCGATGGTAATCGGGAGCTCCACAAGCCCTGAACTCTTGGAATGTCAGTGTATGCACTCCTACCAAATCCATCACCTCAGGGCGGAAGGCTCCCAACCTCTCATCCAAAATCTCCAGTATCCCCTCTAGTATCCCCTCCTTGACCGCACCGAAGATCAGCTACTGAAGGTATCTTTATAATGCCAATTAGCCACTACCTGAATACCACCACATGTGACGAGGCTAAGATAATCCTTCGAGTAAAGGACTCGTCCCTACAATGGTTAGACTCCTACGAGAGCTGTGCAATAGGGCCAAATTCAGTACTCTGAGATTATTCAACCCTGATCACATGTGACTTGATGTATTCACTTAATGGCTAACTCCCATCACTCAGAGTCCCACAAAGCACAAAGCAACTAGCATTCAGAAAAAGGGAAATCTAACCAGAACATAAACAAGCAATTCAATCCACACAACAAGAATATGTACTAGCATGTGATGCTAAGCTCATATAATCAGGCATAACCTAAACAGGCTATCCTACTATTGTCTAACCGATACTAGCATGCAGTTCACAGACACATAAAACAGGCATATAAGGCATCGCCCTAGATCCTTAGCCCTAAACGTAGCATGATAATCACATAATCATATCATAACATAAACTTGTATGGGTAATTTGGGAGAACTTATTTGAGCTCGGTTGATTGCATGCACCACACCCTTTTCCCTTTTCAAAGTTCTTTTCTTTCCAAAATTTCTTTACACTTTTTATAAAAATCTTTTCTTTCCTCAAAATCCTTTTTACAAAAGTCGATTTTTCCTTTTGAAAATTTCTATACCAATTCCTTGTTTGAGTACAGACATACCCGAGAGTGTATCTGAGTCCCTCAAACCAAGGCTCTGATACCAACTTGTAACACCCCAAAAATCGTGACCAAAAATTTCGTTTTTAATTTAATAATAAAATCACAAGTGTTGACCACTCATTCAAAACATATCACATCAGAATATCATGTCTAAAACATTATTTTATTTTATCAGAGTATAACATCCCAGGCTAAACAAACAATGGTGTGTGTCATGCGATCACCTCGAGCTCCTCCCTACTCTACGTGAAATACCTAAAACCAAAAATGAAAATCATAAGCACGAAGCTTAGTGAGTTCCCCAAACTACCACATACCATACATAGTTACATACTACAAGCACTGGGCCTCGCCCGGCTTCGAATGAGTCCAGCATTAGGCCTCGCCTGATCCAGGCCCTGCCTGGATTCGAACCCCGCTCGATATACAGATATGTTTCTCTTAGGTCTCACCTGTCTCTGGGCCTCGCTCGCTAAACACATACAAACATATAACATAACACATAACACATAAGCTAAACACACTATACTTTATTTCTGTACTAATGCCTCGCCTATCTTGGGCCCCGTTCCTGTCCTGCTACTGGTGAGTCATGGAACCCTATCCATGCTCCTGCTGATAGTGAGATATGGGCCCTTACCCACACTCACCTCTCTCCTATCTCGGGACTCGCCCTTGCTCTGCTACTAATGAGATACGAAACCCCGTCCATACTCTGCTAGTGGTGAGATACGGGACCTCGCCCACTCTCACCTCCCTACCAAGCACATATGATTATCACATAGACAACAAGTATAAACTATCATACAACATTCCTTGGGCACCCGCCCGACATCGGACCTTGATCCGGAATCACATACTAGCATATAGTGCCTAGAGCTAACCCCCAGGTCTTCCTACTCATAAACTAAATGGGTCGGCATTGTGGCTGTAGACGCATTCACACAATGAGGAGACTCACCTCGCACTGATGAACCCTGTTGATACTCCTCTGGCTGCTGACCGGCAAATTCCCGAACCGCTGACCCCTCGGCTTCCCGAACTACCAATATCAAATGCCACTTAGTCCAATACTATAATCCTTCTTAGGGTAAAATGACCATTCTATCCCTAGTCCAACTTGGTCCATATCTAAGGCCCAATACTAGGTAAGCTTCCCATGCCCACTAGTGGCCCACTACTGGCCCAATTTGCTAAATCGGGCCCAATCCCTCTAATGGGACTTACCCTAAGCCCAAACATCTACTTGGCCCACATCATCTCACTTATGTTTTCCCACTAAGGCCTAAAGTCCAAAGCATGGCCCAATCTGAGGCCCAAATACTTGAAGCCCAAACTAACAAAGTACGTAGGGCGTACACTCACGTACGCTAAGCGTATTAGGTAAATGATGAGTACGTTGGGCGTACCTGCACGTACGCTCAACGTAACCCCCTGTTAAGCCCTTTTTCTCATTAAGTGCTTAATACTCTAATCCAAAAGCTACTATCTCAGATCCAAGTCCTTTTTAACGTCTTAATCCATAAAGTCACTGAGTTGGTAACTTTGCATGCCCCAAACAAGTCCAAACTCCAAAAAATGACTTTCTACTTCCATGGAAATGGTCTTAACTCATGCATTAACCCATTAAGACCTTAAATATGGCAACTTTACTGCTTAAGGGACAGTTTTAGCTCTGAGGGTGGCAACCCTAAGCTCACAAACGAGATTTCATCACAAAGATCCATCCTTTGGACTAAAAGAGTCCATAAACCCACCCTAAAGAGATCTAAAAGATTAATCATCAAGCTCATGACTTTATACCTTAAAAAGGTCTGAAGTGAAGCAACAATCCCAGATCTGAACCTTCTCCCTTGCACCAACACCTTGCCTTGACCTTTGCTTCTTTGAAGAGTGGACCCTAAACACCAAAATCCTCTCACAAAGCCTTCCATGCTCCAAGAATGCTCCAAGAGGACTAGGATTCTCGTGGGGACTATATGAACATGAGAGGGAGGCTGATAACCAGGGTTTTATGTTCTTTATATAGTGGTTCAACCCTAAAAGTTAAGGTTTTGAGACTCTGAGTGTACATTGGGTGTACGCCTCTCCGCACCCGCGATTACTTTGCTCTATTACGTTGGGCGTACCCATGTGCGTACGCTTAGCGTACTCGCTTTGGGGCTTGTACACATGGCGTACTTGCTTTTTGGCTTGTACGCGCATCGTACACCCTAGCTTGGCCAATTTCCATCACTCAGCTCTTAATCGATTAAGACTTCAACCTAATACTCATATCTGACTTCCTTAAGGTGGTTTATCACGTAAAGTTGGCAACTTTACGTGGATGCATGGCTTAATGGGGCTCTAGAGCTCAAAAGAGCTTTAAAAATGACTTAACATATGAATGAGTCCACAAAAACCATAAAGTTTGCATCTTTATGCTAAAGGAACCCTCAATATGTCCAGATCTAAAAGGCTAAATTCCATAAACGACCTTAGATCAGAAGAACCAACCAAAATGGACCAAATAGCCAAAAACAGGCCAAAGAATGGATCTATGAAATGAGTTGACAAGCTTTGAACTTTATACCTTAAAAGCCAAGAAATGAAGATGCTAAAGCTGGATCTCTAAGCTCCCCTCCAAAGGATAAGTCTTCAATCTTCTCTTTCCTCTTCAAAATGCACAAAACACACCAAAAATGCTAGACGGCTTTTTTATGCTTGTCCTAAAGAGGTATGTCGGTTATCCTGTTATTATTTTTCTTGAATTAACATTAATTTATACAATATACGACATGTGTTTGATCTTAAATTTTCAGGGACCACAGTCTGGGTTTATCTGTTGGGTTGACAAAGCAAAAGATAATAATTCATTGATAATCAATAACTTGTTTTGATCGAAGAAGAAACTTGAAACCCAAAATATGCACTTAAAGATAACGTTAATTTGTAGTTGGATTTTCTTTTTTGGAATCATTATGTACAAGTTTTCATTCTGTAACGCTTTTTAATCTTTTTAATATGTAATGTTTGTTTGTTTGTTAGCATTACTATGGTACTTGTAAATTATGTTTTTTATATATTTGTAATATTTAACAAATATTATGGCAATAAAAATATTTTTCATTACACACTGCAAATAAATTACAAATATAATTAATTGCAATTACATTCGCAGTAAAACTGCAATCAATGGGTTTGGTATTTCCTATTATGATGGAGGGGGAATAATGTGCAAGGTTTTTGTCTGGTATGCATTCTGAAACACATCGGTCCGGTAATATATCTGAACCACATCAGGTAATTCTTGGATGTTCGAATGACGTGATGCCACAATAGAATAACATGACCGCAAGATGGCACCTTATCAAGCTTTGTACGGACAGAAGTGTTGTACGTCGTCTTGTTGGCTTGAGGCTGGGGGAAAGCAGTTTATGGGACCCGAGATGGTCCATCAAACCGCTGAAAAGATGAAAATAATTAGAGAAAAAATGATAGCAGCTCAGGATCTTCAAAAGAGCTATGCTGACAAAAAGTGAAGACCGATGACATTTGAAGTTGGAGATTTGGTTTTACTTAGAGTCTCGCCGTGGAAGAGACTTATAAGATTTGGTAAAAGGGGAAAGTTGAGTCCAAGGTTTATTTGAACATTTAAAGTTCTTCAGAGGGTTGGGAACCAAGCTTACAAGCTCGATTTCCCAAAGAACTGAATGGAATTCATAACACTTTCCATGTGTGTTATTCAAGGAAGTTCATGGGAGAAGTTCCCGACATAATTCCAATTTATGAGTTAAGAATTGATGAAAACAAGAGGTTAATTGAAGAACAAGAGGCAATCGTTGACCGAAAGACTAAGAAGTTGCGACACAAGATGGTCGAATTAGTGTTGTTCTGTTGGAAAAATACGATTGGGCCAAATCTCACTTGGGAAACAGAGAGTCACATGATTGGTCGCTATCCGCATTTGTTTGTTGATGTGTGATTCCGGGGACGTAATCATCCTAAGGGTGTAACGCATGTGTTTCTGGGCTAGTTATTAATGTCAATGTAATAGTCTAGGTTAACCTTTGTAACCCGTCTTGAAATAATAAAGATGTATTAAGGATAAAAATAAGCTTCAAAACGAAATTTTAGATAAACCCGATATCTATGAATGATGTGGTAGTGGTCGTGATGAGGTTTCCGAATATATAAAGAATATTGAAATCCGAGTTATAACGAAAAAGTTATGACCTGTCGAAGTTTCGCGATAGAACCGACACGACACTGTATGACGTCAAATATGAATTTAAGATAGAGCGATATCTAGCCTTAGTGATCTAAACGAAAGTCGTAGAATACGTTAAACCGAGAGCATGCATAAAAAGAACGTCCAAATCTGACTTCGTATGAGGAAGTTATGATTTTTCTAAGTTTCAGCATAGCAGTATGCAGCCCGAAGTTCAAATATGATATCGAGTGATTTCTAGCCAAAACAATCTAAATGAGAATGGAATATCTCGTCGATAGTAGTCCAACAGTAAAAAGACAGACGACAACGGACGTCAGATGAAGGAGTTATGAATTTCTAACGGAGTTTTTCTGTCCCGGCCTACTAAAAATAATATAATAAAAATAAAGTCAAAATTAGCCGGCGGAGTCTAAATGAAAGTTGTAGAGCATAATCTCACCTTCACGTGGATATAATGAACGTCGAAAACGGAGCTCGTATGCAAAAGTTATGAATTTCTAAAGTTCGGGGTGCGAACCCTAAAGCTGTGTCAAGGTTCACGACGTGAAAATAGGGTTCAATTCACGACGTGAACTCAGAGCTGACGTCTTTTAGAGCCTGACAGACTGAACATCGCGACTACGCACCTGATGACGTCTAAGGCCACGACGTGAATAAGTGGTTCACGAGGTGAATATCGAAAAACCAGCCCTATAAATAGAATCGAAGGGCAGCCAGTTTTAGTTGCTATTTTCTTACTCTCTCACTCTCTATACCCTCTCTAAGACTTCTGGAAGCCCTCCCGAAGCCCCGATATCATCCCGAGACTCGAAGCGAGTCGCGAAACACCGAAGATCCCGAGAAGAAAAGAGTTTCCAAGCCGAAGCTCTGCCCGCGAGAAACCCGACGTGTGAAGATATCTCGGATACATCGAAGAGTTACTATTTGAGGAGCCGTAGTGTTGTCCGATAAACATCTTATAAAGTGAGTGCATAGTCCCTTTCATATATAAGATTTTAATACAAGTATTGATGAATGTATTAGATATATGATATGATTAAATGTGTAGTTGTGTTCTGATAATTCACATATATGAATTATACTCTATGAAATACGTGTTATGTGATTATATACTACTAGTTTATAACCCGTGGGAACCATTGTTAGAAAATTAATTAAACTTTCTAAGTAAAAACTCAAAACTATTAATTAATAATTTTAAATAACTTATTAATTAAAAGATATTTTTTAGTTATATATAAAATTATAATCGTTGATTCAAATAAATACGTAAAATATATCATCTTATAATTTGTATAAATTTTATTTTATTATAATTGGTATAAATTTTATTTTATTTTTATTCTAGTATTATTAATTTAATGTAATTAAAATATGATTTAAATTTTGAAATTTAAAATTTGAAATGGAGAATTAATAGATTGACAAGTGTCATGATATTAATTACAATGTCTAACATGGTGACACATGACAAAAGAACTACTCTTTTATTAGTATATGGATATGGATATTTGTTATGTGGTATAAGTATTGAATGAATATGTTATACAGGTTTTAAGTTGTATATAAACAAGTATATTTTATCTACAAATATGTTGGGTAGAACATGAGTAGATAATGATGTGTGATGAAATAAAAATGATGAGAGGCCTCGATGTGATTGTGATCTAAAAGGCTAAACTCCATAAACGACCTTAGTTCAGAAGAACCAACCAAAATGGACCAAATAGCCAAGAACAGGCCAAAGAATGGATCTATGAAATGAGTTGACAAGCTTTAAACTTTATACCTCAAAAGCCAAGAAATGAAGATGCTAAAGCTAGATCTCTAAAGGATAAGTCTTCAATCTTCTCATTCCTCTTCAAAATGCACAAAATACACCAAAAATGCTAGACAACTTTTTTACGCTTGTCCTAAAGAGGTATGTCGGTTATCCTCTTATTAATTTTCTTGAATTAATATTAATTTACACAATATACAACATGTGTTTGATCTTAAATTTTCAGGGGTTTATCTGTTGGGTTGACAAAGCAAAAGATAATAATTCGTTGATAATCAGTAACTTATTTTGATCGAAGAAGAAACTTGAAACCCAAAATATGCACTTGAAGATAACGTTAATTTGTAGTTGGATTTTCTTTTTTGGAATCATTATGTACAATTTTTCATTCTGTAACGCTTTTTAATTTTTTTAATATGTAATGTTTGTTTGTTAATTTGTTAGTATTATTATGGTACTTGTAAATTATGTTTTTTCTATCTTTGTAATATGTAGCAAATATTATGGCAATAATAATAGTTTTCATTACACACTGCAAATCAATTACAAATATAATTAATTGCAATTACATTGGCAATAAAACTACAATCAAAGGGTCTGGTATTTCCTATTATGATGGAGGGGGAATAATGTGCATGGTTTTCGTCTGGTATGCAATCTAAAGCACATTGGTCCGGTAATATATCTGAACCACATCAGGTAATTCATGGATGTTCGAATGACGTGATGCCGCAATAGCATAACATGACCGCAAGTTATACCCAGACTGCGCCATTTCCTACATGAACATGTATGATAGTTCAGATAAACAACACAAATTTTTTTAAAGCTAAAACTCGATAAATGGCGGACGGGAGCAGAGACGGGATCTTTGTTGCTTGCCACCAAACATAGTTTTTCATCATTTTATGAAGCACCATTTCAGCATATGGGGTGAGTACGGTAGTCAAACTCTCTGAAAAGTAAATATGATCAAATAAGGTTCTTGTGAAAGTACTTAAATAAATTTAATATTTCACACGATATTTTACCTGCCATTAATCTGCACTCAGGGAAAGTCCGTTGAATGTAGTCATGAATTGTCTCGGTAAACATTATTATCAGTACATTCCGTTGATTTACCGATAACACACAAAAAAAATTGGGGAACATCAGTGGTGACTAAATTCCAACGGATGTTAGGGAAATAGGCTATTGCCCATTTCGCATGACTGATGTTGGCAAACATTTCACTAGCATCATTGGTCAGCCGACGACAATTTTCTTCAAAATCAGACACAGTTTATGAGTTGGATATCATCCAGAACAAAGGTTGTAGTGTTATGTCAGAGACGCCTATTGTGCGCATATACTTGAACACACTTTTAGAAGTATACTCATGATAAGAATCAGAGAATACATGTTCTGTGCAAGAACTAACGACATTGTCCATTTTTGTTATGAACGATATTTCCTTATCTTGTCTTAGAGTTTCTCTTAACCTCATAAGGAACCATGTACAAGAGAGATTATTTTCCACAGCCAAATCAAATGCTATAGGGAGGGTCTGGTTGTTCCTGTCGATAGCAACCGCTACAAACATTGTTTTTATGTAATATCATCCATGAGGGACACTACCTATGAAGATGGCAGGTAAGAAGCGATCTATGAATGCATGAATCTGTATTTTTTTTGTTTTTGGGAACAGAAATGAATTAATTTAGATGTAGAAACATTATATATTTTAAAGAAACGATAGAAAAATGCAAAAAACAAATATATCACTCATCCGATAGCCACAAACAAGCTTCAAAACGGTCCATCAAATCAATTTTGATGTGAGTATAAGTATGCGTGTTAGTTCGCCTAAGGTTGTGAAGGTAAACAGACAGGTTGTTAAAGCTTTCTTCGTGCTGACTCTCTGAAAAACACATTTTTCACACACACACACACACACACACACACACACACACACACACACACACACATATATATATATATATATATATATATATATATATATATATATATATATATATATATATATATATATATATATATATATATATATATATATATATGAGATGAAAAAAAAGATTGAAGTTATAATCCGAAATAGATAATCCGGAACGAAGACTACAACTCTGAAATCCTATGTTCTGGAGCAAATTGTCATTTTTCCAAAAAAAATGTTGGTTATTTTTGTTAAAATGATCGTTTATAGGGGTTAGATTATTCAATTTACAATTCTCTAATTAAGCTTATAAATAAAAGCATGAAATTCATAAAGAAAGCATATATTATGTCAATATAACATAATAAAACAAAAAACATATTTTGAGAAACTAGAACTTAAATGCTTAAACTGCAGATTTGTGGATCAAACAATGGCAAACTTCCTGTGACAACACACTCTTCCAAACTCCTAGTATGACACTCTTCCAAACTTCTTACGGATCAAACGTTATTTGTTTTCAGTTTGGTCTCTTTTGGCCCCTTTTTGTCCTTCAACCATTTACTCTATATTTATTTTAATAATTTTAAATAATAAATTAATTAATAAAATCAAAAAATAAATACATAAAGACAATATAATAATTTCATATCTGATTGGGACGATGGGACAAAGACCATATAAGGACCTAACACAATGATAGTTTGCGGCGAAAAAAAATTAAGAACCAATTACTCAAGCCAATTCGTTCGAACTAACCATAAATCATTTGTAGGTATATTAGTTAAGAGTGTTATTCACCGTGAATAACCAAATTATATTTTATTCAACATGGGTTTCCCAAATGTGTGTTTTTTTCACACCTTTCATATTGTATATTTTATTCACTATCTATCATATATATTTAAAATAATTTAAAAAGTTTACATCGCTATGGTTTTGTATCGATTTGCATTCCAAAGAAATAAACGGCTTTGTATCGATTTGCATTTCAAAGAAATAAACGGTTTTATATCGATATGCATTCCAAAGAAATAAACGAATAAATATAAACATAAATTACTCATTTATAACTCCTCTTTAATAAATGAAGGTTTTTTTTGCCGCATGTCATCTTCTTCTTAATTTTGACACTTGTCATTTTGTGAGAATTTTACAAATATTATTTTCCACTTGTCATTTTTAGGGATTTCCATTTTTATAAAATAAAATTCCATAAAATTATGATGGATTTTATAAGAAAATAAAATCATCCTATTAATTTGGTAATAAATTCTCATAAATACTTTAAACGATTTAGATTCTTTTGCAAATTTTCAGAAGATTACATCACTTTATGTAAACTATTACATTATAAAATATTTTATATTTATATATTAATATTAAAATTTTATTTTTAATAAACCCGTGTAATACACGGGTCTTACACCTAGTTATAAATATATCAATGATTAAAAAGTATTTGATATCTCGTGTTGTATTCTTTTCTTGAGGTCGAATTTTCATGTCTCACTGTAGACATAAATATATATATATATATATATATATATATATATATATATATATATATATATATATATATATATATATATATATATATATATATATATATATATATATATATATATATATATATATATATATATATAGGGTTAGGTTATTTTGTTTTCACTATCTATTCTGTGCATGTATGACTGATTATGGACCAATCATGTATGACTGATTCTGGACCAATCATTTTAGTTATTTTAAGAAAGTAATTAATGCATATTACATGTTGAAGATATAATAGGTATTATTATATCTTCAACATGTAATATGCATTAATTACTTTCTTAAAATAACTAAAATGATTGGTCGAGAATCAATCATACAGTCACACAATAGATAGTGAAAACATTTGAACCTAACTCTATATATATATATATATATATATATATATATATATATATATATATATATATATATATATATATATTAATAAAAAAAAATAGTTTTATTCTCTTTTTGACATATGTCACCCTATTAGTCATCCTAATTAATGCATATTTTATTTTCTTTTTGTCATGTGTCACCATATTATATATTCAAAATAATGCATGTCACTTGTCAACTTATTATACTTCATTTCAAATTTCAAAATTTAAATTTCTCATTCTAATTACATTAAATTAATAACATTAGAATAAAAATTAAAATAAAATTAATATAAATTATAAAGTGATATAATTTTACATATTTATTTAAATCGATAATTAAAATTTATATAACTAAAAAAATCTCTTAGTTAATAATTTATTAAAAATAATTAATTAATAATTTTAACTTTTTACTATAAAAGTTTAATTAACCGTGGTTTCCACGGGTTATATATATATATATATATATATATATATATATATATATATATATATATATATATATATATATATATATATATATATATATATATATATATAAAAGAACTGTCGTATCAAAATTATTAGCCCAAAACGCGTTCATGATATTATAGATGCTCCAGTAAATGAATAAAGGTTTTTTCACTTTCGAAGGAGATAACAACAAGCTCTAAATTCAAATTTTAATAGATTGTTTAATTAAATATATCATGCTTTATTTGATCAGTATTTTCGTATGCACAAACCTATCCTGACATATAAAGTTTATTCAATTATTAAAAGGGTGACTTATATATGTTTAAAGTCACCATGAAAAATCGGATTATGACACATTTGTCAAAGCTTCAGACTAAATATTCCTCGTGTAATGACAGATAAAGACCAAATTATTTGATTCCAAAAGTGAATTTGGCCGTTCCTTGTGCAAATTGTACTTCCATATTAAGGATGCTATTTCCATCGTTCCAGTTTTTTTTAGCTCTATTAAATGACCTTCGCTAAGAATATGTCGTTGTATCCGGTGGTGTAGCTAGCATTTTGTTTTAGGTAGGCCAAATAATTTATAAAATATGAACAAGTAGCAAAATACTGAAAATGATAACAAAATATAACAATCGTTTAAGTTGGATGTAATTGATTAATTAAGATAATAAAATAAATATAAATATACAAATGTGATGAATGAGGAGGTCACTATGAAGATTGCAATGCAATTTGTGTAAAGATGATTATATTCTCGTAACCCTTTCTCCCATTCAATATATATATATATATATATATATATATATATATATATATATATATATATATATATATATATATATATATATATATATATATAAAACGAATACAAAGGTATAGAAAATGGGCCAAAGTACACATGGACCGGCAATAATAAAAAGTATACAAACTAATAAACTATGCTAACAGCCCTCCGCAGTTTGAACGGGGAGAAAACTCATGAACGTTCAAGTTGGACTGAAAATCATGAAACAATGATGAGGGAAGACTCTTTGTGAAAATATATGCATACTGAGACGAAGATGGGACATGAAGAATACGAACATGACCTCTTGCAACTTTGTCTCGGACAACGTGCAAATCAATTTCAATATGCTTCGTATGTTGATGTTGAACCGAGTTGGATGACATGTAAACAACACTAACATTATCACAATAAACAATGGTAGCTTTTGTCGGCATATAGCGAAGTTCGATAAGAAGATTACGAAGCCAACAAGTTTCCGCGACAACACTGGCAACATCCCCGTATTCGGCTTCGGCACTGGACCTCGAGGTTGTGTTTTGGCGTTTGGAGGACCACGAAAGGAGACTGTGTCCTAAGAAAACACAATAACCCGATGTAGACCAACAAGTGACAGGACACCCACCCCAGTCAGCGTCAGAATAGGCAGTGAGCATGCGACTGGGAGATGTAAATAGCAGAAGACCATGAGCCGTGGTACCTCGAATGTAGCGCATGAGGCGCTTGAGAGCAATAAAATGAGGCTCCCTTGGGTCATGCATGTATAAAAAAAAATTTTGAACTGCATACGTGATGTCAGGCCGAGTGAAAGTCAAATACTGTAACGCGCCTGCCAATCTCCTCTATAAGGTAGGGTTCGCCACAGGAGTACCAGTGCCATCAAGTTTAGCAGATAAGTCAACCAGGGTAGATGCAGGTTTAGTGGTTTACAGTTAGACATCAAATCCCTATCAAGTATCTCAGTAGCATATTGTTGTTGAGACAAAAACAATCCATTGGCTGAACGAGTAGCTGAGATGCCCAAAAAATGATGAAGATCTCCAAGGTCGGTCATAGAGAACTCAGTGCTCAATAAAGAGATGATGTGAGACAATATTTGAGATGATGAGTCGGTCAGAACAATATCATCCACTTAGAGTAAAAGATATGCCATATGAGTGCCCTGTCGATAAATAAATAAGGAGGAGTCACATCTGCTATGAACAAATCCAATGCGAGAAATGAAGGTTGTAAATCGTTGAAACCAGGCAGGCAGGGCTTGCTTGAGACCATATAAGGACCGCTGAAGCAAACAAACATAGTCAGGACGAGAGAGAGATCACAAAAACCCAGAGGCTGATGCATATAGACCGTTTCCTGCAGATGACCATGAAGAAATGCATTTTTAACGTCAAGCTGTCTAATAGGCCACTGATAAGTGACAACAATACTAAGAACTGCATGAATAATAGCAGGCTTCATTACCGGGCTAAATGTCTCACCATAATTAATACCTAGTTGCTGACTTCGACCATTGGCAACAAGACATGTTTTATATCGTGATAGAGAGCCATTTGCATTGATTTTCTTTTTGAACAACCAAATACAATTAACAATGTTAGCAACAGGTGGTCTTGGAGCAAGTACCCAAGTCTGATTAGAGATAAGAGCGGTGTATTCATCATTCATGGCATTAAGCCAATTTGGATCCTTAAAAGCATGTAAGTAACTTTTGGGAACTGGAGAGGTGGTATCAACATGTAAGTTTAACTTACATATTGGTTTGAAAATCCCTTGCTTGGCACGGGTGAGCATTGGGAGCGAAGCTTGAGGTATAGGAGATATGGTGTCATCTGAGTTGGTAGATGGCGGTGAGGTAGGCTCTAAATGCGTGAAGGTAGCAAGAAGAGGATGTGTGGACTCATAGCTCTCTAAAAAGGTGTAGGAAGGTGATTTGTTTGGTGTCATCGACCCAAAAGGAAAAATGGTTTCATAAAAAACAATGTATCTAGAGATGATGACCTAATTTGTATTAAGGTTAAGACAACAGTATCCTTTATGATTGGTAGGATACCCAATGAAGATGCATGGTGTTGATCTTGGTTCAAGTTTATGAGAAGCATTGATATGAAGGTAACAGAGGCAACCAAACACACGAAGATGGTCATAGGATGGATGTCGATTATAGAGTTTATAGAAAGGAGAGACATTGTGAAGAGGGATGGAAGGAAGGATATTGAGAAGATGAGCAGCCATATGAAGGGATTCAGTCCAGAATGTGGGAGGAAGCCGAGCATGATACAAAAGGGTGCGAATGACATTATTCAAGGTGTGTAACATGCGCTCGGCTTTTCCGTTTTGTTGAGAGGTGTAAGGACAAGAGATATGGAAATGAATGTCGTTTTGAGAAAATAGAGCATGAAATTTATGATTTTCATACTCACCACCATTATCACATTGAAAAGACTTGATGTCCATCTTAAATTGGTTGTGGACAAAAATTTTAAAATACACGAATTTTTCAAAAACATCAGATTTGGCATGAATAGGGTAAACCCAAACATAATGAGAAAAATCAACCAAGAATATGACACAATATTTAATACCACTCAAACTTTCAATAGGGGATGTCCATACATCATAATGTATTAATTCAAAATGAAACTGAGAAACAGAAGTAGAAGTACTAAATGGCAATTTAACATGTTTGCCTAATTAGCATGCATGACACAAAGTTGAATCTTTAGTAGAAGAACATGAAATAAAATGATTATAGACAAGTTGTTTGAGGATGTGTTAACCAGGATGACCAAGACATTGGTGCCAAACAAGCGGAGTAATAGAAACGAAAGCTTGCGTTTTTTGAGAAGTGACAGGATAAAGATCACCGATGCTATCACATCGGATGAGAGTTTGTTTGGTGCGATACTCCTTCACAGAAAAACCAAAAGTGTCAAATTCAATCGAGCAATCATTTTCACGAAAAAAACGCCGAAAAGAAATCAAATTTTTAATAATAAAAGGAGTAATTAAAACGTTTTGAAGATTTAATGTACAGTAAGGATTAGGAAGCGGAAGAGTAGTGTGTCCCATTTTTGTTACAGGTAGGAGTCATCACCAACTAACACAGCTGAATAATTACTGGATTTATCTGAAATAGACTTAAGTATACCTGCATTTGAATGAAGATGTGATGTGGCACCAATGTCCATGTACCAATCGGCTTGCCCTAGGTCATTTAATGTCATGGTATTAAACAGTTGCGGAAGTGTAGTGGAATCTGTGTTTTAGGTTTGGGTCGGATAGGCCTGCTGATGAGAAAATTGTTGTTGGGTTGGTGTAAAAAATTGGTGTTGTTGGTTAATATGTTGTTGGGCATGCTGCATTCTAGGCCCACTTCCATGCATCTGATTTGGGATTGGGTTTGGTAAAAGTCCTTGTTGATTTGATGCGGTTGGAAATTGAGGAGAATAAGTCCAAACCCAAGCACCTTGCCCTTGATGCTGATTATGTTGAGTACCGCCTCCCGATGTTGAACCTGGACCACCGCCATTATACCCACTGTCGTTGAATCTTTGGCAGAAACGTCCTCCTCCCCAGCCACTACAGCGACCATGGAGACCCCCACGGTAGCCTCCTCTACCACCAGTGTTATTTTATTGCTAGGAAGGTGAAGTGTTTGTGGGATTTTGAATAGTAAGAGCATGTGGGAAGAAGAGTTGTCAGCATGAGTAATGATAGAGTCACAGTTTTCATCTTATATCATTTGTTGTTCTTCACATATGAGTATGGATCTAGCATCCCAGAAAGATGGAGGTGGGTCTTGTGACATCCCCAAATTTCATGGTCAAAAAGACCGATTTGTTTATGCTTTGTTTTAAAATCGGAGTAATCTTTTAAAGAAAACTGTTGCGGAATTTTTTTCTCAGAAAATATGATAAATACTTTATCCGAGCATCTCCGAAAAGATGTATATTTTTTTGTTTTAAAACATTTGAGATGTCCTGGTCAATACAGACACATAAGCATAAACCGCACTTACATTCATCTACACTAATGATATACATCTCTTTAATCTCTCAGTATAATGTGTCTTTGTATCGATACTTGTGATACAAAAATATTGAGTGGGTCAAGTTTGGAAAACCTGGTGAGTACATAGGGATTTCAGTCCCACAATGTTATAACATATATATAATTTAGAATTCACACAATATAACATTTGCTATATATATATATATATATATATATATATATATATATATATATATATATATATAACCAACTCTTACCCTACCCCATCAATCCTCTCAACGAGACTATCCATACCCTTGGACCTTAAATTTTAACTCTTACTCCTGGATCTAATCCATATTCTCAAGTCCATGATTGTGCCCATTCTATACTCCCAGATAAGGGACAATTGGTCTATGTGTAAATCCATACTCCTGGACTAATGACAAATTTTATGTCCTGTCCATACTCCCGGACTAAGGACAACTGACTATGTTTTAATCCATACTCCCATATTATAGACAACTTACTAAGTCTTAATCCATACTCCCGGATTAATGACAATTAACTAAGTCCAATCCATACTCTCGGACTAGGGACGAATAACCATGTCTAATCCATGTTTCCGAATCAATGAAATATTTTAAAGTTCTATTCTCTGTATATATCTTGCTCGTACTCGTAAGGACATCCTACCCCATAACCATTATAACAAACCTTAGGTTTACTCGTTAACATAAGTTATCATAATCAATCAGGTATGTTCTTTAACACATAATTCAGACATCACCAAATAACTCACACAAAACATATATTTAATACATTCAAACAATGCTAGTATTAAAATCATGTTCATGAAAGTGCTATGCACATACTTGATAAGACGATTATCGGACAATGCTTCGTCTCTGAAAATAATAATCTTCGATGAAACCGGGATATCTTCCAAAAACCGGGCTTCTCGTGGGCAAGAGTTTCGGCTCGACAACTCTATTTCTCAGGATCTTTGGAGCTTCAGGAGTTGCTTCGGGTATCGGGATTGTTACCGGGGCTTTAGGGGTACAACTTGCCAAAAAAAGGAAGAATAAGGGTGAAAGAGAAGAAATTGAGAAACCTTCCCCAGCTGATCTTGCATCCTATTTATAGGGTGAGGCTGGCCTCCAAACGCAGTGCGTTCCCTCTAGTCGGACTCAGGGTGAAAGAGAAGAAATTGAATTGGTTCTCGGAACCACGTAACAAACTCATCATAGTCGGATTCAATTTGATATGACCATTAGGGTCAGAATAACAATCATCTGCTTAGTCATTACCAAAACAATAGTAATGACATACCTGAACAAAATGGAATCAATTACTAGTTTCTTGGTAACCTTATGACTTTCCCTGATCCAAGTGTGAGTCCTATGCTTCCGGTAGTATAGGCCTCTACTACCATTCACACCTACTCATACTCGTCCCAAGTATTGTCTCGCAGTCAAACCAAGTCACCATACAAGAAAATCACACAATCACCCAACACATCAGATAACAAAACTAGGGTTTATATTATTTATTGAAACGATTACACAGAGGTTCAAGTTCACCCTATACTATGCCTCTAATAGGCTATACTTCCTGATACTAGCTATATCCTGATATGAAGTCTTCATCCTTGATTCCTTGCATTGTTATCTGCTTCGTCAAGGATCATTTGAAATGCTCTTGCCATTGGTTGTGGCAGCACATTCGGCTTTGTAGCCTCTTCTCTTCTTGGGCATTTTTGCTTGAAGTGTCCTTCTTCACCACACTTAAAGCAGGCTTCTCTTTTGGTTGTGCATTCACCGGCGTAATGACCAGTCTTCCCGCATTTGAAATAGGTCATCTCTTTAGAGCATCTCCCAATGTGCTTCCTCTTGCACTTATCACACCATTGTGCTCCTTCTTCGAATTAGACTTCGAGAATTTTCTCTTTTCATCGGACCTTGAGGATCCTTCAAACTTTCTTTTCTCGCCCACTTCGGCCCTCTCGAGATTCTTTTCCCTTATCTGGGTCTCGACATTCTTAGCAGCCCAGATGGCAGCTTTCCAAGTGGTTGCTTGCTTCACCATCGGACCAAATTCCGCTAGCAATCCACGCACAATCTTGTTAACCTTGAAGAGTTCAGTTGGAACTAGGTAAGGAACAAGCTTCATCTTCACTGTAAAACTAATAGTGTACTCGGTGACGCTCAATCTTCCCTTCTTCAGATTCTGGAACTCATTGTTGATTTCCAGAAGATCCTGCCTAGAGCATTATTGCACTTTCAGTTGCATCACAAAATCTTCCCAAGACATCTTGCTAGCTTCTCCCTTGGGTATCGAACCAGCTAGTAGCTTCCACCAGCTCAGCACTCCAAACTTTAGCAGAGGAATCACAAGAGCGGTCTTCTGTCTGTTGCTACACTCGCAACTCTCGAACATTCTCTCCATCTCGGAGATCCAGTCCATAACTTCCACTGGTGTCGGGCTTCCAGATAAACATGGTGGTTTGGATGTCATGATGTCCTCGTACTTGCATCCGCGTCCGTCAATTCCTCCATTCTGGTTATTTTGCCTAACAGTCGGTGGGTTGGCTTGACCAACAATACCACTGAAGTTTCCTCCTTCTGACTGCCCTTCATTTAATTCGGGTTATCCAATCGGCATTGAAAGTTCTTCATGATTCTGCTGAAGCAGACGTCTAGTTTCTTCCATTTGACGATCCAACATCATTTGGATCATCGCTTGTACCCTAGCCATTTTCATTGGCTCAGATGCTGCTGCTACAACGGGTGCTTGCTCAATCACTGGTGGTTGATTCCTGTTTTCATCTGCGTTTCCAACGCCACTATTGGTTCTTTCCATTTTTGATCTATACACTGAATAAGGTGAATTTAGATCCTCATTCACGATAGATATTCAAATCATCCATATCACTCTGAAACATCTACATGCTAGTTCTAATACCATCGTCATACGCTTAGAATCCTAAGCACATAAGGTTTCCAAATCTGGTCAGCAACAGACCATAGATCCAAACAAACAATATCATATACGACAAACATATAGCATTTAGCACATAAAAGAATTTTAGGCATCTTTCCTAAAATATACTAGTGCTCATGTCTAAAATATGGTAGACACTCATCTCACAATCATCACTTAGCATTCTAAGTTTAAGTCTAGAAATCCTACAAATTCCTAGTTCGCTTAAACTAATGCTCTGATACCAACTGTGACATCCCAAAATTTCACGGTCAGAAAAGACCGATTTGTTTATGCTTTGTTTTAAAATGAGAGTAATGTTTTAAAGAAAACTGTTGCGAAATTCGTTCCCAAAAAACATGATAAATACTTTATCCGAGCATCTCCGAAGAGATGTATATTTTTTTGTTTTAAAACATTTGGGATGTCCTGTTCAATACAAACACATAAGCATAAACCGAACTTACATTCATCTACACTGATGATATACATCTCTTTAATCTCTTAGTGTAACGTGTCTTTGTATCGGTACCTGTGATACAAAAATATTGAGTGGGTCAGGTTTGGAAAACCTGGTGAGTATATAGGGATTTCAATCCCATAATGTTATAACATGTATATAATTTAGAATTCACACAATATAAAAATTTCTCTCTCTCTCTCTCTCTCTCTCTCTCTCTCTCTATATATATATATATATATATATATATATATATATATATATATATATATACACCCAACTCTTACCCCACCCGTGAATCCTCTCAACGAGACTATCCATACCCTGGGACCTTAAATTTTAACTCTTACTCCCGAATCTAATCCATATTCTCGAGTCCATGGTTGTGCCCATTCCATACTCCCAGATTAGGGACAATTGGTCTATGTCTAAATCCATACTCCTAGACTAATGACAGATTATATGTCCTGTCCATACTCCCGGACTAAGGACAACTTACTATGTCTTAATCCATACTCCCGGATTAATGATGATTAACTAAGTCCAATCCATACTCTCGGACTAGGGACGGATAACTATGTCTAATCCATGTTTCCGGATCAATGACATATTTTAAAGTTCTATTCTCCATATATATCTCGCTCGTACTCCTAAAGAGATACTACTTGTAACGCCCGCAAATCCGGGCTAGTCAATTAGAGGCAATAGGGGTCGAAAACGACTTTTCGACAAAAGATTATTTAGAACAAATAATCTTAACCAAGTTGTAGAATATGTCACAAGGTTTCCATACATATAAAGAACACCGAAATCCGAGTTATGACGAAGAAGTTATGACCCGTTGAAGTTTCGCGACGGAACTGACACGATACCGGGAAGCGTAAATAGTGAATTTACGATAGAGCGATATTTAGCCTTAGCTATCTAAACTAAAGTCGTAGAATATGTTAAACTAAGAACATCGATAAAAAAAACGCCCAAATCTGACTTCGTATGAAGAAGTTATGATTTTTCAAAGTTTCGGACTAGCAGTGTACAACCCGAAATTCGAATATTAGATCGAGCGGTTTTTAGCCGACACGACCTAAACGATAATCGAAGATCTCGTTAAAATTAGCGTAACGAGAAAAAGATGGGTGAAAACGGACGTCGAATGAAGAAGTTATGAGGATTTAACGGACCAATCCTATCCCGGCCTGTTAATAATATAAAATTTAAAATCGAGCCAAAATTAGCCGACAGAGTCTAAAAGAAAGTTGTAGAATACGTTCCCACCTTCGCGTGGATATAAAGAACGTCAAAAACGGAGTTCGTATGAGAAAGTTACGAATTTTTAAAGATTTTAGTCGAATTTGCGAAGCCTGGTGAGGAGCTGGTGACGTGGCAACATCTGGGCCGACCATCGCTGATGAAGAAACGCGCTTCGGATCATGCCACGTAGCCTTCGCTTTATGCCCAGCGTCCGAGGTGAGTACGCCCCGCGTACCCTCGTGCCTTATCCATCCGATGAAGATGCGAGATAGCTGGACCGAGGCTGGCCTTCTTATCCGAGACTACGCCCAGCGTAGCTGCTAGACCCGCAGCGTAGTCCGAGGCTGCTGGGGCTATAAATAGCATGCGAGCCATTTCAAGTTTTTCACACCAATTCTTCTTCTTTCTCTCACTACTTTCTCTCTCTAGCTCCCCTAAACCTCCCTAAGCCCTAGTTAAACCCCTAGCACCCTAAGGAAGCCCCGAGGCTCCCAGAGTCCCGAGAAAAAGGAGTCTTTCGGTTTCGAAACGCTACTCCAATTAAGTTCCGGTTTACGATAAAATTCGCTGTAACTGTGCTACGCTTACGCAATTTTTAATATAGCTTTCAAATAATTATAGGAATGTTATTAGGTCCTTAAAATAATTATTTGGGCTATTATTATGAGTTATATTGAGTGTTATTAACGCTTATATAATAATAATAATAATAATAATAATAGTCAAACTAATTGATTTGTCGCGGTTAACGTTAGACTAAACCCTAGTGGTATTGGTACTAGGTTTTATCGAAGGAAAATCGTTTTGAGAGTATCGAAGCGCTGTCCGAGTGCTGAGTCATCACCTTTCAAGTGAGTGCATGGTCCCCTTCAACATACACATAGATATGAAGTATTTACTACGTGCTATGTGTGCATATTGTCTGTTTACTTGCTGTCTATGCTCGGTGAACGATTTTATACATGTTTTAAATGATTTAAACTATATATGTATTTTATATCTACGAAAATGTTGGGGTAAAACATGGGTAGATATAATAGACGAAATATGAGTTGGACGATGAGTTGAGAGGTGATATAGACTATGAGGTATGGGTGAGAGGCGTACGATGTGAGAAGCCTTTTTCCCAAACGATATCCCTGTCATTCACCAGAGTATGGATGACAACCACGGACTATTCTAAATAGTCCAGTGGAACACTAGCAGGCTCGCAACCTGTAGGTGTTGTGAACGATATGTTCACTCGGTGTACTCTAAACATTGGTGATCATGCAGACTTGATACCTAGACCCTGGTGATCATGCAGACTTGGTGCCAAAACCCTGGCGACTATGCAGACTTAGGGCCTATTGTATAAATTCTGGCGACTATGCAGACTTAGTGCCTAAACCCCGGTGACGATGGACTTCGTGCCGATTCCTTAGGATGATCCTTAGGAATGTATGAACGAGGAATGGTTGATTCTTAGGGTAGATCCTTAAGAATAAAGAAGATAATGGGGATGGGTAATTGGGTTGATTGTTTGAACATAATAATTATATTATTGTGGGTTGAAAACCCTATGTACTCACCTGGTTTCCCAACCTGACCCACTCAGTTTATTTATATCACAGGTGTTGATGTGAAGCCACATTACACTGAGAGATTTAAAGAGATGTAGATCACTAGTGTAAATAAATGTAAGTTCTGTTTATGCTTATGTTTATGTATTAACGATGACATCCCAAACGTTTTAAAATGAATAAAATACGTTTCTTCGAAAATGTTTTAATAACGTATTTATCATGTTTTTCTGGGAACAAATTCCGCAACATTTTTATTAAAAGTACTCTGATTTTTATAAAGCATAAACAAAATCGGTCTTTTCTAGCCGTGAAAATGAGGATGTCACACTACCCCATAACCATTATAACAAACCTTAGGTTTACTCTTTAACCTAAGTTATCATAATCAATCAGGTATGTTCTTTAACACTTAATTCAGACATCACCAAATAACTCACACAAAACATATATTTAATACATTCAAACAATACTTGTATTAAAATCATGTTCATGAAAGCGACTATGCACTCACTTGATAAGACGATTATCGGACAATGCTTCGTCTCTTAAAATAATAATCGTCGATGAAACCGGGACATCTTCCAAAAACCGGGCTTCTTGCGGGCAGAGTTTTGGCTCGACAACTCTATTTCTCGTGATCTTCTGGGTGTCGGGATTGATACCGGGGCTTCGGGGTATAACTTGCCAAGAAAAAGGAAGAATAAGGGTGAAAGAGAAGAAATTAAGCAACCTTCCCCGACTGGTCTCGCATCCTATTTATGCGTTCCCTGAACGCCTCCGAATGCAGCGCATAGGAGCGGGGTCTGATCCTAATCCCTTATTCGCTTGACTCAGTATCGATGTGGCCCAACCCAGGCCTAGTAAACGAACACGGGGCGTTCCCCTCTGACATGCCTCGTTTTGTGTGTCTCGAACTTCAGAAATTCATAACTTTCGCATACGATATCCGATTTCGACGTTCTTTATATGCACCCGTATGTGAGATTATGCTCTATATATTTCATTTAGACTCCATCGGCTAATTTTGACTTTATTTTTATTATATTATTTTTAGTAGGCTGGGACAGGAAAACTCCGTTAGAAATTCATAACTTCTTCATCTGACGTCCGTTTTCGCCTGTCTTTTTACTGTTGCAGTACTATCGACGAGATCTTTTATTATCGTTTAGATTGTCTCGGATAGAAATCACTCGATCTCATATTCGAACTTTGGGTTGCATATTGCTAATTCGATACTTCGAAAAATCATTACTTCCTCATAAGAATTCAGATTTGGACGTTCTTTTTATGCACGCTCTCGGTTGAACGTATTCTACGACTTTCTTTTAGATCACTAAGGCTAAATATTGCTCTATCGTAAGTTCACTATTTACGTCACGTAGTGTCGTACCGGTTCTGTCGCGAAACTTCGACAGATCCTAACTTTTTCGTTATAAATTGGGTTTCAACGTTCTTTATATGTATGGAAACCTTGTAGCATATACTAGAACTTGGTTAAGATTATTTATTCTAAACACTCTTCTATCAAAAAGTCATTTTTGATCTTTATTGTCTCTAAATTGACTAGCCCGGATCTACGGGCGTTACAGGTCTCGATGCCTGATATTGATTACAATGTAGCGAAACTTTGAAGACAGACCATTAATTATGTACGCAAAAAGATTGGTTTCGGGAACTTTAGCATCCATGTGCTCCAATCAATTAGCAATAGATTTGATTTTATTACAATACTCTGTGATGGAAGAATTACCAAGCGTGATGTTTCTAAGTTGACGTTCCAACTGAATAACTTTGGATGCTTTGTTATCACGAAAAACTTTTTCATCAAGATTTTCTCAAACTTCATATGTTGTTGTCTGCTTCTTAAAAATTATGTTAAGAAGAGATATGGAAAGAGTGACATATAACCATGATTTCACGATGGAGTCAACACGAAGCCAATTGTCCTTTGTAGCAACAAATTATGCAGTAGTTTTTTCTTTGTCTTTGTCGCTTGTTACAGTAACAGGAGGCTTGAGATGATCATCTACGCCATACCCAATACGTATTTCAAATAACTCCCTCCAAATATCATAATTCATTTGATCCAAGTCTAGTACAAAAGGAACTGCATGCTTGATATTGATTGTGGATGATGGCTTGTCATTCATGGGGAGAGACATGCTTAGAAGCAGAGAAGTAGAGATGAAAAAAGGAAGGAGAAGCAGAGAAGGTAGGAAACAGAAGAATGGGAGAAAGATCGAATAGATTGCAAACAACTGAAGTCGACTAGGTTTTAAGGGTAATCAGGCGATATTGCAATGATACCATCCCGTAACCCTTTCTCTCATTCAATTAATCAATATATATACAATGAATGCAAATGTATAGAAAATGGGACAAAGCACACATGGGCCGGCAATAATAAGAAGCAGATACAAACTAATAAACTATGCTAACAATTTGATCTATTAAAAAATTGTTGACTTAATTCTTTAATCGACATGTCTCAACATGTAAATAATTTCATTCCTTATGAATTTAAGTTTAGAATGAAATGGTCGATGTTACAATTTACAGTCTTGACATTTTTTACTCAAAAGAAATAAAAAAACTATATATAATATATTTGACCTCAAATTTGTTATGGGTGGACCAACGCCAATCTTGCACCCATATAGTTACACTACTGGTTGTATCTAGCTTTTAAAATAGTTTTGCTTTCACTCAACGGTTGTCATATCATATGTTGTTTTTAACCATGATCACGACTTCCTTTTGGTTCTTAAAGACCAAAAAATGTACTCCTCATACTCTTCTTCTATCAACTCAACATCATGTCATTTTGATTGAGTCCGGAGATAATCATATGTCAATTCTTCACACTGTTTTTTATAAATATATTTAGAATTTCAAATATGTATATATTTATGGAAAATTAAAAATCATGAAGTTTAATGTATTTTTTATAGTTATTTATTTTATAATACACATATATGCGTAAAAAGAAGAAATAGAGAATTGGTGCATGGGGAAAAACCAACTGTTATGGTGTTTCGATACGTACCACACTTCATCTTGCAACCGCTTAAACCTCACAGCATAATGTTGTTGGAGTATATAAAAAAACGGTGATTAATATTGAGGGTTAAATCTCATATAAATATGGATACATAAGGGGTCATTGGTCTAACTTAAACCTTAAGGGTCTTAAGCCGAAACCTTAGATGCTAACATACTAACATCCCCGATAGTTTGATCGGGAGAGACGATTTAAAAAAATGTCATAGATGAAGATAAAAGATGGAAGAGGGATGTCGGCGGAGATCAAACTGGAGACATCAACGGTAGCAACGGCGGCTATTGGATCTGCAGGCGACGGCGGCAACGGTGACGACGGCTTTAGTAGTTAGAACTAGATATAGTGGCGACGGCTTTAGTAGTTAAAACACGATAACACGACACGACACGACAAAGATAATATTATACAAGTATTAGTGTATTTCATTCATACTTAAAGATATATAACACGACAAAAACGACAAACACGAAAAACACGACAACCACATGTTTAATTGTGTCGATTTATGAACACGAACACGATACGACACGACATCGTGTTTTTTAATCTTGACACGAACACGACACAAAAACGAATTCAAATTTTGATTTCATCCCGATTTCGTTTCATTGCTTGTATTTTTGTCGTGTCGTGTAATAAATTGACACCCCTACGAACTAATATGTCAGAGCTCATCTATATGACAATTGTTTTTCGAAATATGTTGTTGACATCTAGACAGGGCCGGTCCAGATAATGGGCAATCCGGGCGACCGCCCAAGTCCCGGGGCCCAAAATTTTCGGGCTATGTAGTATAGATATATACAAAAAAAATTATTATATAAATGATTTTTAAGGCCTAAAGTTATTCTAACTCAAACTAGCTTAAAAGATATACAATTTGGCTTGCTTATAATTGCTAATTGAATGCGTTTATAGTGAAGAATAAATGATATTTTTTTTAATCTTTA
This sequence comes from Lactuca sativa, assembly GCF_002870075.4. Classification (NCBI taxonomy): domain Eukaryota; kingdom Viridiplantae; phylum Streptophyta; class Magnoliopsida; order Asterales; family Asteraceae; genus Lactuca; species Lactuca sativa. The sequence continues at coordinate 35,269,482 of NC_056631.2, read as the reverse complement.
TTATATTTGTCTTTAAATGCTATTTTTTTTTCTTTTTGCCCCGGACCCTATAAACGTTTGGACCGGCCCTACATCTAGCTCACCCACTGAAATGAATTCATGAGGCATATTGTTGTTTCTGTTGCAATCATAAATTATTTGTCTACCAATGATTACTATAATATGTTATTATTATGCAGAAATTAATGTATTATTATTAGAAATCAAATATGATAATCAAACAATTATTGGTACATGTATTTTGCACTTATAATAGTCGGGAGTTGGAATTTAATTACACCGTAGTTTTAACTTTGAAATAAAAAGTTAAGTCAAATTTGATATTCTTAATTATGTTAATTTAAAAATACATATACTTTTTCAAATTAGATGTTATGAGTTTAATATTAAATATTAAATAAAATATAGAGACAGATGACTTCATATATGTAAAAAAAAAAAATGTTTATGGATTATTGGCGAGCTGAAAACATTAAAATAGTTCCCTTTTTTATTCAAAAACAGTGGTCGGCCTTGTAAAAACTAACTTATAATCCCTTCTTTTATTTTCCAAATATGAAGAAAAAAAAAACTAGTTACAAAGTGTCAAATATAATTTAAGTATCTTCAATATTTTTATATAGCTTAAGTATCTTCAATATTTTTTCAAAGCTATAGTTACTAAATAAAAATAAAGCAATCATATAATTACGAAATTAAAATTAAAGTATATGTTAATCCGTAAGTTTCATGCAATCTAATAATTATAAAATTTTCAAAAAGTCATTATGTGAATCCATATCTAAAATTCAACGATCCAAAGTTTTAGATAATTTGAGATTTTAAATTTTGTTTCGAATTCTTAGATATTTTTAGATAGCAAATCGTATATGGGACAGGGTGTGAATAGAGGGTTTGGTTGAATAGATGAGAAAGTGGCGGATTACAAGGAAAGCAAGATCAAAGGCGTGTCTGCATTATATGATGATGCATGTGTTGAACGGACATGCTGACAACTCAATGCTACGTCCCCACTCCTTTCTTTCATTAATCTTCCTCCTTAAGCAATTACCATTCCACTCCAAGAAATAGGAACTATATGATCATTAGGCATTAGCAATATATTTGTATACCATGTATACATGTCCCGTGTAACACTGTTATTTTTTGTAACAACTTAGTCAATAAATTTTTTAATTTTTGCAATGGCGATCACTTAATTCGTAAATCCAGGTACCCCTTAACGTAACATTTTTGATGACACAGTGCTGACGTGACATGATAGTATAGTGATAACATAGCATGACAACGTGGCAGTGTGTCAAAATTGAAAAGAAAAATAAAACTATAATGCATTGAGTTTGTCAAGGACCGACACGTCAGTGTCCTGCCATCATAACATGTCAACGTCACGCCATCAAAAATTATCACGTCATCACGGAACTAGGTTGACCGGTTAAATGATCGACATTGCAAAAATTAGAAAATATAATAACTAAATTGTAAATTTAGTGTCAAAATCGATTTTTTTATAAAAACTCAGTTATTTTTGTACATTTATCCTTAATAGTTTGTATAATTGGTATAGATTCATCTTAATTCTTTATCTTTTCTATCACAATTCTCTATGCCAATAGATACACCAAAATCTGATGGCTCCTCGTTCTTCCTTATGCTCCGAATCAAACGGTGGCAAAAAAATCAACTGGTGTACTATAAAAAAATAACAATTAAATACTAAAACTTAGATATCGTAAAACCTATTAAAATTTCTCTTTTAAAAAGATAAAATTTGTGGAAAAAATCAAATTGTAGAAAAGATTAATTACTAAAAGTGACCAAAATAGGAACATCCTCCCTAATAAATAAAGAACTTTTTTGTCATTTGTTAATTTCTTATGCGACACATGTAATTTTGTAGTGAATTCTTATAAATTAATTTTCACTTGTCATTTTGTGGTAATTTTTTATTTTCTTAATTAGTTATCTAATTTTTAGATTATAGAAAGTAATTAATGTGTCATTAATTTATTTTCTTGTATTTTCAAATTTTAATATGTTTCTTTCAATATATATAATTCAAAATTGACATGTTTCTTTTAAAGTTCATTGTCATTTTAAGCAAAATGGTCTATATAAAAAAAATAATCAAACTTTGTTGCTTTTTATTGACAAACTAAAAAAATGTTATATGGTCAAAATATAATTATATTTCTGTGTTTGTTTTATTAATATAAATTGAATTATTTATTTATTCATCATTTTGTTTGTATATATATATATTTTGAAATTTTATTTTAAAAAATACTTAATGTTTGCACTTTGATATTTAATGTTTTTTCCTTCAAAAAAATATTTAAAGCTTATATCTCCCGATATAGTTTTTTTATAATCAACTCGTGTAGTACACGGGTTTCACACCTAGTCTATTAACAAAAAAATTATATATTTAATAGGACCCACATTCAAGTGGGGTCCATGCACCCCACTAATTATATATTAGTTTCGCTACTAAATCAAAGTGATAACCATAGAAACATCATTACCCATGTTAATTGACGGTTGCAAACTATGATGATTGATGAAAGCATTTCACTATACTCTCTTTCAGCGAAAAATGTGAGTTCTTTATGGAAAAATATCATGTTCCAATGATGATTCATTTTGCTCTCAACAATATCCTTCAAAGACTACGCTTAGGTGTTATGTTGGTAATTCCATTGTCATCAGTCATTTTGTGTTATTGGAATTAACACAATTAACAAATGAGAATTTAAATTATGATCTAATACAAATTAGGAGGTATTTAGTGTACACTTGTATATAAGATAGGTTTGATCTCGAACAAAAAGAAAGATGGGTCAAGGGAGCCGTGCTCCGTTGCAAGGTCTAACAAATCTCAATTTGATCAGTTAATTTAATAAGAAATAAGAGTTAACACATGATTTTGTTGGTACCATCCAATCGAATCTAATTTAATTGTTACTTATTCAATTTCAACAAGTTATATTTCGAGTTCAACCCATTTTCAAAACATCCGGTAGATGTATGAATATCTTGAGAAAATGTTGCATTTGTCTATCTTTATAGACAATCTCATTTATATTATCTATAGAATTCGAATCTATTTACGATTCGATATTTCTATATAACTGTTTCTTCTTATTTCTATTGATTTAGGCCTAGCATGTTGTTCATTTTTAATCTTTGCATAGAAAATTCCACCTATGAAGGTAATTTGAGGAAACACACAAATTTTGGGTCTTCTCAGTGGAATCATAAGCTGCATGGAAACCTAAACTTCTTGGTATCCTAAGTTGATTTTGCAAAGCTAATAGTCAAAGCCACTTGTGGCGGCTCTATGTAGGCAACTTGATATGTCTAGGTAGTTTTTCCAAATACAGTTTTACAACTGTAGATTATGCGGTTTTCGTCAACCTTATTCAATTTTTTCATAGATGAGTATATACACTCATATTTCGGCTATTTAGAACTCGCTTACAACATCTAACAATCCATATACTCTCTAGAACTGTGCCTAGAACTTTGAGTGTTCCTCACAGATTATCTCATGTAGAATTTTTTTTTTCTCATTAACTCGGGCATTATATAGGTTAAATATCATAACATAAAATGACCATACATAATTCGTGAGATATCCAAATCCATTGATTACCAAACTTGTACTTCCCACCCCAACTTTCTATTAATCATTTTGATATTTTTTTTATTGGTAACCATTGTTAAATGTGACAATGACATAACTTTATAATTCTGAAAGTTGGAAAAGTTTGAAGGCAGTGATTTCAGGGGCTAGTAGGAAAGGATGTATATTATGTTAAAAACATTGAAAGTGTTGTATATGTTGTCAAACCCTATGCCATAAATTGTGGAAGATAGGACACTGGAACATTGTAACATCCCAAAAATCATGGTAAAAATTTTCATTTTTCAGGAACCATTTTTCACAAACCATACGTCATGTAAAACATTGTTTCCAAATGATAGTCATAAAATCATAGTATCAAAACATCTCTCGAATCATAAAAATCCATAGGATTATGTGTACGATCAACCATTTTCCTTCCCCCGATCATCTAAAGTAACTAAAAAATTAAAATCCACAACTATAAGTCAAAGCTTAGTGAGTTCCCGCAAGATACTCCACACAATAATAACAAGTATAATGCATGCATATAGGGTTTGTTGGCCCATAGACTCAACCCAACCGTCTAGGGTTTGTTGGCATATTACCTCAACCCAACCATCCAAAGTTTGTTGGCTTATAGCCTCAACTCAATCATCCTAGATTTGTTGGTCTACCGCACGAAATAGTACCACATCAAACCACCCATCTAGGGTTTTTTGGCCTTCTGCCACAACCCAACCACCAATAAATCAACATATGTAACAGATAAACAATAATCAACTAGTACATGTAATCATACAGTGCTACTAATTTAACAGGTTACTATAACATAGAAACATCCTATATATACTGGGATACATAACACAGCCTAGTGGGCCAGAATTGGTGCCTTCAACCCACGAGTATAGTGAAGAAAACTCACCTCAAAGTCTAGGAGATAGTTGAACTGATCAATGCTCCAAATATAGGCTCTACAGATCACCCAAACATCAAATAGGGACCAAGCCTCAATCTCCTACCCAAATTACCCCATTTGACCTAAATTCAAACTTGGTCACAGTCAAAAGTCAAAGGTCAAAGGTCAAACTTTAGTTGGTCGCCATGTCATGGCAACAAAATGATGATTCATACAGGCATTTCCCAGTCGCCACGTTGTGGCGACTCAAGGCCATGTCGTGGGCACTGAGTTTTTAACAGCTTAATGGTTTAAGCTGTTTTCTTCGATTTTAAGCGCTCCAAAGCTCAGGTCTGGTCCATTCTATGGTCCAAATTGATAAAGTTTCTAACTTTATCCCTTAAGACTCTCCAAGAGATCAAGATCTCAACTCCGTGGTCCAAAATGGGCAAAAATATAACATGGCTTAAATCATTAAGCAGTTAATCTTGAAAGTCTCTTGTCCAACAATTCCAAAAGGGTTCCTAGCACCATTACTAACATAAAAATTCTTGCTTTTCAGTCATGGATGTCCAATGCATGTCTTGAACTCCTATTAGGTCAAAACAAGGGTTAATGACCAAGATTCCATGCATAACACCAAAACTTATTCCTACTTCAGATCCAAAACACCAAATACTCCAAATGATTGTCTCCTACATCAAAGGATCCCTACATATTGAGGTATGGAATCCTTGCACCATATGGTTGTAATTTTAGGTTGATCGTAGTATATTTTAATTGGGTCAAGCTTTAGAGGCTTTAAAATTTTAAAGTGTCAATATGCATGGTTCTTTAATTGTTTTGTATCATATACCCAACGGATCAATAGGGACATTTCCCAACTTGAGTAAAAAGGTGAATTTTGATACTCTAAAATCCTATGATGGTCGTGTACTAGTGTTGGTATTATTCGTATCGGTGTCGAGCTAAATGAAACTATCAAACAGGTAAGTTTGTAGACTACTCTGTAGGAGAGGGTTGTCTTTGTGATTATTCGTCGTTACTTGTTGAGGATACGACATTTTATTTTGAGTCCTCACAGATGGTGCCAATAATGGTAGATCCAGTCTCTTGGGGATATCCTTGGATTGTACTACCAGTCTTAAAGTTCTCGTCTTTGACCCGTTGAAAAATAACTCGAACTCGTCTAAATGAAGGTTAGCAATATTTTGGGAAGATTATTTAAGGAAGAGTTGCTTAATAATACGCTTAGATTCTTAAGTTATTGAGGGTATTTGGTAGGATGTATGTAAGTGAAGAATGTAGGAGTATTGTCGCATACCTTATGCATGGCCTAAAAGTCAGTATTATAGGGGACAAGAGAAGGAACTACCATCTATGATCTGTTATCCATATGAAATTTATTCTTGGGTCAACTTTTTCCAATGTAGTTGGATGGAGTCAACTTTTTAAAGTGTTGGGACTTACTTGAGAGAAAAAGGGACATCACGCTTATGGTTGGTCTTTTGTCTTTTAGTGGCTTGACATTATGAGATAGTGTAACGACCCAAAATACGACTCCAAAATTTTTGTTTAAATAATACTAAGGTTATCAACGATTTATAATATATCATGAAATCATACGTCATAAATCCCAAAAAGTTAAAATAGATGTGTCATAACAAAAGAACTGTAACAACATAACATAGTATCTGAAATAAACTCCCAAGACAAAAGTTGAAGCTGTGGTGTGTGCAATGTCATCATCCCGAGCTCTTCCCTTTGCTTGCGGAAGTACCTAAAACCAAAACTGAAACTGTAAGCACAAAGCTTAGTGAGCTCCCCCAAACTACCACATACCAAACAATAACATATAAAACACATACTGGGCCTTGCCCACTGCATCGGACCGAAGTCTGGAAATTGCATCGGACCGAAGTTCGGAAACTAACCAAGGTCTTGCCCTCTGCATCGGACTGAAGTCCGGAAACTGCATCGGACTGAAGTCTGAAACTAACTGGGACCTTGTCCCCTGCATCGGACCGAAGTCCGGAACTAACTGCATCGGACCGAGGTCCGGAACTACTGCTAACTAAACGGGTCGGCATTGTGGCCATAGACCCGTTCCTACTGGAAGGAAACTCACCTCATAGTGCTGGCTGCTGAGATGCTAACTCTAAAAGTGGCTGACTGCTGCTTCGGAACTGTCCGACTACAAATTCCAAAAACACTAGATCAGTTACTGGTAAATGCTCTCAGGGTAAAATGACTATTTTACCCCTAGTAAAAGTCAACTCCCTAGTCAAGGTCAATTCCCTGATCAAAGTCAACTCCATGGTTAAAGTCAACTTCCAGTTGACCGGACTCGCCGAGTCAGGGCGTAGACTTGTCGAGTCCCTTCTTTACTAACTCTGACTTAACTCACCGAGTCCCCTTTCCCACTCATTGATTCACCCTGAACTCACAAACTGAAGAAAGACGGGGACTCTCGACTCGACTCGTCGAGTCCGAAGAACAGCTCGCCGAGTCTTGTCATGTCGATTCCATACAATCGATTTCTAATCCATTCCAGAGCATCCAACTCGTAGATCTGAGCCCCTAGAACCATCTGAACACGTAAAGTTGCTAACTTTACGTGTAACTGGGAAGGAATGAAGCTATTTCACTCAAACACTACTTTTTCGGGAAAACTCATCCGGCTCGCCGAGTTGTTCAAACAACTAGTCGAGTCTAATGCAATTTTCATCGGACTCGCCGAGTTGCTCATCCAACTCGTCGAGTCCACGGTTATCTTCATATGACTCGCCGAGTCAAGCTTGCGACTCGCCAAGTCCATTCAGTCCCTTTTCCATACAGACCTGATTTGAGCCATGTAGCAGCTCCAAATCACAGATCCAAGCTTCTAGGGCATGCTTATCACGTAAAGTTGCAAACTTTACGTGCATGCATGGCTTTAACGACTTCAAATATCTAAACTAAGCTCTTAATGGGGTTCTAAGCTCAAGAGGGACCTCAATCACGATTTTGACTTAAACTTTACACTTCTAGTATACAATGAGGGTCCAGATCTGAAGTTTCCATAAAAAGGGGAGTCCATATCTCAACTTTGAATCATAAGAGGCTCCAAAGAAGGCATAACAAGCATTTAAATGGAGGAATGCACAAGGTCGAATCTTCATTACCTGAATGAGAAACAGATGGAAGCTAACTCCTGGATCTCCCTTCTCTTCTATGGACCTTCTTTCCTTCTTTCTCTTCCCAAGGCTTCCAAGCTAGCACAAACACACTCAAACTCAACAATAGGGCTAGGGTTTACAGGGGAAATGTTCTGAGAGTGATAGAGGCAAGGTTGGGGCATATAAGTGTGTTTAAATAGGGTGCAAACCCTTAAAATTAGGGCTTCATCCAGACAGGCGGACTCGCCGAGTCCCAGCGTATGGACTCGTCGAGCAGCCAACTCAATTTGCGTGATCATCCTATCTCTACTCAACGAGTCGGGCTACAGACTCGTCGAGTACCCCCTTAAGAATGAAATTACTTTATTTAAATCACATACCAGAAATGAGGCATTACAACTCTCCCCCACTTATTTTAGACTTCGTCCTCGAAGTCTGCTGCTGCTGCCGTATCTGAAAATAATTCTGGATAATGCTCCATCATCTCCCCCTCAAACTCCCACGTCCACTCTGAACCCTTCCGGTGCTGCCACTACACCTTCACTAATGGAACCACCTTGTTCCTCAAGGTCTTCGTCTTTCGATCTAACATCGCCACTAGTCTCTCGATGTAATTCAGGCTGCTATCAACCTGAATATCCTCCAAGGGTACAACTGCTGACTTATCCACCAAACACTTTCTCAACTGAGAAACATGGAAAGTGTGTTGTGGATCTGGCTAAGCTCTTCCGGAAGATCCAACCGATATGCAACCCGACCCACCTGAGCCAAAACCTTAAAAGGACCAATGAACCTGGGGCCTAGCTTGCCCCTCTTCTGAAACCTGATAACACCCTTCCAGGGTGATACCTTCATGAGGACCATATCGCCCACCTGAAACTCCAAATCCGAATGTCTCCTGTCGGCGTAACTCTTCTGCCTACTCTGTGCAGTCCGCAGTCTGCTACGAACTTGTTGGATCAACTCTGTGGTCTTGAGCACCACCTCGGTGCTCCCGATGACTCGCTGACCGACCTCGCCCCATCAAATCGGGGTCCTACACTTCCTTCCATAGAGCATCTTGAAAAGAGGACGGTCAATGCTAGTGCAGTAACTGTTGTTATACGCAAATTCCGCCAGTGGAAGATACGTATCCCAACTACCACCAAAGTCTAGAACACATGCCCGGAGCATGTCCTCGAGAGTCTGAATCGTCCTCTCGCTCTGCCCATCCGTCTGGGGGTGGAAAGCGGTGCTAAAATGAAGACGAGTCCCCATCTCGTCATGGAACCTCTTCCAAAATCTGGAAGTAAAACGGACGTCTCGGTCTGACACCACCGAAACAGGCACTCCGTGTCGTGCCACTACCTCGTGCATATAGATGTCGGCTAGCTTCTCAGCCGTTATGCTCGCCTGGATCGGTATAAAATGCGCGCTCTTGGTCAGACGATCCACTATGACCCAAATTGAGTCCCAGCCCCGTGCGGTCCTGGGAAGCTTAGTGATAAAATCCATGGTAATGTCCTCCCATTTCCATATGGGAATGTCCAGCGACTGCATCTTGTAGTGGGGTCTCTGGTGCTCTGCCTTGACCTTCCTGCAGGCCAGGCATCTCTCCACATACCAGGCAACATCCCGCTTCATGCAGGGCCACCAATATGCGGGTCGAAGATCTATGTACATCTTCGTCGCCCTTGGGTGGATGGAAAATCGAGACTTTTGGGCCTCATCCATCAACACCTGCCGTACTCCGCCCCAGTACGGTACCCAAACTCTCCCATTAAGGTTCAACAATCCCCGACTGTCATAATCAAAAGAAGCTACTCGGCCCACGATCCTCTCACATTTTTGTCTCTCCTCCTTGAGGCCCTCAACCTGTGCCTCCTTGATCTGCTCCAACAATGGAGTAATCACTGTCATCCTCAGGCATATATCCCTGATCGGGGTTGCTGCCGCCTTGCGGCTCATTGCGTCGGCCACTACGTTGGCCTTCCCCGGGTGATAAAGGATCTCGCAATTGTAATCTTTTACTACATCTAACCATCGACGCTGCCTCATGTTAAGATTCGGCTGGTCCATGAGGTATCTCAGACTCTTGTGATCCGTGTAGATGGTACAATGGACCCCATAGAGTTAGTGTCTCCAAATCTTGAGGGCGAACATCACTGCCCCCAACTCCAAATCGTGCATCGGATAGTTAGCCTCGTGAGGCTTCAACTGTCTAGAGGCGTAAGCTATCACATGCCCCCCGCTGCATCAACACTGCTCCCATACCTGCGATCGAGGCATCACAGTAAACTACAAAATCATCCACTCCCTCTAGCAGGGTTAGAATCAGTGAGAGTCTCGAATGCCGCCTGCTGCTCAGGCCCCCAACGAAACACCACCGACTTCTTGGTTAGTCGGGTGAGTGGAACTGCTATCTTGGAGAAATCCTAGATGAATCTCCTGTAATACCCTGCCAATCCTAGGAAGCTCTGAATCTCAGATGGAGACCTCGGTACCTCCCACTGCATCACGGCCTCGACCTTGGCCGGATCCACTAGAATACCCTTCTGGTTGACGAGGTGACCAAGGAACTGCACCTCGCACAACCAGAACTCGCACTTGGAGAACTTCGCAAAAAGTATCTCCTTCCTCAATGTCTCTAGCACCTCTCTCAGGTGCTCCTCATGCTACTCCTGGGTCTTGGAGTAAACGAAGATGTCATCGATGAAGACTATCACAAACCAATCCAACATCGGCCTGCATACGCGGTTCATGAGATCCATGAACGCGGTTGGAGCGTTGGTGAGTCCAAACGGCATCACCACAAACTCATAATGACCATAACGGGTCTTAAAAGCTGTCTTCTGAACATCCTCACCCCTGACCTGCATCTGATGATAACCGAAGCGCAGATCAATCTTGGAAAACCAAGATGCTACCTGAAGGTGATCGAACAAGTCATCTATCATTGGGAGTGGGTAACGGTTCTTCACCGTTACTGTGACAACAGTCAAATTCTGGTCAAGTCAAAGTCAAACAAAGTCTACAAGTCAAACCGGTCAACTCAGTTAACCGTTGTATACTAGGGTTTACGTTATGTAATTACTATGCAACTCGCTATTCTAATGAGAAATCATCAATTGAAAAGTTCGTATATCTAGATTTCCTTAACCTAAAATTGTGGTAAGTAATGAACCAAACCAATAAAACACTATTGCACACTCATCGGGAGTGTGTAGGACCCTTAAACATGGCTTAACGAGGTTTACAGACATTGCATTGTGAAGTCGGACACTCAAAAAGGTCACAAACGAAACCTCTCTCAATCATTTTTAATCTCTCTCTGTATGTCAAATCTCTCCAAGTATGTGAAATCCCTCCCAAATCTCTCTTTGTATGTCAAATCTCTCCAAGTATGTGAAATCTCTCCCAAATCTCTCTATGTATGTCAAATTTCTCCAAGTATGAGAAATCTCTCTCAACTCTTTAAAATCACTCGGGGCATCCCGACCGTTAATTTAGTTGAAAACCGCTCGAAAACGGAAGTCTATGCGAAAAACAGCCTTAAGGAGCCGAAACTCCTCTTAGGAGCCGAACCTTTTAGGAGCCGAACCTCTTAGAGCCAAACCTCCTGAGAACCGAAACCCTCTCAACCGAAATGGACCGAGCGCTCGGTCTATTTTGGTCCCCTGATCATTCCGAACCGAGCCTCCCTTCTACTCTTCTCTTCTCGCCTTCGGTCCAACGACGTCTTCGGTTCCGAGATGCGAGCCACGACCGAACCATCGCACCTTAGGTCCTCCCTTCTACTCTAGGTTCCTTCCTTCTCCACTCTCGGTTCTCACTCCCTTAGGGCCGAACCTCGCAAATTCGGTCCAGATTGCCGGTTTTTGACCCAAACTTCGTTTTAAGCCTGTTTTTCGAGATTTTAACACGAGATTTTCACCCAAATTCGTATTTTAAATTAATAAACCCTAAATATTCATATTTTAACTATATTTTGGAGAAAATCATTGCTTAAGAATAAAATCTATTTGGTAAGATATTTAGATGGAGTGTTGACTTATCCTTTGGACAAGGACACAAGCAACTTCCTCATACCTTCGTAGTACAACCCCCAGTCACTATTACACCATACACTATCACTTCCTTGTACTTTTTCCCTCTCTCACAAGTTATTCCCATGTTCCTAGAGGTGGACACTCATCCTCTCTCCTCATTCTCACTCACTTGCTCTCATTTCACCAAAGATCAAACTCAACTTTTCTCTCTAACTTTCTCTCTTAATTTCAGGATTCCAAGGCTGATCATCAAGCTTTCTTACACTCTTGGTAAGTATAATTCATCATCCTTGTGATAATTACACTTCATTCTATTCCAGTCATAGAGTGCTTACACAAATTCCATCACTTTGGTGTTAGATTCTCGAAAATCTTCTGGGCATTTTCAAGTGTTCTTAAGTTGAACACTTCTCATCTCCAACACTCATCTACTGAAACCATTTAAGGTGAGTTCATACCCCTATCTTTTCATGTTTTCATAATTTTTAAGGGGGGGGGGGGGGGGGGGAATACAAGTCAAATCAACAAGAACACAACTAAACTCTTCCAATAGCTTTCATCAAAAAAAAGTTGGACTCCAATCACGGACTGTTTTGGACAACCTAAACATTTTAGTTTTCAAAACTGTGCAAGGTTCAAGTAGTTCAATTCCTTATATTTAAAATGGCTACTTGCACATCTCCATATGATTTTTCTACAATTTATGGTGATTTTTACAAAACTGTCTATCATTTCAAACATCAATTCGGACCAGTCTTTGATTATGGACTTGTTCACACAAGTTAGGGGTCACTAAAAAACATGAGAAAAATTATGGAGAAACTAGACTCAATTTCCCAACTCTCAGAATTTACGGATTCTGATTTGGACCTTTGATGATTTTTCTACAAATTTTCTAAGAAAAGTGATAGAAAATGTTAACAACAGAAAAATACTATCAATTTCATTTCACCTAGTAATATGTTGAGCAAGGTGTTTATCTTTATGTGATTATATGTTATTGAAATATATGACATTTTTGTCTTAGTATATAGATATACATCAGTTAACAAATGGATTTTTGCTAGATAAAGCATAGAAATAACAATTTGTTATAATCAAAGTACATCCATTACATACAAACACTTGAATAAACTATGTTAAGTATAGTTTACCTACATTACCACGACTACCCTTGTTTTGATAAACTATAATAGGTATAGTTTTTGATACATTTCATAACACACTCATACAAAATGGGTACATTTATACAAAAAGGGGATTTTCATTACATTACACGTGAATTCGTTAATGACTTTTGTGAGACATTCGCTTCACATTACCTATAAGTCTTGTATTGTAACCAGAGTCTCCTGGAGGGAGAGTGTGATAGTTGTATATAGATCTATATTGGGTTTGACAAACCCACACCTGAGCTGCATGCAATAGCTAGACCGGCAGGTCTGAGGTGACAAATATCATATCATTTCCGACGCCTGAAGAACGTCGTTTCAGGCCAGCTAGGTCATAGCATGGTTATAATAACTCACAATAAGTATTAACAAACATAGAATTTACGGGGATTTCATTGAAATCAAACGATTTTATGTTGATTTAAACTTGCATAGTTTTACTATAAATATGACAAATTATTTGTACAATCCGGTCTTTGGGTTTTAAGACTACATTTACATATTAAGAAAATATTGGATTTTCTGGAACGAACACTACTTTTACAAGAAAGGGTTTTCATAATTGTATACAAAAACTTATGAACTCACCAACCATTGTGTTGACACCTTTTTCAAACAACTTGTATTCTCAGGAAATCACTAAACATGTAACCAAGTGCTTTTGAGGATGGGACGTTAAGGCGTCAAACATTTTACATTTTTGTCAACATATTGTAATTGATTTGGAAACATGTAATTCATACAATGATGTAACTCTTTCAATTATATATATGTTGGTTGTGTTTACTTTAATCACCATGGCAATTGTTGTTATGATACTATACATGAAGTCCTACACCCTCGGACATTTCCGCCATCCTTGGTTTGGGGGTGTGACAGTTACCTTGTTCAACTCCCGATAGTCTATGCACATACGGTGCGACCCATCCTTCTTCTTCACAAACAGGATTGGGGATCCCCAAGGTGAGCTACTCGGTCTGATGAAACCCTTGTCTAGCAGCTCCTGCAGCAGCGTAGACAACTCCTGCATCTCTGGAAAAGCCAACCGATGCGGTGCCTTGGCTATCGGAGGGGCACCAGGAACCAGATCAATTATGAACTCAACCTGTCTCTCCGGATGTATCCCAGGCAATTCCTCTAGGAATACGTCCGGGTACTCTCGCACCACTGCTACATCATCTACTGTCGTTCTACCCTTCTCCCGGGTGTCCATCACATATGCGACATAACCTGTGCAACCCGGCTGGAAGTAGCACCTCGCTCTCGCTACTAAACAAAGAATCGGTCCGTGTTGTGGCCTCTCGCCCTAAATCACTAACTCTCCCCCACTGGGAGTGTGAACCCTCACTAGCTTCAACTCGCAATCAATCACCGCCCCATTGGGGCTCAGCCAATACATGCCTATTATGACCTTGTTCCCTTGCAAAGGAATAGGGACCAGGGTTACCGAAAACTGCTCATCGAATAACTGCAGCGAGCATGCCTTATGCACACTCGCGACCCTGACGGTCCTATCATCGGCTATCTCCACCTCGAGTGGACAATCCAGCTCCCCTGGAGCTCTACTAAACCTCTTGCTAAGCGCAAGCGAGACAAACGATCGGGTAGCCCCCGAATCAAATAACACTGTAGCTGAAATGCCGTTCATTAAGAACGACCCTATACGCAAACATATAACATTAGAACCAATCAATAATAAATGCAAAGATAAAAGGAAACTACATACCCGTCACCACGTTAGGAGTCGCTCGTGCCTCCTCTGTTGTCATCTGAAAAGTTCTACTCTTCGCCACTGGCGCCTCGGCCCAGCCCTGACGACCGTCCGTAATCCTCAATGTAGCAGGGGCAGGTGCCGACACCTTCCCCGCTGCGGCTAAGCTCGGGCACTGGGATTTTTGTGTCCCCTCTGATTGCAATGGAAGCAAATCAAATCTGATGTTGCAGTGGCAGTGGTAGAAGCTGTACAATTTCTGCTCATATGCCCCGTCCGACTGCACTTGTAACAGCCGGAACTCCCTGCCTTTCACGCCCCATCGTGCAATCTCCCACATTTTCCACACCGACTGTGGCTTTGTTGACCTCTGGACCTATGATCTGAAACCTTGGGCTTCTTGCCCGAACTCCTTGTACCCGAAGCCACCTCCGGCTTCCTCTTCTTCTCCATCTCAAGATCAATCTCCCTCTCTCGAGCCCTCGCAATCCTATCATCCAGCGTCTTACAGATGGATCGGCTCACAAACTGGCGGATATCACTCCGCAGCATCGCATGATAACGGGCCTTCTTCATTTCCTCATCAGTTGTGTACTGAGTAATAAGAAGAGCCCTCTCTCTGAACTTGGCGGTAATCTCCACCACTTTCTCTGTAGTCTGAGTAAGGTCTTGAAACTCTCTAGCTCACTGTTGCACCTCAATAACCGGTGCAAACTCGTCTCTGAACCTGGTAGTAAAATCAGCCCAAGTCATAGCATCAAGTGCTGCATCATCCCCGATGACACGCCCAACCTCCTCCCACCAATCTCGTGCCCTGTCCTTCAGAAGACAGGATGCTAATCTGACCTTGTCCCCCTTGGGACATCTGCTGGTGCAGAACACATTGGCAACATCTGCCAACCACCTAGTACTCGCAATGGGGTCCCGCGCCCCATGATAGTCTGGAGCTCCACAAGCCCGAAACTCCCTGAAGGTAAGTGTGCGCGACCCCATCATGGCCTCCATCTCAGCACGGAACATGCTCAACTTCTCATCCATCAACTCTAAAATACCCTCCTTGATCGAACCAAAGATCACAGGAGTCTGCTCAAGTATGATATGGGTAACCTCTGAAGTGAAAAACTCCCTAGTCTGCTCATCCAAATGCTCGGCCCCCGAGCCTGATCCTGATCCCTCCCCGGCACCTGAACTGCCGCCTGCTGGTCTAGGACGTAGAACCACCATTCTGAAAACACGTCATGAGAAATGTCAGAAACACTGATATATCTCGAGGAATCGCTACTACTACAGGTTTCCTGGTCTTGCCTCGCCCTTCCCTGATTCGAGTACAGATCCTCTGCTTCCAGTAGTATAGGCCCCTACTACCTTCCACATCTATCCATACTTTCCTCAAGAACTGCCTCGACTCCACCAAGTCACTGCTACTGCTACTGATCTCTGCTACTCTCATCCAAGGCTCGCCCTAGGGAAATCTTTGACTTAACCAAAAACCAATCCTTAGCTGCTGAAGGCCTCCTTGTAATTCCAATTAGTCATCACCTGAATCCCACCACATGTGACGAGGCTCAGATAATCCTTTGAGTAGAAGACTCATTCCTACAATGGTTGGACTCAAACAAGAGCTGCGCAGTAGGGCCAAATCCAACACTCTGAGATTGTCCAACCCTGATCACATGTGATCTGACGTATTCACCTAATGACTAACTCTCATCACTTGGAGTCTCACAAAGCACAAAGCAAGCAGCATCCGAACACATGAACTAATCAAACAACTCTATTCTCGTAATAAGAAACTGTACTAGCATACAATGTTAAGCTCACAATATCATGCATAACCTAATCAGGCTATCCTACTGCTGTCTACTCAATACTAGCATTTAATTCCCATAAAGCTGAAACACATATAACAGGCACATAAGGCAACTCCCTAGATCCTTAGTCATATTCTAGCATGTTGTTCTACTGTAACTGAAACAGATAATCATAATGTAAACTTGTATGGGTAATCTGGAAGTACTTACTTGAGCTCGGCTGATCGCATGCGCCACACCCTTTTCTCGTTTTCAAAACTCTTTTCTTTTTTTTAGTCTCTTTTTCAAAAAATTCTTTTGAAAAATTTTTCTTTCAAAAATCTTTTACTATTTCCTTAGTTTGAGTTCAGTCATACCCATAAGTGTGCCTGAATCCCTCAAACCAAGGCTCTGATAACAAGCCTCAATCTCCTACCCAAATTACCCCATTTGACCTAAATTCAAACTTGGTCACAGTCAAAAGTCAAAGGTCAAAGCTCAACCTTCAGTTGGTCGCCATGTCGTGGCAACAAAATGATGATTCATACGGGCATTTCCCAGTCGCCACGTTGTGGCGACTCAAGGCCATGTCGTGGGCACTGGGTTTTTAACAGCTTAATGGGTTAAGCTGTTTTCTTCGATTTTAAGCGCTCCAAAGCTCAGATCTGGTCCATTCTATGGTCCAAATTGATAAAGTTTCTAACTTTATCCCTTAAGACTCTCCAAGAGATCAAGATCTCAACTTCGTGGTCCAAAAAGGGCAAAAATATAACATGGCTTAAATCATTAACTACTTAATCTTGAAAGTCTCTTGTCCAACAATTCCAGAAGGGTTCCTAGCACCATTACTAACATAAAAATACTTTCTTTTTAGGCATGGATGTCCAATGCATGTCTTGAACTCCTATTAGGTCAAAACAAGGGTTAATGACCAAGATTCCATGCATAACACCAAAACTTATTCCTACTTCAGATCCAAAACACCAAATACTCCAAATGATTGTCTCCTACATCAAAGGATCCCTACATATTGAGGTATGGAATCCTTGCACCATATGGTTGTGATTTTAGGTTGATCGTAGTATATTTTAATTGGGTCAAGCTTTAGAGGTTTTAAAATTTTAAAGTGTCAATATGCATGGTTCTTTAATTGTTTTGTATCATATACCCAACGGATCAATAGGGACATTTCCTAACTTGAGTAAAAAGATGAATTTTGATACTCTCAAATCCTATGACGGTCGTGTACTAGTGTTGGTATTATTCGTATCGGTGTCGAGCCAAACGAAACCATCAAACAGGTAAGTTTGTAGACTACTCTGTAGGAGGGGGTTGTCTTCATGATTATTCGTCGTCACTTGTTGAGGATACGACATTTTATTTTGAGTCCTCACAGATGGTGCCAATAATGGTAGATCCAGTCTCTTGGGGATATCCTTGGATTGTACTACCAGTCTTAAAGTTCTTGTCTTTGACCCGTTGAAAAATAACTCGAACTCGTCTAAATGAAGGTTAGCAATATTTTGGGAAGATTATTTAAGGAAGAGTTCCTTAATAATACGCTTAGATTCTTAAGTTATTGAGGGTATTTGGTAGGATGTATGTAAGTGAAGAATGTAGGAGTATTGTCGCATACCTTATGCATGGCCTAAAAGTCAGTATTATAGGGGACAAGAGAAGGAACTACCATCTATGATCTGTTATCCATATGAAATTTATTCTTGGGTCAACTTTTTCCAATGTAGTTGGATGGAGTCAACTTTTTAAAGTGTTGGGACTTACTTGAGAGAAAAAGGGACATCACGCTTATGGTTGGTATTTTGTCTTTTAGTGGCTTGACATTATGAGATAGTGTAACGACCCAAAATACGACTCCAAAATTTTTGTTTAAATAATACTAAGGTTATCAACGATTTATAATATATCATGAAATCATACGTCATAAATCCCAAAAAGTTATAATAGATGTGTCATAACAAAAGAATTGTAACAACATAACATAGTATCTGAAATAAACTCCCAGGACAAAAGTTGAAGTTGTGGTGTGTGCAATGTCATCATCCCGAGCTCTTCCCTTTGCTTGAAGAAGTACCTAAAACCAAAACTGAAACTGTAAGCACAAAGCTTAGTGAGCTCCCCCAAACTACCACATACCAAACAATAACATATAAAGCACATACTAGGCCTTGCCCACTGCATCGGACCGAAGTCCGGAAACTACATCGGACCGAAGTCCGGAAAATAACCAGGGTCTTGCCCTCTGCATCGGAGCGAAGTCCGGAAACTGCATCAGACTGAAGTCCGAAACTAACTAGGACCTTGTCCCCTGCATCGGACCGAAGTCCGGAATTAACTACATCGAACCGAGGTCCGGAACTACTGCTAACTAAACGGGTCGGCATTGTGGCCATAGACCCGTTCCTACTGGAAGGAAACTCACCTCGTTGTGTTGGCTGCTGAGATGCTAACTCTAAAAGTGGCTGACTGCTGCTCCGGAACTGTCCGGCTACAAATTCCAAAAATACTATATCAGTTACTGGTAAATGCTCTCAGGGTAAAATGACTATTTTACCCCTAGTCAAAGTCAACTCCCTGGTCAAGGTCAACTCCTTGATCAAAGTCAACTCCCTGGTCAAAGTGTGTTCAAATAGGGTGCAAACCCTTAAAATTAGGGCTTCATCCAGACAGGCGGACTCGCCGAGTCCCAGCGTATGGACTCGTCGAGCAGCCAACTCAATTTGCGTGATCATCCTGTCTCTACTCGACGAGTCGGGCTACAGACTCGTCGAGTACCCCCTTAAGAATGAAATTACTTTATTTAAATCACATACCAGAAATGAGGCGTTACAAATAGACTTGATTCCAGCCTTGGTCGTGTTATATTAAAGTAGTCCTGGTTGTGTTATATTAGAGTTCTCTTTTCGTATGCTTTAGTTTAGAGTTCGGCTTTAGTTTAGAGTTCGAGTTAATCTTTATCTTACGATTAGTATTGGGGGTTGGTATTCTTGTTAAGTTGCAACCCAACCATATTTCATCCAAACCAACTCTGGCTAGGCGGTTCTTGGATTTTCATAAGATATGCTTGTAACAAAGAGGGTGCACAATGATTCTAAAAGGCCACTTATTTAATAAAGAAGTATGGTTGCTTCGACAAGAATAACCGCCTAAAAGCTCTTGGAGAACAAGACAAAAGTTTATGGTTATAACGACAAAAATAACTATGACAACTCCATTATAAATATGTTAATCATCTACACAAAAGGTAGAACCATTCAAAGACATCTTACTACAAATCCTTTTAAAGACATCAAGTATACTCAACTTAGGTCTTTCAGAGTGATCACCAATAACCACAAATATAATGGATCTCATCACCACACAAAACCACATAAAGTTGGTATATTTGGTATATCCACGACTACACATCATTATATCCCACTTATTTTTTTATTATTTGAATAAAAAATATATTTTTTTAATTAATTAAATGTAGCAAGATAGAGAGAAAATATATGATTGCATATGGTCAATTGTGGTGGTTACCACATTTCACCACAATGTGATGCTTCCATATTTCATTACATTAAGTTATCCGGTGAGGACACGGGTGAAAATGTCGTGAAAAGCAAGCTACATCATCATCTAACCATTTCACTAGGTTGTAGAAATGGTGTTCACTAGTGAATAATAAAAATGATCCGTAAAGACCGGTGGAAACCTCCACTCCACAAGATAATGGATGGATTTGGGGGAGATGTTCACCGGTGAAAACCCTCCTCCACGTAGGTTTTCACACAAAAAAAAAAAAAAAAAAAAAAAAAAAAAAAAAAAAACCTAAAAAAGTGGTGGTGTTCACATCCCACCACATTGGCACATCAATCACGAGCCATGCTCATAATATGCAGTCCAGATGGCCTTACAGTGAATAAAAGTTTTAATATGGTTTATTACTAGTGTTTAGTCATTTGTCATCCGATTTCCTTTAACTCCCAACATGACGAGTACAAAAAAACCATCAGAATAGTTTTGTGAAATTAGTTGCATTTTCATACTCTGAGTTTAGAGACTAGTTAAAGAGATACAAAAATAGTTTTCAAATTCTTGTTATTATTTACAAAAGATGCAACCGTGTTCTAGGAAACTAAAGAAATTAGTATTTTTCAAATATGTTTTAAGAACACTCTAAGGTCGGCTCATTTAAATTGTAAGGGCTTTGAGCACCAACCCCAATTGTTTCAAGCCTTATGAACAAAACTCAAGGTTGGCTCGTGAATAATTGGACAGACTCACACCACCTGGCTCAAATCATTTGTAATGGAGCCTAAACAAACCGCGGTTCTGTAGTCTGCTCGTTAAACTTGCTCAAAGCTTGTTTGCCTTATTTAAAGCTTTAACATTGACATGTTAAAAGTACAACCAATTGACTATGCTGCTATTGCGTAATGTAACAATTGAAAGACAATTTGTGACAGATTCTCAAAAAGCTTTTTAGTACAAATTGGACAGCAATATAAGTTGTGCAAATTCAGCAATGTATACAAAAAGAAGAAAATTTTGAGAAATACAATATAACAAGAGATCCTGCCATTATTGATAAGTATCTCCCCACCCATGTGGGGCTGGAATTTTGATTCCTACAAGCTTTTAAAGAACCACTACCCTCCCTATCCAACATCCTATGGACCAGTTTTCAAACCCAAAAGCAGAATGTCAACTCCTATCAATCAATTAATAATAATAATATATAATATATAATATATAATATAATCACCAAAAAAACCTTTATTTCTTTCTTCACTCCACCCCAAAACAAAAATCTCATACCAAAACCAGAGGATTTTGTTCCTTGTTGCCATCTTTCTACTTCAACCTTTATTCTCTCGTCCCTTCTACCCCTACTCCCCTAATTCCACCATCAATACGTCCACTCATGCGGTAGCCTCAGATCCTTCTCAACCTGTCTCCGCCTCTGCTGCTCCGCCACTAACACGCTCCTCCGGTGCCTCATTTCTGCATCTGCAAACATTAAATTTCAAAACTCCTACTTTCCCCGATTCATTATAATTTGAAAACTTCAATACCCAATTCTAATCTTACCGTAATCATAACAAGGCCGTCCGCCATTGGATCCGTTTTGAGCTTCAAGATTCAGATTCAGAGCATGTAAAACTCTCTCTGGAAGTAAAACAGTGGAACACCCTGCTGCAGATACACAAAATCAAATCAATTGCCAGTCGCAATCATGCTAATTGCTACAATATAAGTTAATTGTCGTGTAATAATAATTGGCCATTTTTGGGAAAAGTATTGGGAATACAAAAGGGGCCAAAACAGAATCAGAATGGTCCATGAAAAATCAACTAAAATCCAAATTATTCGAGAAAGGGGAGAGATAACAGACCTCGTTTCTTTGGGGGCTCGGCCGGAGCTCCGATTTGGCGAGGCAAGAAAACCCCAGTGCCAGTACATTCTCGTTTGGTGGTTGGGTTTCCAAGAAAGACAGCCCTCATACCCGATCCCGGTGGTAGCTGTTGCTGAGATTGTTGCAGAGTAGGCCAAGCAGATAACGGCAGCGCCGCCGGTTTCATGTTTCCTCCGGACGTCCTACCCCTGGTTGGTGGTATAAATTGCTGATAGTGCTGTTGTTGATGTTGATGTTGCTGCTGTTTCAACTGCTGAAAATATTACATGTTAACTAGATATATAGAATGAAATTGGAAATTTTGGATGAGAGCTAAATTAGGTTTTTACTTGAGCAGCTTGAAGTTGTTGAAGTTGGAAATTAGGGCTTGGAATTCTTCGAGGTGCTTGTGGAGCTATGTGATTTCTGTTAGAATCCGCCATCCTGAGCCTCGCAACTTCACCAGCAGCTGCGTACAGAAGATCCCAGGCGGTTTCGGTGTGAGTCACCGGCGGCGCCGGTGAAAGACGATTAGTACTCCGACTGCTCGTCGTCTGCTTACAGCCGCACAACGTAGATTGGGGCGACCCCGACATAACACTTGTTGACTAATTTAATTGAGACATAAAACCTCATTCAGGAATCATGGTGAAAGGGGGAGAAATTATCAAAAGAAAAAACTGAGCAAAAAAATAAAACCTTCGAGTGGTGACTTTCCAGACCGGAACTGTTTTCCGTTTTCCAGTAATTATCTTCAAGAGTGGACTGAGCCAGCTTTCGAGACAGTTCGTTGAGATAATCTTCTTCGTCACTCTCGGTCTCCGTTGAACCCATTACAGACTCCACCGGAGAACTGAGATCGGAGTCTGGCCCATACATAGTTGACGTACCTTTGTTTCTTCCGGACTTGAAGTCCACAAGCACGTCGTCATCAGTCAGGAACTCCGTCGGCAGCCAAAACATGCCATCATCCATCTCTTGCTCCATTGAAGGTTCTTCAGTAGTTAAACAAGTAAACAAGTAGCTGATTTAACACGAAATGCTTAATGGGAAATTGGGGGTTGCTTCTTGTTGAAGGATAATTATAGCCTTCAATCTGTCCGTCGTGCTTGCCTGCCTTTTTACCTGTGGACCCCGCCGTTTATTAGAAATAGAACATGGGAGGGAGGGAAGGGCGGGAGAGATGGAGGCAGAGGGTGCAAGTGATGGGAATATTAAATATAGAGGGAAATGGGAACCCTAAAAGCTGAGGCGTGGACTACACGCGCTTAAAACGCGGTTGAAAGAACAACCGGGTTTTAGTTCTGGTTTCTGCAGGGGAGAGTGTATTATCTAGTTGCGTCCAGGTAATAGTCTTGTAGATATAAAGTTGTGCAGCAATTAAATGTCATATATATTTATCAAATATATCATTATGAAGTTTAATACAGTACTTGTTTTTAATGTACCACAAGAAGTATCAAAAATGCTTTTATAAGTAAATATTCAATAATTTCAACTGAATATTACATATATCACATCAAAATGTGCACCCATTTTTACACCTTCCGTTTTCGGTAAAACTACCCCTTACCCCATATAGCTTCCTTTTAGACTATCCGTTATACCCACCACATACCACATATATGGTGGGTGCCACATCAACACCAC
This sequence comes from Lactuca sativa, assembly GCF_002870075.4. Classification (NCBI taxonomy): domain Eukaryota; kingdom Viridiplantae; phylum Streptophyta; class Magnoliopsida; order Asterales; family Asteraceae; genus Lactuca; species Lactuca sativa. The sequence continues at coordinate 35,246,049 of NC_056631.2, read as the reverse complement.
ATCCATCTACCATTAACATGGGATACCTACCACTAACACACCATTCCACCTCATTTTTTTTAATTAAATTTAATTTAAAAATACATTAAAAAACATATATATATATATATATATATATATATATATATATATATATATATATACTAATTATAAAAATAAGTTATTTAATATTAATAATAAGAATAATATTTCAAATAAATCATATTACTTAAATAATTAGGAAATATAAATCTAAGGTTTATTTTGTCATTTTAGAAACTATTTATGTTAAAGGATTTCTAATCAGGGGTATTTTTTATCAATTTATTATATCTCAGGGGTAAAAGTTGCTAAGACATACAAACTATGTCTTCTTCCCCAACCAAAATACCCGGCTCGCAAGCTTATTTTTTCACAGTTTCAGTTCTTCAAATGAGCAATCCAATCTCATTGGTCGTTTTGATTCGTGATGCCCACCACTGAAGACCACGAGCACAGAGAACCACGGTGGTTCGGGCTAGTGTGCACGGACCACGGTCGTGGCAGCTAGACCATGAGACCCACCGTGGTCTATATACCAGTAGGCCTTAGGTTGGACGGTATGGACGAGGTAAAAAGTAAGGAAGCTTTCCCTCTCGTCCGAATACATTTTCTTGAATGAAGGAAACGTGGTGAGGGAGACCAATCCATTACTCTCTCTCCTATTTCTATTGACCAACTTTTTTTTATATTTTTTTTAATACTTATTAAATTATATACCTACTAAAAATTATAAACAAATATATCAAAACTCATGTTTTTAATTCCCTACAAAATGAGTATAATATTTATAGGAAATATATATTTTTTTAAATAAAAATATAGTGAGGGAAGTTTTCAACCCATTCATTGGGTTTAGGTGAAGGAAAGGAAAGTGAGGGCAACGGCCTTGTGGCCCACAAAAAGTGAGGGGAGTTTCTCACCCACACTCTACGGTCTTATCGATAACCACCCTATCCCTTTAGCTCTTATTTTCGATATTTTTGTTTATTGTAACTTTTATTTGCAGTTTCAACCATTATTGAACCCATGTTATCTCCCTTCCCCCACCTTGAAACGACCCAAAATACGACCCAAAAATTTCGTTTTTCAACATAACCAAAAACCATAATCTGAGTATCATATTATAAAAACCATACGTGATGTATCCCAAACATAATAAAAACAACACTGTGCGGAAAACTGTATCATATCCATGTCATATAAAAATCAAAAACTAAATCAACTCCCAGGATAAAAGTTGAAGCTGTGGTGTGTGCGATGTCATCATCCCGAGCTCTTCCCTTTGCTTGCGGAAGTACCTGAAACCAAAACTGAAACTGTAAGCACGAAGCTTAGTGAGCTCCCCCAAACTACCACATACCATACAATACATAAAAAGCACATATTGGGCCTTGCCCACTGCATCAGACCGAAGTCTGGAACTAGCTGCATCGGACCGAAGTCCGGAACTGACCGGGACCTTGTCCCCTGCATCGGACCAGAGTCCGGAACTAACTGCATCGGACCGAAGTCCGGAACTAACTGCATCGGACCGAAATCCGGAACTGACTGCATCAGACCGAAGTCCGGAACTGACTGATCATGACATAGCATAACACATAACAACTATTATAATCACACATACTACATACTGCTTCGGACCGAAGTCCGGAACACATAACACAAATATGCTTGAATCACAAAGACATTAAGCACTCTAGCTACTGCATCAGACCAAAGTCCGGAACTACTGATAATTAAACGGGCCGGCATTGTGGCCGTAGACCCGTTCCTACTGAAGGGAAACTCACCTCGTGAACTGGCTGCTGAGTGAATAGCTCTGAGGGTTAACTGTTGCTGCTCCGGTATCTCCCCGGCTACAAGTCCATAAACACACTCAATCAGATACTAAACACTGCACTGGGTAAAATGACTCTTTTACCCTTGGTCAAAGTCAACTGTTGGTCAAGGTCAACTCTCAGTCAAAGTCAACCCACAGTTGACCTGACTCGCCGAGTTGGGCCGCCAACTCGCCGAGTCCCTATTCTCACTCCTTGACCCTGCTCGCTGCTACTCGTCGAGTATGGCATCGACTCGACGAGTACTCTCCTGATCCAAGAACTCAGACAATCTTCATCCGACTCGCCGAGTCCTATGAACAACTCGACGGGTTGTTCTTGAGTTTAAGAAGATTGCCTTGGACTCGCCGAGTTGTATGAACAACTCGCCGAGTCCCTCCATTACTGAGTCTACCCTCAAATTCGCTGAGTCCACTCCACTACTCACTGGTCCCACTCGACACCGCTCAAAAGGAAGAAATCGGGGACTCGCGACTCGACTCGTCGAGTCGTTCTTCCGACTCGCCGAGTCACCGCCATGCAACTATTCTACACTCGATTCTGCTCGAATCCAAAACATACAAATGGTAGATCTGAGTCCAATAAGCTGATTTACCACGTAAAGTTTCCAACTTTACGTGTACAAACACATGAACAAGGGAATAAAGGCTAAAAGATGCTTAAAAAGGGTAGATCTAGGGTTAATATGCAAAATAGCTCCATAAAGGCAATAGATCTGGGCTCTACAACTCCTAAATGAACAGATCTAAGGTTATCTCGGCATAAGAGAGCTTCCATATCAACATAAAGCTTTGAGAAAGGCATTAACAAGATCTAGAAAGGGTTTTAAGGCATAAAAGAGAAGGAAAACTGAAGAATACCTCAAAGAGCTCTTGCTTTCCCTTGAATCTCTGCTCTACAATCCTTCTCCTTGCTCCTTTCTTCTTCTCCTTCTTCAAGCCTTCACAATAGCACACAAAATCACTTAGAATCACTCAAGAACGAATTAGGGTTTTCTCACAACTTTTGAGGGTGAAGGAGGCGAGATTGGGGGCTATAAGGTGGCTTAAATAGTGGGCAACCCGGGGATTTAGGGTTTCTCCCAGACGGACAGACTCCCCGAGTCCAGAATATGGACTCGCCGAGTCGCCAGCTAACACGTGCTCGAAATCCCGACCCTACTCGGCGAGTCAGGCTATGAACTCGCCGAGTCCCTCTTGCAAAACTTCAAAATAAATACCAAGGAATTATCATACCGGAGACGGGTCGTTACAATTCTCCCCCACTTATCTTAGACTTCGTCCTCGAAGTCTGCTACGGCTGAATCTGCAAATATCTCTGGGTAGTGCTCCCTCATCTCCTCCTCAGCCTCCCACGTCCACTCAAACCCCTTCCGGTGCTGCCACTACACCTTCACTAACTGAATTTCCTTGTTCCTCAAGGTCTTGGTCTTCCGATCCAGAATCGCGACCGGTCTCTCAATATAATTCAGGCTGCTATCAACCTGAATATCCTCTAGGGGAACGACTACTGACTCATCCACCAAACACTTCCTCAACTGAGACACATGGAAAGTGTTGTGGATCTGACTAAGCTCCTCAGGAAGATCTAACCGATAAGCAACCCGACCCACCCGGGCCAAAACCCTGAAAGGACCAATAAATATGGGGCCCAACTTGCCCCTCTTCCGGAACCTGATGACACCCTTCCAAGGTGAGACCTTCAGAAGGACCATATCCCCCACCTAGAACTCCAAGTCCGAACGCCTCCTATCGGCGTAGCTCTTTTGCCGACTCTGAGCAGTCTGCAGTCTACTACGGACCTGCTGGATCAACTCAGTTGTCTTGAGCACCACTTTCGTGCTCCCGATGACCCGCTGACCGACCTCGCCCCAACAAATCGGGGTCCTACACTTCCTCTCATACAGCATCTCAAAGGGAGGTCGATCAATGCTCGCATGATAACTGTTGTTATACAAGAATTCCGCTAATGGAAGATACGTATCCCAACTGCCACCGAAATCTAGGACACATGCCCTAAGCATGTCCTCGAGAGTCTGAATCATCCTCTCGCTCTGCCCGTCTGTCTGAGGGTGGAAAGCGGTGCTGAAATGGAGACGAGTACCCATCTCGTCGTGGAACTGCTTCTAGAACCTGGATGTGAAACGGACATCTCGGTCTGACACCACCGATACCGGCACTCCATGACGTGCCACAATCTCTCGCACATAGATATCGGCTAACTTTTCCGCCGATATACTCTCCTGGATCGGAATAAAATGGGCACTCTTCGTCAACCGATCCACTACTACCCATATCGAACCCACTCCTCGTGCGGTCCTGGGAAGCTTGGTGACAAAATCCATGGTGATGTCCTCCCATTTCCACACGGGAATGTCTAACGGCTGCATACTGCCGTGAGGTCTCTGGTGCTCCGCCTTGACCTTCCGGCAGGTCAGGCATCTCTCGACGTACCAGGCGACGTCCCGCTTCATGCAGGGCCACCAATAATCAGGTCGAAGATCTCGATACATCTTCGTCGCCCCTGGGTGGATAGAAAACTGAGACTTATGAGCCTCATCCATCAACACTTGCCGTACTCCACCCCAGTACGGTACCCACACTCTCCCGTGAAGCGTCAGCAAACCACGACTATCATAATCAAACGAGGCTACTCGGCCCACGATCCTCTCACACTTCTGTCTCTCCTCCTTGAGGCCCTCCACCTGAGCCTCCTTGATCCGCTCCAACAACGGAGTGATCACTGTCATCCTCAAACATAGATCTCTGATAGGGGCCGCCGACACTTTGCGGCTCAGGGCATCGGCCACCACGTTGGCCTTCCCTGGATGGTAAAGGATCTCACAGTCGTAATCCTTTAGCACATCCAACCACCTCCTCTGCCTCATGTTCAGACTCGGCTGATCCATAAGGTACCTCAAACTCTTGTGATCCGTGTAAATAGTACAACGGACCCCATAAAGGTAATGCCTCCAAATCTTGAGGGCAAACACAACTGCCCCCAGCTCCAAATCATGGGTAGGATAATTAGCCTCGTGAGGCTTCAACTGTCTCGAGGCATAAGCTATCACATGACCTCGCTGCATCAAAACTGCTCCCATACCTGTGATCGAGGCATCACAATAGACTACGAAGTCCTCTACTCCCTCTGGCAAGGTAAGGATCGGAACCTCGCACAACCTCTACCTGAGGGTCTCGAACGCTGTCTGCTGCTCCGGTCCCCAACGAAATACCACTGACTTCTTGGTCAGTCGGGTGAGCGGCACTGCTATCTTGGAGAAATCCTGAATAAATCTCCGATAATATCCTGCCAACCCTAGGAAGCTCCGAATCTCAGATGGAGACTTCGGGACCTCCCACTGCATCACGGCCTCAATCTTGGCCGGATCTACCAAAATACCCTTTTGGTTGACGAGGTGACCAAGGAACTGCACCTCACGCAACCAGAACTCACATTTGGATAACTTTGCGAAAAGTCTCTCCCTCCTCAAAGCCTCCAGCACCTCCCGCAGGTGCTCCTCGTGCTGCTCCTGCGTCTTGGAATATACCAAGATATCATCTATGAACACTATCACTGACCGATCCAGCATCGGTCTACACACGCGGTTCATGAGATCCATGAACGCGGCTGGAGCATTGGTGAGCCCAAATGGCATCACCACAAACTCATAATGACCATACCTGGTCCTGAAATCAGTCTTCTGTACATCCTCATCTCTAACCCGCATCTGATGATAACCGTGTTGGATTAGTGTCTAAGTCCATAACTATTTTGGTATGTACTTGACCCGATGGTGCATGGTCCTTTTGGGTTGCCTTCACCAAAGCAACTTGATTGGAGAAATATATAGAGAGAGAGGATAATATGATTTATTAATATGTTATAAGAATAATATATTAAAGGAGAAATCATATTTGTTTAATTAATATTGGTCGATAATTAATTAAGAATTAGTTTTGTGATCAAGTGTAATTAATTAAACTAGAGGGGCTGATTTGTAATTATGTGATAGTTACAAAATAAGGTAAGGATTATCTTATAAGTATGGTGAACGAATTTAGGGTTGGAAAGCCTTAGAATTCGAGTATGATAAGGATTCAAGGATTATCTTATTGGTTGCTTAATGGATAATCAACTAGATAAGGATAATGACTGAAACCCTATCTCTACACCTATATAAACAACCCCAAGGTCATGAATTCGTGTATCCCTTCCCAAGAAGTCCCAAATACGAATTCTAACCTCTCTCCTCTCTCTATATACCTTCTCCACTTGCTTATGGTGTTTGTAAGCCATTAGAGGAGTGACACTTGTGACTCTTTGCTTTCCAAGGTCAATTCAAGGAGGAATTGGATTGTTATTGCTATATAACAATCAAGGTATGTTCTTAAACCTGTTTACATGTGAATTCTGATTTCCATATGCTAGAATTAGGGTTCAAAGTCTTGGATTCAAAGTATGTACAATAGAGAAACCTAGATCCAAGCTTTAGGGTTTGTATGAGCACATAGGATGTCTTATGCCCAAAACCCATCAGTGGTATCAGAGCCATGATTGGTTTCTATTGTATTGATGCTTGATGTAACTGAAAATCGTGTTTTGGCCTCACTGTTCGACCTGACTCGGCGAGTCACTCTTGGACTCGGCGAGTCAGCCCTACTCGGCGAGTTCCAGAGGGTGACTCGGCGAGTCGGTGCGTCAGACAGTGCTTATCTCGGGATTTCTTGTTGTTTTTGCATTGGTATAATTACCTTATCATGTTAGATTAATATTAATCCGATTATATGATATATTTGACTATATTTTTAATCTAATTGAAGATATTTATCAATTAATAAGATAATTGTTTCCTTATAAGATAATTGATTAATTATTTTAAGTAAATTGATAAATTGTTTTGCAAGAAATCATCAAATATGGATAATTATGTGATTAAATGTTAATTTGAATTATTTGTTATTTGATCCTTGTTGTTGTGAAAAGTTTCATATTTGGCCCTTTAGGTTTTATAGTTTAAAATTTGAACCCCAAAAAGTTTTGTTGTTTTGAAATTTAAATAGTTGAAACCCTAATGTTTTGAAAAAGGTTTCAAAACTTGCCCTCAAGTTTTGGAATTTAAATTTTGATTAAATAGTTTAATTTTGATGCATATTTAAATTCTAATCCCTAATGTGTCGAAATGTTTCAAAACTTGCCCTCAAGTTTTGGAATTTAAAAGTTGATTAAAAGTTTAATTAGGAATGTTAAATTCTAAAACTCAAGTATAGTTTTGAAAAAGTTAAAATCACACCCTTATGGTTTTATTAACTAATTAAGGTGTTTAATTAAAGAGGTTTAATAAATCCATAAAAGTTTAGGTTTACAATTTAAGTAAATTAAAAGTATAATTGTTAAATTGAACCACCTAATATTTTAAAAGTGTAAAATACACCCTATACTATATATATAACATTAAAAGTCTAACATTATATATATGTATAACTAAAAGTCAGTCTTACCGTTAGTAGGCCTCATTCACGAAGCTGGTATATAAGGGGTGTTTAAGAAAATTGCCTATAAAATGGCGATTGAATGGGTATCCACTCTTACCCACCGCACTCTTGACTAGTGGAGGGTCGTTAGCCGAACGGGTAGGATAGGACGAAACCTTCCATTATAAGTATAATGAATTATCAAGTAACTAAATGTTTTATAAAATTCCCAATCTTAGTTACTTAGGCAAAAGTGAATTGATGCAATTCCATGAAATTACACTTTGTGCCCTTGCGAAGACGTTAGTGGAGCGTGTGTGGTTAACCGGCACACTAAATGGGTCTAAGCAAAGGTAGCAAAGGGTGACTCAATGTTTGTCATAGTTCGGTGGAGCGTGTGTGGTTTACCGGCACATCGAATAGGTGACCGTAACATGTGAGGGCACCATGTAGTTTGCATGGTTATTCACACCCACTTTGTGATCCTCGGCATCCCAGTCACAAACAAGAGGGGCATATCGAGATATAAACATGCCATTGAAAGTTCAATGTATCTCAAAGGATCTAGGAATTTTCATAGATTTAAAACTTAAATTTCTTTTTCGTTTTTCATGGTGGAAATTAGTGAATCGTCATTCACTTACCTTCAAATATTCTGCAATTAGGGTTACGACATCCCTCTCCCGAGTTGTAGAATATTGTGTTAGGTCCTAGCCTTAGTATCTTATTTGGGTGATTTACTAAGGACTCAATCAATCAACTAACTTGAATTTGTTTTTGTTTTCTCCCGTTTTGTAGATGTCAAAGTTCGACAACTATGGTCTTCCCAAATCCCGTGGAACAAGTATTCCACATGAAGATGGTATTCCACGATTCAATCGAGGAACAAGAAATCATGCTTCACTTCCTCCTCCTCCTCCTATTGTTCTCCCCAACCCACAAGATCGAAGAATTGAAAGGTTCAATATCACTAAAGCCCTATTGGAAATGAAACCTGAAGATGGTAAACCCGTGTGTGCCCACGTTCTAGGAATGAAATCACACATTGATAGGTTGATAATGTTGGGTGTGTCATTCCCAGATGAGTTGGCTGTGAATTGGGTTTTGCAGTCACTTCCTGAATCATATAATGAGTTCAAAAGAAAGTATTATATGATGAATCATGACGACAACCTCATTGACCTAACTTACATGCTCATTGTTGCTGAATCAGAAATGATTTGGCGAAGCAATGGAGCGTATTTGTTGGGAAAGTCAACCGACCATGCTTCCGAGGACGTTCTAGGAGAACCGACCTGCGTTTGCTGCCAAAAGAGAGGGCGTTGGATACAAGTCTGCCCAAAGACCCTGAAGACTCCAGAAGATGGGAGAGTCAAAGAGTATGGTTGCGCTTCAGGTAAAATCCACTATCTAACTCCATTAAGTTCCTATTCATTAATTCTTAATACATAATGTAATAAGATTGCATTTGAATGTTTTACAGGATCGGTGAAAAGATAGGAAGCTTGGTGAAAGAGCAAGATGAATCTAATCACAAGGAATGGATCTTGATCGCATGGACTTGAAGATTAGATTTTGATCTTAGATAGTTATGATAGAGTTGTTAGAAATTTTCTTTTGAAATACATAGTTTTCAATGGATTTTGCATTGTAAGGACAAATGTTTTCCGCTGCTTTTATAAATAAAATAAATTTTCATTTAACTTATTTATTTATTTGTTTACTTCCTTGCAATGAAATCGTTATGAAAATTGGTGTTTGCATATTTCTACAACAAATGGATATGATTCTTATTTATGGTGTTTATGGAAAAGTCGAGAATTTACCAAATAGGGAGAGTTTCTCATCGCCCAAGTTTCAATTGGACAGAAATTTGGAATCACGCAACTTGGTTGCACGATGAATGAGAAATTTCATATTTGGAAATTAGACAAATTCATTGACAAAGTGTCAAGTGAAGGACTAAGAGATCGAGCACACAATGTTGCGTGTTGATCAAGACCACCATAAGAGTAACAATGATATTCGTCATGATTTACTAAAGGTTTAGTAAATATGATTATACTTACAAGATTAAGTGTAATTTTGAATTGATTAAAGGGTTTAGATCAATAGCAGAACGAATAAGAAGAATCAGGTAGGCAGAAAGATAAAAGTTTCTCCATTCTAAGAAGATGGGAGAGTACCTTTTATGCTTTATGATAGGTCTTAATGATTAAGAACCATATCTCAATTGATCCTCTAAGTGAGTCTTAGTACAATTGTATGTCTAAGAAGAGGAATCAAGAATTGAAGAAATGGTTAAATCAATAAGTCAATCATACTTCATTCCAATAACAAGTCTTAAAGTTAAGATTGTGACATTGAGTGAAAGGTATTAAGAAGGTTTGTAACTTTCATTAAATGTGGAAAGTTGTGATGTCTTGGATAAGACAAAGACCAACTAGGACCAATTTATGAAGTCTTTTGATAAAAGCTACACTAACTCTTGAATATTTGTTTGTCAAGAAATGGTTTTTGACAAGAGAATCTTATATGTCAAGGAGTCAGTGGGAGTCTTAATGGTATTGAAAGGTTTCAAGAACAAATCAAATAAACCTTATCGATCATCACTAGCACACGAGTTGAGGTTTACAACCTATCGTGTTGACATTATTTTGAGTTTGTGCCAAACCAATCGAGTTAATTATGCATGTGAGTTCTATGAGTTCTCATTTTGAACGCATAAAAGGCAAAGCACCTTAATCAATGAAAGGTACATTGATAGGAAAGGGTGAGCTGCTTAACTACTTGGAAGACGTGGTGGGCAGCTGTGCTACCATAAGGCAAGAAATCAAGATTAAGAAAGTTCGATCCATATGAGTTTGAATTCGTCGTAAACTTTGTTTTTGACAAATTCACATGGATAGGAACATATACACCATTTAAATCTAAGTGTCATAAGATTTCCTCCTTCATGAAAATGATTGTGAGGAAATGCTTTCACTAAGACAGATTTTAAGAAGATAGTGATTGTAAAATTGCATTCTCGAATTCAATTATGGTTACGGCATCCCTTTCCATAATTTGAATTGTAAGGTTTGACAATTAGTCTTAATTGTTTAGACACACATATGAACTATCGAAGGCAAAGGTGTATAAGTTCAAGAAGCATTGATAAAGGATTATCAAAGCACTAAGTATTAGAAACATGAACTTAAGAAATTCAATAAGCATTGTTTTTCTGAAAGTTAAGATGTTTATGAATACATGTCGAAGCTAGTGGGAGCATAAGTGTTATGTTTTATAATAATCATCAAGATAGTGGGAGCATAAAAGTTATGATTGTATGATTATTAAGGAAAGTATTGCAAGGTTAGCAATATTAATTATAGAAAACAAGAGTCATACTTTGCAAAGTCGCAATAGTTGAAGAGTTGTTTTGCTATAATTAAGGGAGAGAATATTATGCTTCATTTCAAATCTAAAGGTTTAGGTTGAGAAATGTTAATAAAATTTAGTCAAGGGTACAAAGTGTGTTCTTAAAATTTTGATTATGATTACGGCATCCCTCTTCACTATTCGAATTTTGAGAACATAACAAATAATACATTATGCGTCGTGTCCCATACACTTCGGGTATAGGATCGATTGCAAATGCTTTAATGTTTGACCATTCTAAAATTTTTCCAAATGTCGAGCACATTTAGAGGGAAAAAGGACTAGAATCGGTTTTGACTAAAAGAATTAAACAACTATCAAAGGACAATCCAAGTTCGACAAGGATTGGTCGCTTGTGAGTAGTTGGAAGTATAGTATTGGAAAATATGGAAATGTTTCCATATTGGATGGACCATATCGACATCATTACGAATAAAAAAGATTCTATTAAGAATGAGTTGTCATATGGAACATATGGAAGTGTGTCCATATTGGAAATTGAATGTTGAGAAATCTATGATTAGATTAGAAACTTCTATGCAAAACGATGTTCAAAGAATGTACTTTGAGTGAGAGACATCACGTCTATGGAATTGTCTTGTAACAATCTCCGATAGAAGACTTTGTAATATCATTGGCAATAGTCTTTGTGACTTTGGTGCAGTGACATTACAAAAGAGATCATTGCATAAAATGTTAGAATCTAGCATATTTTATAAGTAGCAAGAATTTGATATTCTTTAACTTATGAAAAACGGATTTGGGGTTGTGAAATGAGAATGACTGGAAATGTGTTCAATGTGATCTATTTCACAAAGTAAGAACCATAGGTAAACATTATGTGCATGCTAGGAGCATGGGACAAGTGTTGTAATTCAAGTAAGAAGTTGATTACCCGAAACGACAAATAATGAGTAATCAATATGGTGATAAATAAAAGGTGTTTTATTTATGCTCAAAGGTTTGAGGCCATATGGGATTAGTATTATTCTTGTGTTTCACATTTGCATGTTTTGACTTCCAGAATAATTGAGTTTATTAAGAATAATCGAATTATTCAAACGGGCCACAGTCGTTCATATGTTGGAAGTAGATATGAATGAAGACTGTCATGAATTGGTGTGTGGATTGTCTAGAAAAGTATTAGACATAAGCAAATGTTTGCTGCAACGTTCATGAGTGCTTATGAATATGATTTGAGCATTGGATTAAACCCACGCTCACTTGGATCACTCCATGAATTGTATCACGAGTGATTAGTGAGACGATAACATCTTATATTCTTGAAACCGAGATGTGTGAGTTGTATCTTGCAAATCGGTTGCACATTGATAATATGTAAACGCACCAGTAACTTGGTGTTATAAAACATATTGTTGTGTGTAATTCGGTGGGTGAGTGCAAGCAAGCATTGTATCAAATTTTATCCGTTCCTTTTATTCAAAGTAGAATAAAAGCGATATCTTTGGGCCCCTCGATGATTTTGTGATGACAAATGTAAATGCTCGGCCGGGCTAGGGCTAATTTGATTTGTTCAATTAGTCTGTCGTCATAAATCGGAAATCGAGATATAGTACAAAGAGAATGATTTGAAATCATATCTCATATGATATCTAGAATGGAGGAATATATGATCCCTTATCTAAGGACACGCGTATTTGATATGATCAGAGTTGACAACGGCTTTGGAAAGCTACGATTGCAGATCGGGATCCGAAGTCATACGCAGAATAGTTATTAGACTTATCCAAGTGGGAGACTGTTGGATTAGTGTCTAAGTCCATAACTATTTTGGTATGTACTTGACCCGATGGTGCATGGTCCTTGTGGGTTGCCTTCACCAAAGCAACTTGATTGGAGAAATATATAGAGAGAGAGGATAATATGATTTATTAATATGTTATAAGAATAATATATTAAAGGAGAAATCATATTTGTTTAATTAATATTGGTCGATAATTAATTAAGAATTAGTTTTGTGATCAAATGTAATTAATTAAACTAGAGGGGCTGATTTGTAATTATGTGATAGTTACAAAATAAGGTAAGGATTATCTTTTATATATGGTGGACGAATTTAAGGTTGGAAAGCCTTAGAATTCGAGTATGATAAGGATTCAAGGATTATCTTATTGGTTGCTTAATGGATAATCAACTAGATAAGGATAATGACTGAAACCCTATCTCTACACCTATATAAACAACCCCAAGGTCATGAATTCGTGTATCCCTTCCCAAGAAGTCCCAAATACAAATTCTAACCTCTCTCCTCTCTCTATATACCTTCTCCACTTGCTTATGGTGTTTGTAAGCCATTAGAGGAGTGACACTTGTGACTCTTTGCTTTCCAAGGTCAATTCAAGGAGGAATTGGATTGTTATTGCTATATAACAATCAAGGTATGTTCTTAAACCTATTTACATGTGAATTCTGATTTCCATATGCTAGAATTAGGGTTCAAAGTCTTGGATTCAAAGTATGTACAATAGAGAAACCTAGATCCAAGCTTTAGGGTTTGTATGAGCACATAGGATGTCTTATGCCCAAAACCCATCAAACCGGAGCGTAGATCGATCTTGGAGAACCAAGACGCTCCCTGAAGCTGATCAAACAAATCATCTATCCTCGGAAGTGGGTAACGGTTCTTCACCGTTACCTTATTCAACTCCCGATAATCTATACACATACGATGCGACCCATCCGTCTTCCTCACAAACAGGATCGGCGCTCCCCAAGGCGAACTGCTCGGCCGAATGAAACCCTTGTCTAACAGCTCCTGCAGCTGTGTAGACAACTCCTACATCTTAGGGGGAGCTAGTCGATACGGTGCTTTGGCTATCGGAGCCACACCAGGAATTAGGTCGATCCTGAACTCGACCTGTCTCTCAGGAGGTATCCCCGACAAATCCTCGGGAAACACGTCCGGGTAGTCTCGAACAATAGGAACATCATCAACTGTCGTATTGCCCTTCTCCCGGGCATCCAAAACGTAAGCTACAAAACCGGCGCAACCCTGCTGAACATAGCGCCTCGCCCTTGCGGCGGAACAAAAGGTCGGTCCTCGCTGTGGCCTCTCGCCCTGAATCACTAACTCTCCCCCACTGGGAGTGCGAACCCTCACTAGCTGAAGCTCACAATCAATCACCGCCCCATTGGGGCTTAGCCAATCCATGCCCACAATAACCTTATTCCCTCGCAGGGGAATAGGTACCAGATCCACTGAAAACTGCTCATCAAATAACTAAAGAGAACACCCTCTATGCACTCTGCCGACCCTCACGGTCCTATCATCTGCTATCTCAACCTCTAATGGACAATCCAGCTCCCCAGGAGCTCTACTAAATCTCTTGCTAAGCGCAAGCGATACAAATGATCGGGTAGCCCCCGAATCGAACAATACTAAAGCCGAAATGTCGTTCACAGAGAACGACCCTAAATAAAACATACAATCATAAGTAATATTCAATCAATAATAATAAATAAGAGATGAAGGGAAGATACATACCCGTCACCACATCAGGAGTCGCCCGCGCCTCCTCTGCTGTCATCTGAAACGCCCTGCTCTTCGCCACCGACGTCTCGGCTCGGCCCTGCCGGCCATCTGTAATCCTCAAGGTAGCAGGGGCAGGTGCAGCCACCTTCCCTGCTGCAGCTAAACTCGGACACTGGGACTTTTTATGTCCCCTCTGATTGGACTGAAAGCAAATCAGATCTGATGCTGCGATGGCAGTAGCAGGGGCCGTGCAATCCCTACTCAAATGCCCAATCCGACCGCACTTGTAGCAGCCGGAACTCCCTGCCTTGCACGCTCCCTCGTGCAATCTCCCACACTTGCCTCATCGACCGTGGCTCTGCTGACTCCTAGATCTGTGATCCGAAACTTTGGGCTTTTTGCCCGAACCGCCTGTACCTGAAACTGCCTCCGGTTTCCTCTTCTTCTCCATCTCGAGATCAATCTCCCTCTCCCGAGCCCTAGCAATCATATCTTCCAGCGTTTTACCGCTGGACCGGCTCACAAACTGGCGGATATCGCTCCGCAACATCTCATGATAACGGGCCTTCTTCATTTCCTCATCAGCTACGTACTGAGGAACGAGAAGAGCCCTCTCCCTGAACTTGGTGGTGATCTCCGCCACTGTCTCTGTAGTCTGGGTGAGGTCCTGAAACTCCCTAGCTAACTGCTGCACCTCAATGACCGGTGCAAACTCCGCCCTGAACCTGGTAGAGAAATCAGCCCAGGTCATGGCGTCCAATGCGGCATCATCCCCAATGGCATGTCCGACCTCCTCCCACCAATCTCGTGCCCTGTCCTTCAGAAGACAGGATGCCAATCTGACCTTGTCCCCCTCGGGACATCTGCTAGTACGGAAAGCGTTGGCCACATCCGCCAACCATCTGGTGCTCGCTATGGGGTCTCGCGCCCCATGATAGTCCGGAGCACCACATGCCCTGAACTCCCTGAAAGTAAGGGTGCGCGACCCCATCATGGTCGCCACCTCGGCACGGAAGGTGCCCAATCTCTCATCCATCAGCTCTAGAATCCCCTCCTTGATCAAACCGAAGATCATAGGAGTCTGCTCTATAATGATGCGCATAATCTCCGAAGAAAGAAACTCTCGGGTCTGCTCATCGATGCGCTCACCCCCCGAGCCTGAACCTAATCCCTCCCCGGCACCTCCACTGCCGGCTGCTGGTCTCGAACGTAAAACCACCATTTTGAAACATATCACAACTACATCAGAAAACCGAAATATCTCAAGGGATCATTAATTACTACAACTAGCTTCCTGGTCTTGTCTCAGCCTTTCTTGATTCGAGTACGGATCCTCTGCTTTCAGTAGTACGGGCCCATACTACCTTCCACATCTATCCGTACTTTCTTCAAGAACTGCCTTGACTCCACCAAGTCACTTTTACTACTACTGATCTCTGCTACTCTCATCCTAGGCTTGCCCTAGGGAAACCTCGGACTCAACTCAACTAGTCCTCAGCTGCTGAAGGTCTCCTTATAATGCTAGTTAGCCACCACCTGAACACCATCACATGTGACGAGGATCAGATAATCCTTCAAGTAAAAGACCCGTCCCTATAACGGTTGGACTCAAACAAGAGTTGCGCAATAGGGCCAGTTCCAGTACTCTGGGATTATTCAACCCTGATCACATGTGGTGTGACGTGTTCACCTAATGGCTAACTCCCATCACTCAGAACTCCCACAAAGCACGAAGCAAGCAGCATTCGGATAAAGGAAACATACTCAGGCAAAACTATTCTCATAATGAGAAATTGTACTAGCATACAGTGCTAAGCTCATACTATCAGGCATAACCTAAACTGGCTATCCTACTGCTGTCTACTCAATACTAGCATGCAATACTCATAAAGTTGTAACACATAAAGCAGGCACATAAAGCATCCTCCTAGATCCTCAGTCCTACACTAGCATGCTGTTCTACTGAAACTGAAACTGAACAAATAACTTGTATGGGTAATTTGGGAGTACTTACTTGAGCTCGGCTGATCGCATGCACCACACCCTTATCTTGTTTAAAAATTTCTTTCTTTCTAAGTGCTTTCAAAATTCTTTTAGAAAACATTTTCCTTTTTACAAAAAAAATCCTTTTATTTCCCCTTAGTTTGAGTCCAGATACACCCGGAAGTATGTCCGAATCCCTCAAACCAGGGCTCTGATACCAACTTGAAACGACCCAAAATACGACCCAAAAATTTCGTTTTTCAACATAACCAAAAGCCATAATCTGAGTATCATATCATAAAAACCATACGTGATGTATCCCAAACATAATAAAAACAACACTGTGTGGAAAACTGTATCATATCCATGTCATATAAAAATCAAAAACTAAATCAACTCCCAGGATAAAAGCTGAAGCTGTGGTGTGTGCGATGCCATCATCGCGAGCTCTTCCCTTTGCTTGCGGAAGTACCTGAAACCAAAACTGAAACTGTAAGCACGAAGCTTAGTGAGCTCCCCCAAACTACCACATACCATACAATACATAAAAAGCACATACTGGGCCTTGCCCACTGCATTAGACTGAAGTCAGGAACTAGCTGCATCGGACCGAAGTCCGGAACTGACCGGGACCTTGTCCCCTGTATCGGACCAGAGTCCGGAACTAACTGCATCGGACCGAAGTCCGAAACTAACTGCATCGGACCGAAATCCGGAACTGACTACATCAGACCGAAGTCCGGAACTAACTGCATCGGACCGAAGTCCGGAACTGACTGATCATGACATAGCATAACACATAATAACTATTATAATCACACATACTGCATACTACATCGGACCGAAGTCCGGAACACATAACACAAATATGCTTGAATCACAAAGACATCAAGCACTCTAGCTACTGCATCAGACCAAAGTCCGGAACTACTGATAATTAAACGGGCCGGCATTGTGGCCGTAGACCCGTTCCTACTGAAGGGAAACTCACCTCGTGAATTGGCTGCTGAGTGAATAGCTCTGAGGGTTAACTGCTGCTGCTCCGGTATCTCCCCGGCTACAAGTCCATAAACACACTCAATCAGATACTAAACACTGCACTGGGTAAAATGACTCTTTTACCCTTGGTCAAAGTCAACTGTTGGTCAAGGTCAACTCTCAGTCAAAGTCAACCCACAGTTGACCTGACTCGCCGAGTTGGGCCGCCAACTCGCCGAGTCCCTATTCTCACTCCTTGACCCTGCTCGCTGCTACTCGTCGAGTATGGCATCGACTCGACGAGTACTCTCCTGATCCAAGAACTCAGACAATCTTCATCCGACTCGCCGAGTCCTATGAACAACTCGACGGGTTGTTCTTGAGTTTAAGAAGATTGCCTTGGACTCGCCGAGTTGTATGAACAACTCGCCGAGTCCCTCCATTACTGAGTCTACCCTCAAACTCGCTGAGTCCACTCCACTACTCAGTGGTCCCACTCGACACCGCTCAAAAGGAAGAAATCGGGGACTCGCGACTCGACTCGTCGAGTCGTTCTTCCGACTCGCCGAGTCACCGCCATGCAACTATTCTACACTCGATTCTGCTCGAATCCAAAACATACAAATGGTAGATCTGAGTCCAATAAGCTGATTTACCACGTAAAGTTTCCAACTTTACGTGTACAAACACATGAACAAGGGAATAAAGGCTAAAAGATGCTTAAAAAGGGTAGATCTAGGGTTAATATGCAAAATAGCTCCATAAAGGCAATAGATCTGGGCTCTACAACTCCTAAATGAACAGATCTAAGGTTATCTCGGCATAAGAGAGCTTCCATATCAACATAAAGCTTTGAGAAAGGCATTAACAAGATCTAGAAAGGGTTTTAAGGCATAAAAGAGAAGGAAAACTGAAGAATACCTCAAAGAGCTCTTGCTTTCCCTTGAATCTCTGCTCTACAATCCTTCTCCTTGCTCCTTTCTTCTTCTCCTTCTTCAAGCCTTCACAATAGCACACAAAATCACTTAGAATCACTCAAGAACGAATTAGGGTTTTCTCACAGCTTTTGAGGGTGAAGGAGGCGAGATTGGGGGCTATAAGGTGGCTTAAATAGTGGGCAACCCGGGGATTTAGGGTTTCTCCCAGACGGACAGACTCGCCGAGTCCAGAATATGGACTCGCTGAGTCGCCAGCTAACACGTGCTCGAAATCCCGACCCTACTCGGCGAGTCAGGCTATGAACTCGCCGAGTCCCTCTTGCAAAACTTCAAAATAAATACCAAGGAATTATCATACCGGAGACGGGTCGTTACACACCTATCATGATCGATAACCACCCTTACCCAATGACGGGCTCGTATAATGTCCGGGAGGGTCTTCACTACTCGATTCGTCTCAAAAGTGTTATATATATATATATATATATATATATATATATATATATATATAGAGAGAGAGAGAGAGAGAGAGAGAGAGAGAAAGTGAATATACGCTTAAGACTGGTAGGTGTGGGCAACGCCCACACCACGTTATTAGGAAAACGACAAAAAAAAACACATTATAACGTATTATGGTGGTAACGGGGAGTAACGCGCAGCCTCATAACACCTAATAATGGGGAAGGGGGCGGTGTTCACGTGTTATAACATGCAATAACACCCAATAACGTTGTTGCCCATACCCACCTCTCTAAGGTATAAAAACTTTGGTACTCAAACTCACATAATACATCTTTTTGGTTGATATATTCATTATAATGTTTTTAAATATCAATCCCTAACTTGATTTACTTTCAATATTTTTAATTTTTTACTATTATCTTCCTCTTACATCACATCTTTTTGTCGAACACTTACTATGTTATATATATTGTAGTTGAAAATAAAAATTATGTAAGAGGAAGATAAATGTGAAATATATAAAAATCTTGGTAGTAAATCAAGTTAGAAGTCGAATTATAAGAAGATTTGACAATTACAATGTATATATATATATATGATACAAAATGACATAGTATGGTGAGTTTTGGTACATAAGCTTATATACCCTTAACGGTATATTCACTTTTCTCATATATATATATATATATATATATATATATATATATATATATATATATATATATATATATATATATATATATATATATATATATATTATTGTGTAACTACTAAAAAATATGCAAGTAGTATTGGTCCAACAAAAACAAAATACAGTGCACCGAGTTTTAGTCTAAACTTGTAAATAAAATAGCCTAAATAAATTAAAATCATAAGAAATAGGTTGCAAATTATAGAAATTAAAAAGACTTAAGGATGGAGAAATCTCATCTGATCTCACTTTGATGGTGGAATGAAAAACGAGAGGCAATTCCCTTCTATAAGAAATCAACTTTAGAGTACATCTTGCTCGGTGATTTTTTTAGGCGGTCTTTCATAAGTTCAAGTAAAATTTCATAAGTTCAAGTAAAAACTTTCTCATACCAAAAATACTTAGTTTAAAGCTTGGGTTGCTTAATATTGCTCAAACTAATTTTTTTTAGTAAAATATTTTTTTGGTTTTAGTTGATATGAGTTTGAGCGGTTTCATGGGTTTATCTTGTATCGACTCGACACGAACACGTTTGGTAGGTCTATGTTATTATATTTGATCGGAATTTTTTTTGGTGTCACTACAGCTAGATATTCATGTGTCCACCCCTGCCCTTACCCCCACCTCCTAAGATCAAAACCACCCCTCCCTTATGAATGGTAACCATCAGCTCCCTTTACATCATATGATTGATAACAGCCCCTCCCCCACTCCTATAGATGATAACCACCTATCAGATGGTAACCATCTATTGTATCTCCTATTTTCGGTAAACCACATGTTTACCACCTCCTGCGATCAGTAACTACAATCCCCCTACCATTTTCGATAACTCTTAAACCATGAACCCTATATAACATTGTAGTCGTTGGGGTTGTGCATGAATGTTTTGGATTAGGAATTCACTGATTCCAAATCCTATAATGACCAGTGGAAACCAGTGAACTATATGCCCCTTATTATTTTAAATCGATCTCTTGAATTTTTAAAATGGACAAAACTTTATCAATTAATTATTTGGGAAATCTGCAAAAAAAATAAATAAATAAAAATAAAAAAAAATCTATATTTTAGGCTCATTGACTAAAAAGTCACCCCTGATTTATTATTATTATTATTATTATTATTATTATTATTATTATTATTATTATTATTATTATTATGCAATTTAACCATTGAAACCGGTAAACACTTGAAAACAACTCTTGTACCCGATTAGTATCTGTTTTAAGGGTTAAATTGGAAAAAAAAATCATTGATGACTTTTTCGTTAACAATGTTAAAGTTCAAGGACTTTTATGGATTTTTATATTATATATAGTAAATTTATTTGAAAAAATATTATATTTATTTATTAAAAAACATAAAATAAAGATATAATCTACATTTCTCACTAAAAAAACAAAAAAAAAAACCTCAGGTTTCTTTATTAAAAAGCACAATAATGATAATTCATATATCATTTTTAGGATTTTTTGTGACTCTCTTTAATAAAAATCATTACAACAATCATAAAAATATCATCTAAATACAATTCTTAAATAAAGCTTCATGATATATGTGGCCTAGAAACGCACTTCTTAAGACAAATCAACAAAAATTCTATTAATTGTATTTATTATGTGTTTTTATAACTATATGTTGGGCGTGTCAAAGCCAACAAATAAAGGGGCAAAAATAACTCTTTAAACACTACTACTTTGTACTAAAAATGTAATACAAGGTAAGTAGGGTCGATCCACAGAGACACAAGATAAGTGCTTATACCCTTTTTGCATAAGGTACAAATGAGATCACAAAAGAGGGGGAGATTTAATTCAAATAAAAGACTGAAATTTTGAGTAAACAATTTGTCACACCCCAAACCAAGGATGACGGAAACGTCCGGGGGTGGAGGACTTCATATAGTATCACAACAACGAGTATAATAGTGCTCAAAGTAAATACAACCATCATAAATATAATTGAAAAAGTTACACCAAAGTATATGTTTACATGTTTCAAATCAATTACATTATGATGACAAAATGAATTGTTTGACAATTCAACGTCCCATCCTCAAAATGTTGTTGGTTTTCCTGTTTCACTGATTTCCTGAGAATACAAGTTGTTTGAAAAAGTGTCAACACAAAGGTTGGTGAGTTCATAAGAGATTTCGTTAGAGAAGTAAACCGTTTTCCTTGTAAAAACGATAGAGTATGCATCCAGAAAATCCATTATTTTCTTTATAAAAGTTATGTGATTCTAAATCCCAGGACCGAGAAATAACAAGTATTTGTCATACTTAAAGATATAAAAGTGGTTTTAAATCGGCATAAAACCTTTTTTGATTTGAAGGAAAGTCCCGTAACAAATGATGTGTAGTCTTAAATACCAAGACCGAAAGTGTACAGTAATATCTGTACTTATTGATATAAAAAGTGATTTAAATCGACATAAAACCCCTTTTGATTTATAAAAAGTCCCGTAAACTTTGTGTTGTTAGCTCCCTATGCGAGTCGCTATAATCATACTATGACTAGAGGTAACCTGCACAACGTCTTTCAGACGCCCTGATCCTATGACTCTTGTCACCCGCAGACCTGCCGTTCCGGCTGTAGCTAGCAACGAGGTGTGGGATGTCAACCCCAATATAGATCTATACATAATTATCACGCTCTCCCTACAAGAGATTTTGGTTATAACATAAAGGAATTTGGATCCCCTACTCGGACGTGCGGGGATAGAATGTCTCACAACCTGAGTTAACAAGTTTACGTGTGGTGTACGTGAGTGTAGAACCTTTTTCTGTGGGAATAAGATTTTCCGAAATGTGTTTGTTGTGTTAAAGGAAACATAAACCATACCTATTATAGTTTATCAAAAACGTTTAAATGTAATAGTTAAAACTTTGTTTACTATGTTTAACTACTGTATTTGTGAAGGTAAAAACCCTTTTGTTTACCGATATGTATATATACCTTTTTCTAAAGTGAAGCAACATCCATTATAACATCTAATTAATTACCACACTTTTGTAGGTAAAAATTCATTTGTATTCTGATGTATGACTATATACTAAGACAAAATGTCATCTATTTGTAAGAACATATTTTCACATAAAGATATACACCTTGCTCAACATGTTACAAGGTGAAATGAAATTGATGACATTTTTCTGTTGTTAACATTTTCATTTACTGTTCTTAGAAAATTTATAGAAAAATCATCAAAGGTCCAAATTAGAATCCGTAAATTCTGAGAGTTTGGGAAATGATTCTAGTTTGTTCATAATTTTTATTATGAATTTTAATGACCTCCAACTTATATGAAAAAGTCCATAATCACAGACTGGTCCGGATTGATGTTTGAAATGACAGGCAGTTTTCTAAAAATCACCATAAATCGTAGAAAAATCGTGTGGAGATGTGCAAGTAGTTATTTTCAAGCTAAGAATTGGAACTACTTGCACCTGAAACAGTTTTGAAAACTAAAATGTTTAGGTTGCCCAAAACAGTCTGTGAATGGAGTCCAACTTTTATGATGAAAGCTGTTAGAAAAGTTTAGTTATGTTCTTGGTGTTTTAACTTGTATTCCCCCCCCCCCCCCCCCCCCCCCAAAAAAAAAAAAAAAAAAAACTTAAGAAAACATGAAAATGTAGGGTTATGAACTCACCTTGAGTGGTTTCAGTAGATGAGTGTTGGAGGTGAGAAGTGTTCAACTCAAGAACACTTGAAGGTGCCTAGAGATTTACGAGAATCTAACACCAAATTGATGGAATTTGTATAAACATTCTATGATATGAGTAAAGGGAAGTGTAATTAACACAAGTAGGATGAATTATACTTACCAAGAGTGTAAGAAAACTTGATTATCAGCCTTGAATCTCGAATTTGAGGGAGAAAGCTTGAGAGAAAAGGTGTTTGTTCCTTGGGTGGAAATGAGAGAGAAATGAGAGAAATGAAGAGTGAAAGAGGATTTCCCAGCTCTTTGAACATGGGTTTGCTGGGAAATTAGTAAGAAGGTACCATGAGGTGACTAGGAGTGGTGGGGAGTACAATTGCTAGTCAAAGGAATGGGCATGGGGTGGTTGTTTGTGTCAAATATTATGGCAAGATCCACATTCCACCTCATGATTTCCCTTAATGGATTTTATTCTTAAATAAATATTTTCATAAAAATATGTTTATATTATGAATATTTAGAGTCTTATATGTTAAAATATGATTTTTGGAGAAAATCATGTGTTAAAATGATGAAAAACGGGCTTAAAACGGAGTTGGAGTCGAAAACCGGATGAAAAAGGGTGAAATCCGAAGTTCTCAGCAAGGGTGCGGTCATCAGCAGCCTTGGAACCGGAGTGACTCGGCTGCTGAGGAGGATCCGAGGGAGGAGAGAGGCTGCGGTCCGAGCTGCTAGCACAGGCGACTACGTCCGAAGGAAGACCGAAGGCGAGATGGTTGCGGGCTTGACGGCTGCGGCTCCGGGCTTGCTGCGGCTCGCTGGCTGCGGTCGGCTTGCTGTGGCTCGCTGGCTGCGGTCGGCTTGCTGCGGCTACACCCTGGGGCTTCGTTCATGGCTGCTTCCAGTCCAAGAGGGTCCGGCCCTAAGAGGCTTCGGCCCTATAAAGGGGATTTCGGGTCTTTTAGGGTATTTTCTCAATTCTAACTCCAATTTAAGCGGTTTTTGACCCGGTTAAGTGTCGGGATGGCTCAAATGATTATAAAACTCGAAAGAGGTTTTTGAGAGAGGTTTTGGGAGAGATTCCACATTCTTGGAGAGATTTCACTTATGGAGAGAGATTTCACATTCTTGGAGAGATTTCTCATACAAAGAGAGATTTGGGAGAGATTTCTAGATAAAGAGAGATAGAGTGAAACGATTGAGAGAGGTTTTGTGTGTGACATTTGTGAGTGTTTGGCTCCGCAACGCAAGGTCCGTAAACCCTGTTAAGCCATGTTTTAAGGTCCTACACACTCCCGATGAGTGTGCAATAGTGTTTTATCGCTTTGGTTCGATGTTTAGCATATTCACGGCTATGGAGATTCAAACATACGAATTTTCCAATTGATGTTTTCTCATTAAAATAGCAAGATGTTTAGTAATTACATAACGTAAACCCTAATATACAAGGGTTAACTGAGGTGACCGGTTTGACTTGTTGACTTGACCAGAATTTGACGGTTGTCACACAATTGATCAAATAAAATAAAATTAGGATTTATAAAATACTCCAACTCTATGCAAAACTAATTAGCAAATGTGATTCAAGGAATGAAATGATATTTGTTTAATTCTATCTAAGTTGGTACTTAGAAATGCTAACAAGCTCTAGCAATTCACATTCACCATTTTAATTAATTAAACTAAGTTCTTTAATTAATTCTAATCCAACCAATCTAGTATAAACAAGTTCTTAGAATAGGTGGAAAGATTGCATTATGCTTTGTGTGAATTTTACCAACAATATTCAATACACCTCATAAGCTTGGAAGTGTAAGAATGTGTGAATTTGATTTACACCAAAATTATTCTAAGAAAATTCAAGCTAGTATTTGTTACTTGTTCTATATGACAAAACAATTACGGATTTTGTATAATAGATAACTTGAACGAATCAACCCCAACTCAAATTGGCCAAAAAGAACTAGAATTGAAACCAAACCTTCAATTAAAACAAAATCAAATTCATTAGATATAATTTAAAACAAACACCAAGTCAAATGATTGAATTCACACACACAATAGTCAATACATGAAGTTGGAGAGTCAGGTTTCTGGCCACGCATGACTAGAACAAAACACAAACCTAGAAATTGCAATTAAAGTCTTACAAATTGAAATCCAAGTGTTTCCAAGTGATAATTGCCTTAAAAATGCTCCCCAAAATTGCCTCTAGAACTCATAAAATCGACTTGACTTCTTATGGAACCGGTTGCACCCTTTTAGAAAGAAGAAAACAATTTTGAACTTACGACCACGTTTTACCACGGCCCGTGTAAACACAAAGGTAAACATTATACGACCGTGTAAACACAAAAAGTATTTTGCACAATTTGGCCAAGCCTTCAAAGTACATCGCTATAGAGTATGTGTTTACACGACCCGTGTAAATACAAGGCTTTCATTTACACGGCCCGTGTAAATCTCTGAATGGCCAAAATCTTCATTTCATTGATATCTTCCTCCTCGGTGCTCCGCAAGTCTCGAAAATCCATCTACATCACTTATTCATCTCTTTAAGTAAGATCCTACCTCCAAAAGTCCCTGAAATATCACAAAAGCATGTGAATGAAATTGCCTCATGAAAATCTCGAAAACATGCAAAATGCATGAGTTTAAGCCTATATGCAATGCACTTTTATGGAGTAAAACTACAAAATGGATGAATGAAATGCACCTAACACTACAATAGCTCTTATAATAGGGTTATAGACATAATACCCTCATATTTACATGAAATGTGTGGTTGTGTCTTATGTCCAAATTTGTGTTCATTAATGCCTCACATTTAGGTATGTTTTGTTATTTTGGGCTTTTTACCAGGTTGTGAAGAGAAAGAACAATATGCGGACGATGGTGTTAATGGTGGGTCGAAGATGAAGAATGCAAAAGGTGGGTTAAAGATGGTGTTGATGGGGCTACCAGTGTTTTGTGGTGAAGATTGTGATGCTGGTTTCAAATGGTGACGGTGATGGCAAAGTGTGGTGGTGGTGATGTGTAAATATGAGGGCTTTTATGATGATGGTGACCAGCTAAGAGGCTGCAAAACCTGAGAAAATGTTAAAATGGAAAATTTACCAAATATGAGGCATTAATGAACATAAAACTCACTTTTGTTGACTTGTTGTAAGAAGTGTGTTTCTAGGCCACATAGTGTGTATAATGAAGCTCTATTTACAAATAATAACCTTTAATAAACCTTTATTTTCTTATGTGTCGTTCAATTGTGAAATGATCTTCGCTAATTGTAGTTTTATGGTACACGTTTTACACACAAGACCTAAAACTTCAACAATGAAATAGCATTTGGCCTAGGAATGCATTTCTTACAAATCAACAAAGTCTAGTTAAGTTATATTGGATATAGATGGTATCTTTATGATTGTAGTAATGATATTTATTGAAGAGAATCACAAACAATTCCAAAAATGATATATAAATTATCATTAATAAAAAAAATTATCTTTATTTTTAATTTTTTTAATACATAAATATATGTTTCTTTCATATAAATTTAGTATATATAAAAAAATCTTCAAAAAAACATCTTTAAACTTTAATCTTATTAACGAAAGAGTCATCCATGATTTTTTTTTTTGAAAGTTAACCTTTAAAATCGGCACTGATTGGTTACAAGAGTAGTTTTGCAAGTGTTACCATATTCAATGGTGTGTGTCGTCATCAAGGAAACCTATCACCTCTTCACTAAAGGGCAGCAAAGTGGCAATGAAATTGGTGGCAAGCTTACGTAGACGGCAACAGTCAGCAGTAATTTTCCGTTTCGTCGTGTCAGAAAGAGTAGTTATACTCAGAAGACCACTCTTTCTAGTCACATGAAACATCACGCCCGCCAAAATCCTCTCCTTGTTATATTCCACACGCTCCAATCCCTATAGATGGGAGGAAGGAATATAGGGAAGGGTACGCCAGGCAGGTTGCTAGACAAAGGCGTCTCACCAGCAGGAGTCGAGTGCAAAGGCATCGAAATAGTGGAAGTAATGGGTCCTCGAGCAAGTTTCCGGCTAGGAGGGGGAAGGTTGTCGTGCAGAGCGGCCGGCCGAAATTGCAAGTCTATTTTGAATTTCCGCCCAAGCACGTCGGAGAAAGACAACATCTGCTTTTCCCCTACAAGATAAACATCGCCTCTCTCTTTTTTATAAAAAAAAAAAAGGGAGGGGAAAAGGAATGAGAACAAAAATAAGAAAGTCAAAAAGAAAGAAACGAAAAAAACTTACCTCCATTAACGACAAAAAACGCAGGCATCTCCTGATGGCATTGCGCACTCGGTGCTTATTCCTGCTCCAGGGAGAATATGCTCAGGAAACTCCTTAGGAGCAACAGTAAAGCTCTCCAAAAGATGAACAGTTTCTTGATCCTGACCAAGTAGCTTGGGAGCGCTATCGGGAGTTGTTTCATTTTGAAAATAGGGTCCGACGATTCCAGAACTGTCCACCCAAAACCAATGAATTTGCCAATTTTTTGCGTTACTTTTCCCGTCAGGAACGAGGACATGAGCATTCTTCTAGGCATATAAGGTAAATTTATCACGAACAATGGAAAAAACAAAAGAAATTCTTGAACACCAAGACACTTGGAAGAAAACCTTGAGACTGACAAAGCATCTCAAAGGCGACAACTTTGTTTAGAGCATTTGGGGTAAGGTCGTAAACATTAACTCCATTTTTGCGAAGCACTTTGTCAAGAGAGTTAGTAATCAGAAGCTGATAGCCGACATCAAAGGTTCTTAAAAAGATGTAGACATTTCCCG
This sequence comes from Lactuca sativa, assembly GCF_002870075.4. Lineage (NCBI taxonomy): Eukaryota > Viridiplantae > Streptophyta > Magnoliopsida > Asterales > Asteraceae > Lactuca > Lactuca sativa. The sequence goes on along the minus strand of NC_056631.2, from coordinate 35,218,284 downwards.
ACAAGGGTTCCAGAAAGGAAGCTTCGTCCTAGGGTATTAGCACTTCGTCCTCCGGCTAAAATTCGTAGTTCTCTTAGAAAACTTCAGCGTATTTGGAGGTCGGAAAAACGCCGTGAGAAGAAATCATGTTGATGGGGAGAGCCATTTTCTTTGAAAAAAATGCATAATAAGGGAATAAGAGAATTGAAGGATGGAAAGAGGAATACATCTAAAGAGAAATTCGAGTATTTATCGATAAAGATTGTGGCAAAAAAGCGGAACACTCTACAGAAGTAATAACTTTTTGACAGATAAATAAGTGATCACACATGTAGCTATGTGTCTAGAACATGACTACTTTTCGCGCTACGACATCACTACTAGACTAGGGGGCTTGATGACGTACCCCATAACGGTCCGTTACGGGATGACTAAACGTGACTGTATCTCATCTAGTGAGGCGGTTGCTGGCTTGAGCGTATGAAAAAGGAACAGTTGAACGGTACTGCGTAGTTAAGCCTATGAGTCAGTAGAGATAAACGTCGAGGCGAGACCTTAGAAAGACAGTTAAAAGCATCAGCTATCCTCGACAGCCAGCCAGTGTCATCCGGGGAAAAGTCTATTGCTCCTCACGTAGGGTCATGTGTTGTCATACAAAAGGAGACGTCAGTACGTTATTGATGGGTCACTACCGCTTATTCCCTCTTTTCTAATTAGGACAAAGGAAGAGTCAGATGTAGATAGATGGACCAATAGTAGCCCGGTATATCAAATGTCATTATTATGGTCCTTCTACCTAAAACCATAACTATATAAGGGAATCGGGTAGCACCCTTGTAACACTCATAAAAATTACACCAATTTAAAACATTTTAATTCATTTAAAAGCCATTAAGTTATTACAACTTGTTTTCAAAGAGTTTAACATCAAAGTATCCCCAAAACCAAATCACAAAATCATGAAGTATGAGGAGCAGTACGATCACGCCTTCGCCTTGCCACGATCTCCTGAAGTACCTGAAACCAAAACACTACAACTGTAAGCCCGAAAGCTTAGTGAGTTACCCTCAAAATACCAACCACATATAACCATACTCATATCATATCACAATATAGAACAACCATACGTATCGAGTCGACAATGTGACTGGTCCGCCCGCATCGGGCCTTCAGTCCACCTGGTCCACTCTCCGAGTTTAGCCATGTATATCGAGTCTATAGTGTGATTGGTCCGCCCAAACCGAGCCTTCAATCCACCTGGTACGCCATCTGAGTCTACAGTATGACTGTTCCGCCCGCACTGGTCCTTCAGTCGGCCTGGTCCACTCTCCGAGCCTCGGCACATCTGGACCGCCCTCTTGGGCCTTCAGCCTATCCGGACCGCTCGATGGGCCTTCGATCTATCCGGTCCGCCCTGGGTATGTTGGTCTACAACACAAAGCAGTACCCGCCTCAACCCAACCCCAGCCAAACAACCATGTGCACATAAAACAGTTAATCACATAACAATCCTCAGCCAAACAAACGAATCTATCAGATCATGCAGCATGGCAATATCCTAACCAGGATATCGACCTAACCGGTCACTAACATAACATTACCATTACCCTACATATCAGGATACCGACCTTAATCAGGTCACTAACATAACACCATCCTAAAACTAGGATGCAAATCTAGCAACTCAAAAACATATCAAACAAATACCAGGATTCCCATCCGATAAAGAGTCGGCCTTGGTGCCTTAGACCCTGTTGATATAGTGACGATAACTCACCTTGCAACTGCCGAACCGAATCACGAAAGCACAAACCCGAAGCACTGCCTCCAACTTCAACACCTATAATCATCAATGATCCAATGACATAAATATCCAAAAATTACCATAACACCCTTGAAGGTCAAACAGGTCAAAGTCAAAGTCCTGGCCAAAGTCAACCTTCTTGATTGAATCTACTCGCCGAGTCAACCCGTCAACTCGCCGAGTTCTCAAACTCAGAAAACTCTCACAGCACGAGTCAACTCGCCGAGTCACCCAAGACTCGTCGAGTCCAACGATCTCTGAGTTCCATCCTGTCCAACTCACTGAGTCGCCAACCGAATCACTAATCCAAGGTTTTAACCAAAAGAGGTTGGGGTTCTGCGACCTGACTCGCCGAGTCCAAGAACAGACTCGCCGATTCCACGACAATCTTCAATAGACTCATCGAGTTGTTCTTCCAACTCGTCGAGGCCATGCCCATCTTCATATGACTCGCCGAGTCCACCCATATCACTCGCCGGGTCCCTTTAGTCCTTAATCCATACTGAGGCTTTTCGAGCCATGCATGGACTCTAAACTATAGATCCACTCTTCTAGTGCATAACTCCCACGTAAAGTTGCAAAGTTTACGTGAAACCAAGGAGTTAAAGGTCTAAATCGCTCTAGGGATAGAGTTTAAGACAAAGGGGCTTCACCAACAACTCATTGACTGATGCTTTATGACGTTCTAGACCATCACAAGTCTAGATCTGGAGTAGCAACCTCAAATCTAAACTCCAAACCCGAAATAGATCTCAATCATACCAAAATGGCCCTAAATCTCATTCAAGAATAGATCTAGAAGCAACAAAGTCAAGCTAACAGCTTATTACCTCCAAGATGTGCCCAAACTATAGTAGATTCTGGATCTACACCACTCGCTTAATGCAAGCCCTTTTTATCTTCAAGCTTCTTCCACTAGAACACCTTTCAAAACTTCAATCTCCCTCCAATGGCCTCACTCACACGAGCTTAGGGTTTTCTATCTCTCAAGGGCAATAAGGAGGCTGAGAGAAGGACATAAAGTCCTTTAAATAGGGTGCAAACCCTAAGATTAGGGTTTTTCTCATTTCAGCACCAACTCGTCGAGTCCAGCTTCCGACTCGACGAGTTGGTCACTAAATTCATTACCCAAAACCCGCTCCAACTCGGCGAGTAAACATACCTACTCGTCGAGGCCCTTCTTCGAAATTAAACTTTAAACCCTTAAATCATACTTCTGAAATTCGGGATGTTACAACTCTCCCCCACTTAAATTAGGCTTCGTCCTCGAAGCCTACTTTAGCACACGATTTCGGATAACACTCCTTCGAAGCAACCTTCGATCTCAACCGACCCAGGTCTCTTCAGGCACTACTATCGAATCCCCAAAAAAAATATCAATCCCTTCCCCCGCAGGGCCCTGACAACTAATCAAAGCCGACCACCAGCTTCTTTTCCCCGACGACAACACATATCAACTAAGTATCACCTGATGATACTACCATATTCCCGGATTACACATTCATTCGCAGCTTGCGAAAACTGGATACCATTATAAACCACCGAGTCCTGACCCAGTATTAACCCGCTATCCTTTGTCCCATTGGCGCTACTTCTATTAAATTGTACTAATGGAAACTCATCTTGTTTCCTCCCTGAATCAAATCCCTTATTGCGTTGATATGATAATACCTCCTACAGCTTCCGTGTAGCTCCCATGAGCACCCATATATAACGTGTATATATATATATATATATATATATATATATATATATATATATATATATATATCCACATCCGGTTTGCTTGTCGTATATTCTATATTCTCAAATATATTTCTAACACATAAACTAGATAAGCATATAGCTCACATATAAACAATCTAACATATATTTAATACTCAATTAATATTTGTATTAAAATCATGTTCATTAAAGGGACTATGGACTCACTTGATAAAAGTGGATTCCTTGGGATTTGGGCAGAACTTCGCCTTGGTACTTTATCTTTTCCACTATCATGACCTAGTATAATGAATACTAAGTCTTAATCTAATACTCCTAGCGACTAATGATAGTATAGATTCCTCATTAATCTCAATTTCTACATTAATATCTATCAAGTAAAGAATATCCATATAGGATCATATCGGAGGTAGGGTCCGTTTGGTATACAAAGTATACTGTTTGGAAATCTTACTTTAAACACCTCACTAAATCCAAATTACACATCATCCCCGTAAGTAGACCAATCAGTAGAATAGCTTGGCATTACTGATAAATGTTATTTACAGGTTTATAATAATTACTTATGACTATAAATATAAGTTACACTGAAAGCACAAGAGTGTAGCTTAATTTATAAAGGTTTTAGCTAAAACCGGGATATTATGCGGATAGATCTCCGAAACTGAAAGCTCAATTTCACCAAGCTATCTGGTGCTCTAGACCCTTGTTACTATCACTCTAAAAGCTAAGAAAGTAGGTCCCAAGAGATTAAATCTTATTTAGGGAGAAAGTGTAACATCCGCAAATTCGGGCTAGATGCTTAAGATATATAAGCGATAAAATGACTTTTTGATAAAAGATTATTTAGGATGAATAATCTTAACCAAAGTTGTAGTACATGTGACAAAGATTCCATACATATAGAGAGTGCCAATCTGACTTCGTGAGTATGTTATGATTTATACAAGTTTCAGCGTAACAATATACAACTCAGAAACCAAAATTGAAATCGGTCAATTGTTAGGAAAAACAATCTAAACGAGAGTTGAAGATCTCATTAACACCTATCTGTAAATATAAAGACAGTCAAGAACAGGTATCATAGGAGAGAGTTATGAATTTTTAACGGGTTGTAACAGACTAAGCCTGTTAAAAATACAACTTTAAAAATAAAATAAAAATTAGCCGATGGAGTCTAAATGAAAATTCTAGATCTCGTCGATAGCTATGCGTGGATATAAAACTCATTGAATACGGATAGCATGTGAAGAACATATGAATTTTTAAAGAAACAGAAATCCCTCGTGTGCGCTCGCACACAACGACAAGGTACGCCGCGCGCACTGACACACCGACGCGGACCACCAGATTTTTTTAACATCCAGATGATGAGGTATTTTCAATTTTAGCCTTGAGTATGAAATAAAAATGCATTTTGACCTTTGGGCTTGAAAAGATTTCAAGAATGGACCATGGTGGAATTTTGGTAATTTTGGCCAAGAGGTAGTACACTGAGCGTATGTTGTGTACGCTAAGCGTATTGAGGCGAACCCTAGTACGTTGGGTGTACACCACATATGTAGGGAATACGTGGTGGAACCTCAAAATGTAGCACCCGAATTCTGTTACGTATTTTTTGCATTCATTCAAGTAATTATAACATTTTGGCCTGGGACTCGGCGAGTTGAAGGTCCAACTCATCGAGTAGAATCGACTTTGGACACGGGAGTTTAGTGTCCAACTCGACGAGCCGGCAAACCGACTTGATGAGTAGGCGCTGTTTGGACAAAACCCTAATCTAAGGGATTGCACCCTATTTAAGCATCTCATTCAACCTCCCTTCGTCCCTATTGCTCTCATAACCCTCCATATCAAACCCTAATCGTTTGTGTAAAGATCTAAGGCCTTTGTGGTGGTTTTTGGTGACTTTGGAATATAAGAAGGAAAAGAAAGGCTTGAGGAATCAAGTGGAGGCCATAGGAGTTCGAGTTTGTGCATCTTCTGCAGTTCTTTAGAGGTATAAAGCTGATACCTTGCTCTTTTATGTTTTAGATCCCTTTTTGGGGTGATTTAGGGCTTTTATGAGCCATTCTTGGTGACCAATCATGAGTGCAATCATGGTTGGGGGCTAAGACTTTAGATCCAAGGTATTTAAGGGGTTACAAGGCAAAAAGGGACTGGGTTTGGAGCCTTAGAGAGCCCCATACATCTTAAGAGTCTCATTTAGGGCCATTTGAGCTCATAGTCCCATGCATGCACGTAAAGTTTGTAACTTTACGTGCTAGATCGATCATAGAAGCCTAGATCTATCTTTTGGTCAAGTGTTGTACATCAAAAATCAAGAAATGAGACTCGGTCATTCTCGACTCGGCTAGTCTATGGCTTGACTTCCCTTTTCTGTTATACCTAAGTGTACATGCAACCAATGTATCTATGGTTTCATTCTAATTACATCTACCCTGGGAAAACATAAAACATAAGGAAGAAAACATGCCACTTATGTAGCCCTTGATCTCCATGCTTGAGATCTTGATCCTCCATGAAGTTTCTTGGATAGGAGGACCTAAGCCAGAATCCCTCTAATGGTATCACACCCAATGACAACAAATATTGAAATAAAAATAACTAGGAGAAGGGTCAATTTCACAAACCCAAAGAGGGTTAGAAATCTTCCCTATGGGATGAGGAAGAAGTGTGGTGAAACTTCAAGCCAAGGTGCAAGGAGGAATGAAATCCCTAAGGCCCTATTTATAGCCTTCGATGCCTCCCTAGGTTTTGTACTCCTTCCCATGTGGGATGGGAGCATAACCATGAAATTTCGCTCTTTTCCCATGTGGGATGGAGTGATTTTCATCCAAACCTAATCCCATAAGGATTCTGGAACATTCCTCATTAACCAACTATCGATTAATGAATATTTAACCCTTTAATTAATTAAAAATGTTAATTAATTCCCAAAATATATTTCCATTAGTTTCAAATAAGTTATAAACCATAATAATTAATAAACCAATTTCTCCTTTATTTATTGTACTCAATTTGGATCTTGAGGGCAACCCAAAAGGATCATGTTATTATTAGAAATATTACCAATAATTAATGATCTTGGACACTCTTCCAACAGTATCCCACTTGTACAAGTCATCAACTATATGAGGACCAATACTTCTCTAATAATCAACAGAGAGTTAGTCATCCAATTCAACTACCAAACTCTTGATCTAATCAAGATTCAACCCTTAGATAAGTGATCAACTATTCCATCGTTCTGTGATATCTGTATGAATTCCAGACATGGATAATGGTCAATCTCAAAATCCAAGATTATGTTTCCCGATATAGATTTGTGAGGACTGCATTTGACTAATAAATTGAACACATCAATTCCAGTCAGGGCTTAGCCAAGCACTTTAGATGTTTGCACCAAATTATCGAGGGGCCTATAGACATCGCTTCTCTTATTAAAGCCGAAGGAACAAATAAACTTCGACTACATAGTTTTTATCTACTTCATCATGTCACACATGGACATACCATTTATAACTACCAGTTATGGATAGTGTTGGAGTAGACCAATGCATAACAGAATTATAAAGCAAAACCGCACGTGTATCTAGGTTAGAAGAATAGAAGATATTATCGTCTTAGAATTACTCGTGACTGAATCCATGAAGTAATCTCTAAGCGTGGGTTGGTCCAGTACTTCAATCTCTATTAAATACTCATGAATGTTAGCGCAATCTATATGCTATGCCTAATAATTATTGACAATCTACTAGTACTCATGACAATCTTGAATCACTACTTACCTCCAAGACCGACTATTGACATTTGAGTAAATTAATACTCGGGAAATGGGTTCCAAACATGCAAAGGGAGAACACAATGATAAGTTGATTGAAATGATAGAACTCCATCATATATTAAGATCTCCACTTAATAATCACCAAATCAAATTAAAACTTATACTGCTTTAGGTCTCAAGTTTAAAACAAACTAAACTAGGAGTTTTTAAGCCAATTCATTTTCAAATCTAATGCCTCTCAACTTTGTCTGATTGTCAGACTTGGTAAATGACATTGGCTTATGGAATGGATCGACAAGATTATCTTTCGATAAGACTTATTGAATATGACATCTTTACATTTGAATCGATATCATTTGTGTTGGTACTTACTGAGTATGTTTCATGTGATCTTGTGTGACTTGGGATCCATACTCGAGGTAAGTTCGCCCTTATAGTCACAATAAACTTCAAAAGGACCATCAATGATTGAATTTCAACAAAGATGTCACTAATGAATCTCTTTTAGTCACCTTGACTTCTTTGCAATTTAACCAACTACAATATACTATAATTGTGTCAAATCCACTATGGTGTATTACTTGGTACTCTTCCAATCTATAACTCATTGTTCAATAAAAGCACGAACTCTGACTATGAATAAAATTGTCTTTATCAGCGAGGAACTCAACATCAATGTAACTTTTACAATGATTTATTTCATACTATCAAGATCATTTCCTTTGTCTCCTAGGACACATAAGAATTTTCTTGATCTTGATTAGTTGATTCTTGCCAAATTAATATAATCCAACTTGTCATGCCCAAGGCATACGAGTCATCGGACATGGTACATGTCATGGCATATATGATCGATCCCATAGCAGAAACATGTAGGACACAAATCATTTTCTTTAGCTCGATAGTAGAACTAGTACATTAGCATCGCTCAATGTCATGTCATATTTCATTGTACACAAACCTTTCCAAGTTCTGCATGTCAAGTTTCCTCAAAATTCCATGTACTTTGGCTTAACCCAACGAATCACTTTGATCTATGTATGTGTTTTATATCTCCCATGTATATCATAACGAATCAATTCCCACACCAAGCCAAGATTTTAAACTTACTAAGTAATAAAATAGTTTCCTATGAATCGTACATTATCTATGTACTAAACAAGGGAAACAACAATGCTCCCACTAGCGTTGACATGTATATGGTTTGTCTATGCTTCTCGAAATTCAAACCCCTTGAACTTTATTATTGAAACAAAGATTCCAATTACTCCCACTAGCTTTGAAATTTATGGCTTATCATTATTTCTTGAAATTCAAACTCTTTGAACTTTCTCACTGAAATAATGATCCCACTTGCGACACGATTATTTCGGTCCATAAATGAACTTATTAAGCTTACACATCCTTCACAACCTATCTTGGTTTGATTATGTGTTTGTTCCTATCTATGCTTTTATATTCTTGAAGATCAACTTACAACTAATCATTACGTCCAAGTGCTTGATCTACCACATTTCAACATACATGGATTAAATCTCACTTTCCAGGTCTTCCTTCCATGTTGTAGCCTTTAGGGCCTACCATAGCTTCCGGTAGCTGGTACACTCTGATTACAATCTACCAGTGACTAATATACCTTTGTAATATAAACTCTTATAAAACTAGGCGTATGACATGCTCTATCAGATCTATAAGGCAAAAGTGGAAATATGTCAGTTTCATTAATAGCTCTTTCAATTAAAAATTGAATGCTATGTCCAACTTTAGTCTCTTCTTTGGTTGAATCTCGAATCTTATCAAGATCAATGTGGCTCCAACTAGCCCTTTTGGAAATCAACTCCCTCTCTTGGAAGACTTCCCTTCGAGCAACATACACTTTGGTCTCAAAAGGATTGTTAAACAAGTATCCAAAATTCTTGATGGGTTTTCCAATGAGATAACACATCTCTATTCCAAGTCCTAGATTGTTGAGTGCTTCATGACGAGTGTAAGCCTCTTAATCATAGACTTCCATATGTATTAATGAGGATTGAATCCCACTTCACATATCATAGTGTTTTATGAACCTTACTAGTTGGTACAAGACCAAAGGACTTTTCATAACACTATTCATGGTACAATCCATGAATTATTAGTAAACATAGTCCGACTCATCAAGTAAAAAATCAATTAATTATTTGTTTATCTATCCAACTAACACTTCCTAGTGGTAGTGTTCTGGGTAGATATAGATCTTGAAACTCTTTCATAATTACTTAGATGATCGATAAGGTTTTGGAATGAGATGTTCGATATGAGTGTCTCATCTTATTGCCCAGTTGATTCTTAACTTCACTTTATGAGAGCTCTAAACACCTAAAAGGTTATAGACTCATGTTCATATGAAGTTGTTCTCACCATGTATTGTGGTTAATCTGAACGGTCCATTAGTGTGAATTAATTCCAACAAATGCTCACATCACCTGGTGATGTATTAATCATCTATCTTGATAAATAAGATTTGCATTTATCATAAGACTCGAGGTCAAATGATATCCAAAATCCGATCCAACTAGATACTTGGTAATGCGCTTCTCATTTATGTATCCAAGACAATGATTCCACAAATACATTTCACACAAACCTTTGGATGTATTTGAATAAGTGCTTATTATGATCAATCTGAACGATCCATTAGTTGAACTAATTTCAATAGATATTTGCACCATAATAGTACGCCTTATTCAAATATTCGAATCAACTTTGAACTATTGCTACTATACTGGTTTCATAGATTTTATGACTTTCTTTTAACATGTTAGAATGTTATACACTTAAATAAGTCAGAACTATCTCATGAATCGTAGTATAAACAATTTCAATTATAATACCATAGACTAGACATTTGAAAAGAATTGTCTTTTGATCCTATGAATGTAGCAAGGGTTTGGCATTCATGATCAAATTATATTCTCCATCTTTCAGTATCCTTACTTTATTTTAGTCACTACACATTCTTGCAAATGTCAGTACTTAATCCTTAGAAAAATACTCAAGGCTTAGAGTAATGTTCTGATGGCATTATAAATCCATATATTTGATTGAACACCAAACATGGGAGAACTAGTTATCTTTTGATCCTATGGAAAGTAGCAGGAGCACGTGATCCATGATCAAATTTAACTTCTTCATATTTCAGTCCTTTCACCTCAAATATATATTTTGGGCATGTATGCTTTCTAAGTCCTTTCTTGTTATGGAAACGAATAGCTATCAGAACATGTCTTAGAATAAGCCTTCCTTTTTCCTTGGATTAGGCCTAGATTAGGTATACCAACACTAATCGCCTTTTAAACCATGGGCAATTGGCTTTCTTCTTCTTGACACTTCTTTTCATGATAGTAAATTTGTGAGAGTGGTTTGAAGTTTGAGTTTCTATGACTGGTAATGTCAGTTCCAAAGGAAACCTCAACATGCTACACAACTCCTTTAAGGGCATTCCAAGTTGTTCACGTCAAAATCAGAATGAGCTGATTATATGTACATGTCAACTAGTTGAATAACCCTAGTCAACTCCTAACTCAAGGAAATTCCATTTTACTTCAATATGTCCTTTTACAACGTACATTTGACAATTGCTCTTGCTAATATATTAGAATGCAATATCTGGAGTAACCTAGGAAGAGCTTTATCAAAGGCATGATCTTTCTTTTTGTTTATGAGAACTATTTCGAAACTCCAAATTTGACAAGATTGATCATCCACATAGCTAATCCTTTCAGGTTTTGAAGCAGTAGATTTTAGTGGATAAGGATATGGACATCATTTAATATAAAATTCCAGTATAGTTTGTTTTACTTATCCTTAGAAAATAATCACCCTAAATAAAATTGTTTTAGAATGCTAGGATCCATATTTGGCTCCATGATGTGTAAAGGGATGTCGTAAACACACCATAAGTTATTTAGGTAGGCAAAGTCGTTTGCCAATTTCGATCACTACGAAATTCCTAGATCCTTGAGATTCATTGACTATCAATGACATGTTAATATCGGATTATGTTCATCTCATAATCAATGACGGGGTCGTCGTGGATCATTGAACAGATGGTGAATTGACAATACAAAATCGTGTGGTCCCTGACTCACGTTACACTTGAGATTCGCGAGTTCCACATGATTCTCTACCTATACTTTCAAATTGACGTGCCGATTAACCACACAAGCTCCATCAACAAGTTATAAAGAGAATGGGCAACCTTTATGGATAACATAAGATTCACATTAAATAGATTAATAATTAACCATGCAAAATTGCCTTGCCCCGGGATCAAGTTACGCTTGAGATTCGCGAGTTCCATATCATTCTCAACTATTGTCACAACTATCCTTTTTGGCTAGGAAATTCCGTCCTCAAGTAAGCAAGGACTATTGTGAGACTTGTGCTAACACATCTAAGTGTACAATATGAGTTCCTAATGAGCCATGTAGTGTTAGAATGCAAATCTCTCCAAGTATGTGAAATCTCTCCCAAATATCTCCAAGTATATGAAATCCCTCAAAGTATATCGAATCTCTCCTAAATCTCTCCAAGAATGTGAAATCTCTCCAAGTATGTGAAATCTCTCCAAGTATATCAAATCTCTCCAAGTATATCAAATCTCTCCCAAATCTCTCTAAGTACCTTCCTCAGTCGAAAACAGCTCAAAACCGAAAGAGAAAACCCAATAGGACCCTCTTGGTCTGGACTCCTCTTGGTTCGGAACCCTCTTGGTCCCGAACCTCTTGGTCTGAAGCCTCTTGGTCCGGAACCCTCTTAGTCTGGAATGCCTTCTAAGGAGCTAAGAGGAATTGCATCTCGGAACCTCCTCTACTTCGGAACCCTCGCACCCTCCGGAAGGACCTCGCTTAGGACTTGCTCCGAAAGACTAGCCCCGCTTTGGAATACCCGGCCCGCTTCGCGCCTCCGATCTGGACTGCTGGCTTCGCTCTTGACTTCGCACCTGACCTCGGATCCGAGACGAACACTCCTGATCTCGCTTGTTGACTCTAGAACTTTGAGAATGACTCGGGAAATATGAATCTGACTTCGGACCCTCGTAGGCTCCGGACTACACTCCAGATTTTTGTCTATTTCGGGCCATTTTTTCATTTTGAGGTATTTTGACGTCGAAAATCACATCAAATTCGTATTTTCATATCGTAAACCCCTTAAACCCCTATTTTATGCCAAAATTATTTATTTTAAACATATTTATATAAAATAATGCCCAAGATTTTTTAAAGGAATTCTAAGAAGATAAGGAGTTTGACTTTGTGATGTGATGTGAATCCTTCATTTCCCATGCAAATCCCAGTTAAACACAAAATATCCATGGATAACTAAGCATTGTACACCATTCCTCCAAGCAAGTGTCATATCACTATTATCCCTCCACTTAGAATATGTGAACTCCTTTCCCCCATATTCCACTTCTCACTTTCACATCCAGTAAACTTCTAAGAGTGCTCTCAACTCCTTAAAGCTTCAAGTCCCACTCCTTCAAGGAAAATTTCCAGATTTCTTTTTGTAAGTGTTTCATATTCTCTAACTAGTGATTTACCACACTATTCCTAGCTAGAACTTCAATATATTTATACATAAACATTATTCTTAGGATGTTCAAAAGTCCAAAGAATCTTTCAAGTGTTGAAACTTGGAAACTTCTCATCATCTCTTCAAATCACCCAGCAAGTAAACCAAGGTGAGCTTCATACCCCAACTTTTTCTCAAAGTTGTATTGTTTTTGGGGGGAGAATACAAGTCAAAGTCTTGAATAAATCATAATCTATTTCCTTATTGTGTATGCATGCCATTATTACCTGTGCTTAAGTATGAAACCCCTTATAAATAGTCCAAAAACTCGAGATTTTGGTTAAGTCTCAAGAGTTTGGATTATGTTTCCACAAATCATGTTTGAAGACAATAATTAGTAGGTTACCAGTATAAGTCAAGAATTTTTATAACAACAACCATAAGGATTTGCTTCAAGATTAACTTAAACAAGTTGTGGGACAAAATATTTTGAAAATGATTAAATTATAGAAATAATATTATTTTGGATCATTTTTGGCGAAACAAGAACATAAGGGTTATCTTGGAACATTATGTCATACTCATGACTTTGTACCATATTAACAAATCTATCAGAGATTATTTATAATTATTTAATAAGAATAATCCGACCAAGAACAATACACGAAAACAGAGTTTCATGACAAAAGTATTTGCATGTCATAAACTACTGTCATAAAACCTTCAGGAACATAAGTAATGTTCTATATGTCATAAAACAGAAAATGCGTGTCATAAACTACAGTCATGAATTTATACAAAGTATAACTTGACACTTTTCTTTTAACTAATATGGGCCTAATCCGCCAATTTGTAGAAATAAAAGACCATTTTTGCCAATTCCGATAATGTTGGGTCATTTAGATAAACTTTCAAAATGGCTTATTTTGCAATAAACTAAATGGAACGAACACGAGGCACCCAGTTAACAAGCATAATAAACGAGATGGAACAAAAATGATATTTCTATTGAATGAGTACTGATATCATTCTTTCTCTAACAAATAATGGATCTCAATCGATTGCTCAAAAGGTTATTAGTATTCTAGTCAGACAAATCTCAAAAGTACATAAATATAAAAATATTAGCGTACATCTAAAGTCCTGTAAGGAGTTATAGCCAGAGTCTCCTGGAGGGAGAGCGGGAATTTTTGTATATGATCTATTTGGGGTTGACACCTCGCACCTTCGTTGTTCGCTACAGCTAGACCGGCCAATCTAGGGTGACAAATGTCTTTAACAAAACAAGGGTGTCTGAGAAACGCCAAAACAGGTCTCGGTCATATTAGTATGGTTATAACGACTCACTAGAATACGTTATGTTAGCTAGAAATTGATGTAAGAAAAACCTCATAAATAAATTTTGGCACTTTGTGTTGACTGTTCTACGCATGGTAGTGATGGTCCGCATTTGTTGTGTTGACTGTCCTTTTTCATTGCGTAGAATGTCCACAATCGCCATGTTGATTTCTTTCACCTAACAAGTATTGGAGTCTTCATACTGCTATTTTACCAATAAGAAAGTGTAGGATTTTTCTGGGGATCGAAAACGTTTGTAAACGATTTTAAAAAAGATAAACTAACACACACACATGCAAGTATACATAATTGGAAACAGAATTTACGAATATTTTACAACATAAAATATAGGATTTTCTGGAGGAAAACGATTTTATACGATTTCGATAACGACAAACTAGAACGCACTCTCACTTATGCTCGATAAGAAAAACAAGATTTACAACTATATTCTTTTTGGAAATAGGGGATTTTCTGAAACGGTTGGTTATTACTATTCTACAGAACTATTCTTGAAAACAACTCGCCTTTACAAACTATACTACTCTTCAAAGATGACTCCTTATAAGGATGAACGAAAGTACTGACAGGCATGCATATAACTATACTTTTCAAAGCAAGACTTCAAATGATTTCATATTAAATATCGGATTTTCTAAAAGTACAATGAGAACGATTCTAATCAAGTATAAAACTATTTTATACCAAAATGCTTATGAACTCGCCAACTTTTTAGTTGACGCTTTTCAAAACGACTTGTATTCTCAGGGATCTAGTAGGCAGGTAACAAGGGACGCGGATGCAGAACTATTTAGCTGTAGTTTGGAATTTTTCCGCTTATATCTCTTTTATGTAAATCGAAGGACGAATACAATATGTAAACAATGTAAGTTTGTTATCTAAATGTATGATGTTTGGATTACTCTGTTTCATTTATATTCATTTGCTATGATATTGCACAATGAAGTCACCCGCCTCCGGACGTTTCCACCGTCTGGTCCGGGGGTGTGACAACTATACTCTAGATTGATGTATCGATTAACCACACAAGCTCCACCAATAAAATATTAAGATAATGTGCAATTGTCATGGATAATATAAACTCGCATTCTATTGATAAAACATGATTTTGTTTTATTACTTGTATTTAGAATACTTTTAGATTGACCATTATCACTATCAAACCCTTTCGGTAACTCCATTCTCAAAATGCAATAGGGTGGTGAGGGTGGTAAACACGAATCATATTAAAAACCGACCTCATTAGGAATCATAGAGATCTCCTTAAACCCTTACATTAGAATGGGTGAGCCTAGTCATGTTAAGACTGATAATGTCAATATTTAAACATACGAGGGCGTATGTTGAAACTTTCTTATACATATAATACATACAATTCTAATATATATATATATATATATATATATATATATATATATATATATATATATATATATATATATATAAGAGGTAAATTTAGAACCCTTTAAATTTAGTTGTCCATTATTAATTCTAATTAATTGCGAGGACGCAATGTAACGATTAATAGATCATGAGCGATTAATATTCAAATTTATAGATCTCTATTATAAATAATATTAAATACTTAAATTTGCTATTTAAATAATAAATATATATTCAAATTCAAATAAACACATTTAAATAACATTTATCAATTTTTTAGATTTAAAACATTTTAAATTTTGTAATTATCTATATTTGATAAAACTTCTAATTTGAAAAATGGAAGAAAATCGAAACCCTAATTCTGCCGCACTCACATCTTGAGCAGCGATTAGGTTTTAACACTTATGAATTTTTTTAGTTATTCTTCTTTCACTCAATTTCAAACAAGTATTTACAGAAAATATGGATGTAGGGTGAATATAACCTTGAACCAATGGCTCTGATACCACTGTTGGGTTTTCTATGCATCAAATATACTCTAAACTAGGCAGCGGAAAAATCAAAACTACGATATACCTAAGTGTACATGAAACCTATGGATCTATGGTTTCGTGCTAATTACATGTACCCGAGGAAAACATAAAAGATAAGGAAGAAAACATGCCACTTATGTAGCACTTGATCTTCATGCTTGAGATCTTAATCCTCCGTGAAATTGCTTGGATGAGAGGACCCAAACCATAATCGCTCTAATGGTATCACACCCAATGACACCAAAGATTGGAATAAAAATAACTAGGAGATGGGTCAATTTCAAAAACCCAAAGAGGGTTAGAAATCGTCCCTATGGGATGAGGAAGGAGGGTTGGCGAAACTTCAAGCCAAGGTGCAAGGAGGAACAAAATCCCTAAGGCCCTATTTATAGCCTTCAATGTCTCCCTAGGTTTTGTACTCCTTCCCACGTAGGATAGGAGCATAACCATGAAATTTTACTCTTTTCCCATGTGGGATGGAGTGTAGCACCTGGTTCTTGGTTCGCAATTCTTTTATTTTTATCTAAGTATTTTGCATTTTTGGCATCGGACTCGGCGAGTTGAAGGACCAACTCGCCGAGTAGAAGCGGGACGGGACGCGAGATTTAAGCGATGGACTCGGCGAGTCGGGTCCCGGACTCGATGAGTAGACCCTGTCTGGACAAAAACCCTAATCTGAGGGTTTGCACCCTATTTAAACAATGTTATGTCGGCCACAACGTCCCTTATGCTCCCAGAACACCTCTCATTGAAACCCTAGCCGTTATTGAAGCAATCTAGGCATTGTTGGTGGATTTTGGTGCTTGTGGTCTTAAGAAGGAAGGAGAAAAGCTTGAGGAAGCGAGTAAAGACCAAGGGAACCCGAGTTTGTGCACCTTCTACAGTTCATTGAAGGTAAAAAGCTGTAACCTTGCTCTTTCATTTGTTAGATCCCTTTTTGGGGAGATTTAGGGATTTTATAAGCCATTTTAATGACCAACCATGATTGCAAACATGGTTGGGGGTTGGGGCTTCTGAATCAAGTCATTTAAGGAGTCACAAGGTAGTTGGGGGCTGCTTTTGCACCCATGAAAGGTCTCATGCATCATAAGAGCTTATTTTATATCTTTTGAGCTCAAAGTCCCATGCATGCACGTAAAGTTTGTAACTTTACGTGCTAGAACGATTGTTGGAGCTTGGATCAATCTTTAGATCAAAGGTTGTACATCAGAAATCGAGGATTTAGAGTGTGGACGTTACCGACTCAGTGAGTCCGTTCCTGGGACTCGACGAGTCCAAGGCTTTGAGTCCCATATCTTTTGAGGGTCAAAAGAACTCAGTTGGGTGTTAGGAGGGTTGTAGCAGGACATAAAGAGTGACCCAATGCATTGGACTTAGTTTAGACCTGGAGTTCATAGGACTCAACGAGTGCTAGAACAGACTCGGTGAGTCCAAGGCAATCTCCTTAAGATTGAAGATGAACTCGACGAGTTGTTCATACAACTCGGCGAGTCGAGGTCAAACTTGTTCATCAGATGAAGGTGAACTCGACGAGTTGTCCATACAACTCGACGAGTCGGATGAAGGATCATTCGATATTCTTATAGAAGATGAACTCTTCGAGTCATCGCTAAACTCGACGAGTCGAGTCATGGATGAGGACGTGTAAAGGGTTAGGGACTCGACGAGTTGACGGCCCACCTCGGCGAGTCGGGTCAACTTGAAGTTAACTTTGACTTGGACTAGATTGGGGGTAAAATAGTCGTTTTACCCTAAGAGTAGATGTCAGTTTCTGACTAAGTGTTTTGTGGGGATTGTAGACGGAGGATTTTTGGAGCAGCAGCAGACAGAGACTTCCCACACAACTTATCAGCAGCTACTTGTTCAAGGTGAGTTACCTTCCAGTAGCGATGGGTCTACGGCCACAATGTCGGCCCACCAGTAGGACTTGTATGTTAGATGATTGTCTTTGTGATGTCATCTAGGTTTGGTACTACCCGATATGTTATACGCTGGCATGATATGTTATATGTGATACAAGTAGAGTTCGGTTGTTAGGACCGAAGGGTAGGTCAGACACCCCAGATATGTCTGATAGTATGTTTATGTTATGATATATGTAATAGTAGCAGTAGGGGTGGAATAGTCCCTGAGGGTTGGTTGTTAGGACCGACGGGTAGGTCAGCACCCCAGAATGGCTTGACACGGGTAGGACGACACCCCAAAATGGCCGCAAGGGTAGGTCGGCACCCCATAATGGCCGTACGGGTAGGTCGGCACCCCAGAATGGCCGTACCGGGTAGGTCGGGCTCCCCAGAATTGCCCGACAGTATGTATGATATGTGATTGTATGGTATGTGGTACGTGGGGGAAACTCACTAAGTTTCGTGCTTACAGTTTACAATTTTGGTTTTAGGTACCTCTTCGGCGAAGGGGAAGGAGCTGGCGCGGTAGCGGCACATCATACACACACTCTTCGTTTTCCGCAGTATGGATATTCAGGATTGTACTATGACATGTTATTATTTTGTGACTTGGGTTTTCAGACATGATACATTGTTTTATGAGACGATGTGATTTCACAGTATTTTCTTATGAACGTTTTTATGAATAAGTTAATATAAAAAGAAATTTTTGGACTTAAAAATTGGGTCGTTACAAGTTGGTATCAGAGCCCTGGTTTGAGGGATTTGGACACACCTTCGGGGGTGTCTGGACTCAAATCGAGGGATTAAAAGATTTTTACAAGAACAATGGTTTCCTAAGAGATAAGATAAAAGAGTTTTGAGAAAGAACAAGTGTGTGATGTGCGCAACCGACCAAACTCAAGTAAGTATTCCCCAAAGTACCCATACAAGTTTATATTATATTTATCAGTTTCAGTAGAACAGCATGCTAGAATAGGAGTAAGGATCTAGGAATGATGTCTTATGTGCCTGCTTTTTGTGCTTTAGCTTATGAGAATTGCATGCTAATAGTGAGTAGACAGTA
The DNA here is from genome assembly GCF_002870075.4 of Lactuca sativa. Taxonomy (NCBI): domain Eukaryota; kingdom Viridiplantae; phylum Streptophyta; class Magnoliopsida; order Asterales; family Asteraceae; genus Lactuca; species Lactuca sativa. The sequence continues at coordinate 35,199,188 of NC_056631.2, read as the reverse complement.
ATAGGATAGCCTGTTTAGATTATGCCTGGTAGTATGAGCTCAACATTGTATTCTAGTACAGTTTCTCATTATGAGAACAGATCTGCTTGAATAGTTTTCCAGCGTCCGAATGTTGCTTGCTTTGTGTTTGGTGGGACTCTGAATGATGGGAGTTAGCCATTAGGTGAATACGTCACGTCACATGTGATCAGGGTTGAATAATCTCAGAGTGCTGGATTTGACCCTATTGCGCAGCTCTCGTTTGAGTCTAACCGTTATAGGGACAAGTCTTTTACTCGAAGGATTATCCGAGCCTCATTACATGTGATGGTATTCAGGTAATGGCTAATTGGCATTACAAGGAGGCCTTTAGCAGCTGAGGACTGGATTGGGTGGAGTCAGAGATTTTCCCTAGGGTAAGCCTAGGATGAGAATAGCAGAGATCAGCAAGGGAAAAGGGATTTGGTGGAGTCAAGGCAGTCCTTGAGGAAGGTACGGATAGATGTGGAAGGTAGTATGGGCCCGTACTAATGAAAGTAGAGGATTCGTACCCGAATTAAGGAAGGCTGAGGCAAGACCGGGGAACTTGTAGTGGAGGTGATTCCTCTTGATGAATCAGCATCACTATCAGTTGTCTCTATTTATTGCAGAATGGTGGTACTACGGCAGAGGCCAGTAGTTGGTAGCTCAGGAGAGGGATCGGGTTCGGGTCAGGCTCAGAACCAGTGAATGAGAGGCTACGTGAGTTCATCGCGTCTGAGATCACCAGAGGCATCCTTGATGCAACCCCGGTCATATTTGGGTCGATCGAGGAAGGGATTGTTGAGCTGATGGAGGATCGCCTTAGGGCGTTCAGGAGTGACATGGCGACCAGCCAGTCGGGGTCCTGCACGCTGTCCTTTAAGGACTTCAGGGGCAGTGGTGCGCCAGATTCCACGGGGCGAAGGACCCCATTGCTGCCAGACGATGGATTGTGGACATTGAGTCTGCACAGCTGACCAGCTTCTGCCCCGAGGGGTCGAAGGTGAGATATGCAGTAGGGTGTTGGAGAGACAGAGCTAGAGACTGGTGGGAGTCTGTTGATGACTCATTGGGAGCCTCGGTTGTTGAGGCTATGACTTGGTCAGACTTTGTGACCAGATTCAGGGTGGAGTTTACGCCAGCTGTAGAGCTTTAGCAGCTGGCCAGGGAGTTTTTGGACATGGGACAAACTACGAAGACTATGGTGGAGATCACCGCCAAGTTCCGAGAGAGGGCATTGCTGGTGCCCCAGTATGTAAGGGATAAGGATATGAGGAGGACCCGCTACCATGACATGGTGCGAACCGACATTTGGGAGCATGTTAGTTTTTCAGCTTGCCCTACCCTGGATTCCATGATTGCCAGGGCAAGGGAGAGGGAGATCGATCTAGAGCATGTCCGGAAGAGGAGGATAGAGGAGGGGCCAACGACTGGGGCTTCGGGGACGAAGCCCAAGGGATCAGATGCCGAAAGGCCAGTCAGGACCGGGCTGCTGCAGGAAATGCGGCAGGCTATATGAGGGGGTGTGTAGATTGGGATCGTCAGGCTGCTACAAATGCGGCAAGACGGGGCACTTCAGCAGGGATTATATCACCCCTGCACCGGTTATTCAGACGTCTGAGTTGCTGTGTTTCCACTGCAACCAGAGGGGACACAAGAAGGCCAACTGCCCCCAGTTGACAGCAGCAACGCCAGTAAAGGCGCCAACTCTAGCGACCCTACGGATTACTGATGGCCGGCACGGCAAGACAGAGACTCCAGTGGTGAGGAGTCGGGCGTTCCAGTTGATTGCCGAGGAGGCACACGCTGCACCTGATGTAGTGACGGGTATGACTTCTTATTTATGCTTTTATGATACGCTGCTATGATTTTGATCTGTTATGTATGTGCTCTGTTTAGGATCGTTCCGTGTGAACGGTATACCAGTTCAGGTATTGTTTGATTTGGGGGCTACCCGATCATTTGTATCTCTTGCGCTTAGCAAGAAGTTTCCTGAGTCTTCGGGCATGCTGGATTGCCATTTAGAGGTAGAGATTGTTGATGACCGATCGGTGCGAGCATCGGCGGTATTTTGAGATTGTGTGCTGAGATTATTCGAGGAGCGTTACCTGGTATACCTGGTTCTTATTTCGCTGACAGGGAACAAGGTAATTATAGGCATGGATTGGTTGATCCCCAATGGGGCAGTGATAGATTGTGCATAGCAGCTGGTGTGGATCAGGACCCCAAGTGGGGGAGAGTTGGTAGTTCAAGGCGAGAGGCTACAGCGAGGACCAACGGTATGTTCAGCAGCGAGAGCGAGGCGTTACCTTCAACAAGGTTGCGCAGGATATGTCGCTTATGTCACGGACACCCAGGAGGCGGGTAAGACGACAGTGGGCGATGTGCCCGTGGTGCGAGAGTTTACGGACGTATTCCCCGAGGAGTTGCCTGGGATACCTCCGGAGAGGCAGGTAGAGTTCAGGATCGACCTAGTCCCTGGTGCGGCTCCGATAGCCAAGGCACCGTATCGGTTGGCTCCTCCTAAGATGAAGGAGTTGTCTACACGGCTGCAGGAGCTGTTAGACAAGGGATTCATTAGACCGAGCAGTTCTCCCTGGGGAGCCCTGATTCTGTTTGTGAAGAAGAAGGACGAGTCGCATCGGATGTGTATAGATTATCGGGAGCTGAACAAGGTAACGTTGAAGAACCGTTACCCGCTCCCGAGGATTGACGACCTCTTTGACCAACTACAGGGAGCATCTTGGTTCTCCAAGATTGATCTATGTTCAGGATATCATCATATGAGGGTCAGAGAGGAGGATGTATAGAAGACTGTGTTCCGGACGCGCTACGGCCATTACAAGTTTGTGGTGATGCCCTTCGGGCTCACCAATGCTCCTTCTGTATTCATGGATCTCATGAATCGCGTGTGTAGACCGATGTTAAACTGGTCGGTGATAGTGTTTATTGATGATATGTTGGTTTATTCCAAGACGCAGGAGGAGCACGAGGAGCACCTGCGGGAGGTACTGGAGACTTTGAGGAGGGAGAACTTGTATGCTAAGTTCTCCAAGTGTGAGTTTTGGCTGCTCGAGGTGCAGTTCCTTGGGCACCTCGTCAACCAGAATGGAATTTCGGTGGACCCGGCCAAGGTGGAGGCCGTGATGAGATGGGAGGTTCCGAAGTCTCCATTTGAGATTCGAAGTTTCCTGGGATTAGCCGGCTACTATCGAATATTCATCCAGGATTTCTCCAAGATAGTTGTACCCCTGACCAGGCTAACAAGGAAGGTCGTGGTCTTTCGTTGGGGGCCCGATCAGCAGGCCGCATTCGAGACACTGAGACATAGATTATGTGAGGCGCCAATTGCGATGCGTCCATCTCGGGTTTGGTCGCAGTACTGATGCAGAAAGGGCATGTCATCGCCTACACGTCGAGGCAGCTGAAGCCTCACGAGGTGAATTACTTGACGCATGATTTGGAGCTGGGGGCTGTTGTATTCGCCCTCAAGATTCGGCGTCATTACCTCTATGGGGTTCAGTGTACCATTTACACGGACCACAAGAGTTTGAGGTACCTCATAGATCAGCCAAATCGAAACATGAGGCAGCATTAGTGGTTGGACGTGGTGAAGGATTACGATTGCGAGATCCTTTAGCATCCAGGGAAGGCCAATGTGGTGGCCGACGCGCTTAGCCGCAAAGCTGCGCCGATTAGGGAGATTTGTCAGAGGATGACAACGGTGACTCCGCTGTTGGAGTGGATTCAGGAGTCCCAGCAAGAGGCTATGAAGGAGGAATATCGGAAGAGCGAGCGGATAGTAGGGCAGGTCTCCTCCTTCGACTATGACAACTGAGGATTGCTGACACTACACTGTAGGGTGTGGGTGCCGTACCATGGGGGTGTGCGCCAGGTTCTGATGGAGGAGGCGCACAAATACCAATTTTTCATTCATCCCGGGGCGACGAAGATGTATATGGACCTTCGTCTGGGCTATTGGTGGCCTTGCATGAAGCGGGATGTGGCGTGGTACGTGGAGCGATGCTTGACCTGCAGGAAGGTCAAGGCCAAGCATCAGAGACCTCACGGAAAGATGCAGTCGTTGGATATTCTGCTATGGAAATGGGAAGACATCACGATGGATTTTATCACAAAGCTTCCCAGGACCGCGCGAGGAGTGGATTCGATTTGGGTCATCGTCGATCGATTAACCAAGAGCGCCCATTTTATTCTGATTCAGGAGAGCATCTCGGCTGAGAAGTTAGCCGACATCTACATCATAGAGGTGGTGGCGCGGCACGGGGTGCCAGTTTCTGTGATTTCAGACAGGGATGTGCGGTTCACTTCCAGGTTTTGGAAGAAGTTTCATGACAAGCTGGGTACTCGTCTGCACTTTAGCACCGCCTTTCACCCGCAGACGGATGGTCAAAGCAAGCGGACCATCCAAACTATGGAGGATATGCTACGAGCATGCGTGTTGGACTTCGGAGGTAGTTGGGATACCTACCTTCCATTGGCGGAGTTCTCCTACAACAATAGTCATCATGCGATCCTTGACCGCCCTCCCTTCGAGATGCTGTATGGAAGGAGGTGCAGGACCCCAATATGTTGGGGCGAGGTTGGCCAGAGGGTAATGGGGAACACTGAAGTAGTGCTCAAGACGACAGAGAGGATTTAGCAGGTCCGGAGCAGGCTTCAGACTGCTCAGTGTCGGCAGAAAAGTTATGTCGATAAGCGTTGATCAGACCTGGAATTCCAGGTCGGGGATATGGTTCTCCTGAAGGTATCACCATGGAAGGGCATTATCCGATCAGGAAACGGGGAATGTTGGACCCCAGGTACATTGGACCGTTCAGGTTTATAGCCCGGGTGGGCAAGGTGGCGTATAGGCTGGATCTGGCAGCCGAACTCAGTCAGAAACACAACACCTTCCATGTTTCTCAGCTACGAAAGTGCATGGTGGACGACTCAGCAATGGTACCCTTGGAGGACATTCAGGTTAATGGCAGCATGAATTACATCGAGCGACCTGTGGCGATCCTCAACCGAAAGTCGAAGGATCTGAGGAACAAGAGAGTGGAACTCGTGAAGGTGCAATGTCAGCACCGGAAGGGCTCGGAATGGACTTCGGAGCCGGTGGACGAGATGCTGGAACACTACCCAATGCTGTTTCAGGAGCAAGCAGCAGACTTCGAGGACGAAGTCTAAAATAAGTGAGGGAGATTTGTAGCATCTGGTTCTTGGTATGCAATTCTTTTATTTTTATCTAAGTATTTTGCATTTTTGGCCTCGGACTCGGCGAGTTGAAGGACCAACTTGCCGAGTAGAAGCGGGACGGGACGCGAGATTTAAGCGAATGACTCGGAGAGTCTGGTCCTTGACTCGACGAGTAGACCCTGTCTGGACAAAAACCCTAATCTGAGGGTTTGCACCCTATTTAAACAATGTTATGTCGGCCACAACGTCCCTTATGCTCCCAGAACACCTTTCATTGAAACCCTAGCCGTTATTGAAGCAATCTAAGCCTTGTTGGTGGATTTTTGTGCTTGTGGTCTTAAGAAGGAAGGAGAAAAGCTTGAGGAAGCGAGTAAAGACCAAGGGAACCCGAGCTTGTGCACCTTCTACAGTTCATTGAAGGTAAAAAGATGTAACCTTGCTCTTTCATTTGTGAGATCCATTTTTAGGGAGATTTAGGGCTTTTATAAGCCATTTTGATGACCAACCATGATTGCAAACATGGTTGGGGGTTGGGGCTTCTGAATCAAGTCATTAAGGGAGTCACAAGGCAGTTGGGGGCTGCTTTTGCACGCATGAAAGGTCCCATGCATCATAAGAGCTTATTTTGTGTCTTTTTGAGCTCAAAGTCTCATGCATGCACGTAAAGTTTGTAACTTTATGTGATAGAACGATTGTAGGAGCTTGGATTTATCTTTTGATCAAAGGTTGTACATCAAAAATTGAGGATTTAGAGTGTTTATGTTACCGACTCGGCGAGTCCTTTCCTGGGACTCGACGAGTCCAAGGCTTTGAGTCCCATATATGTTGAGGGTCAAAAGAACTCAGTTAGTTGTTAGAAGGGTTGTAGCAGGACAGAAAGAGTGACCTAACGCATTGGACTTAGTTTAGACTTGGAGTTCATAGGACTCGACGAGTGCTAGAACGGAATCGGCGAGTCCAAGGCAATCTCCTTAAGATTGAAGATGAACTCGACAAGTTGTTCATACAACTCGACGAGTTGGATGAAGGATCATTCGATGTTCTTATAGAAGAGGAACTCGTCGAGTCATCGATAAAATCGACGATTCGAGTCATGGATGAGGACGTGTAAAGGGTTGGGGACTGGACGAGTTGACGGCCCAACTCGACGAGTCGGGTCAACTTGAAGTTCACTTTGACTTGGACTAGATTGGGGGTAAAATAGCCATTTTACCCTAAGAGTAGATGTCAACTTCTGACTAAGTTTTTTGTGGGGATTGTATCCGGAGGATTTCCGGAGCAGAAGCAGACAGAGACTTCTCACACGACTTATCAGCAACTACTTGTTCGAGGTGAGTTATCTTCCAGTAGCGGTGGGTCTACGGCCACAATGTCGGCCCACCAGTAGGAGTTGTATGTTAGATATCTGTCTTTGTGATATCATCTAGGTTTGCTACTATCTGATATGTTATATGCTGGCATGATATGTTATATGTGATAGTAGTAGAGTTCGGTTGTTAGGATCGAATGGTAGGTCAGACACCCCAGATATGTCTGATAGTATGTTTATGTTATGATATATGTAATAGTAGCAGTAGGGGGTGGAATAGTCCCCGAGGGTCGGTTGTTAGGATCGACGGGTAGGTCAGCACCCCAGAATGGCTTGACACGGGTAGGACGGCACCCAGAATGGCCGCAAGGATAGGTCGGCACCCCAGAATGGCCATACGGGTAGGTCGGCACCCCAGAATGGCCCTACCGGGTTGGTCGGGCTCCCCAGAATTGCCCGACAGTATGTATGCTATGTGATTGTATGGTATGTGGTACGATGGGGGAAACTCACTAAGCTTCGTGTTTACACTTTACAGTTTTGGTTTCAGGTACCTCTTCGGCAAAGGGGAAGAAGCTGGCGCGGTAGCGGCACATCATACACACACTCTTCGTTTTCCGCACTATGGATATTCTGGGATTGTACTCTGATATGTTATTATTTTGTGACTTGGGTTTTCAGACATGATACATTGTTTTATGAGACGATGTGATTTCACAGTATTTTCTTATGAACGTTTTTATGAATCAGTTAATTTAAAAAGGAATTTTTGGACTTAAAAATTGGGTCGTTACATGGAGTGGTTTTCATCCAAACCTAATCCCATAAGGATTCTGGAACATTCCTCATTAACCAACTATCGATTAATGAATATTCAACCCTTTAATTAATGAAAATGTTAACTAATTCCCAAAATATATTTCCAATTAGTTTCTAATTAGTTATTAACCATGATAATTAATAAACCAATTTCTCCTTTATTTATTGTACTCAATTTGGGTCTTTAGGGCAACCCAAAAGGATCATGTTATTATTAGACACTCTTCCAACAAGTATAAATAGATCCCGAACCTCAACCATTTTCTTCATACATTTCGTCAATAATCCTCTGGAACTCCCCCAATCCATTGGTCCCGATACTTTCTAGTTTTTGACTACTTTAGCGAGGCCCTGAAGCATCTGAGATATAGAGCTTTCATATCGAGATTCTGCTTGCGTAATTTCCCAGTTTTATCTAGAATTCTATAAGTTAAGCTACACTTATTTTTTTCAAGTGTAACTTTTAAGTATAGTCATAGTCGTTATTATGAACCTATAATTAAGTTTATCAGTAATTCCAAGTCATTATATTGATGGATTTACTTACGGGGATGATGTCTAGGTTGGGTTTAGTGAGGTGTTTAAAGTGAGATTTCCAAACAATATACTTTATATACCAAACGAACCCTACGTCTGATATGATCCTACCTGGTTGTTATTTACTTGATAGATCTTGATGTTGACATTGGGATTAGTGAGGAATCTAGACTATCATTAGTCTCCAAGAAAAAGATTTAGTAATATTCGTATCTAGGTCACGTCAAAGGAAAAGTCAAGGTATTCGGCGGAGCACTGTCGAATTCTTCAGTGACCCACATAAGTCAAGTGACTGCATAGTCTCTTTCATTTCCATGATTTTAATACAAGTACTAATTAAAGTATTAGAATATATGCCAAAGAGTTTGTATATGAGTTATATGCTTAAAGCTTGGAATATGTGTTAGAACCGTATTTGATAATATACGACATGCAAACCACATATGGTTCTATATATATATATATATATATATATATATATATATATATATATATATATATATATAATTTCATGATAATGATAATAGAAGTATTACTAGGGAGAAAGATAAAATCTTATTAATACCTAAATACTCTATGTTAAATACATATATTGAAGTAGGATAGTGTTGCCTAAGAAGAGTTGGTATTAGGAGCCTAGTAGTTTTGTCCGTTAATGATATAAGACTTATTATAGATGCCTAGTTCAATTAAGTTTCATATTGGGTAATCTCATTCCAAGAATGTGTGTATGTTAGAAACAGAGAGTAGAGTTCTGTTTCGTGACACCTTCAGGTGTCAATAGTCACTCAGTCTTGGTCTGAGAATATCGATTAGGCATAGTCATTCATTCCTGATCCGAGAGTATGGATTATGCGTAATCATTCATTCCTGGTCTGATAGTATGGATTAGGCATATTCATTCATTCATGATCCGAGAGTATAGATTGGGCATAGTCATTCATTCTTAATGTAGCACCTGGTTCCTGGTACGTAAATCTTATTTGAGTATTCTCTTTTTTTAGCCTTGGACTCGGCGAGTCATAGGTCCGACTCGCCGAGTAGAGTCGGGACCCGGGACATGTTTAAGTTGGCGACTCGGCGAGTCACCGCTGTTGGATGAAACCCTAAGTTTCAGGGGTTTGCACCCTATTTAAGCCTCATGTCCACCCCAAGCCAGCCCCCATTCACCCTTAGAGCTCCCGACCCTCGTTCAAAGCTTATTTCCTTGAGAGTTTGAAGCATTTTTGTGTGTTCTTGAAGGATTTGAGAAGGAAGTGGAGTAGATCAAGAGGAAGGGAAGGAAGCCAAGCATCTTAGTGTTCTCTTAGTGATTCCTTTGAGGTATAACCCGTTTTCCCTCTGATTCTATGCTTATTACTCCATTAAGTCTTTCTTGAGCCCTTCCCCAACCTTGTATGTGCAATATAATTCGTAATAAGTTGATTGGCCTTTAGATCTAGGCATGATTGAGCTCCAGGAGCTCAGATCCGTTGCCTTTATGGACCCATGTTGCTTGTTCACCCTAGATCTACTCTTTTGGTGCATTTTGAACCCTAAAACTCTCATTGGTGAATATCTACACGTAAAGTTGGAAACTTTACGTGTTATTCATGCTCTAGGAACCCAGATCTGTGAATGGCATGGACTGGAATCTAGCAAAACCGCGTATTTAGTGACTGCATGGCAACGACTCGGCGAGTCGTTCATCTGACTCGGCGAGTCTGCTCGCGAGTCTCCGAGTTTGTCCCCTTTTTGTAGTATCGAGTGTGAGCAGTGAGTCGGGGTGCGACTCAGTGAGTTGGAAGCCGAACTCATCCATGAAGGAACTCGGCGAGTCATTGCCTTGACTCGGCGAGTTTAAGGCAATCTCCTTAGATCAAGAATAGACTCGGCGAGTTGTTCATACGACTCGGCGAGTCACAGCATAAATTGTTCATCGGATGAAGATGAACTCGACGAGTTGTTCATACAACTCGGTGAGTAGGATGAAGGACTTGGACATCAGCTTAGAAGGAGAACTCGTCGAGTCAACGCCCAACTCGACGAGTAGAAACGGGTTGTAGAACAATTGTTTGGACAAGGACTCGGCGAGTTGGAGAGCCAACTCGGCGAGTCGGGTCAACCGAAGGTTGACTCTGGCCTTGACTATTAACTTGACCAAGGGTATAATGGTCAATTTTCCCTAGGGCCAGTTAACAGTGTTTGATTGAGTGTTTTGTGGGAATGATAGCCGGGGGATTTCCGGAGCAGCGGCAGCAGCAGACATTCAATTCCCACACAGCCCAGCAACTACTTCGAGGCGAGTTCTCCTCCCAGTAGGAACGGGTCTAAGGCACCAAGGCCGACCCGTGTAGACGAGATGTTAGCACTAGAGTGTGGGCCGAGCCCGTATCTCTTGGTTTAGTCGATTATGATATACGTGCCAGTATGATAGAGTTGTCCGTACTTGTTGTCTGTGTGATACTTGTATGTTATGGGTTAGCGGTTGAGTGTGGGCAAGGCCCGTATCTCTCCGACGGTGGAGTGTGGGCTAGGCCCGTATCTCCCAGATAGTAGAGTGTGGGCGAGGCCCGTATCTCCCTGCTATCGAAGTGTGGGCAGGGCCCGTATCTTCATGAGTGTGGGCGAGGCCCGTAACTCCTAGCTGAATGTGGTATGTTATATGCTTGTATGGTATGTGGTACCATGGGGGAACTCACTAAGCCTTGTGCTTACGTTTTTCAGCTGTTGTTTCAGGTACCTCTTCAGCCAAGGGGAAGGAGCAAGCGCGGTAGCGGCTCATCACACACACACTCCTTTTTTCCGCATTTATGAGTTTATCCTGGGATTGATACTCTGATATTCTGATTGTTTAACTATTATGGATTTCAAGTTTGGTTTTCGTTGTGAATGGTTTAATTAAGCAATGTTTTAATTGTGATGTTTTCTAAAGTAATGTTTTAAAAACGAAATTTTTGGTCGTGAAAATTTGGGTCGTTACACTTAATCCGAGAGTATGGATTGGGCATAGTTATTCATTCCAGATATGAGAGTATAGGTTAGGCATAGTAATTCATTCATGGCCTGATAGTATGGATTAGGCATTGTCATTCATTCCTGATACGAGAGTATGGATTAGGCACACTCATTCATTCTTGATCCAAGAGTATGGATTAGGCATAGTCATTTATTTCTGATTCGAGAGTATGGATTAGGCATAGTCATTCATTCCTAATCCAAGAGTATGGACTAAGCCTAGTCATTCATTACTAATCCGAGAGTATTGATTAGGTATGATAATCCAAGTTTTCCATTCCTTTCTCTATTGTCTTCATTGATACTCATCTCCTGCTAAGGAAGTACCAAAGCAACAAAGTCAATTCATTGTTCACATTAATCCCTCTGGATAAATTTTGAAAAGTCGAATAGGGTCAATATGTGAGGATCGACAGGGTAAGGGTAGATTGCTTATATGAGATATACTAGCGTAATGATGAGAAATAATGATACAAAGAAGTTGATTGTGTCAGGTTGGGAAACCTGGTAAGTATATATGGATTTCAATCCTATAATGTTATTATATATATATATATATATATATATATATATATATATATATATATATATATATATATATAATAACATTATAGGATTGAAATCCATATATACTTACCAGGTTTCCCAACCTGACACAATCAACTTCTTTGTATCACAAGTAGTAGTACAAAGGTATATACATAATGAAAGATTCAAAGAGATGTAGACTGTTAGTTTAAGACCTGTTTTATGATTATGTTTTGTATCAGTTATGACATCCCAAGTTTTAATAAATTAATGGAAAACATTTCTTCGAAACTACTTTTACGGGACCAATTTCCACTTCAATAAATAAAATATGTTTTTAAATAAGCATAAACAAAAGTTTTAAAATGGCCGCGAAAATTAGGGATGTCAAAGAAGGGATATGAAATGTGTGGGAAAATGGATGGAAAAAGAAATGTATATATAAGACATAGAAGGGCGCACCGCACACAAGGGGTATGTTGGCTCCTCTTACTCCTTGCCACATGTTGCGTCCGGAATCGTCTGTCTCTCATTCTTCTAGAATGTGACACGTGTCACACTCTTATGGAGCCACATGACATGTTCGTTTCTTTCCACGTCACTTGTATCATGGAGGAATGAGATGCCAGCCTTGCCACGTGGCGCACTCCGGTGCTGCCCCGTCATTAACACACACGTTTTCTCGTAGATCTTCAGATGACCATAACTTTCGCATACGAGCTCTGTTTTCGACGTTCTTTATATCTCCGGAATCCTCTCGACGAGCTCTACAACTTTCATTAAGGTCTCAACATCTAATTATTAATCTAATAAAATTTCATATTTAGACCAATTTAGATTGTTAAAGTCCGTGCAGAATTCATAACTTATTCATACGAACTCCGTTCTCGACTGTCTTTATATCTATGAGTTCATATTCATGAGATCTTCAATTATTGTTTAGATTATTTTGGATAACAATCAACCGATTAAATTTCGATTTCTATGCCTGTACTACTACGTTGAAACTTCAAAAAATCATAATTTACTCTCACGAAGTCAGATTTGGACGTTCTCTATATGTACGCTATCGGTTTTACGATCACTACAACTTTCGTTTAGATCACTTAGGCTAAAAAGTAATTTATCAAAAACTCACTTTCTTCGATACGTAGAGTTGTGCCGGTTTAATCGCGAAACTTTGAAGAAGTATAACTTCTTCATACGAAGTCAAATTTCAACGTTTCTTTATATGTACGGAATCTTTGTCACATATACTATAACTTTTGTTAAGATTTTTTAGCCTAAATAATCTTTTATGAAAAAATCATTTTAACGCTTATTTTATCTTAATTGACTGACCCGAATTTGCGGGTGTTACATTGAGATCCGAGAATTAGGGTCGTAGCCCCTCAATTACACGAGTTGTGTTCTATGCTTGACGAGGTGGTCTTCTTGGACGTGTCGAATCGATAGATTTGAGATTTAGAGATTGATGGATGTTTCTCAAGATCCTCTATGAGAACTTTTTTAGATTCTTATTTGCTAGGAAGTTGTCGTATTTCTACCATGTGGGACAATTTAATTCCTAGAAAAGTGAATGTTTTGCTTTGGAGGATTACTGATGATAGGATTTCCTTATTGGTTAAGCCTTCAAGATAAAGGAATTAATCTAGATTTAGTTCTTTTTCCGGTGTATTCTCAAACAAGTTTGTCTATTGATATGTTCTCTTCTTGCATGCTATTAGTTCTCATATGGAATAAGATAGTGTTTGTGGTGGGAGTCAGTGATTCTGGATCTCATTTCAGTGCATTCTTTGTTGAATTAGGCTAGTTGTATGATTTTGATGAGGATGATAAGGTGAATTTTGATATGGTCATACGAGTTGCGTTTTGGATCATTTGGAGATTTCGCAACAATGTTGTATTTAGAACAATAAAAATTAAAAAAGAATAACTTTTTGATGATATTTGATCTTTTTCCTATTTTTGTATTAACAATAGACGATGGAGATTGTTGGTTGTCCTTTTCTAAAAGGATTTATTCTCGTGTATAATTTTCTCAAGTTTCTTACTAGTGTGTACTTTAATAAATTTATGTCGTGTTAAAAAATGGAAAAAAAAGCCCATGTTAAATTTCAAGATGGCAACAACTTAATAGTATAATTCCATTGGAATTAAAATTTCATTTATAGAAAGTCTTTTCTATTTATAATACTCATTAGCTTGCTGATTTAACATACTTGATAAAAAAGGTATTTTACCACTTACTTGTTTTATGTTTTTATTAGATAAAGATGTTTTCACTAAAAGAAAACTTGCTTCTAAATTATAACAAACGAAATTAGTCATAAAGAAATTAAATATCCTTAAAAGCACAGGACGATCTAAACCATTGTTGTTATTGTAAATTTTTATTTTTAAATATATATATATATATATATATATATATATATATATATATATATATATATATATATTAAACCATATGCAAGCTGTCTATTTTGTCCCCTTAACACTCCTATAAACTTTGTTGTATTGCTTTGCCTATTCTATTAACTTGTAATAGTATATCTTATTATCTTTCTTACGGAATATTTCTATAATAAGACTCGTCAAGATTTATTTATAAGGTGTGCTGTCTCATAAAAGTATTTAATTAGAATTTAAGATATACTAATTTTTAATTAATGTAGACATTCTTTTGAGAGGAAGTGGGTGCCCTTTTTGCGGACAACATCGAGCGAACATGGTGGAGATGGTGTGTTTGTTGGTGGGCCCCATGTCACACTACTTGCATGTGAGGAGAAAGTGGGACCCACTCGCCCGGTTTTATGGTTGTACGAGGGAAGTAAAATGGGCCCACGTCGCTGCTTTCCACTACTTGGACAACGTGTCCGCTCGTTTCTTACGCGTGCCTTTGCATGTAAGTAATCATGAATCGTCATCCTATGTTTAATTAAAAAAATTTGAAACAGGATTTTAGAATAACAAGTTTCTTCAATTTAAATGCATTAAGTGTCGGGGTAGATGATGGAATTGGAATATATTCCATTTGTTTCAATTAAAATATTTATATTCAATTTTATTTAACAAAAAAATGAAAAGTCATTCATCTGTACTTATAAATATTAAAAATGATAAGTGATTATTTGATGTATTTATTTTATATTTTAATAATCAAATACTGTATTATTATGAGCTGGCTACCAATAGATTTTGCTCATAGGTTTGCCCATAATTAGAGGATAAAATATTGTAAAGTAAAAAACCACCAATGATCCCAATATGTTTCGCTTAAATATAGCTTTCGGTTGTAAATACTTTGCCTTTCAACCGCAAAACATCCCTTCAGGACTTATGGTTGGAAGACCTTTCGAAGCTAAAAACAGTTGTGGGCTTTGACCGGAGTCCTTCGAAAGTTGAAATATTGCAAGACTCTGGTCGATAAAACTTAATGATTAAGAAATTAAGAGTTTAGGATGATTTTTGAAGTTTTATGGAAGACTAATAATAAATAAAACAAAAGATTTCCATAATTTTTTGAACTAATATAAGAAGCAAAAAATTAGTTTATATATATATATATATATATATATATATATATATATATATATATATATATATATATATATATATATATATATATATATATATATATATGAGCAGAGGGGATTCGTCCCGACGATGATTGTGGTCCGGCACCGCAACTTACGTCCTTATCTGCGCGCTTTACGCTAATCCAACCAATCATTGGTCTTGTCTCTGAATCATGCTTATTAAAACTTATATGTTTCTTATAGAATATTAAACCAAATTTAAATAAATTTGAAGTAAATATATCATGCATAACCACCCCAAAATCAGGCTCTGATACCATTATTAAAACAAGTAAGTTTTCTTATAGAATTTTAAAACAAAATTAATTAAATATGAGTAAATTTCCAGGCATACTATCCAAAAAATATATTCTTGGTAAAATTATCAATAATGAACAAGATAATGATGATAATCAAATGAATTCTATTGAAGAAACCGTTAATAACATAGAACAAAGTTTGAATAATTGGACAATACCTAAAACTAATATTAATACGATATATAAAATATGAACTTTTGATTATTTTCAAGGTTATTCTATTAAAATGACAGAACAAACTTTGTCTATTGGTCAAAACCAACAAAATTTACATTTGTTATCATCACGATCTATTCTAGAGCATAGAACGAAATATAAATTTTTACATGTCGGTTTAGTCCAAATTGCTATCAAGCCTCTATTTAGAATTGGAATAGATGCCCCTGTTCTCCTTATTTTAAGAGACAAGAGACATAAAGATTTTCAAAATTCTATTTTAGCTATGGCTAAAACAAATATTGCTAACGGACCTATTTATTTCAATTGTTATCCGAATTTCTCTGTAAGACTATTTGATAAAAATATTTTAGATACTTTGGTTTTAACTATAGAAACAAAAAATTTAGAATTTAAAGATGATACAAAGCCTTTAGCAATAATTTACCGTGTTTGTTACAAAACTATGACAACTACACTTGAACCAAAAACACGTTTATCAAGTCCTAGAAATGAAACAATTATTTTTGAAGCAAATACTAACCATACAAAAGTTCATACACCAAAAAGATTAAAATGGTCTGATATAACCCAATCATGTAATTGGAACTTACAAAATGTTATTGATCCAAAACCATTAGACTATTCAAAACAAATCTCAAATATTATTGAATATAATGATGGTTCTGTAGATATAAATTTTTCTTCCTTAAATATTTCATCATCCAGATTATCAACTTCTTTTATTCCAGAAACAGGCTCTTCAAAATCTTCGTTATTAAAGTCGAGATCTTTAAAACTAAAAACCGTTGACTATACTAATTCTATTCCCAAACCATTATATCAAGATGATCAAAATAGTGAAAATAGTCTTCCTAGTCCTACTAAATCAGATTTTATTGATGAACTTCAAAATTTTAAACAACAATTATGAGTTCTAAAATACAAATTAATTGTTCACAAAATAATAAGCTTTGGGCTAATATGTTAAAAAGGCATTGGAAGATAAATTCTAATATATGCAAAACAATTCAACATTTAGAAGAAACTAAAACTCATGAAAATTATAATTTATACAAAATATCTCCATATACTAATAAATATAATAAACAAATAGAAAAAATCTCTAGGCTAAAGATAGGAAAAAAAAATACGAAAAATCAAGAAGTCATAATTTAGAATCGATAAAGCATATATCTTCAATCCTAACAAAAACGACCTGTTAAAATGAATTTCTCGAATTTAGAATATCAAGTTGATTTTGATTACTTAAAAAATATTGAATATTATAAAGATTATAACCATAAAAAAAGAGCTTGGCACGAAGAAAATTTTTCATACTACTTAAGATTTCTCCATTTAGGCCTTTGGGAAGATTATGTCTTATCAAATAAAATCCATTCTCCTTTTTTTCAATGGTTTGAATTAATTTATGCCCCTAAACATAAAATAAATTACCCATTTAAAAAATGATTCTGTCACTCCCCTTTTAGAGAAAAAATATAAAGATATTATTTCTAATAAAGAAATTATTGCTAATTTTCCACCAAAAGGAGAAATTATTATTAACGATATGTTTATTGCAACTCCTTTAGTTCAAGCCCCAAATCAATTAACTACTAAAAAGGGTCTTCAAAAAATTATTTACCAAAATAATTATGCAAATGAAACCTTATCTAGTATTACCGAGCATTTAGTTAAAATTGAAGAAAAAATTTTCAAAGATAAAAACGTTAACAAGCAAGATATGGCAAGCACTAGTAATTTAAGTTTTGTTCCTTGCCAAATCGATGGTAATTTTAATCTAGGAAATACAGATTTAATTAACGAATTAGAAAAAAGACTTTCAAAACTTCATATCTCAAACACTAATAATATTAATACTCTTACGAATGAAGAATCTGAAAATAGTGATATTAATAGTGAAACAAATTTTGAAACTCTTGCTCAACAATTTGATACAAATGATGATATTAATCAACTCACTAATGACTTTTCAAATCTTAATAAAATTCATCAATCAAAGCAAAGCACTTTCGGAAAAAATCTAAAACCAACCATAAGAAATTATTGGAATAGACCCTCTCTTCCAGATGTTCAACTTGAAGAACAAAGTTTTCAGTTTGATCGTTCTCAATATGATGGTAATTCTGTTTATGAATGGAATATTGATGGCCATTCTGAACATCAAATTATGAATATTGTACAAGAAATGACTATGGCTGCTAATGCTTATAAAGCTCATAATAATACTCAACTCCAAATTGTTAATATTATTACTTCTGGGTTTACTGGCAGTCTTAAAGGCTGGTGGGATTTCTATATTTCACAAGAAGAAAAGGATTATATTTTATCTGCTAAGAAAACTATTATAAAACAAGAAAATAATCAACAAATACAAACGTTTGAAGATGATATGGTTAACACTTTAATTTTTGCTATTATCAAAAACTTTGTAGGGGATCCTACTACTTTTCAAGAAAAAACTTCAGAAATTTTAATGAATTTACATTGCAGAAAACTTACTGATTTTAGATGGTATAAAGATAATTATCTTGTTAAAGTTTTTTCAAGACCTGATTGTAAAGAGTCCTATTGGAAAGAACGTTTTATTGCTGGCCTTCCAAAACTCTTTGCGGAAAGAGTTCGACAAAAATTAAGAGAAAATTTTAATAATACCATCCCTTATCAAAATTTAACTTATGGAGATTTAATAAACTATATTAATAAAGAAGGATTAGCAGTTTGTGCTGATCTTAGGTTTAAAAAAAACTCAAAAAAGATAGAATTAATAGTAAAAATGAATTGGGAAATTTTTGCCAACAATATGGTTATCAGCCCTTAAATGGTCCGCCTACTTCAAAATCTAAAATATTTAAGAAAAGATCTTCAAAATATTTCAAGAAAAAGAAATATAATCTTCCAGAAAATTATAAAAGGGGTAAAGATTACGCTTCGAAATCTAAAAAACCTTATAGACTAAACTATAAAAAATCTAAAAGAAAATCAAAAGATATTATTATTTGTCATAAATGTGGGCGTAATAGTCATACAGCAAATAATTGTTATGCTAAGACAAAAATAAATGAGTTAAATGTCTCTGAAGACTTGAAAGAACAAATAAGAAAAATTATTTTAAATACTGATTCGGATTCCGATGAAAGTATTTCCGACTTTCAAACAAATGATTTAAATATTCTCGAAAATACTACTTCAAGTTCTGAAGATTCTGATATTTGCGAGTGTATTGGTAAATGTCACTGTAGCAATTTAATCAATGTAATCACTAGTAGCTCCATTAATGTTCTTTCACAAGATGATAAAGATCTTTTAAACTCTCTTGATTCTATAAAAGATAAAAATATCCAAGAATTGCTAATAAAACAGATGTTTAATAAAACTAATAACATAACTCCTGCTAATAATGAAAATTTTAATTTAAAAAATATATACAAAAGATTTACTGAAGCAAAGCCAATTTCTATGCAAGAACTTCAAGAAAAATTAAAAATAGTAAAACAAGAAATAAAAGAAATAAAAAATAAAATTTTAATTTTAGAAAAGGAAAAACCTTCTACTTTTAAAAACAAAAATATAGAAATTAATAACGAAGAAGAAAATAAAATTGAAAATGTAACTATTGGTAAACTTATAAATAATCAAGTTTCTCAAAAATGGAACACTCAAATTACTTTAATCAATGATAATTTTAAAATCAACCTAACTGCTTTAATTGATAGTGGTGCTGATATGAATTGTATTCAAGAAGGAATTTTTCCTACACAATTTTATGAAAAAACTACATCTAGACTTACTGGTGCCGGAGGTACAAAATTAATTGTAAATTATAAAGTTTCTGATGTTCATATTTGTAATAACCAAGATTACTGTTATAAAACTCACCTAATTTTAGTAAAAGATCTCTCTTCTCCTTTAATTCTAGGAACACCTTTCATTACAAAACTATATCCGTTTATGGTTCATGATGATGGTATAAGAACCAATGTTTTTAGAAAGGAAATTATATTTAAATTTTGTGAACCTCCTCTATATTCAACGATTAATGTCCTTAATTATAAAACGCAACAAGCCAAATATCTTATTAACGAAATAAATAATGTTTGAATAAATAATCAATTAAGTGATAATAATATTCAAAATAAAATAACAGGATTAAAATTAAAATTTGAAAAAAATGTTTGTTCTAATATTCCTAATGCTTTTTGGAATAGAAAGCAACATATTGTAAAACTACCATATATAAAATTTTTTAATGAAAAGGATATTCCTTCAAAATTTAGAGCCATTCACATGAATAATGAATTAGAAAGTCATTGTAAAAATGAAATTCAAGATTTAATAAATAAAAAACTCATAAGACCATCTAAATCACCATGGTCTTGTTCAGCATTTTATGTTATGAATGCTGCAGAATTAGAAAGAGGATCACCAAGATTAGTTATCAATTATAAACCTTTAAACAAAGTTTTAGAATGGATTCATTATCCTATTCCTAATAAACGAAATTTGCTAAAAAAGCTTTATGATTCAAAAATATTTTCAAAGTTTGATATGAAATCAGGATTTTGGCAAATACAACTTCATGAAGAAGATAAATACAAAACTGGTTTTAATGTTCCCTTTGGGCATTTTGAATGGAATGTAATGCCTTTTGGATTAAAAAATGCTCCTTCTGAATTCCAAAATATTATGAATGATATCATAACTCCTATAAGTAGTTTTGCTATTGCTTATATCGACGATGTCCTAATTTTTTCAAAATCAATTGATCAGCATTTTAAACATTTAAATCAATTTCATGATTTAATTTATCAAAATGGTTTAGCTGTCTCTGCAACAAAAATGCATTTATTTAAAAATGAAATTCGTTTTTTAGGACATGATATTGTCAAAAACACTATTAGACCTATAACAAGAAGCTTGCAATTTTCTACTAAATTTCCTGATGAAATTAAAGATAAAAGACAACCTCAAAGATTTTTAGGATGCTTAAATTATATCCATGATTTTTTCAAAGATTTAGGGATCATATGTAAACCGCTCTATAATCGATTAAAAGACAATCCTGAACCATGGACTCAAAAACATACAGATATAATTAAATATATAAAACAAAAGGTCCCTACTTTGCCATGTTTAAATTTACCTCATCCCGATGCCAAAATCATAGTTGAAATCGATGCTAGTGATATTGGATTCGGAGGAATTTTAAAACAAAAATTTGTTAACTCAACTGAAAAGCAATTGGTTAGATATTACTCTGGTGCATGGAATGATACACAGAAAAACTATTCAACTGTCAAAAAAGAAATTTTAAGCATTGTTTTATGTATTAAGAAATTTGAAGATGATTTATTTATGAAAAGTTTTTTTATTAAGAATAGATTGTCAATCTGCAAAAACTATTTTGGAAAAAGATGTAAAAAATATTATTTCTAAGCAAATTTTTGCTCGTTGGCAAGCCCTCTTAGGTAACTTTGATTTTGAAATAGAATTTATAAAGGGAGAAAATAATTCGCTTCCTGACTTTCTTTCTCGAGAATTTTTGCAGGGAAAATGAGTTCGTCGTCCTCTTCCAAACATGATGACAAGAAGCCAGTCTCTCAAAATCTTGTTCCAGTCTCTCAAAAGCTAGTTCCATTTCAAAATCAAAATCGTTTTTCTCCTTTAACTCCTACTTCTAAGAATTCACAACTTTATTCTAATATCCTTCAGTCAAAGCTTGTTACTCCAAAATTTACTTCAACCAACACAATAAGCCCTTTTGCAAAACCTATAACTCCTCAAATTCAAAAATCTGTTACTCCTAGCCCTTCTACAAAAACTCCTTATGTTCTTAATCCAAATTTCCTAAGAGTTCAAATTCTTGAAGATTTTCAAATCCATAAGTTACACCAAGGTTTTCATGTTCTCACAAATCATCTCTTTGGACAAGGGAAAACCTTTTATGTTGATTCGTATAAAACCCGAGAATATTATCAAGCTATTCTGCAAGAATCTGGTTCAGTCAATTTTGTTCATCGTTCTAATTCTAAAGAGGGAAATATTGATTTTAGCAAAGCTCATATTATCAAAATCATTTCTCCAGAAAGTTGGGTTCCAAACCTTCACTCTGAAAAACCTCTTATAAGTTATCCTGCTTATCCCAAATTTTCTTACAATGATTATCAAGACGCCTGGACTAAGGCATTCTTTATTCGGAATTATTCACATTCATGGTTTATCTTCTTTGATTTGAATTTCAATTGTGAATATCCAAGATGGTTTATCAATTGGTACAAATATATGGGTATTCTTCCAAATTGTTTGCCAAAAGAAATTTACGCTGGATATCTCAAATTTAAAGAATTGTTTATTCAACAAATTCCAGAATTTGAATACATGTTACAATTCACCATGATATTTAAAGTTCCATGGATAATGTCTTGGACTTTTCATTATCAAGAAGCAAAGGATTCCTCTCCTCCTTGGCTTAATCGCCAATTTGCTCAAAATGGTGGGATAAAATGAAGATTTCTCAAGCCAGTGAACAAGCAGTAATTAAACATTATCAAGAAATTTATATTCAAAAACTAGAAGTTGAAGCCACTTTTACACAGTCTTCCCAAAAGTGATGTGGATTTAATTGCAAGAATTAAAGATGCTGCTACCTCTTCCCCTGAAGAACTTCAAAAATTACTTCAAGAAATTCGTCAAACTCCATCAGTTTCTGACGATTCTCCAAAATCTATAAAGAATGATTTATTTGAAGATGCTCAAGACCCTTTTGATGATCCTTATGAAGAATAAGACATCATTATCCATAAATTTGATGTAATACTTTAAATGTAGGATATTTCGTTTCTTCTATTATCAAAATTTCGTTTTTCAAATACGTATGCATGTATACTATGTAGGTATTCATGTATTTATGTATAAACAATTTTTATCAAAATTATTATCAAATCTATAATCATTGATGATATGAAGACAAAAAACTTTAGAAGATGCTCTATAATGGCTTGCTTTATCAAAAGAAGATGGTCATTGATTACAAACGACAATTGTTTCAAAAGATGAATGACAACCACTTTCAAGGACAACCACTTACAAGTAATTATTCCTATTGATTGGCCATGAGTTCTTACGGTGGAAAAATATCACTAGATGATTTCAAGACTTTGAAGACTCCAAGATGATTATAAATAGAGACTATCCTTTAGTTGAAGACACAAGAAAAATTTCATTCTCTAAAAAATGTTCATCCCATGTTTAAAAAATCTCCAAGAGTCTCTCTTTCTACTAGTAGATGTTCAAAGTCTTTAGATTTTCAAATAATTCTTTCTCCAGAAGTATGTACTGATTGTAATTCAAGCCTAATTCAAGAAGGTATTATCTAAAATATTTTATCGTTGTGTTGTTTTTATTTCTCTATGATAATTTCATTTCGAGTTATTCTAACTATTAATTCTACAAGATTTGAAATTTTTGTTAAAATAGTATTCGTTTTTAATAATCAAATTAATCAAATTCATGGTTAAATCATTTAATTATGTCTAACAAAATCTTGATGAATTGTACTCCTAATAGAAATATTCTTTTAAAAATACAGCAAATCCAAGAATCTATTAATAACTCTGAGCAAAATCTTAAAGATTCTTATAAACCTAATAATCAAGGTACAATTTTAAACAATAATCATATTCATGATGTTAGACGATTCATAAGAGCAAGTATTAAAATTCGTTACAAACAGATACGTTATCTAAAAACAAAACTAGTGGTTTTCTAGTTCTAAAATTGATAATTAGTTCATAGATATAATTAGTTCATAGATTCCAAAATTGATAATTATTGGTAATTAGTTTAAAATGGTTGAGTTTTTCTTTAAACCTAAGATCAGCACAAACTGCTAATCCTTCTTTATTAATATAGTTTATTAATATAGTTTATTGAAGTTCATCAATAAAATCTGATTTAGTAGGACTAGGAAGACTATTTTCACTATTTTGATCATCTTGATATAATGGTTTGGGAATAGAATTAGTATAGTCAACAGTTTTTAGTTTTAAAGATCTCGACTTTAATAACGAAGATTTTGAAGAGCCTGTTTCTGGAATAAAAGAAGTTGATAATCTGGATGATGAAATATTTAAGGAAGAAAAATTTATATCTACAGAACCATCATTATATTCAATAATATTTTAGATTTGTTTTGAAGAGTCTAATGGTTTTGGATCAATAACATTTTGTAAGTTCCAATTACATGATTGGGTTATATCAGACCATTTTAATCTTTTTGGTGTATGAACTTTTGTATGGTTAGTATTTGCTTCAAAAATAATTGTTTCATTTCTAGGACTTGATAAACGTGTTTTTGGTTCAAGTGTAGTTGTCATAGTTTTGTAACAAACACGGTAAATTATTGCTAAAGGCTTTGTATCATCTTTAAATTCTAAATTTTTTGTTTCTATAGTTAAAACCAAAGTATCTAAAATATTTTTATCAAATAGTCCTACAGAGAAATTCGGATAACAATTGAAATAAATAGGTCCGTTAGCAATATTTGTTTCAGCCATAGCTAAAATAGAATTTTGAAAATCTTTATGTCTCTTGTCTCTTAAAATAAGGAGAACAGGGACATCTATTCCAATTCTAAATAGAGGCTTGATAGCAATTTGGACTAAACCGACATGTAAAAATTTATATTTCGTTCTATGCTCTAGAATAGATCGTGATGATAACAAATGTAAATTTTGTTGGTTTTGACCAATAGACAAAGTTTGTTCTGTCATTTTAATAGAATAACCTTGAAAATAATCAAAAGTTCCTATTTTATATATCGTATTAATATTAGTTTTAGGTATTGTCCAATTATTCAAACTTTGTTCTATGTTATTAACGGTTTCTTCAATAGAATTCATTTGATTATCATCATTATCTTGTTCATTATTGATATTTTTACCAAGAATATATTTTTTTGGATAGTATGCCTGGAAATTTACTCATATTTAATTAATTTTGTTTTAAAATTCTATAAGAAAACTTACTTGTTTTAATAATGGTGAGCAGAGGGGATTCGTCCCGATGATGATTGTGGTCCGGCACCGCGACTTACGTCCTTATCTGCGCGCTTTACGCTATATAAAGGTTAAGAACCTAAGAACCTTAAAAAAAACATCACTTCATCTTTCTAACATAAGTATCATCGGACCTTTTTTTCACTTGACTTCAAACATATCTTCATCTTTATTTCTTCATTCATCAGAAAACATCCACAATTTCCGCCGTCCTTACCACCGACGACTTGCTTCGGCGACTTTGTTGCTGCCACCATCGTTGTTGAGGACAGCCCAACGTCCATCTCCCCCCTCCTTCATCGCTACCCTACTATCTACAGCTCCATTCTCCGTGGTGATTCTAGATTTGAAGAAATAGGGGGCTAACACCACCACCAGCGACTGCAACACCACTGATGACTGCTGCTATCTTCTTTCACACCTGATCTAGTCAAATCTGATGTAGATTTGAGTATTTTGGTGCTACTTCACAAATGTTTTTGTTACTATTTCATCATTTTGTCGTTAGATCTACATCAGATTTGTTCTCATATCGTTGATGTTGTCGTCGGAGCATCACAACTCACAAATCACAATCATCATGGAAACCTATAGGTGTTAATCTACTATTTAAACTCGTTTTTTTATTTGTTAGTTCCTCACCAACGAAAATCTTAGCTGGATCTATACCAGATATGTTTCTCTCCAACTCAGCTTCATATGTTTTTCTCTGATTTGTTGTCAAACACAACCAGATCGTTATCAGATCTAATATGATTGTGCATTTTCATATTAGATCTGGTGTTTGTGTGTGTGGTCTATTTCATGGTGGTCGGCAGCGCTTCCACCACCGCATCAGCTCTGGTCTCCAATTATGGTGTTTACATAAAAAGTTTTGCAAAAAATGATGCACACAAGGTGCTTGATGAAATGCCTTAATGAAATTAGGTTAATTATTAAGTTGTGAATTCAGTTGTGAATGTGAATGCTACTGGTGAAGTTTTTTTTAGAACTTAAACAGTAAATATGGTAAATTAAGCTATAAATGAGTATATAAACTGTTAATTTGATGTCGCCTTATATATCTAGTAAGATCTGATGTTTAATGGTGATTATGGATTTGATGTATATGGTGCACACAAAGTTGTTAAGCCGTGAATGTATTTTTTATGTATTAATTTGTGAATATGTAAGTTATAAAGCTATGAATATTTATTTTTTGATGCACTAAAGTGTGAATTAGTGTCTAAAATATTGAATTAAGCTATGAACAAGTGTCTCAAATGTTGAATTAAACAGTGAATTTGTGTGGTGCACACAATGTATCTGATGAATTTTGTATATTAACTATGAATTGTGTATTTATTATATTAATGTATAAATATAAGTTTTAATTTGAAAATATGGTTGTTAATATAATTTTTTTTGTCTTAAATTGTGAATTTATTAAACTGTGAATGAGAGTCTAGAAATACTCTATTAAATTGTGAATTTGTGTGGTGCATTCTCTAAATGAGACTCATAAACTATTTTATTAAATTGTAAATAAAATTCTTGAAATGTAAGTTTTAAGTTGAAAATATTTTTGTAAATATATATTTTTTGTGTACTAAATTGTAATTTTTTAAAATTAAACTGTGATTTTTGTGTATTAAATGTGAAGTTACTGTATTAAGCTGTGAATTGACTATCTTAAGCTTTAAATTTGCTATGAATTTTATGTTTGATTCTGAAATATGAGATGAAAGAAGCAATATACATAAATCTAGTCTTCCCCAATTTTGAATAAAATACATAAAATTTGAACTATAAATATTATGTAAGATAAACTTAAAAAATATGGTTGTGAATATATAACTTTTGTGTATTAAATTGTGAATTTATTGTATTAAATATGAATTGATTGTATTTAAGCTGTGAATTAATTATATTAAGCTTTGAATTATTATTATTATTATTATTATTATTAGTAGTAGTAGTAGTAGTAGTAGTAGTAGTAGTATTATTATTTATGAATTTTGTGTTTGCTTTTAAACAATAAGATGAAATAAACATTATACACATATATGTTTTTCTCTAATTTTTGAATAAAGTACATAATATTTAAACAGTGAATATTCTGTAAATTAAACTTTGAAAAAAAATATTAGCCTCCATATGTATATATAAATATAAGTGCTCTGTTGCGAATACGGATGTGAATGAAATTTTTTTGTTTATTAAAATGTAAAATTATTGTATTAAGCTGTAAATTTGTGTATACTAAACTGTAAATTGATTGTATTAAACTGTGAATTTACTGTATTAAATTGTGAGTTATTATAAATTTTATGTTAAAATATGAATTTTTTATGTATCAATGTTTGTATTAATTTTCTTATGAATATATTTATTATTTGTGTTATATAAATATGTAAGAATGTAATGGTTTTTATTGTTTTGCATTAAAATCAAAATAAGTGAATATTAAACTGTGAATGTAGTATTTCACTTGTCAATGAATAATTGTATATGCAGATCTAATTTAGAAGGAATCATGGTTGCAACGGTGGCACAAATGGTTGTTGGCGGCATGTGGTAGTTGGTGGTGGTGGTAAAATTTGGGTTTGAGTTTTCTGAATCTTTGAATTAGTGAAAAATGTATTGTATTAAGTTGTGAATTTTGTTTATTAAACTACAATGGACTATATTAAATTGTGTATTATCTACATATTATGTGTTAAAATAGTAATGAAAATATTAGATTATAAAAATTACGATTTTTCAATTTTCTCACCAAATAGGACAAAAAAAATCAGGATTTTTTACATATTTAATAAGTATTCACATGTTTAATAATTATGAATTTGGGGTTCTTACGGTTCTTAGTGTTTTTTTTAATAAAAAATAAGTTCTAAAAGTTGAAAAAAGACTGGTTCCTTGGTTAATTATGGTTCTCTATTGAACCTCAAAAAGGTCACACGATTAGCAAGTAACTAAATCGAGGGCAAATACAACATACAAATAGGAGTGCAACACAACATAAAGCAGAAAAGATTAACAAAATGGTGAGATACTCCAATCAATCCACCTACAATTCACCATCGAAGTTTTATATTTGAACCAAGCAAAAGTCATGGACACCACCTCATCGATAATCCTAGCAGGATTCGATGTCAATCCTTTAAACAACTTGTTGTTCCTAGCCATCTAGATTAGGAGTGTAAGCGAGACATGCCAACTCGCGAGAAACTCGAGACCGACTCAGACAATACTCGAAATCGACTCGACCTTAATCGAACCGAGCTCGAGCTTGAGCTACTCGAGTACCTTATCGAGCCGAGCTCGAGTACAAAAATACTCAGCTCGTAAGGCTCGCGAGCTTAGTCGAGCTTAGTGTAATTTACATATATACCATTTCTTTATAATTGTTCATTTATAACATATATGTTATTTCTTTATAATTATTCATTTATGACATATATGGTTGATGTTATATTGATATCAGGTGATTAATAGTAGTTTTTTTGGTAGTTTGCACATTTACATGTGGAATGTTTAATATTTCTTACTTAATTTAGTGATTTTGATTTTTTTTTAAATATTAGTCGAGCCGAGCTCAAGACTGTCGAGTATTTCACGAGCCCGAGCCCGAGCTTAAAATCAAGGCTCGAGCCGAGTTTCGAGCTCGAGTAATTTAGTCGAGCCGAGCTTCGAGCTTGATAGTATTCGGTTCGACTCGGCTCGTTTACACCCCTAATCCAAATGGACCATAATAGCCCATAAAACACCTAGATGATCTTCTTCCTCTTCATTGGACAATTCCCCTACGTAGCTGCAAAGTTACTAAATTCCACCACGTTGTCAAATGGAGTGACAGGTATGCCGCACCATTTGAGAACCCAAGCTCTAGCCTCTATGCCACGTTGCATCTAATTAATAGATGATCACCTGTTTCTTGTTCGTTATTGCACAGGGAACATAGATTCGACTGGACACTAACACCTCTCTTGCTTAAGTTTGACGCCACACGAAGCCTATCTAAAACTGCTCTCCAAACGAAACATTGGATTTTCAATGGAACAACCTTTGACCAATTTATCACTGTTCCCACAAGAAGAGTGTGACTGGAATCAATCCTTTGGCGTAGGATATTGACTGTGTAGTTGCCATCAGGGATAAGATTGAATCGAAATTTGTTAAGAACTGGTTGTGTGTTCATCCCCTAAATCATAAAGCATAGACTGTGAAAATCCTCCAATATTTCCTCCTTTAAATCCTTTGTTTTCCATCTCCAGTGAAAGCCTCAACTGTCAATCCTTTCAGAGACCAAACATAATTTTGCTACCTCCAGTTCATATAACCTTGGAAATCGTTCTTGTAAGGTTAAGGATCCACACCAACGGTCTTTCCAGAATACGATACTTATGTTCGAACCTGGGGTTAAAGTGAAGAGATCATGGTAGTTGACATCCGACTCCGTAAGAGATTTAATTGCTTTAGCAATGTTGCTCCAAACTCCCAGAATTGAGGTTTTTGCAATGATGGTAGTTGGTTTCCTTTTAAGATTGTGGATACTGCTTATACTTTCTCTCCATAGACCACCAGATTTTTCCTTGAGTTTCCACCACCATTTTGTAAGCAATGCTAGGTTTTGGGCTTTTAAAGTACCCATACCTAGCCCTCAATCTTTTTTAGATGCTACCACTTTTGACCATGATACCCAATGTATCTTGCAGTTAGAGTCCTTTCCACACCACTAGAACCTCCTCCTTAATTTTTCAAGTTCATCAATAATCCCATTCGGGGCTTTGAACAATGAAAAATAGTAAGTAGGTAAACTATTAAGCACGAATTTTATGAGAGTGAGCCTGCCCCCGAACGATAGCATTTTCACCTTCCAAACGGATAAACGAGAATGGAACTTTTCAATTATAGGCTTCCAGTTTTTCTTTAATGACATATTTGCCCCTGCCGGAACTCCAAGGTTCTTCACCATTACCTTGTTCAACTCCCGGTAATCTATACACATCCGATGCAACCCATCCTTCTTCTTCACAAATAGAATCGGGGCTCCCCAAGGCGAACTGCTCGGGCGAATAAATCCTTTGTCCAACAGCTCCTGCAGCTGCGTAGACAACTCCTGCATCTCGGGAGGAGCCAACCGATACGGTGCTTTGGCTATCGGAGCCGCACCGAGGATAAGGTCAATCCTGAACTCCACCTGTCGCTCCGGAGGTATCCCAAGCAGCTCCTCCGGAAAAACATCTGCAAAATCCCGAACCACCGGAACCTCGCTCACTGTCGCCTTACCCGCCTCCCGGGTATCCATCAGATACGCGACATACCCTGCGCATCCCTGCTGAAGATAGCGCCTAGCCCTCGCTGCTGAACATACAGCGGGTCCACACTGCGGCCTCTCGCCATGAATCACTAACTCTCCCTCACTTGGGGTCCTGACCCGCACTAGCTGCTGCGCGCAATCTATCACCGCCCCATTAGGGCTCAACCAATCCATGCCAATAATCACCTTGTTCCCACGCAACAGAATGGGAACCAAGTCTACCAGGTAACGCTCCTCAAACAAACGCAGAACGCAATCTTGAAACACTATCGATGCTCGCACCGAACGATCATCAGCAATCTCTACCTCTAAAGGGCAGTCTAACTCGCCTGAAGTCTCATGAAACCTCTTGCTAAGCGCAAGAGAAACAAACGATCGGGATGCACCCGAGTCGAACAATACCTGAATTGGGATGTCGTTCACATGGAACGATCCTAATGCATACAAATATATATACGGAGCACATATCAATATCATAACATCATAAAACAAAAGATAGAGGGAAAGAATCATACCCGTCACCATATCGGGTGCGGCGCGTGCCTCCTCGGTAGTCAATTGGAATGCTCGGCTCCTCACCACCGGAGCCTCTACCTTGCCCTGCCGGCTATCCGTGATCCGCAGGGTCGCTGGAGCTAGCGCCTTCACCGGCGCTGAAACTGTCAACTGGGGGCAATTGGCCTTCTTGTGGCCCCTCTGGTTGCAGTGAAAACACAGCAACTCTGATGTCTGAATGACTGCTACCGGAGCAGTGCAATCCCTGCTGATGTGCCCAGGCTTGCCGCACTTGTAGCAGCCTGACAATCCCATCCTGCACGCCCCCTCGTGCGACTTGCCGCATTTCTGACAGCGGCCCCGTCCCTGTTGGCCTTTCGGCCCCGCATCTGATCCCTTGGGCTTCTTTCCCCAAGCCCCTCCTGTCTGACCCTCCTCTGATTTCCGTTTCCGGATCTGCTCCAAATCTATCTCCCTCTCCCTCGCCCTGGCAATCATGGAGTCCAGGGTGGGGCAAGCTGAAAAACTAACATGCTCCCGGATGTCAGCCCGTAGCATATCGTGATAACGAGTCCTCCTCATATCCTCGTCACCAGCATACTGGGGCACCGACAAAGGCCTCTCCCAGAACTTGGCGGTGATCTCCGTCGTCTGTCTCATATCAAGAAACTCCCTGGCCAGCTGCTGAAGCTCGACAGCCGGTGCAAACTCGGCCCTGAACCTGGTCACAAAGTCCAACCAGGTCATAGCCTCGATAGCTGAGGCTCCCAACGAGTCACCCACTGACTCCCACCAATCCCAGGCTCGGTCCCGTAAACACCCTGCTGCATACATCACCTTCGACCCCTCGGGGCAGAAGCTAATCATTTGGGCAGACTCGATGTCTGTAATCCATCGCCTGGCAGCAATGGGGTCTTTCACCCCATGGAAGTCCGACACACCACTGCCCCTGAAGTCCTTGAAGGACAGTGTGCGAGATCCTGATTGGCTAGATGCCAAATCACTCCTAAATGCCCGCAGGCGATCCTCCATCAGCTCCATAATCCCTTCCTTGATCGACCCAAAGAGAATGGGGGTCGACTCAAGAATGCCTCTGGTGATCTCTGACGCGATGAACTCGCGTAGCCCCTCATCTACCGGCTCGGAACCTGATCCCGAACCTGACCCCTCTCCTGATCCGCCATCCACCGGCCTCGATCGAAGTACCACCATTCTGCAATACATCACAACAATCATTAGATATACTGATACTTCCTGAGGGATCATAGCTACTTACAAGTTCCCTGGTCTTGTCTTGGCCTTCCTTGGTTCGGGTACGGATCCTCTGCTTTCAGTAGTACGGGCCCATACTACCTTCCACATCTATCTGTACCTTCTTCAAGGACTGCCTCGACTCCACCAGATCCCTTACACTAAGGCTGATCTTTACTATACTCATCCCAGGCTCGCCCTAGGAATCTCCGACTCTACCTGATCCAGTCCTCAGCTGTTGCAGACCTCTTTGTAATGCCAATTAGCCATCACCCGAATATCATCACATGCGACGAGACTCAGATAATCCTTCGAGTACCCGACTCGTCCCTACAACGGTTGGACTCAAAAAAGAGCTGCGCAGTAGGATCAAATCCGACACTCTAAGATTATTCAACTCTGATCACATGTGACGTGACGTATTCGTCTAATGGCTAATTCCCACTATTCGGAGTCCCACGTAGCACGAAGCAAGCAGCATTCAGACAAGGGGAAACAACCTCAAGCAACTCCACTCTCATGGAGGGAAACTGAACTAGCATACAGTGCTAACTCACACTATCGGGCACAACCCTAACAGGCTACCCTACTGCTGTCTACTCGATACTAGCATGCAATTCTCATACAGCTGGAACACATAAAGCAGGCACATAAGGCATCACTCCTAGATCTTTAGTCCTATTCTAGCATGCTGTTCTACAAAAGTTGATAAACATAACATAAACTTGTATGGGTACTTTGGGGAATACTTACTTGAGCTCGGCCGGTCGCGCACATCACACACTTCGTTCTTTCTTAAACTCTTTTCTCAATTTTTTTGAAAACATTTTCTTTTAGAAATTCCTTTAATCTCTCGATTTGAGTTCAGACACCCCCGAAGGTGAGTCCGAATCCCTCAAACCAGGGCTCTGATACCAACTTGTAACGACCCAAATTTTACGACCAAAAATTTCGTTTTAAAAACATTACTTTAGAAAATATTAATAGTCAAAAACATTGTTTGATCAAGCCATAACAAATGTAAACCATGTCTAAAAGTCAATCATACAACCATCAAAATATCAGAGTACAAATCCCAGAAAATCTCGTAAATGCGGAACCAGTGTGTGTGTATGATGTGCCGCTACCGCGCCAGTTCCTTCCCCTTCGAAGAAGAGGTACCTGAAACCAAAACTATAAAACGTAAGCACAAAGCTTAGCGAGTTCCCCCACTGTACCACATACCACATAATCACATAACATACGTAAACTGTCAGGCATATCTGGGTGCCCGACCTACCCCTTTGGTCCTCTCGACCGGATACTGCCTAGCATATATCGGTGCTGGCCCCCCCTTCGGCCCTCTCGACCGGATACTGCCTAGCATATCTGGGTGCTAGCCTCCCCTTCGTCCCTCTCGACCAGATACTGAGGAAACCATGTCTCCCTTCTACTACTACCACATAGCATGTAACATAATATCTGAACCTATCTAACATGACTGGGTATGTCTACCCCTTCGGCCCTACCGACCGGATATCTTGGGGGATTATCTCCCCCTACTGTCACTAGCACATAAATGCAACACAAGTAGTAGTAAACCCCTAGATGAATATCACAGAGACAATCATCTACATACAACTCCTACTGGTGGGCCGGCATTATGGCCACAGACCCACCGCTACTGGAAGGTAACTTACCTCAAAGTAGCTGCTGAACTGATCGGGAACTGACTGACTGCTGCTGCTGCTCCGGAAATCCTCCCGCTGCAATTCCCACAACATACTCAATCAAACACTGCTAACTGTCCTTTGGGTAAAATGACCATTTTACCCCTGGTCCAGTCCTAAGTTAAAGTCAGAGTCAACTTCCAGTTGACCCGACTCGTCGAGTTGGCTTTCCAACTCGCCGAGTCCCTACCCAAACGTTTGTCCTGAATCCCGTACCTACTCGTCGAGTTAGGCGACGACTCGACGAGTTCTCCTTCTTAACAGATACTCAAGTCCTTCATCCTACTCGTCGAGTTGTATGAACAACTCGTCGAGTTCATCTTCATCCGATGAACACTTATGCTAAGACTCACCGAGTTGTATGAACAACTCGCCGAGTCTGTTCTTGATCTAAGGAGATTGCCTTGAACTCGCCGAGTCAGGGCATTGACTCACCGAGTACCTCCATAGATGAGTTCAGCTTCCGACTCACTGAGTCACGCCCCATGACTCACTGCTCACTCGACACTACGAAAAGGGGACAAACTCGGAGACTCGCGAGCAGACTCGCCGAGTCACATGAACGACTCGCCGGGTCGTTGCCATGCACCCACTAAATACACAAATTTGCTCGAGTCCAGTCCATGCCATTAACAGATCTGGGCTTCTAGGACACGATTCACACGTAAAGTTTCCAACTTTACGTGTAGATATTCACCAATATGGATTTTAGGGTTCAAAATGCCTCAAAAGGGTAAATCTAGGGTGAACAAGCAACATGGGTCCATAAAGCTAACAGATCTGAGCTCCTGGAGCTCAATCTTGCCTGGATCTAGAGGCCAATCAACTTATTACGCACCCTCAAGCATACACAATCTTGGAAATGGCTCAAAAAGGACTCTAACGGAGCTAAAAGGGGCAATAAGCTTAAAAAACAGAGGGGAAACGAGCCATACCTTAGGGGAAACGTTGGAATGACACAGAGATGCTTGGCCTCCTTCTCCTCTTCTTGATCCTCTCTTCTATTTCCCTCAAAAACTTCAAGAATGCCACAAAAACACTTCAAACTCACAAAGAAGCACGGCTAGAAGAAGATACAGGGCTCTGAGGGTGAATGGGGGCGAGGTTGGGGCGGATAAGTCGTTTAAATAGGGTGCAAACCCCTGAAACTTAGGGTTTCATCCAACAGCTGTGACTCGCCGAGTCCAGGATATGGACTCGCCGAGTCGACAACTTAAACGTGTCCCGGGTCCTGCATCTACTCGGCGAGTCGGACCTGTGACTCGCCGAGTCCAAGGCTAAAAGAAAAGAAATACTCAAATAAGATTTACGTACCAGGAACCAGGTGCTACACATGAATGTACCATGAGTTTTCGAACTATGATACAAAGCGAATGATGTCACATTTGATTACCTCCCATTTGTTTTTCAGCACCTTGAAAGTATAAACATTAGGACCAGGAGATTTATCACCACCACAATTCCAGATGGCTTGTTTTATTTCTTCTTGAGTAAACGGTGCATCTAAGAACTCCGTTTGATCCAAGGTGAGTGATTTGAATTCATCACTAATTAGTTTAGGTCTTACCGGCCACTTCTATTCGAATTTGTTACCAAAGAATTTATGTGTCACACCCCCGAACCAGATGGCGGAAACGTCCGGGGGCTATCGTGACTCAATTGAATACCATAACATTGAATATATATGAAACATAACAACATTCGTCACCATTCATTAATATAGTACAACCAGTAGCGTTTACATGTCATACATTGTTTAAACATTACATTCCCAAAAATTAAATTGTTCGGTTCGTACATAAATAAACTGCAAGTCGTCACTGAATATGATTTCCTTTGGTTCACTGGTTCCCTGAGAATACAAGTATTTTGAAAAACGTCAACATATGAAATGTTGGTGAGTTCATAAGTAGTGTTTGAAATCCAATGTTTGTATTGTTTGAAAACCACCAGAAAATCCGATATTTTCTGAAAAGAAAAAAGCTTTTGAAAACGTTTGTGAAGATCCATAGGTATGCTTGTTTGTTTCTATACTTGTAAAAAAAATGTTCATTGAAGTTGTATGCATTTCAAATCTGTATGTATTGAAAACCCTAGGAAAACCCGATGTTCTCCTAGTTCCTTGAATTACATGAAGTTACATTGAAACCATTGCATAGCGTGTAGTGTCAGTCCCAGGCGACGTTGGATTATTTTTGAGCATGATTAATTACTACAAACCCGCATTACACAAACGCCCAGTTTATAGCTATACTAACGATCCCGAAGGCGTCGTCCGTACTAATCACGTTATCCAATCGCCCTGACTAGGTGTAGTCCCACATCCGAAGAGAAAGAGGTCACGAAGACCCCGGTGACTCCATTAACCGGTTGGGGATAAAAATGTACGAGGGGTCCCAGACCCGCCTCGCATGAAATGTAGACTTTACTAGCAATACCAAAGGACCCTTGGGGACCAGTAGTATACAAGCCATTGAAAGTCCCTCTACGTTGTGCCAAGTCGGTGAAACCCAACACTTCGTAGAAAAAAAATGTCTTCGGGCCTTAAGATCAGGTCATTGGGCTAGCTAGGCTCAACGAACAAGATTTTACACTTTTGGGGCCCAAAGATGGTGCGTAGACGTCTGTGCACACTCGCATGTATATTGAATTCCCAAACGTTATTTGTATGAATCGTAGTGTCGTCGTGTTAGTAGTTTCGGATTTTTATTGGTTCGAGACCGAACCAATTCGTTTCACAACGATTTTGGTATTGTAGTGTATTGTATTTCGTCGATAGTCGCGGTGCCATTATTTGATCAAATTGCGTATATTGAATTAGCCTTGAAAATTTTCTGTTTTCAGCCCCTCATTGTTTGTAAAACTTACATTTTCAACCCTTTTATTGAATACTTTCCGGTTTGGTCCTTAAATTAATTTTCTTGACATTTTAACACCAAAAGTTATTGAAATTAATATTTTTCAGCATATTTTTCATAGAAAACAGTTTAAGTCCCTGAAAATGCAGTTTTCTCGGTTTTAACCCTTCTTTTTCGCAACTTTGACAATTTTGGCCCAAATTGTAAAATTTTTGCAACTTTGGTCCTTTTTAATTAAAAAAGCATTTTAAACCTTTGAAAAGGACTTGGATCACTTATGGTCCACTGTTTTACAGAAAATCACAGTTTTGGCCCTCCAAAACAGAAAAATTTGCATAATGGGCCTCATTGGGCCGAAAATGTCATTTTTAGCCCATTAAGCTTGAAATTTATGTTTTTAATCCTCTAAATGAGTAAATTTCCAGAAATTGTTTTATTGAAACTGTTTTGACACACTTCATCCATCAGAATTCGTGATATGTCAATTTGGGCCCTTAATTTTGTATTTTTCACATTTTAGGTCCAAAATTTGTGTTTTTAACCCAAAGAAAATTGTTATTAAACCACTTAACCATTTTTCTTGAAACACTTTGTATTTAGAAATATATTTGAAGCTAAAATCATTTAACACAAGATATATCTCGGTTTTGAGGGGTTTTATGGCTAGATCCAACATTATAACACACAAATGCATACATATAAGCATGGAAATCATACAAGGCATACAAAACACATATAGATCTACACTTTCACTTGTATTTCCCCCCCCCCCCCCCACAAAACTCATAAAAACAGAAAATAGGGGGTATGAAGCTCACCTTGGGTGTGGGGGCTCGGTTTTGCAAAGAAAATGGAAGGAAAATGAAGTGATTTTTGGCCTTAGCTCCCTTTGATGAAGATCTCGAGTTTGAGATGGTTCTAGGATGCAAGATCACGATTTTTGCATAGATTAGGAAAGGATTTTGATAAAACAAAGAATTTAATTCATAGATCCAAGCATTTCTTACCTTAGATGAAGAATTTTGTGATAATTTCCTCTTGAATGCTTCCTAAAACTCGAGATTTTTAAGTGGAGAGGAAGGAGAGTTCTTGAGATGATCTAGAGAGAATTT
Organism: Lactuca sativa; assembly: GCF_002870075.4. Lineage (NCBI taxonomy): Eukaryota > Viridiplantae > Streptophyta > Magnoliopsida > Asterales > Asteraceae > Lactuca > Lactuca sativa. The sequence continues at coordinate 35,161,938 of NC_056631.2, read as the reverse complement.
GAGAGATTTTTGTGGGTGTGTGTGGGTGTATGGCCGAGAGTGAGAGAGATAAGAAGAAAGAAGTGATCTTGATATGATGCTTGCTTGGAAACATGAGTTATGTGCATGGAAACCCAACAAATAAAAGTGAGGTGGCAACCCAAGGTCAACTCTCCCTTTTTCCTTGGGCTTGGGCCGAGAATGGGGAGAGAAGAAAGGATTTTTGGGCTTTTTGCCCCTAAGCCCAATATTAGAAGTAGCTTGGGTGTTTGTTGGCCTTATAAAATAAAATTGTGATTTTTATGCTTTAATAAACTAGATTAGGTTAATCATGGATCAAAGCTTTCAATTCATTTCATTCTAGGCCCACCATGGCCCAAAATGTTGAAATAAATTAGTGTGGGTCCAATTAGAGCCCAATTAGGGTTCTAAGCCCATGATAGTCTGTTTGGAAGCTTATTGGTCCATTTGGATCCAATAAGGAAGTTCTAGTCCAAGGTGTACCTAAACAAGAACCTTTAGGGTTTCCAATTGTTTGATGACTATTTGTAGTACTTGTATGATGTATTTGATTGAAGTTTTTGATTCACATTAACTTGAATGTATAGATTACATGACACAAAATTTCCAGTTGTGACATCATCCCCCCGTTAGAGGGAATTTCCTCCCGAAATTCTGTTTGAAAGCTAGATTTGAGAATGCTAGAATAGGTTAGGGTACTTCTGCTTCATTTGATCCTCGCGTTCACACGTGAATTCTGGCCCACGCTTTGCGTTCCACCGTACCTTCACGATCGGGATGCGACTTTGCTTAGTACGCTTCACCTCCCTGTCCATGATTTCGATTGGTTCTTCGACGAACAGGAGATTCTCATTGATTTCGATTTCGTCAAGAGGAATGACAAGGGTTTCATCTGATAGGCACTTTTTCAGGTTAGAGACATGAAACACGGGGTGTACACCGTTTAGCTCCGCGGGTAGTTGTAGTATGTATGCCACTGGGCCTATTCGGGCGACGATTTCGAAAGGTCCAATGTATCGTGGGTTCAGCTTTCCCCGTTTTCCGAAACGTATAACCCCTTTCCAGGGTGAGACTTTCAACAGTACTCGATCACCGACCTGGAATTCTAAGGGTTTTCGCCGTTTATCGGCGTAGCTCTTTTGTCTGTCACGCGACGCTTGCAATCGAGCTCTGATCTGAACGATCTTTTCTGTGGTTTCGCGAATAATCTCCGGTCCTGTTAGTGCCCTGTCCGACGTATGTGTTCTTGCTAGCTAGGTGTCACCTACTTCAGCCCAACATAACGGTGATCTACATTTACGCCCGTACAGTGCTTCGAAAGGGGCCACCTTGATGCTCGAATGATAACTATTGTTATATGAGAATTCGATCAACGGCAGGTGGGTATCCCAAGACTTTCCAAAGTCTATTACACATGCACGAAGCATGTCTTCAAGCGTCTGAATGGTTCGTTCGCTTTGACCGTCCGTTTGTGGGTGATACGCGGTGCTCATATCGAGATGAGTTCCCATTGCCTTGTGGAGTGATTGCCAAAAGCGCGATGTGAACCTACTGTCCCTATCCGAGATGATAGATTTTGGCACTCCATGGAGTCTTACGATTTCTCGTAGGTACAACCGCGTCAGTCTCTCCATCTTGTAGGATTCTTTGATTGGCAGGAAATGGGCAGATTTCGTCAGTCGGTCGATTATTACCCATATGGTGTCCAATCCGTCCGACGTCTTGGGCAGTTTGGTCACGAAATCCATAGAAATCCCCTCCCATTTCCACTCAGGGATTGCCGGTTGCTGTAACAATCCGGAAGGTTTCTGGTACTCCACTTTTACTTTGGCGCACGTAAGGCACTTACTAACATAGGTCGTGATTTCCGCCTTCATGTTAGGCCACCAATAGTGTTGTTTAATGTCCAAATACATCTTGTCCGAACCAGGGTGAATGGAGTATCGTGTCTTGTGGGCTTCCTTCATAACGGTCTCTCTAAATCCTCCGATTTTTGGGACCCAAATACGGTTCATGAAGTAGTATACCCCATTCTCCTTGACTTCTAGGTTCTTCTCCATCCCGCGTAATGCCTCGCTAGTTCTATTTTCCGCTTTCATAGCCTCTGCCTGAACTGATGCAATTTGAGTGGCCAGATGAGACTGAATGGTTATCGAGTGCGTTTTCGTACGGCGATTAGAGTACTCCTTCCGACTTAATGCATCAGCTACCACGTTGGCCTTGCCTGGATGGTACTTGATCTCGCATTCGTAGTCGTTCAGCAATTCCACCCATCTTCGTTGTCTCATGTTCAGCTCCTTCTGATTCAAGATGTGCTGGAGGCTCTTGTGGTCCGTGAAGATGGTGCACTTTGTACCGTACAGGTAGTGCCTCCAAATTTTTAGGGCGAAGACCACGGCTCCCAGTTCTAGGTCATGGGTCGTGTAATTTACTTCGTGCGTCTTTAGTTGGCGGGACGCATATGCTATCACTCTTCCACGTTGCATGAGAACGCAACCTAAGCCCTGATTTGACGCGTCACAGTAGACTACAAAATCTTCCGTTCCTTCGGGTAGAGATAGCACAGGAGCGCTACAGAGAGCTTGCTTCAAGGTTCGAAACGCAATCTCTTGTCGGTCTGTCCACTTGAATGGCACGCCCTTTTGCGTGAGCAAGGTAAGCGGCTTGGCGATCTTAGAGAAGTTTTGGATGAATCTCCTATAGTAACCTGCTAGGCCTAAGAACTGACGAATTTCGGTGGGCGTAGTCGGAGTTGCCCATCCTTCCACAGCTTTGACCTTAGAAGGATCCACATGAATTCCGTCTTGGCTTACTACGTGGCCTAGGAAATTCACACTCCGGAGCCAGAACTCGCACTTGGAGAGTTTGGCGTACAGCTTTTCCGTTCGCAGAGTCTCTAAGATTTTTCGGAGATGTTGGCCATGCTCCTCTTTGTTTCGAGAATAGACGAGGATGTCGTCGATAAACACAATGACGAAGTTGTCCAAGAACGGTCGATAGATTCGATTCATTAGGTCCATAAATGCGGCGGGTGCATTTGTTAGACCGAAGGGCATTACGACGAATTCATAATGTCCGTAAAGGGTTCGGAAAGCGGTTTTAGGAATATCTTCTTCTCGGACTTTGAGTTGATGGTATCCGGACCGTAAATCTATTTTAGAAAAATAACTAGCTCCTTGGAGCTGGTCGAATAGATCATCGATTCGTGGGAGTGGGTAGCGGTTTTTGACAGTGAGTTTATTTAACTCTCTGTAATCGATGCACATTCTGAAAGATCCGTCCTTCTTTTTGACAAAGAGCACCGGAGCTCCCCATGGCGAGTAGCTAGGTCGGATAAATCCCTTGTCCAGAAGCTCACTGAGTTGGCTGGACAATTCCTGCATTTCAGCAGGAGCCAATCGATATGGTGATTTAGCAAGAGGAGTTGCTCCTGGAACGAGGTCGATTCGGAACTCAACCTGTCTCTCTGGGGGTACTCCTGGAAGATCTTCGGGAAACACGTCCGGAAATTCACATGCTACTGGAATGTCTTGGATGTTAGTTTCTTCTTTGGTCTTGTCCACTATGTGAGCGAAGAATGCCAAATTGTTCTTTCGCAAGTGTTTTTGTGCTTTGATGCACGAGATGAGACGAAGACTCGTACTGGGTTTGTCTCCGTAAATTACTAGGGTTTCGTGATTTGGGAGACGAAGGCGAATGGCCTTCTCATGGCACATAATCTCAGCATGGTGGGGGCTTAACCAATCCATGCCGATAATCACGTCGAAACTCCTAATTGATACTGGCATCAGATCTATTCGTAAGACGTGTTGGTTGAGGGTTAGGGTACATCCGATGTAGATCTCCCTAGTGGATTCGGTTTTCCCATTGGCCATTTCCACCGTATAGGTTTCATTTAGCTTCTGGGGTCGTTGTTTTAATAAATGTTTAAACTTCTTGCTTACGAAACTTCGCTCCGCTCCGGTATCAAATAAGATGCATGCATAAGTGTGGTTTAGGAGAAACGTACCGGTCACAACTGCGGGGTCCTGGACTGCATCACTCTGACCCATAGTCAACATTCTTCCTGCTCCTCTGTTTCCTGAGTTGTTGTTGTTAGGGCAATCCCGACGGAAGTGTCCCGTCCTTCCGCACCCGAAACAGGTGTGGCTAGGCCCTGCATTGTTGCTGCCGGCATTTGTGTTGTTGTTATTGCGGTGGTTGTTGTTGTTCTGGTTGTTTCCCTGACTCTGGTTCTGAGAAGGATAAGTCCTGCAGAACCTTGTAGTGTGTCCCCTTCGGTTGCAACTGGTGCAATGGAACTCCCTACATTCTCCTTGGTGATGGAAACCGCACTTGTTGCATTTGGGAAGATTACCGGAATAGGATCTTGAAACATTTGAAGCAGCTGAGGCTGGAGCATGTGGTGTGGCTGGAACCGGCGCAGTGACAGCGTTGACCGCCACTGTTTGCTGCTTTTTAGAGGTCTCGGGGCCCTGACGCCCCTTTCTCTTGTTGTTCCGCCCTTTCTTACCATCATCCTCCTTTTTCTTCTCAGTCTCCACTGGCTTCTCGCCCTTTTTGTGGTTATGATCATATAGCCTCTTTGCCAATCTCTTTGCACTGTCAAACGTTTCAGGGTTCGCAGCTATCACATTCCCTTGAATGGGGGATGTCAGTCCCCAGATGAATCGTTCAATCTTCTTTCCTTCTGATGTAATCATACCCGGGCACAACAGAGATAGTTCGCTGAATCTCGATATGTAAGAATCGATGTTCCCATTCTGCACAGTGAGATTCCATAGTTACTGTTCCATCTTTTGTATTTCGCCTCGGGGGCAGTACTCCGCCATTAACATTTCTTTCATCTCTGCCCAGGGAATAGAGTTGGCGACAGGGAGCGTCATAGCTTCTACGTGTCCATTCCACCAAGTGAGTGCTTGGTCCACAAAAGTGCAGGCCGCGAACTTCACTTTCATCTGCTCGGGGCACTCGCATATCTCGAATACCGACTCTATCTTCTCGATCCATCGCTTTAGGGTAATCACTCCTCCAGTGCCGTTGAAAGTTCGGGGTTTGGCGTTCGAAAAATCCTTGTAGGTGCACGTTTTAGTGGGTCCTTGGTTCGTCCCGTTGTTCGAACTTCCGGATCCTTGCCCGTTACCTCCTCCGTTGTTCCCTCGGTGAAGTTGTGCCATAGCTGCTGTGACCGCAGCAGACACGGCTGCCTGGAAAGCAGTGGTGTCAACCTCGGGCGGGGTTGGTTCGGGATTTCCGCGAGTAGCTGGGCGAGGCATCTTTCTGTCATGAAACGGAAAGATGTTGAGTGTACGTGGTTTCTGTGAGGTTGCCATCCTACTAACTAGGTGTATGATACGAACCTAAACATTACTACCATCGGGCATACAATCATAACGTCTCAACACATAACAACTGATAATACCATAGCAAAACGCACAAAAGTTCATTAATATTATCCGCATGTAATACAAGAAAATTTGCTCGTAGGAGCATACATATGTGACACTAATCCGACAACATAACGGCTCCATGAGTAGTGTAGTCACTTAAACATAGAGCCGGAGTACATAACATAGTTCCTAATGACCTACTATGATAAGTCTATCCCTAATCGCGATGAGCTGCGTCAGGAGGTGGTGCCGAAGATGTGGATGCTCCCTGAAGACGAGCCACCAAGCGTTCTGCGTCCTGAAGTCGAGACTCCCACCTTACTTGCCTCATGTGAAACTCCCTGAGGACGTCACGCGTCTCCTGTTCCGCACGCTCGACCCTAGTCCACAACTGGCGTACTTGATCAGCAGTGCCCTGATCAAGGTCGCCGGTGTCCCGTAATCGCCTCACCATGACCGGTAGGGCTCGGTCGGCCGGTCCTCCGTCCCTCAGGTCGAAGAACTCACGTGACATGCCAAACGGGGGTCGCTGTCCCTGATGTCTGCTCCATCTCCAGAGATCAATGCCCTAAGGAGGGGTAGGTCCAGTGGGGCCCACACGGTAAGCAGGCACCCTGATCGGGTAAGGGGGGTCGATGACCTCGGACTCTGCGTCCGAATCACCCCCTTCGCTGTCATCGAGCTCCTCTCCGAAAGGTTCTTCGTCTTCTTCGGGTTCGGCAGGCTCGCCCTCGACTTCTGCCTCCGGTTCCCCGTCAGATTCTTCTTCGGGGTCCTCCTCAGGTTCCTCTTCAGGCTCTTCCTCAGGCTCCTCTTCCTCTAGCCACCCGTTGTTTCCCTAGTTAGGGAAGTAGGGGTCTCCAGGGTGATGAAAACCAGCCATGCTGTCTGCGCGAGTACGTAAATATGCTAACATTATTCCTAGGGTACTATGACTATTATACCGGCTAAGCAACCACTCTCTTTTTGGGTGATAAAGGGTATAGTTTTAGGTTCCCTAGCTATCCCGATCTCATCAAGACGTGTGTTAGTTTTACCTTGGAGAGAATGTAGTCGATCAGGCTACATTCACTCCTTGGTATCACTAAGAACAGTCCCGAATTAACCGAGATACCAGTGTTATTGTGTTTGATTCAGCGTTAGGTCCTTATCCCTAATGCAAGCAAGTGTGTTTTATTTACTTGTTTTGTTCAGAGTTATGTTAGTCCCTCTTTTTGGTTTATAGTTGCATATCAATGTGTGGCTCGACATGCTAGTTCACTATAAACAAAGCTCTGATACCAACCTGTCACACCCCCGAACCAGACGGCGGAAACGTCCGGGGGCTGTCGTGACTCAATTGAATACCATAACATTGAATATATATGAAACATAACAACATTCGTCACCATTCATTAATATAGTACAACCAGTAGCGTTTACATGTCATACATTGTTTAAACATTACATTCCCAAAAATTAAATTGTTCGGTTCGTACATAAATAAACTGCAAGTCGTCACTGAATATGATTTCCTTTGGTTCACTGGTTCCCTGAGAATACAAGTATTTTGAAAAACGTCAACATATGAAATGTTGGTGAGTTCATAAGTAGTGTTTGAAATCCAATGTTTGTATTGTTTGAAAACCACCAGAAAATCCGATATTTTCTGAAAAGAAAAAAGCTTTTGAAAACGTTTGTGAAGATCCATAGGTATGCTTGTTTGTTTCTATACTTGTAAAAAAAATGTTCATTGAAGTTGTATGCATTTCAAATCTGTATGTATTGAAAACCCTAGGAAAACCCGATGTTCTCCTAGTTCCTTGAATTACATGAAGTTACATTGAAACCATTGCATAGCGTGTAGTGTCAGTCCCAGGCGACGTTGGATTATTTTTGAGCATGATTAATTACTACAAACCCGCATTACACAAACGCCCAGTTTATAGCTATACTAACGATCCCGAAGGCGTCGTCCGTACTAATCACGTTATCCAATCGCCCTGACTAGGTGTAGTCCCACATCCGAAGAGAAAGAGGTCACGAAGACCCCGGTGACTCCATTAACCGGTTGGGGATAAAAATGTACGAGGGGTCCCAGACCCGCCTCGCATGAAATGTAGACTTTACTAGCAATACCAAAGGACCCTTGGGGACCAGTAGTATACAAGCCATTGAAAGTCCCTCTACGTTGTGCCAAGTCGGTGAAACCCAACACTTCGTAGAAAAAAAATGTCTTCGGGCCTTAAGATCAGGTCATTGGGCTAGCTAGGCTCAACGAACAAGATTTTACACTTTTGGGGCCCAAAGATGGTGCGTAGACGTCTGTGCACACTCGCATGTATATTGAATTCCCAAACGTTATTTGTATGAATCGTAGTGTCGTCGTGTTAGTAGTTTCGGATTTTTATTGGTTCGAGACCGAACCAATTCGTTTCACAACGATTTTGGTATTGTAGTGTATTGTATTTCGTCGATAGTCGCGGTGCCATTATTTGATCAAATTGCGTATATTGAATTAGCCTTGAAAATTTTCTGTTTTCAGCCCCTCATTGTTTGTAAAACTTACATTTTCAACCCTTTTATTGAATACTTTCCGGTTTGGTCCTTAAATTAATTTTCTTGACATTTTAACACCAAAAGTTATTGAAATTAATATTTTTCAGCATATTTTTCATAGAAAACAGTTTAAGTCCCTGAAAATGCAGTTTTCTCGGTTTTAACCCTTCTTTTTCGCAACTTTGACAATTTTGGCCCAAATTGTAAAATTTTTGCAACTTTGGTCCTTTTTAATTAAAAAAGCATTTTAAACCTTTGAAAAGGACTTGGATCACTTATGGTCCACTGTTTTACAGAAAATCACAGTTTTGGCCCTCCAAAACAGAAAAATTTGCATAATGGGCCTCATTGGGCCGAAAATGTCATTTTTAGCCCATTAAGCTTGAAATTTATGTTTTTAATCCTCTAAATGAGTAAATTTCCAGAAATTGTTTTATTGAAACTGTTTTGACACACTTCATCCATCAGAATTCGTGATATGTCAATTTGGGCCCTTAATTTTGTATTTTTCACATTTTAGGTCCAAAATTTGTGTTTTTAACCCAAAGAAAATTGTTATTAAACCACTTAACCATTTTTCTTGAAACACTTTGTATTTAGAAATATATTTGAAGCTAAAATCATTTAACACAAGATATATCTCGGTTTTGAGGGGTTTTATGGCTAGATCCAACATTATAACACACAAATGCATACATATAAGCATGGAAATCATACAAGGCATACAAAACACATATAGATCTACACTTTCACTTGTATTTCCCCCCCCCCCCCCACAAAACTCATAAAAACAGAAAATAGGGGGTATGAAGCTCACCTTGGGTGTGGGGGCTCGGTTTTGCAAAGAAAATGGAAGGAAAATGAAGTGATTTTTGGCCTTAGCTCCCTTTGATGAAGATCTCGAGTTTGAGATGGTTCTAGGATGCAAGATCACGATTTTTGCATAGATTAGGAAAGGATTTTGATAAAACAAAGAATTTAATTCATAGATCCAAGCATTTCTTACCTTAGATGAAGAATTTTGTGATAATTTCCTCTTGAATGCTTCCTAAAACTCGAGATTTTTAAGTGGAGAGGAAGGAGAGTTCTTGAGATGATCTAGAGAGAATTTGAGAGATTTTTGTGGGTGTGTGTGGGTGTATGGCCGAGAGTGAGAGAGATAAGAAGAAAGAAGTGATCTTGATATGATGCTTGCTTGGAAACATGAGTTATGTGCATGGAAACCCAACAAATAAAAGTGAGGTGGCAACCCAAGGTCAACTCTCCCTTTTTCCTTGGGCTTGGGCCGAGAATGGGGAGAGAAGAAAGGATTTTTGGGCTTTTTGCCCCTAAGCCCAATATTAGAAGTAGCTTGGGTGTTTGTTGGCCTTATAAAATAAAATTGTGATTTTTATGCTTTAATAAACTAGATTAGGTTAATCATGGATCAAAGCTTTCAATTCATTTCATTCTAGGCCCACCATGGCCCAAAATGTTGAAATAAATTAGTGTGGGTCCAATTAGAGCCCAATTAGGGTTCTAAGCCCATGATAGTCTGTTTGGAAGCTTATTGTTCCATTTGGATCCAATAAGGAAGTTCTAGTCCAAGGTGTACCTAAACAAGAACCTTTAGGGTTTCCAATTGTTTGATGACTATTTGTAGTACTTGTATGATGTATTTGATTGAAGTTTTTGATTCACATTAACTTGAATGTATAGATTACATGACACAAAATTTCCAGTTGTGACATTATGCACCTCCTGTTTGATTTCGCTTGGATCAGTACTCCACCTCCTATTTGATTTCGCTTGCACTTTATTCATCACCATCTACTATCCAACGGATTTTGGCTTTTTTTTGGATAAATTCAACAATTAAAACTATGTTACGGGGCGTATTGTTGATAGGCAATGTTACTGGCGGAACACAAACATCTATACTAGGGGTCGAAAACAAAACTTTAAACAAACCATCAAAAAAAACTGGTTGGGTCATTTCATCCACAAACAAC